>NC_133219.1:13468457-14102207 GCF_040436345.1 Pagrus major | reverse complement strand
TTATTGATCATATTCAGCCACTAAATTCGACATTACATCTCCCCCTTCCATTGCATCCACGTTACAGTACAGCTGTTGTTCGGATCAGCTGCCCCCTCAAGTGGCTGCCAGTTTGGTGTGCTAATGTCAGTGTCGCTAATGATAGCTAGCTAACGTTAGGTCAGTACAGTATGCCTCAGCCATTTTTACGTTGGTTTTTTTTCAGAAACTGGCAACTACCAAGACTCTTGATGCCGACAAAACACAGATATCACATGATACGAACGGTGGTAAACTATTGGCTCACAAACCTTGTTAGAAGCTGGAACCAACACTTCTTCTACAGAGATAAACAAAACAACCATTTGAATTATTCATTCACAACCATAATAATGTGTTTTTAAGGAAAGGAGATGCTTTGATTCTGCACCTTTCTACAAACTCCGTAGATGTATTATTTTACATCAGTATGACCTTTAAATGTGCACTGGAGGCTTTAAGTTGAACAGAGAGACTCTTCCTCCTTCGGCAGACGAATCTGACGACAGTCATCTAGTGTCAGACTCTGCACAGACATCATTTACTCAGTGAAGCTCAAACATCCAAGTGAAGAAAAAAATGAGCTAAAAACATTTTCCAATGGACAACAGTACTCCTATTTGCATCTTCTTTCCAGGTTGAAAATCGATAAACAATCACAGCAGAGAAGTAGCAATTCATGTTTTGAGGAAAAGAAAAAAACATGACATACATAAACTCACCGATCCGTAATTCTGCCATGTTGCATAAGAGAAAAACATAATAGTAACATGTGTTTGAAGGCCACATCATAAAAGAGCTCAAAGAGTAAACAGATAATGTTTCCTCAGCTCGGCAATAACAGTGAAAGCAATAAAAATATCGCTGTATTAAAGCTGTATCGGTCTCCAGCTGGACATTTTCTCTGCCATGGAGGGAGATCTACCATCAGGCTGATTCACAGAGCAGGTCTGGAGCAGGTGCCTTGCTCACCGGCTCTTCCAGGCAGGAAGTGGTGAAGAACCAGACCCTCCGGTCTAACAATGCTCTCTTTAACAGCCGGGGCCACCCTGCTCCACAGCCCCCCGTTATAAAGGGACCTCAGGTCAGACCCCAGGTTGGGAAGCACTTTGCAGAAACAAGGCTTCACTTTCCTCACAATGAAAACTGTCTTCATCAAGCAGCGTCTGGGCTGCTGGGGGCCCCCTCTGTGTCGGGGCCCTTGTTCGGAGAGGCTAATGGGCGGAGACCTGTTAGTTAGTGTGCCTTTTTTTTTTTTTTTTTTCTTAAACCCTCCCAGGTCCCTGCTGTGATGCGTACTGCAGAAGTAGGCTGGGGGCGCACACACGCCGCAGCGCCACGCACCGCACACGCACACACACACATCATTTCCAGTGGAGACTGGCACAGAGACGCAGCGCCACGACCGCTCCGGTATGTCTGCTGGGTACGGACTGCTCAAACTTCTGCGCAGAGAGAGAGGCGGATAGATCCACCCGGCTCGTCCCAGATAGCGGATTAAATTCACGCTCTCTTCTGTTTCTTTCCTTTTTTTCCCCCCTGTTTTTTCTCCTCCTCCTCCTCCTCCTCTGGTTTCGTGTTACAAAGCCTTGGGAGGGAGTTGCGCGGAGAGCCAGTTCCTCTGTGTAGAAACTGAATGACAGGATCATATGGCTTGATTTTGCCTCACAGTCCAAACATTTTTTATTTTAGAAAAATCGAGACTGTAGGAAAAAGAGGAGAGGGGAACCGCGGGGCGAATTCATCCGAAACTGATGAGGATGTGGAATAATTTATAACTCCAATTCAAAAACAAACCCGAGATAACGGAGAGAGAGAAGGAGAGAGAAGAGGGGGAGAAACGGATACTGGATCTGTCGTCAGACGGAGAGGAAAGCGCAGGACTGTGATCATCAGCACCATCAGCGGAATCACAAGGTAAGTTTGGAGCCGTTATTTGTCGTGATGGTTGCCGGTGTGGACGCAAAGTAGACCGAGGGGGAAGCTGGAGGTGGAGGTAGATCCCGATCCCGAGGCTCCGGATCTCCAACTGTTGCCACGGAGCCCTCTTTTTCCTCGGAAATAGGACGCCTTCAGACACAATGCGCTGTCTAAACGGACCACTGAGGGGCTGTTGGGTTGTTTTCGGGGCTCAGTGTGGTGCAACTTTATCTCCATTTCGCGCAGCGTAAACACAGCGCACTGCGGTCAGGAGCAGTTGGAAGGGGATCAACTCCCCGGGTTTACCTACTGTATGGTGTGTGTGTGTGTGTGTGTGTGTGTGTGTGTGTGTGTGTGTGTGTGTGTACAGTATGCACTGCTGCACGATTCAAACTATACCCTGATGTATCATCCTCCTCATATACCGTGTGTGTGCTGCTGTCATGCCACAATCATTACCATGCACCTCCTCTGAGGACAAACATGCTCCTTGATTTCTTATTCTTCTGTCAGTCTGGAGAGTCTGTGCAGCTCTTAAATGAACTTTCAGGAGCCTTTTCTTCTTCTTCGGTGTTTTGTGTCATCTCTGGCATTAATATAATCCCCCTGTGATATTCCTAACTTAGTTTGTGACTTCCGAGCAGAGAGTTTCACAGCTCGCAGTGATGTGATGGCAAAGTATCCTGCACTCACATGCTGAGGATGCACATTTTCAGACCTCTACTGTAACATATACAGGGATTTTAAAGGCTCATCTCCACACAGCAGTTATAGGTGTCATATATGACAGACCTCAATGCCATAAAAGCAAAGAGTCCTTTCAATTGCTGCCTCTATTTCCCGCTTGCTCAGCTGACACTCAAAAAATTAAGCTCTTCTGGTGACAATAATCCACCGACTTGAGATATTACTTTGGAGTGCTTTCCCCCCATATTCCCCTTCCAGATTTTTTTCCCCCCTTAATGAAGTAAGTGTTAGCTCCAGTTGAGTGATTATTGTAATTACTGAGGGGGGCAGGCGTCCACGCCGGACAGTGAGCAAGGATTTGTGTAAAAAACGGTGGTGGTTTAGGAAGAGGGGAAGGAGGAGGAGGAGGAGGAGAAGTGGGGGGTCTGCCTGGTTTTCTTGTCTTCTTCTTCTTCTTTTTTTTTTTACAAGCTGGATGGTGCCACTGCCAGTTAACTAACAGACAGTACGAGGGGGGGTGGAAGTGTGGCCCTTCAAAATAAAGACGGTGTAAGGTTTGCGGGGGAAGTTGGGAAGTAGAGTCGTGTTATTGCCTCGAGGGATGGAGGAGGATGACTTTATATGAGCGTTATAGTGCTTGAGGTTAGTCAGATGATTTCTTTTTCATAAGGTGAGGTGATGTGTGTGCGTGTGTGTGTTTGCGTAACATTTACAAAGATTAATGAAAGTAATATACAGGTAAGGCTCGGTGCTGGCATTGAGCCCCAAGTTGACATTTGCGGTGTAGAGATGCAGCAGGGGATAATCCCGCCAAAATACACTTTACTCACCTTTTAATTTGTGGAATCGAGTTCGCAGAGCTTTAAGAGTGAATATAATCCTGCACATGAATGCACAGAGTAGATTAGACAAGACTGGAGCAGGCTATAAGGAGATGTGTCTGAAAACCGGTTCGGTCGTTGAGGCTTTTCCTCCAGACATCTGCATTATTCCCTCAAAAAGAGAGCTTTGAAAATCCAGTTTTATCCAGGGCAGTTGCAACAAAGACTCACACATACACACACACACACACACACACACACGTATGCACACACACTGCAGCCCTCTGGCCCCAGATGTTAATGCCTCCATTGAGAGAGCCACAGGACTCCTGCCGACTTGATCTCTTCATTGTCGGACAGACAATGGACGCCACATCCTGACCGCCAGCCTCCTTCCCATCTTCCCCTCACACACTCCTTATGCTACCCACACACACACACACGCAATTAAACAGCACACAGTCATGCAGACAAAGGACCGCATGCATCACGCATATATACAGACAGGCATGCTTTTACAGTCAGGATGTGTTTTTTTTTTGTTCTTTTATATATATTCTATTGTGGTGTTTGAGTCAGACAGATGTGAAACAATGAGTTGTTATCCACAGCATGTGTGTGTTTATGTGTCCTCTCTGGGTGATGTGTTGTACACTCGCCCCTGCTGTGCGTCCACTTCACAGAGAAAACAGAGCAGCAACTAATCATTACTTTCATGACATATTCACCCGCCATTGATCCATCCAAGTGTTTTGCAGTCAGAAAATAAAGAAAAGATACCCGTCAAAGTTTCCAAGAGCCAAAGACGACGTCCTCAGATGTTTTGTTTCGTCCGACGCACACCCTCACACCCAGAGGTGTTCAGTGTGATCATATAAAGCAAAGAAAAGCTGCAAATTCTTATATTTAAGAAGCAGGATTTTCTTTTCTTTTCTTTTTTTTTTTTTGCTATTTTGGTTTTGTTCCAGTCATCAAAATCGTTGTTGATTCATTTTCCCATCAGTCACTTGACCCATAACTTCAGCTGTACTTGCGTATGCGCACATGTGACGTTTGTTTTGACACCAGCGGGCCAGCATTGCATCATAGCCGTTACATCGTCACCGCGCCAGATGCCTCCTGTCTGCTGTGTGTGTTTGTGTGTGTTTAATTGTCATCTCTGTGTCACGTGCATCACGTCAGTGCAAAAGATCCTGATGCCCACATGGTGAGCAGCTGAATGCACAGTAACCTCCCGTGATAACAGGATGATTTTTTTTCAAATAACGGAACACACGCGCAGATCATTCAGTCTGTTGTCATGCTGCTCATTCTAAGCTGCTGTGAGAGCGTATGGATCTGAATTCACTGACGATAATTGTATTTTCAATGGTGGTGGAGATCTTTTTTCACATCCTCTGCTAAGCAACAGTTGATGCGCCAGCTTCCCACAGGAGGTTTTTCATTCCACCAACAATTTAAATCCTGTCTTTCTTGCCTTTCAAAACTCTGTTTCAGAGGCTGATTTGCTTTTGTTTCGTCTGTTTCAAACTGCTCTGTGATTCCTGCTGAGCTAAAGGGAGTTTACATCTCCGGCCATGCCCTCAGTGCTCTGATGCTGCATGAACGGAATCGGCCTGATTCATTTTTTGATGCCTCACGGTGTGTGTGTGCATGTGTGTGTGTGTTTGTCTTGAACAGAGATATGGTTCATGGGAGGCCAGATGCAAGGTCTGGAGAGGAGAAGCAGATGGGTCGTGTGTGTGTGTGTGTGTGTGTGTGTGTGTGTGTGTGTGTGTGTGTGTGTGTGTGTGTGTTGTAGGGGAACAACACACACACACACACATGCGGGAGGCGGGGCTGGGCTGGACAGGCTGATGTTTAGAGAAGAAGGAAGGGAAGGGGCTTGTTTACAAGACCGTGATGGTAAATGGGCTTTGGCAGGGTGCAGGGTCAAAGTGATACAAACCTTATGTTTTCATGCTTTCCCTGCATATGTGCCTGCTTTATTAATGCTATTAGTTCATTATAATGGACCCTATTAGCTACGGAGACAAGGTAAAGTGTGTGTGCATGTGTGTGTGTTGAGAGGAGGTGTGATATGTGCACAGCTGTGGACCAAAAAATGACACAGTCACACCAGAACACAAGTCAGGCTCACAAAATCCCACTCACACACACTGACACGAAGGATTTTTACACATTGACATGATGAGACAACTCGTGGCGTCATTTCTGTTTTTAGTCCGTCAAAATTCAGACCATTAAATTTGTTGCTTCTTCTAGCGAGGATGTTGCTTCTTCTCCTTCCTCCCTAACGTCCTGCCATGCGTCCTTATTTCTCTTCGCCTTTCCTGACGAGGATGAATGTGAGGCTCTCTCTTTTTTATTTTTTTTTTGTTTTTCCACTGACCTTTCTCCCCTTCCACCATCTGCCATTTTGAAAAAGTTTTATCGCTACTAGAGGAACAGTAGCCTGTAATTCTTTCTGTGCCCTAAAGCAATATTTCTTTGTGCTGTAAAAATCAAACCGGGAGGAAATCTGCGATGGCTCAGACAGATCAACACACTGCGACAGAAGAAGTGGACAGAGCACCAGCAAACACACACTTTGCACTGTGCACCTGCAATTAAGCAGTTTGATTTTGAAACAGTTGAGGCTGTGTGTCATTTAAATGAAGAAAAGCCTGTATTTGGATGTAATCATGAACATAATGGGTCAAGAACATACATTAGAATATAAAAGTTAAGTGCAACCAGTGTGAAAAATCAGTCCAGAACCCTGAGTGGATACTTCTGTATCTTTTGGCAGATGGCAGCAGGGCTCTGCATGGAATCATCCCAATCATGACTACGCCCTACATGTGACTGCAGACAACATGTACTATACTGTCTGAGTGCACTGGCTGGACACTAGGTACAAGAGAACATAAGAAATGTATTCACAGGAAATAATACACATCAAAGAGTTAGGGCCAGGGTTGAAATGTCACTGCTTTTTAAATCTCACATAGAGAAATAAAACTGTTTTTCTGCAGCTCCTGGATCTGTCTCACCAACTTCAGCAATTCATTTTATTTTTCTGCAGCTATGAGTAACGCCTCTACTGTTTTTTTGTTCTGTGGAACAATAGTGCACATCAACAGCTCACTCAGAAATCAAGTGTTTTCACGCACACATAACATACTTTATAGATGTTCCTTAATGCTACGTGTGCATTCTGAAATTCGTGGCCGTGTTACCCAGTCTCCTGTCTGTGTTATATTTGTGCAGCATTATTTTAAAGTCCCATATGTGCAGAATTCTCACCGTGCTGATCATATCCGATGGTGTTTTCTCATTCGCTCATGTTTTTTTTTTTCGCAGTGTGCCGAGCTCTTCCGGCTCTTCCTGACTCATTTGTTTACAAAAATGTCTTAAATGTCGTGCAGCCATAATTCATTGTTGTTAAAATCCTACAGAAGGCACGATTAATAGAGAACACAAGCAGCGCATAAGCGGAAGCGCGCACACATTCTGCACAACCTCCGGCCCCCTCTCAGTGGCTTTAAGGCCTGTTGAGAAGTTTCCATCAGGCAGTGAAGATGGATCCAGAGGGTTTTGGCAGCAGCTGTGATTGCTGTCGTTCCGAGACGAGGAGCTTTTGCTCTTCTGCAACTTGGCCCTTCCCTTTGAGCTCTCTCTCTCTCTCTCTCTCTCTCTCGTCCTCTGTCTCTCGCCCAGTTACACTCATGTATTTTTTTCTCCTCTTCCTCTTCCCTCTCACTCGTTTCGGGCTCAATTCGAGTAGCATAATGAGGTCAATTTCTGCATTGCCAAAGTGTAAGCACTTAACACTTACATAGCTCAACTTTAATTGAACAGACAAGTGCATATTCAGCCTATTGTGAATGAAAACTGTGCTTGCATAGAGGAAAGTACTATAATCCTATTGGTGGCTCTAATAGTAGTGCCAGCACTCTGAATGCTGCCATTATGGATCTGTCTCTCTTTTCCCTCAAATCAATTGAGTTAGATTGAATGAAGTCTTATTGGCATTGTTGTCAAAAATTTACATTATTACCAAAAAATGCAATACCCTCAGAATATAGAACACGAGGCAGTAATAAATATTTGTCACTCTCTATGAATGATGCAGCTCCCCTTTGGGCCAATCAATAAATAAATAAGCCCTGGGGGAGGAAAAGTGTTTCCAGGAAAGTCAGACTGGTGGAAAATTCAATATGGTGCATACTGACGCTCCTGGAGGCGAATCTGTCGAGCCGGTGTAGCTGGATGCACCAAATGCTTTAGCTCTTGCAGCGTGGATGTTTTGTTTATCAAAGCCTTTCATTCTGACCTGTAATTTCCCCCCTGTCGTCCTGATAAATGTAATTTTAAAGATGTCAGAATGTGGCGGTGAGAGGCATCACCCAAATCTAATCAGCGTTGTCTGAAACAAACGAACAAACAGATGGAGAGTAATCCATAGCTCCCCGCAAAGGCATAAATGTTTGTGTGCTTTTAGTTTTCTCTGCACAACACACTCTCTATCTGCTGCCTTTATATGTGATGTGCTCAGAGAGTTACTGGAGGCCTTTAGAAGAAGCTTGGTCGAGCTGCTCTGGGTGGCTCGGGTCGTCTGCATTATTTATCAGCGGTAGAATGGAGGTGGAGGAGAGCCCTGACCTGCTTGTTTGTTACCAGCTGACCACTATTGGCCATCTGCTGCCCGCCAGCTCCCCTCTCTCTCTCTCTCTCTCTCTCTCTGTCTATCATTACCTCTCTCTCTCACGATCTATCTCTATGATGCTCTGCTCTCTGTGTTTGCATCTGACTTTCTATCAATAACTGGGTTTCCATCCAAGTTTTTATGGAAAACAGGACACATAGAGTCAGAGAGGTTAAATGGATTTTTTGCTTACTTGTGATTGAGGAGGGTTCAGCGAAAACGGTGTCAGAAAAATTGATGACTAGGCAGTTTTTCAATAGGCTTTTAAGCACGCAGGACGTACAGTGGATTTGATAGTGGGTAACTGAGAGGGTGCTAGCTTATGTCTTACTGCTGTCAATATTATATTTAGTTTTTGGTTTTTTTTTTAAACAAAGAAATATAACATTAATAGAGCTTTGAAGGTGCTGGGAGGCCGACTTTGTGTCCCTGTCTTTTTCCTCCAGCTTGAAGACATTCTGCTAAGCTAAGCTAACGGGCGTTAAAAATGAGAGAGTTATTGATTTTTCCCTCCATCTCCTGGCACAAAAGCAAATAAGCGAATTGCGCAGAATGTCCAACTTGTGCTTTAATGAGATGTCTGCAGCAACATGCTCTCTTCCTGCTCAATCATTAAAGCTCATGTCTACATCTATACAGCAGCATCCATCCATTTGAAGTAAGCTATCGCTGGCCATGCAGTATGTTGTTTTCATCTCCTAAATGAGTCAAAGACAAGAGAGAGAAATCTTCATCATATTTGATACTCGTCCAGTAATTTCCTCTTCAGATAGCAGCTGGACTGATCTCTCCTGCTTCATCCCATTTCCTGGGTCTGCCCGTCCTTGGCTGCCGTTGAAATTCTAAAGCTGGATCCGGGAGAGATAGTAATATATGCTCGGCCAAAAACCTTGTCAGCAAGCCAACTGTGTTTCGGGGGCACCGTGTAAGGTATTAAATATGTTTTCTGAAGCCCCCGACGAGCCTGTTCGTCGTCTGCTCGTTGTTTTGTTTGTTCCGACTCAGCAGATGTTTTCTGGCTCAGTTGTCCACACTGTGTTCTGTGTACAGGGGACCGCCGGAATTGTTCTCTTTTTTGTTATTCTGGTTTTGGTGACACGTCAAAGCTGTTTGGAGCCAGTGTGAATGCGGAGGTTCCCATTGTTTACTGTCAGTCGCAGCATTGCTGTGTGTGTGTACTTTGCATAGAGTATGCATATTCAGCTCCTGCGTCTTATTGTTTTTATGCATTGATTCCTGCGCAGTGTATGCAAATGTGTGTGAGCTATCAGGAAAAGATAAGAGTAAAAAAATACAGGCTCATGGAGTGGATGTCTGAGATTGTGTGTGTGTGTGAATAATGATGCAGATGAAGTGGGCAGTAAGAGGAAAGTAGGCCCCTACCCTCCTCTTTCCCGTGTTAACCAGAGCATGGTGGTTTGTTTTTATGACAGCCTTTTTTTTGGCATTGTTCTGGTCCGATAGAGCTCGCCCTCCCTACCGTGGGACTGGCCGTTAGTGGGCAGGAAGTGCCGGGAGCGCGCAGCGTGAGAGCACACACACTCACACACACGCATACATGCATACTGTAATGCAGACTCCAGCCCCTCCCAAGCTATCGCCCCACACTCACACATAAAGTTTTGAGAGGACAATAAAAAGTTGCCCCGCGGCTCGCAGGCTGGTAAGCTGCAGCTTATCCAGGAAGGCGCTGCAGCCAGGCTAATGGCCTCTCTCCAGGGTAGGCACTACAGAGGGGCCCATCCAGGCTTATCAGCGGCAGGAGGGCCCCTACACGGTTGCTCTTTGAGAGCTGTGAGAGTAGCTTAGCATTCGTAGAGAGCTACCTCTGCTTATTTCCTGTTGTGCTTGTCTAATGTTATCTTGGCTGTACAGGAAAATCAAAGGTAGTCGTGACAGACTCCAAATGAAAACATAGATGTTTACCCAGTGTAGCACCTCCAATTGGAAATCAAAGTTAACTTGCAACTTTTAATGGAAGTCCAGGTCTTACCCGGGAGTCAATGCTAGTCTTTATTGTTTAAAAATCAATGTTAGAACAGCGTGGCTTTTACTTCTTTCTGGTACCACGGGGCCCTTTTGGCAAGTGCGCAGAGGATGGTGGACAAATGCTGTTTAAATATCTCCACAGCAGAGGTGCATTTTTTTTCTTCTTTCATTGAGTAAAGTCAAAGTAAAGAGCCAGCATGATTCACAGGATATGACTGAAAGTGAGATAAGTGACTGACTAATCAGATTTGGCCTCATGGATGTTAGCATGACGGCTCCAGCGTGACTGAGCCCGAGTCGCTGCTCCTTCTCTTCATCTGTAGAGGAGCAGGAAGTGGAAGAGTTTACACAGCAGCTGCAGACTCCACTGCAGCGAGGTAACCTGTGACTGTTGCTGTCGCTTCTTGTGAAGGATTTGCAAAACACAACCCTTTTTTGGCTGGATGGCAAAGTAATAAAGGCAGTACAGTACCGTGCCTAAATATCTTGAACCTGTTTGTTTCTGTTGATGGTGCCACCTCCCCACCTACTCTTCTGCTTTGCATATTGCCCATAGTAGATGAGATGAGATCCAACAAGAAAAACACATACACTTCATAATCAATGTAAATGATCGACTTATACTGAAGGTGGATATACAGTATGATCCTGATATGAAGAGCATCTTTATACCAGGTGGAACCATGCTCTAATGGAGCCTTCTACTGGTGGCCATTGAGCAGATCCACTGGACGAGACAGGAGTTTACCCTTTAATCCCCATTTATCTTTTTAGTGTTTGCTTAACCTTGAACAAATTATATATTTTTGATATTTGGACATGAGCTCAGGGGATGGAGGGGATGGTGTTAGAGTTAGAGTTAGAGGAGGGAATGCTGCTAATCCAGTGACCACAGTTCAAGACTGTGTTTCAACATTTACAAGTTTCCAACTGAGTTTGTGGTGGAAAAAAAAAAAAAAATTGCTGAGAAGTCATGCCACAGCATTAAATAGAAAATTGAACCTGAAGAAATGTTAAGTTGCAACATGAAAAATGCGTCAACATGAAAAAAGTCAACATTTATCCCGGCAATGGGTTGAAATATTACATCTTCCTGTATTATGGCGATACCATCAGTCCGTGCTGGATTTATAGTTGCGCTTTAAGTTGCAATGGTGGTTTCTCCAACCAGAACTGATGCCAGTGGAGATTGTTGATCATGACGACATGTCAGACGCGATCTTTTCTTTTTCATTAACCAAAAGCACAAAGACATCTCGATGGCAAACCTTCTCGCCCTGATCAAAGCAAACACAGCAGTTGAGCAGCGGTGATCTCTGATTCTGTAATGCGACAAGATGAAAAAGATGTCCTGTGGATGTAACGACACTATAAGTATGTGCATAGAAGTAGATAAAAGAATGGAAAGACGTTTATTCCTGTGGTGTATATAATTAAAGCATGGTACAGCTTGATCATGTATGATATTTCCCTGGTGTCAGGTCGGTGATATCAACCAGTGGAATCCAACACGGAACAATATCCATCTGTGGTATCTGCAGTGGGAATCCTGTTAATCCCCAGGATCAAGTATAAATATAGATTTATGGATTCATTTTCTCTGGGTCTGCTCCCACAGGCTTATTGAAACATCACTGTTGGCTTGGCAGTATTGGTTATTAGTGCTAGCTCTGGTTAGCACATTATTAGCCTCACCTCGAGTCTAGCATCTCCTTTGAGCACAGCTGTATCAGCAGCTGCAGCTATAATAGTCCTGTTGTTGAGGTGTTGGTCTGGTTTGTGTGCCGAGGAGGGGGTGAAAGAGAGAGACAGAGGCTGTGTTTGCCCCCTCACCCGCCCCTATCCTGCTGCAGACTCACCTTTGACCCCCGGCTGGCTGAACCCCCCCCCCCGTCCCATCCCGCTGCTCTTTTCCAGTCCACTGCTCTCTGCATGATGTCTGGCTGTCTGAAAGGAGGGAGGGATGGAAAGAGAAGAAAAGACAGAAATATGCTCAGTGGGATGAGGCAACAATAATATAAAAGAAACGAGATAAAGGAGGAGAAAGAACACATATTGGGAGGAGTACAAGGGCTGTGGAGAGGGAAAAAATAGAGAAAAGTAAATGGGTTGCCAGGTTTGGTCCAGTCCTGGAGAGAGACAGAGATTTGAGAGAGAGAAAGAAGCCAGCTCGCGCAGACAACAGCCCTGAGAAACCAAGATAAGAGCCGACCAGCAGTCAACAATTACACCATCAATTTCCAGACTGGCTTTCACCTCCTTCTCTCACTGGCTCTTTCAATCTTTCTCATCTTTTGCTTCTTGGTCCTCGCTCTTATTCTGTTTCCTCCCCTTTATTCCCCACTGCTGTGCTCCCGATGTGTTTTTGTAATAGAGCTCTCCACGTGCAGCCTGTTACACACACACATACACTGTATTGTGCTCTGACACATACACACATGCACACAGTGGTGCCTTCCAGGAATGAAAAAAAATACTCACCACTGCACTTTAAGTTTACTTGGTGATACCAGTTAATACTTGTAGTTATTCTTTTGCACCCTCTTCTGACGGGGTGGTCGCTAACGCTTTTAGCTTAGCAGCTACAGTGAAGATTTTGGCTTTAAATTATACAAGGTCGCTAGAAACTAGCTACTGCTTACATGCAAACGCATCACCAATGATATAACTAACAAAAATAACACTTTTAAAAGGACATGCATCTGCATTTAAGTACTGTTTCTTTTGCAGTATTTTACACAACTGTCTTGTGAAAACCCTGAATCTTCAACATGTCCTGTTCCCACAGCCCTGTTTCTAGCTCTGTGACGGTGCACTTTCCATACAAAGTGCTTTTAAATTGTTTATGCTAGGGTTTTCCAGAATACCATATTTTGGGCTCGGTACTGCAGCTTCAGTAAGAATTTCCTGTGGATAAGAGCTTCGACAGAGGATGGGGACACACTATACTTTCCCCAAACTTGCAGTTAGTATTATTCACTCATACTCTTTGTTATTACTGTAATTATGAGTCTAATGACAGATGTGGACAGGAGGGTAAGACGTCAGCCCCTGTCTGTTACGTCCAGCAAAAGCACTGTCTCCTTCCTCTTAAAAAAAAAAAGAAAGTCAAAAATCCTGAAGTGGTTGAATACAGATTTGGACATAGATTACCATGGCAACAGTTGGAGCTTTTAAGCATTCAGGTCAACCCTGGTTTGTGCAATGAAATAATTAGAGAAAATTATAAAGATTTAGGACAAAATCCTTAGTTCTGTGGAAAAAGCATTCAAGTTCAGATGAAGCTATTGAGCGTCAGGAGACCGACTTAGCCAAACAGATTTTCTCTTCGTATCCCTGAGGTGAGCTGGAGGGATACATCCAGAGCAAATATACCATGTTGATTTGGCTAAACTCAGCCCGCTGAAGCCTCACATTAGCTTCAGCTGAAATCAAGAACACTTTTTGGAAAAATGAGAGGAGCTGTTATAGCGACCAAGTGTGTCTATAAAGATGAACAGGAAGAAAAATCCGTCTTTTAACACAGATTCAGTTTATCGCAAAAATCCAAGATCACCATATTAGAAGACACATCGTTTGTCAAGGAGCAGAGACAGATATGGAAGGCCACATGCATTTTCTCACACGCTCTCACCTGAACTAACACATTCACACATGCACGCATTTGCACACCTTCATATGCACACACACACACGCACACTTCTATCATCTCTCTCGCTCTCACACACACAGGCCCGTGGCATATGGAACAGTTTATCTCGCAGTGTTATTTTTTTTTTTTCTTACCTATTAGGGAGTCTTTTTTAGGAACACCAGGGAGGAGAGAAAGGCAAACTCTTTATTATGATTTTTTCGCCTGAGGTTAGACCAGCCGTGGAGAACAAACACACACACACACACACACACACACAGGCACATACACACACACAGAAAACTCTGAGCCACCCTCTGCCTCTACGCGTCAAAAAATCAATAACACGTCTCTTTAAAAAAGCCTGAAACCTAATGGAAGGAGACAGTGAGAGAGTGAGAGGGGGATGCTGATCAACCCCACCAACACACACTCACACATACACCCTACTCTCTTTCCGTCTTACTCACTTTCTCTGCTGATTGTGCTTTTTCTTCTCCTATCTATAGATAGATAGATAGATAGATAGATAGATAGATAGATAGATAGATAGACAGATAGACAGATAGACAGACAGATGTGTTACAGTAAGGTAGAGAAAGCAAGAGTCGTGTCAAATTGAAGCGACTGAGTTAAATCGCTCTCCCTATTTAAAATTCATTGACCGTCCATCCTCCATCCCTCCGTCCCTCCATCCATCCCGTCCTCTCATATCTCTGCGGCTGAACAGCTCTGATTTGTGTACCAGGATTAAATTCCTCAAATTTGTCTTTCACTCCCTGTGGGAGAGGACCGTGCTTTTTAATTAATTGATTTTGAAATGAAGTTAGCTGCCACGCGTGTGCGTGGGTGTGTGTCTGCGTGGTTAACTGGGTGTGTGTGTGGTTGCGGCGGAGTGTGTCCTTCTCTCTTTCCCCGACGCTTAGCCGGGTGGCTGAGGGGTGTGGATGTGTGTTTTGCTGAGTGTGTGCCTGTGTTCCTATCTGTGCCTTTGTAATTATCTACAGTCGGAGGAGCTGAAGGAATGGATGTGGATGCTAAATCTACAAAATCTACAGTAAATCTGGAGTGTAAAAAATGACAATATATGGTTTAAGAGGGGTTATGTGCCTTATGTGTTTAGTACAAATTTAACAAGTGAGATATAAAATGTTAATTAGTGTGCTTTGGAGGTTCTGCTGGGCGGGCTTTGTTACATCAGGGCAGAGCCAGGCTAGCTGTTTCCCCATGTTTCCAGTCTTTATGCGAAGCTAAGCTAATCAACCATTGGCTGAAGCCTTTTATTTAACATGCTGTTATGAGAGTACTATCGATCCATTCTTCTCACTGCCAGCAAGGAAGCAAATAGGTATATGTGCCAAAATGTCAAACTACTCCTTTAAGAAACCTGAGAAGATGTGCATGTAGTTTATGTCGGGGACATTAAACATCATCACGCCAAACACGAGACTCATCTACTCACCAGTCCGTCTTTACAGGCCGACTTTATTTGCAAACTGTTCTGACTCCACTTGACAGCTCATAAACTGATCCATTTATATTAACGTGTGTATCGTATAGTAGTAGTAAGAAGCTTAGTGTTGAAGTTATGCGACCGTGATGTAGTCCGTTTAATGTTAGCTTTTCACTTCTGGCGGTTTAATTTACGCTCCAGAGATCATAAAAGTGATGTTCAAATGTGAGAATTAACTTGCTGAACAAAACGTGTAAGTATCATAAGCTTGTGTTTGTCACAGAGATTATTTCCTGCTATAATCCAAAATCCAATTGAAAAATACTTCATCCCTGCAGCACTCTATATCATACGTTTAAGTGTTGGCTAATGATGATTGTTACAAGTGTTGTGTTGTTCGTGAGTGCTTCGTTAAACATAAGTCGGGGTGAAAAAACTGAAGTGAATCATTTTCCTGAAACGATCCGTTCATCAGTCAGTTATATTGAGCTCTCGAGTGGACATTGAGGAACACACTCACTCACTGATTCATGTCATTTGTTCGCAGGAGGTGTGTTCAACATTAAACACTGGTCTTTGACCACAGTCCAGATCGATGACATTATGTAGACTAACACTGTATGTATAGGCTGACATTTAATAGTACTGTGCGTAGTGCTGCGTGCATGCAATATTAAACACACACATAATGTAGCTGTAAAGATCACTGACACTCATTGAACGGGGTGTTGTAGGCCACACAGACAAGCACTTCACCTGTTGTTCCACTCAGCTACATTTAAATATACAGTATGTAATGTATATGAATACAGATAAATGGCAGGTTTTAAGGACGTTACTTGAACTTCCTACCTGAGGACAGATTATTGCTTTCCACAAACCTGGACTTCTTCTGTAGTTGAGATCGGCCTTCATATTATTATTCATCATATGAGTGAAATACGAGTAAGCTAAAGGGAGGCTGTCACCTAACAATGCATCAACCTCATCTTGACAGACGCACCACACCCGGTTTTTATCTCAAACATGCAACAGTTGCAGGTTGTGCTGTAGGATTACTGATGAACAGATACAGACTTGACAAACAGTGCTGAGCCGCTGTGATAAATGGTAATCAGAGCCGACATGAAAAAGGCTTCCCTCGGCATAATTACATGCTTCTTCATCTTTTCACCAAACCACCTCACCTGTGCGACTTTTTTTTTTCCCCCTGATCAAAACCGACCTGCTAAATAATGCAGAGTTTTTAACTGTGGCTGCTGTTGCTAATAAAAAGTCGTGTCAGTCTTCATTTGCTAGACCGTTCTCCTTTATCAAGTTTTAAACCTGCAGGAAAAATGTATCCAGGCTGTGCATTTTGTGACGAGAAGTGCAGAAAATGTCTTAAACTGTAAAAGCGAACGTGTTAGCTAACTGTGAAAGTCATCGTCAACACCTTGGTTTCACGGTACGACCTACCACTGCCTTCACATTGTGATGCGTTTGTTCACCGCGGAGCAAAGTATCAGGTGTGACTTTACACATGTGAAGTAACAATGAGCCTCAAAATGTAGACAGTGGAACAGATGACTGTAATTGCAATTTAATGTGGATCAGGAACCCCAACAACTGTTTTAGGAAGAAGCTATCATTAACCAAAGTGATTTAACATACCGGGTCAGGTGTGCTTGTTAGATGAAAGTGGGCTGGGACTTATTTAGTGAGAAGACAGTTAGCAGCTGGATGATTCTCTCCGTCCCCAGCCTCTTCTGATTAAAATCCTCTCATAAAAAAATTATAGTTGGCCAAGTCGTGTAGCCACTTAATGTGAGGGATGGGTCAGGTACACTCTGTGTGTGTTCTCACTCCTTCATAATTATTAACCAGTGTCTCTGAGTGAGGGCGTGAGCGCTCTGCTGTGCTGTGCTCTCTTTGTTCATGTGTGAGCGTGTGTGTGGGATTTCTCTCTCTTTTTGCAGCTGCATGGACTCTCGCTTTGTTCCACAGAGCTGCTGTGTCGTTGAACGTCTAACGTATTATGTAGCGCACAATGCCGTCCTCTCTGGAGCTGCGTTCAGCCACCGCAGCATGCTGCCTCAGCGCTCGTAGCCTACGAGGAGCGTGTCGCTCGTCAGCAGGCCGCGGTGTGCCTCACAGCGCTGGTGGTGGATCTGCTGCATGCTTGTCAGACGCACGCCGTCTGTCGCAGTTTGTGTGTGTGTGTGCGTGTGTTTCTTTGTGTCTGTGTGTGAGCCTTTGCCTTTGTTTCTCTGAGTAGTCTGTGTGGCTGTTTCTTTGTGTCTGCATGTTGTGAGTGTGTGCTAACCTTGTGCATCTTCATCTCTTTGTGTCTGAATGCGAGTGTGTAGTATGTGTGTATTTGTACCTGTGTGTGTGTTATTATCAGGTTGCGTCCTTGACTCTGTGTGTGTGTGTTTGTATGTCTGTGTGTGAGGGTGTGCCTTTGTCTAAGTGCTTTGTGTCTGCATCTACTTTAGTCTTATTAATTATATATATATCTCCAAAGTGTGTGCATGTGTGTGTGTTACCACCGTTGTATGACAGAGCTCCCGCTAGACTTTATTAACAACATTTACTAGAAACTCTGCTGGGTTTGTCTAGGAGATTAAGATGTGCGCGCACACACACACACACGCCGACAAGACTGACTCACACAGGCACCAAGGGTTTGAGGGGAGAGGGAGTGTGTGTGTGTGTGTGTTTGTGTGTCTGCATGTGTGTATATGTGTGTGTGGGGGCGAGCTTTGCAAAATCAACAAAAACATGCGCTGCAGCGTTCCAACACATTCATACACACTTTGTTCTCACATATTCCAGTTCTGTCATACATACTGCGTCACATCTCCCACTCAACACACCAAAAACACACACACAGGCAGTTTGTGATTAGGATGAAGGCATCAGATGCTTGTAGTTATGATTTATGCATGTGTGTCTTCTCACCTGGGCTGCAGCACTCAGTATGATATCTTGCACACACACACTTGCACACACACACACACAAATCCTCAGACACCTAAGAAAGTGCACTAGTTTGCCAAGACATCAATGTGTATATCTGTCATTGTGAGTGTGAATGTGTGTGTGTGTGTGTGTGTGTGTGTGTGTGTGTGTGTGTGTGTGTGTGTGTGTGTGTGTGTGTGTGTGTGTGTGTGTGCGTTTGTATGCTCAGTGGAGTAGTAGCAGCAGTTGGAGTGGGCCCATCGACTTATTGGAACGTGGGATTGGTCAATTCCTCATTATTCATTTAAATGGCGGGACTGCACAAGTACAAGCTATTTAGGCCTGAGAGGGAAAAAGAGGCAGAGGAAAACCTGAAAAGTCAATGTAAAAGTGGTTAAAAAAGGGACATCAGAAGATTGATATCATTTTTATTTTTATGCATTAAGTACAGAGCTGGAGACTGGACATGGTTAGCCTAGCATTAAGCACACAGACTGTAAGCATGGGAGAAAGCTAGCTTGGCTCTGTCCAAAGTAAAAAAACAACCTTCCTATCTCTAAAGCTCAATAGTAAAAATATTGGATCTTATTTGTTAGAACAACAACAATGTACCAGCAACAGTTTGTAGTTTTTTCAGGGAATTGCATTCCGGGGAATCAAACCATATCTGACCGGGACATGTGCAGATATAAAATAGCCAGATTAGCTGTTATCCTCTGCTTTCAGTCTTTATGCTAAGCTAGGCTGAAACATCACGGCTCCAGCAGTGCACTTCAAACACTACACTTTCAAATCTCTATTCACTCTGTGAAAGGAAGCAAATAAGCATTACTTTCAACATATTAACTTTAATTTGTGATTACTTCCTGGTGTCTGGTCGAGCTGGAGGTCACTGATCCCGGCTGTTTTTTGAATAGTTTGATAAAACATTGTACCTTAAGACAGAGTCAGGCTAGCTGTATCTGACAGCTTTCAGTCTTTATGCTAAGCTAGGCTAAAAACATCCTGGCTCCAGCCGTGCACTTCAAGCACTACACTTACAAACTTCTGTATTCACTCTGAGAAAGAAAGCTAATTAGCTTGTTTGTCCAACAATTTAACTACTCATTTATATGAATACTTTGACATTTCGTTAAAAAACTGTGAAGTCTCGGCCCCGGGCTGTTTTTTTTAAAATTCAAACTTAAAGAGTCAGGCGGGTTGTTTCTGCCTGCTTTCACTCTGTATGCTAAACTATGCTTACCGTCTTTCAAGTTGTTGCTTCATATTCAGTGTACAATCATGACAGTGGTGTCAATCTTTTCATCAAAGTCTTTAAAAGAAAAGCTAAAAACTCAGTTTCCCAAAATGTAATTTTATTCCTTCACAGAAAAGTGACTGAATATAGAGTAGACAGTGTCAGGCAGCTAAGTAGGCTGAAAATGAGAAGAAACAAGGAGCCAGAGAGAGACAGTCCAATAGACGCAAAAAAAAAGTCAGAAAGTGCCAGACGGAGCTGAGGAAAAGAGAAAATGGAGTCTGAAATAAATGGAGAAAAACTCATATAGAGAGAATGGGAGCCGAAGAAGTGTCTGAGATGATGAAAGAGAATCAAAAAAAGTGAGATGGAGTGATGCAGACAAGAATAGGAAAGCGGCAAATACTGCAGATAAAAACGACAGAAGCAGAGTGTATGATTGTTGTCGTCAGGAGCTCTCTCACTCCTGCTCGGTGACCACAGGCCTCCTCTGCACACAATTTATTGTCAGTCTTTATTTGATTTCTTTGTACCGCTGTCATTTTCCCCCTCCCAGTTTGCCACCCAGACACCCTGGCACTTTTGTTTTTCCATTGCAGTAACTAAATGGCCTACTTCTTTCCTCTAACCTTGACTTACTCATTATTTTGCACAGTTGTTGAGTAGTTTCTCAACAACTGTTGATCACAGCGCTGTGGTAGTTTGCAAAGATTGTACCTTTTACTATCTATTTAACTCTGCGACTTTCACTTTTTTAAATTAGCCGACTTTGGAGCCAGTTTTCTTTTGAATGTCTCAGTATGTGCCCTAATTGTCATATCATGCGATTAGAAAGGAATGATAGATGTCTCTTTAATTTGGTACATTCTGTTTCAAGACCACTGTGTATTTGCCTGCTGCTGGACGTCTAATAAGTCGGCCCACCACTGCTTTCGGTTGTGTGCAGATGTGGCTTCAATTTAGCAGACTGAGGACATTTTTCCATCTCAAATTGACTGCTGTGCTTTTGATTCAAGGGCTGACAGCATGTGTCAGCCACCAGTGAGCTTCGCATTTATTCAGAGGCAGGTTTGTTTATGTTGATATTATTCAAAATGGTCTGCAATTAGTGACGGTTGATGGAAAGTTGAGAAAGCTTCCCGGCGACAAAGCTGCGTGCCACGACAGTTTGTATGAATAAATTACGGGTTCTACAAGATGATCTTTATGTATTGGTTAGAATAATATCAAGCTGATTTTATTGAGGCTCCATCTGTGATTATGATGAAGGTGTAATGACTTTTCTCTGGAGCTTCTGGACCGTCAGCATGTAAAACCCTGCAGAAAACCTTACATTAAGAAGCTGGTAACCCACCCCAAAGAACTCGATTGTCCAGAGATTTCTTTCCAACAGTCACATTTCAAAATTCTGAGTATGTAGCCAAGGTGCGGACAATCTGACTCCATCTTCCATCAATAGCCTCTCGCTTTCCCACTCCTACTGGAAAGAGCGAATTTATCCTCACTACATTACAATGCAAGCATTCTGCTCGCATCGAACGGCCTGCAACTGCATTTAACAGGTAGCATTACACTTTAACACGGTTTCTCACCGCCCATTACTGCACCATTGATTCCAGTTAGGCTCTCATTGGAGATTGATAAAGTGTAAGTGAGCCGAGGGTTTGAGTGGAGAGTTTCACCTCGTCTCCACTCGTACTGACAGTTTAAAGCACATCGTGCAATTGGCTCCAGGCCCGCTGTGATCTTATGACGAGGTGATATAATCCGTGTTGGTCATGGTGTCTGGGCTGCCAGTTGTTTACCATTTAGCGAGCTGCAGAGCAGTGAGACGAATGTAAATGCCAAGCGTCTCCTCACTTCTATTTTTGAAGAATCATTGAATTTGCATCCATATAAATGCAGGAATATGCACAAGCGTAAGGTACAAGGGTAAATACAGTCTCCCTCAAGAGGACACTTCAGTTCTGTTCTCATGTGAGGATACAGCAGAAAAATGGGCCCTCGGTGTAGAAATAGTGTACTGGGATGTCCCAGTGCTTCAGAGGTCTAAGCTTATAACTCATCCCAACAAAACAGTGAGCTCAAACCCAGCTGGCAACGTTTGTGTTTGTACCCTCACTGTCTTTGCCATCTCTCCACTGCGTGGCATCCAAAAGGAGCACAAATACCATAAAACAGCTTCGCTGAGGTGGAAAAAGAAATTGCCTTTTAACCAAATGTTAAATGCAGCCTAACCAGAGCGAATGGTGAGATTCACCAGCTGTTCTGCATTTACTGAGCAAGACGATCTGCTGCGGTCGTGTCACATGCTCCGTTCCTGAAGAAGTGGCATGACTTGTAATTGTTCTTGTCACAGTATGTACTTCATGTAATATAACTCACTGCATTTAACAGAAAAAACCTTGTCTCGTGGTGGGATTCATTAATGTGTTGATCATTCACACCCTTTGCTTCTCCCGCTATGGCAAAATGATACAACACACTAGTTATTAAACATACATTCACTTCATAAAGCTTTTATTTGTTTGTTCTACTGGAGCACTGCTGTAGTAAACACTCAGTGTTATGTAACTCATTCCCATGAAGAATGCTCTGGAACAAGCAGCATCATGGGAAGTAATGTGTCTTGTATTTTGGCAGCAGCTACAGCAGTTTGTTTGGAATAACTAGCAGAAGATGCCTCCTGTTTAGCATTATAATGACAGCCGCTGTGGCTTGTAAAGGAAAAGAGTGCCACCTACAGAAACCCAAACTTTATCAGCAGGGCTTCCAAGTGAAGAAATATCATGTCGGCCAGTGATTAAACTAAACAGGATCCAACTAAGGGAGGGTTCAGACCTGCCTCCTCATTACTCCCCATCTCCTTTGAATGAGAACAGTGCATTGGCTCAGCAGGGGCCTGGATGCAAAGAGCGCCAGCAGAAAAAGATGAAGGCTAAAGAGGGATATTAACTTGAAGGAGGCACTCTTGATGTAAAGGTCGATTTTTGTTCAAAGACTTCACCTTTGCTCATGAGTTTGAAAGCACGAGATCGGACTTGTTTTATTCAAGTCACAAGCTTTCAGCTGCAAATGGATGATCCATGTGGACCCTCGCCGACATGGACAGGTGACAAAATTTGCATCACATGGAAGCTCAAGTCCACGGGGAGGCGGAAAGTGTCATTTGGACTTCAGGGACAGGGTGTGGTGTAGGAATATATGGATATTATATTGTGATATAAGACTGTATATCATCATATTGTGATATAGCATAACTTGTCTTTTCCTGGTTTTAAAGGCTGCATTACAGTAACGTGATGTCATTTTCTGAACTTCCGACTGTTTTACTTGTTCTCATACTTGCCTTTACACTCTTTGTCATTATATTTACATTATTGACAATTATTACTCAAAAATACAAGTTGTCAGCCAGACAGTATTGTCACAGTATCGCATGGATGCAGGAACAAGGGGTGCTAAGGGGGCTGTAGCATCCCCCTTTTAAGCCATATTGTCCAGCTCTTGAGTGAAGCTCGGACCAACCGAAAGAGCACAGGACCACTGCTCCTTCAGATTTAAAGGATAAGGATGAGATAGTTCGAGCAGCTGATTAGGATGCTTTATTAAGGGATTATTTATCCCATATGGCACGAGAACACTTCAGGATCCACCAGCAAGAACTGGACATAGCTAGGGAGAAGGACATCAGGGTTACCTTGCCTGGCCTGCTGCCATCGTAATCTGGACCTGGAGAAGCAGTGGGGAGTGAAGAGATGGATGAATGGAAGCAATGCGTTGTGTGAGGATTGTAAAATCCTGTCTCAAAGTATTAGAAATCCTTGTGTGGTGTTTTGAGGTTTGATCAAACCTTCCTTGATCATATTTCATCCTTTCACCAGCACCCGTGGCGAAACACAAACAAACAAACACCTGTATTGTTTTAACAGAGCCGGTGTCCTGCCTGCAAACAGATGAAAACACACCTGTCCTCTTGCTGTCACTCAGAGTCCCTTGCTCAAGGGCACTTCAGCATGCCTAATGGTTGTTATGCTGCAGTGATCCCAGGTCAGGCTAATGTTCCAGCATAAGCCCTGCAGAGCACAGCTGCAGTCCCATCGCACAGAGCATCACACACGCAAACATTAAGAGGCAAACATAAAGTGAATAAATCAAAACCAACACACACACACACACACACACACATGCAAACTAGCACATAAGCAGACGTGTTCTTAGCTTTTGAAATTTTAGCTTCCTTCCTCTACTTTTGTTCCTCCGACTTCCTCTCACACACACTCTCTCACACACACACTTAGCACACACACCTTTCCTCCTCCCTCAGGCACGTCTTGTGCAGAGCCATCCCTCTCCTCTCCTGTCAGTGAGAACAAATGAGCCGGGGCATGTTTCTTAGTGTGTGTCTGTACGTGTGCGCAGGGCAAACTTCCTGTCTGTCCAGAGTTCCTCTCTTCTGCTTCCCCCCAAAACACACAAACACACACACACACACATACACACACCTGTTCTGCACTGTTACCCTCTGACAGATCACTGACATGCTGTCTCTAGGCCATGCTGCACTATGTGTGTGTGCGTGTGTGTGTATGTGTGTGGTTACAGACAACCCCCCTACTGTGTCTGTCTGGCAATTGCCATTTCTCAAGGAGCTAAAGAAGGGAGGGAGTGTGGAGTGAGGATGGAGGGAGTGCGAAGGCCTTGATGTGAGTGTGTTTGTTGTCAGAGGGTTTATTAATAAAGATGACCTCAGCCAGAGCTGCTCAGGGTGTGTGTGAGGCTTTTTTTTTCTTTTTTCTCTCCCTTTGTGACTCCTCGATCAAGTCAAATTAATATTATTTTGAGAAGAAGAATTCCACCTTTATGTATCCACACATACATTTTAATGCCTTCTCCCGTCTTCTCTCTTTCTCCTTTGTCATTCTGTGGCAACAGTCTGAGGTTGTTGCACTATAATGCGTCTTTGCGTGCATGCAGACTCATCTGTGTGTGGGTGTGCGGGTGGGTGCAACAGGGATAATCCTTCTTGATATAACTCCTTTGTGTCTCAGCATCCGTGGATGTGATTATGTGCTTCATTATGTCGGTCAAAACAGGTTGAGTCCACCGCGTGCATGCGTGTGTGCAGACGTCAGTCACCTGCTGTGTGCGTTAGGCAGAACAGATGTCCTCACAAGAATAGAAAGATGAGTAATTTACTTCAAAGCGCTGGGCGTTTCTGCCCGCCGTCAGTCCGGCTCTCTGTTTTACTGCCACAACAAAGCACACAGTTGGCTCTATCTTGTGACCAGTAACATATTGAAAAGGACGTCATACCCGAGCACAAGTTTGCAAAAGAAAGTGAATGTTTGCTTACAAATAATACCAAATTAACCAAAACTATGGGAGTCTGGAGACCTGGCCATAGGACTCAGAAGTTTATAAACCTCCATAAACTAAGAAAAGGCTACATAACTAA
Organism: Pagrus major; assembly: GCF_040436345.1. Taxonomy (NCBI): domain Eukaryota; kingdom Metazoa; phylum Chordata; class Actinopteri; order Spariformes; family Sparidae; genus Pagrus; species Pagrus major. The sequence goes on along the minus strand of NC_133219.1, from coordinate 14,077,360 downwards.
ACTAACAAAGAAAGCCCTGAAACAGGACTACCAGACCTCCATCCTCAAAAAAAAACAAAACACCAACTGAGGACAGAGACAGAGCCACAGTTAGGAGTGGTGGCACCTAATGACTATTTTCATTATCGATTAATCTGCCCATTAATTGTTTCATCAGTAAAATATAACAAAATTGCCCAAAGCAGCAACTCCAAACTGCTTTTAATGTCTACCCGGCAGTTCAAAACCCAAAGACTCTTCATCTACTCTCTATCATAAAGGACTTGATGAAGATGAATCTGTTATTTGTTGCAGCTCTGCAGGTAAGTGAAGTACTATAGAGGTATATTTGCATTTTTCCAGGCTATATTTGTTGTGTTACTTCCAAATCTTTTGATATTTTTTTTTTTCTAATTTAATTAGATTGCACAGTGCAAGCTTTTTTTGATGGCTCCCATGATATTCTGTATATAGTCCCAGTTTTGTTGCTGTGTTGAGCTGTTGTGGCAGGACATCTTGGACAGCTTCTCCTGCATGAACTCATGTTCAAATGTAGTTTTCTGTACTGTACTCCTTTGGAAGAGCAGACAGTATATGTTTGTAATTTAGGTGAACTGACCCTTTAAAGGCAGAGTCAGGATAAGCAAAGTTAGATGAGGTTGATAAACTGTTTGTGGAGTCAGGTTGGGTTCAGGTAGACGTGGTCAGTAGCGGGAGGTGATCTCATTTGTTTAGCTGTCGAGCTCCCCTCTGTACCCATCCCACGGGGTTGGAGCCTGAGCCTGAGTGGGACAGCCAGCCAAGCAATGGGCCCCCAGGGGTCTGGCAGTTACCATGGAGGGGGAGGGCGGCCCTCACTTTGCCCTCTGTCTGCCTCAGCACGATGAGCACAGAGGCCATTAGGGACAGGGTCCTCCTGCTGCCTGGGAGAGCCACATAATGAGATAATGCATGGAGCTCACGCTGTTACTGTCACCTACACACACACACACACATGCACATGCAGGGGCAGATGCAAGTGTGCACATGTGCACAAGTGAAGCTCAACAAACACATAACACCCAATGGAAATGTGTCTGTGGTGCGCGTACGAACACACACACTCACTCACAGGAGTAGGTGCATGAATTGATCCCCGCTCACACATATTACTCTTTAACCTTCCTCTCTATCAATAATCCTCCTCTCATGTAGGGTTCCCTGCCTGTTTGCTATTTCAGCTGCGGCTACGACCCTCAGCCAGTTACATTTTGTTGGACAGACGGCAGCAGCAGTGAGAGGAAAGCTAATGAAACAGGATATCCCTGCCTCTGGTTATTCCACAGGAGAGGAAGAAGAAAAATCACACTCCTGACCTTGAATGAGTCTATAAAATCAGAGCATATGCAGAGAACGGCTGTATGTTTATTCGGTTTACTTGTTCGCTGGCTGGTGTCATTGTTCTACGGGGCCCACGCAAGACATTGAAATGCTGCGCACTCCCCCATAATGGTTCAGGGTCTCCTTCAGGGAGACAGTGAGTCATGCCAGTCAGTCTTCTCTGAAAAGTCCAATCCTATATAAAGTCAAGACCGACGCTGTGAAATTATGAATAGAAAAATCAACTTTTCAAGAACACTTGTAATAGATGCTTGTTTTTCTCATTGGCACTCAGGCATCTATGAAAATGAAGAGGTTTTTTTTCTAAACGTCCTGAGGGTCATCAGACATGAAGCTGTTGCATTAATGTTTGAGTCAACCTTCATCTGAATACACAAAGAAACGTCTCTGTGTTTGTGTAGGTATGTCTTCATGGCAGACAATATAAGAGTCTGAGATGGACGCTAAAAGCGAAAGCAAAGATAAATGAGACTATGCTTTTATCCAACTCCAACAAGTGCATATCAGAATTCACACAGCCGCTCTCCAATATGCCGCAATTTATTCTCCATGTGTTTTGATCTCTGACAACCTTTCATCCAACTTTTCTAAATATCTTTTGCAAAATACAATATTACAAAAGAATACACACAACAACTACTGCAGACTAACCCTAACCCTAAAACAAGTGTTTAATTTACAGGAAACTGCATCTCAGACTCTATTTACTGTATTCTATAGCAGTAATCATCACACAGCATTGATATACTGTATTATCGTGCATCCTTTGTGATAATATGCCAAGAAGTTATGTTGAACTCGCACTTGACTTTACGCATTTACATATTCCGCAGACACGGAGCAACATCAGCATTCATTTGACGAGACATGTTTTTGTCCACCCAACAAATGTAAATCTGTCCATCAAGAAAGATATTTCCTCAGAAAAATATCTGGCTCATAAGCTGCTAAATGCTGACTTGCTGTTTGGTGCTGCGTTGGTAGTGTGCTGTGGATTTATCAAGAGTTTTTTGCTGAAAACTGCCAACTGAAAAAGGAGTTGATGAGGCCTGTAAGAGTGAAGAAAACCTTACCCGATCAGCAGAATAAATGTTGGCAATGTACGTTTTTCTGCAGACCACTGATATGTTGACTTCACATTTCTTTGGTGCAACTTTACGTCTCTTTAGGTTCAATTATCAATTTTATGTTGTGATGACTTTATGGTCTGGTTAGTTTTAGGCACAAAAACACTTTGGATAAGATTTTGTTTTGGCTTGAAAAACCTGTTTAGTTGACACAAACACGGCTGGAGATGTCCCGAAGTCTTGTTAAAAACCCCATCGCCATCCCCTCCACCTTAGGATATGAAAGCCAGGTGACGTTATATAGAAAAGCCCATATAGTTTGTATACACGTACATACGTGAAAGTGTCAGGGGTTTTCAAAAATAAGGTTTGCTGCTAACATTTTACTTTTATGACTGGGCTAAGAAAACGTAAAGTAGCTGGACGTCAAACCAAAACAATGAGCTGCAAGATGCTAAAACGCTTATTTTAACGTACAAAAACTTGGATGATATTTCTCTGTTGGTTTGTCACTACTTTTCACGTTACATATAATTATTTAATCCTTTTCTTATCCAAAAGTATTTAGCAGTGCAGCTTTGACGAAACCTTCAAGACTTTTCGTACAAGCAAGGTGACAAACTGTTTTTTACACTGATTTCATCCCTTTTATCTTTTGAAACAGATAAAGCCTTGTGTAGTGCGTGCCTGTGATATAAAGCATGTGGGCTCATGTTGTGGATATATTGACAAATGTAAGTGTTTTTCCTTCCTCAGTTTAGTTCACACACCAGGTGCTGCACAGTATTTCGTGTCCACCGAGGTTCCTGTGTGTTCTGGCACAGTGGGAATAATAATCACAGCTCCTCAGCTCAAACCAATATCTGTTGCCAAAAGCACCCAATGCTCCCTGCCTCACACAGGAAATGAGTGGATGATAGTGGAAAGGCCCCACTTCACTGAAAAAAATCAAAATCACAATCGCTTTATCTGTCGACACCAACAAATGCAGAGGGTGTTTTTGTCACGGCACAGAGACAATAGGGCTTCAAACCCGCTTGTTCACGCTGCCAAAAACTTGGCCCATGTGTTCAGACCGACTGCAGCGCCGGAGGCTTTGATAGCATCTGTGCCGTGGGCCTCAGTAACAAAGTTCAGAGCTGGCAGTGCAGGTATTTTCCTCTGGTACTGGTAATGTTGCCCAGCTCAACAATAGTTGCAACCATTCTCTTTTTTTCTAACAAACAGCTGTAGAGAAATGAAAGTCTTCGAAGGTCAATAAGCAACTCAGCAGCAAGTCTTTGTTCCCTTTTTGTAATTTTTGTCTTCTGAGAGTTGTAGAGCCCCAGTGTCTCTGTTTGAAAGGATGCTACATCCTTACAAGAGAAGCAATCTGCAAAAATGTGCATTTTTCACACTTTCCAACAAGGCACCTGTTATAGAGGTTTTATGAGATATAACTGCTTCATCGATGTTTAGTTAATAATTTACAAAAGCTTTATAGATCATTTAGGTGCAAACATTGATTGGAAGGTACGGTATAAACTTATCAGACTCACAATGGACAGAAAGTTCAAAGTCGATGCAGTAGAACCAGATACCTTAGACAGATACCTTATTTTTAATTTCATGCTTGTGCAACTCTACTGTCGACTGGTCAGAGACTGGGTTGTGTTATGCCAGTCGCCGCCAATGTAGCCTTAAGCTGTTAGCCTCATGCAGTGCTGAGGGGTGAGCTACAGAGCTTCTTTCTTCCATAAAATCCTGTAGAATCTTGGAGCTTCTTTCCTTCATACACCCCTGATCTTTGACATTTTACAATATATCAGACTTCACCCAGCTTCCTATGGAGACGCAAATGCTTGATACAACTTTTTTCGTATATGTAGTACTACCACCAACAGCTGTAAACTTTGATTTGTGTAAATTTGGTGCACTTTCCCTTTAACAAACTCATTTTGTGTTGTGAAGCTGGTGTTAATTTTAAGTGGTCACACAGTACAAACAAAGGGATTTTTCATTTGTTATGTTAAAGCATTTTAGTTGAAAACATTAAAAACATAACTTAAGTTATCAATAGAATGTGAATAAACAGCATATAGCATGTATTGTTGAGATATCTATTGAAGTTAGCAGGCTAACCAGCTAGCCCCAGGCCATACTGGTCCAAAGCTCCTGTGCTAGCAGTGTCAACACCAACACAATCCTGGTAAACCAAGCTCCCAGTCTGGACTGCTGGCTGCATGGCTAACTAAGCTAACTAGCTAACGGTAGCAGCAGTTAGCAGTTATTCTGTTGATATGCTGCTATCTGTTTTTGAGAATGAATGAAACAGGACACCAATTCTTACACATTGCCCCTTCAACTGTTACTCTTATCAGTGGTTTATAACTCATCTATAAATCTTTAGTAAATGCTTTAATTACAACTTATATAATTGGTACCAAATAAACAAATTCAAAACTACAATGGCTCTCAGAAGAGCACATACCTCCGCCACAGTCCAATATTCTCCTTTATTTCAATCAAGCTTCTATTGTAAATTAGAAAGATTATATGTAAATCTGCTGGATCTGGATTTTTAGTGGTCCACACCACATTGTTATTATTCATAGATACCATCCAAATAAATATGTCTGATTTTCAAAGTGATCTCTTAGTGTTGAAGACAGTGAGAAAAAATCATCCCAAGAGTTAATGGGGTCTGTTCTGGCCCGAGACCTTTCCTCAGATGTGTGGAAATCCGTTCACAGTAGTTTTTATGTTATCCTGCTGACAAACCAACCACCTTGGCGGCGGTAATAAGTGTACAGAATAACGTTTTGTTAAAATGTCAACATTCATCTTCAAAGCCACATCTCTCACACAGCGATAGTAACAGTACAGACAGAATATTTCACATAAAGGGAATGAAGAATGAAAAATGAAGAAGACAAATGCTAAACCGTGCGCTGTGTATATCAGTCATTTCTATGTTACACTGAATAATCGATCCCTCAATTGAATATGGATTGACGACTCTCATGAGGGATCTCAGTGGGAATTGACTTTGTTTCGCCTCGGCTCTGATAATGGCCCCAGCGAATGGCAGCCACCTCTAATTTCACCTTGTAAATCAGAACTGTGATGGGCTGCACTTAGAGGGGTCAGAGTTCAAAACTAAATCACTCTGGACGACAAACACTGTACAGTCAGGCATTGCAGTTTAATGATTTTTTCTCCAACTCTTTTTGAACGGGGTGCGAGTGGTGTTGGGGGTGTGGCTGGAGTGCTGAGGGGGTTGGAAGGTGGCATTCATCTCTCAGATGGAGCTCTGACCTTGGCCAGATGTCCACCAAGATGGAGTGTGTGCCCGTTTATACGTGTGTCGTCAGCCAGGTTTTCTGAGTGTGCTCGGCTCTAATAGGGACTGGCAGGCATTTTGTTGGGCTTTATTGCCACATGCCTCTTCCAATCCTGCTGCTGATTAGAGCTGCCATTACTGGCACACACACACACACACACACACAGACATGTACGTGCACTCTTACAAGGCAGACCCACACACTTTGGCACGCGCTCAAAGCTCGGGCCCCTTGCATGTGATTAGCATCCCATTGCGTTTGTCTTGTGCAGCGATCAAACGGAGCACAAAGTTGTGCTCTTGTCGAGGCGCACTGGAGGAAGTGACGGGTTCATCGTCACTCCACTTTTATTCTGCTCATCAGGGTGCTGTCAGCTCAGACAATGTCAAATTTGGTGCAAAGCAATTAAAGGCCTGGGCTGTCACAATTGGGCCTGATAGGGACGGCTCAGGAGAGCACATCAGCACACACTCACGTGTGTATGCGACGCATCCACCCACATGCACGCACACACATACATTTACAATAAGCATGCAAGCGATTAGCTCAGAAAGTGCAGGTTTAAAGTGTTAGTCATTGCTGATTCACAAGCGGCTGGCTGGCTTCCACACAGCTACACACTGTGCTGCCTGTCAGACACACAGGCAGGCAGCAGCTGGAGGTGTGTGCGTGTATGTGTGTGTGTGTCTGTGTCTGTGTCTGTGTGTGTGTGTGTGTGTGTGTGTGTGTGTGTGTGTGTGTGCAGGTGTTCCTGAAACCCTGCTTTTTAACCAGAGCCCTTTACGCCCCATCCACTCTGCTCCTCGTTGGCCTTGCGTGCGTATGTGTGTCAGTATTGTGGAAGCATACGTGTGTGTGGTTTGTGCATGCATATTCGTGTGTGTGTGTGTGTGTGCATGTGTGTTTGTGTGGAGCCTTGTAGGGTTTTGGCTGCAGTGTTCTCCTGGATGAAGCCAATGGAAAGCTGAGGTCTGGATGACTTACTTATTTAAGAAAAATCTACCAGAGATGGCCAGTATGCTGCTGTGCTGTCACATACTCGTGTGTGTGTGTGTGTCTGAGTTCATCCAGCCTCGTAGGTAACCCAGCCAGTGGCCTCAGTAGCAGCAGTGTATTTCATTTCGCGGAGATTTCTTTCCCTAACAGCCTTTAAAGTTATTCTGCTGCTGTTAAAGCTTCAGCAGACACGCCGTCGGTTCAGTCCCAGGTGGAGACACTCACCGAAGGGTTAAACGCTCTACCAGAAGCAGCGAACACACACATACACACTCACTCGGCTCTCATATGGTGAGTTACTCCTCATAGCCGTGAGGTTCCTCATTAAGTCCAAATTCACTTTCCAGCACATTTAATTAAACTAACTGGATTTCGGAGGACCTGCCGTCAAATAGAGTTTCAGACTTTTACGTAACCCGCTTTTTATTTTCTCGCGACCATCAGAAGATGTTTCATCCCGTCTTGAGGTTTTTTTCTTCCTAGAGGATAGCAAGTCAATGGCGGGTTTCATATTGTCACTGCCTGGTGGAAACCATGAGGATCAAATGCTCTTTCATGCATTGAGAAAAATGTGTCTTCTTCCTTTGGATAAATAAGCCATTTAAAAACCTATTGGGTTGTTTGAAAAATGTTTCAAAGAATAAAAAAAAAAAAGGCTGTTTTTCACAGCTCATGAAAATAAACATTTTGGAGCTGCACAGTTTTCACTGGACTTTTTAAATGCATACTTTATAAAAAGAATTTAAGTTAAATGGCATCATATTGTTCATGTAAATTAACCAAAAGTCTGAGTTACAGAGGGTTTTTTTTGATAATTGTGTCAAGGTTCTGCACACAATGTGTTTTGTGTGTGTGTGTGTGTGCTCGATCAATAAAGTCTGATGAACATCGCAGCTTTGCAGTCGATATAGTGCAGTACAGTCTGCACGGAGTGTAGCTAAGTTTCCAGTGTCTGGTTTATTGACAGCACTGAATGAACTATGATGGTGTCAGAGGTTTTGTAGTTGCCTTTGTATGCTCCCTCTGTGTAACACAAGCCAACCCATACGTTACTGACAACATCTGCCTGGCCCTCAGCGCTCTCACTGTGATTAGTGAGCTATTGATGTTGACATGAATCTTAGCTTCTACACACACACACACGCACACACACACTGGCTGATACTTGGCAGTTCGTTATTTGATCTGCAGTGTGAACCCTGGGATCCAGTGAATGTGAGCCGTAAGGGTTCAGGTGTGTGTGGCTTTGCATGTCAGAGTGTGCGTTTCATGTATGTATTAAGACACGGTCAGATCCATGCACATTTTACACATGAATTCATGGCCCTGACCAATAACAAGCTGCCTCCTTATAGGACACGGAAAGCCAGTCAATCCAAAATGGAGGACACAAACATGCTTCATTTTTTTCAAACAGATGGATAAAAGAAACTTTGACAGAAACGCTGAATATGAAGAGAAAAAAGAATGTAGTTTTTTGAATCGCTACTTACAAATGTATTGTTGTTGCTTTGCTTGAGTGGGTTTGGTTTCACATTTGTTAACCAGGTGCCACAGTAGATGTCATTTAGTCTTAGAATACAGACAGTGAACTCCACAGTAACTCCACAAGCAATATTTTATCATCCACACGTCTGGGTTGGCCTTTCTCCCACCAGCTTCTGCATTGTTTCATTCAGCGTTAGCGTTTATTGTCTGTCTGAAAAAATAAAGCATGCTCGTTTACTGTGCAGACTAAATAGATGGCATCTACTACAGAACCTGCTTTTGGAGAATGAAACCCACTGTGCTCCCACGAGGCAACAACAATTTATTAGCGGTCAAAAACAACTACATCTCCCATGAGTATAGCAAATTCCTGGCTGGCTAGCATGTCAGTAGTTAGCACGCTAGCTATAGTAGCTCAACAACTAGCTGTGTGAGCATAGTCCATAAGTTTCTTGAACTACATACTTCTGGTAGACCACATATGAATTTCACTGGTTTCTCTCCCTCTCTCTCTTTCTGTGTGTGTGTGTGTGTGTGTGTGTGTGTGTGTGTGTGTGTGTGTGTGTGTACATCTGAGTAGCACAGCTGTTTGTTTGTGTGTTTATGAGTACTTATGAGTGTGTGCTGAGTGCCAGGGTTTTCTCAGAGAGAGCCATGAAAGCGATTAAAGCAGCCAGTCTCACATGGACGTACATGCGTGCACGCACACAAACTTCCAGCCCCCTCACTCATTACCCTCTCTTCTTCCTCCTCTCTTTGTCTCGTTTAGGCCAATGTGACCTTCATCGGAGTCGAGCGTCTCTATTCAACATTCACGAGGAAGCACGCAGAAAAACTGAAGGAGATTAAGAAGGGAGCGCACAGACGCACGAGGGAGGAGGAAAAAAAGCAAGCAAGTAAGAAAGTAAAAACAGGACAAAGGCTGGAGAAGAAAAACACAGCGGCATCTTTTCTACCTCCTCTGGAACCTTTCCTCTGTAAACAGGACGACTGGCAGAGTAAATGAGGGAGGAAAACAGAGGAAAGAAAGGAGGAGGAACAGGGAGGGCTGGGGCATGTGAAATGAGCGAAATCAAAAGAAATAAGAAAGTGAATATGAGGAGGAAGAGGAAAACTACGCAGGGGGGAGGAGGGGGGAGGGGGGCAGTTGTCAGAAAAAAGGACGTGGAAATTACAGGTATTTTCAGGTGCTCCCGGAGAGAAATTATTCTGAAGCGAGACAAAGAGAAGAGGGCTGAGAGATAAGAAGAGAGCAAACAGAAGGGAAAAGGAAAAAAGAATGAAAAAGTTGGGCAGAATATTGGATTTCCGAGCCTTTTTGTTAAGAAAGATGCTGAAGGTTGTGTGTGTGTGTGTGTGTGTGTGTGTGTGTGTGTGTGTGTGTGTGTGTGTGTGTGTGTGTGTGTGTGTGTGTGTGTGTGTGTGAGTGAAAGTGAGGAGTTCTGATTTCACTGCCAGGAAAAAGTGAATCGGACCATGCACAAAATCAAAAGGTCATGTGTTCTGGGGCTGTGTTTTGTGGTTTGTGTTTAATGCACTTGTTCATCATTTCCATTCTAATCAAGAGTTTTAGTCTAAATGCAGGTACAGGCCTGTGATTTAGACTAGTTTTAGTTTGTTTTTGCAGTTATCCAGCTGCCTAAAGATGACAGAAGCTGATAAAAATGTTGCTTTCAATAATTGCTGTGCGCTCGTAATAAGCTTTTTAAGTAACAGCGAGTGTTTGATATCCTTCTTGCCTTGACTTTTGTCTGTCAGGCTACATACAGGCAGTCAGGACAGCTAGGTGGGCGCCTGTGATAGCATGACGCTGGATATCACCGTGTGTGATGTGTATGCATGAGAGTGTGTAGGTTAGTAGGTGGCATTCTCGTGTTTCAAGTGCGTGATGAGGAGCCCTCTCATTTACGGTCAGTTGTCTGTTTGATCGAGCGACTGGGAGCTCCGGCAGACTTTAGTAAATTGCCTCGGCTAAAAAAAAAAAAGTCATTTGTAACCTAACTTCCTCTAAAGGATACAGCGACGCATGGGCAGAAGGGGGATGCACTTAAAAATACACACACGCGCGCGCACGCGCACGCATACAACACATAAACACATGAGGCGTGAAAAAACAGCCCCGGGCAACATTTCTCTATTCCTCAATCCATATTTCCTCTGCAAGTGTGTGTGTTCCTCTCTCACTGTCACAATGCACTTATCCCTCGTTCCCTCTAATAATTCAGGATTTCTCTCTCTCTCTCTCCCTCTCACAGTGTGTGTTTATCTATGTGAGGATATTGGTTGCCAATCATAAATAGCTCCCTCTGACAGGGTGCCATCGCAGCCTCGGAGAGCCTGGGGAGCCAAAGGGGGGAGGAGAGGGGAGGCGAGGGGGAAGGGGGGGGGTGCATGACAGTGAGAGGTGAGAGATGGAGAGATGTGATGGAGGGAGAGAGAGGAAGGAGAAGGAGAGAAAAATGCAAGAATGATTGAGGTGAAGGTCATGCACATCAAAGCAGCTTGACAGGTGTCAGGTATGAAGATATAAATGTGCTGCACTTATATGCACGCCTCCGTACGCAACCAATTGCAATGCAAGAAGTGTTGTGTTTATGCTCACTAAAGAAAACCTGCACATACAAGTAATACAAAACAAGCTACAGGCATGAATGCTGAAACAGCCGAGAAGACGACAGATAGGCCTTTATCACTAGTAACACAGCTCCCTGTCGTCTGCTCTACCACTGTTTTAATTTGCTATTTATGCAAACTCGACATTTCCTCCGTGTTTCCCTGTTGTCCTGATAAATTCACCACTGTTTTCATTCACTTTTTTTTTTTTTTACAGTCGCTTCAATGATGTTTCACACATTGACTGTATAAAATATGGACGGAGATTCCAGGTCGCCTAAAGCGCCTTAAACCTGCAGTCTTTCCAATAGCTAGCAGGTGGTTTCAAAAAGAAGACAGATTGTGTGTAAGCTTATGAGAATATGACCCTGCTTCTCACTTTATTCATTGCCTCAGTAAACAGTTTCCTCATGAGTTTGTGGTGTCAGTGGCTACTTCCAACTCTTCTTCAACACCGCATGATATTCATTTTGTAAATTATGGTCCCGTTTGGAGTTGACAAGTGGCCAGCACGGCGAGTTGAGCGCCCTCGAGTAGAGATCTGGTCACGTGATTCGCAGAGACTTTCAGATAGTTCCAGAAAGCTCTAAGTGGGCAATTAAAATGCATGAATACAGAGAGATGGAAGTAAAATGTTTGGCAGTTTGTAGTTAATGCAATATTTATGGATTGATTGATTTACAGTACTGATGACACAACTCTCTACTCAAGGGCTCCGATTGGGTTATCAGTCAGATCCAATCAGGATATCCTCCCCAGCTCCACCCTCTCCTCCAAACAAGGTCACTTCTGGCTCCCAAAAAACCAAAACAGCGACAGATGTAATGCCAAACTCAAGGCTTCAAAACCAATGGGTGATGTCACAGTGGGTTTACACAATCCTTACAGTACCTCAGAGGGCATACAGGAAGTGTTTCCTGTGGGCTTCTAATGTTCTGCAGGAAGTGTTGAGTTTCACTGAGGAAGTCACTGCACCCAACCTAGAAATAGGTTCAGCACACAACTCTTCGTAAGAAAAAAATAGAGATTTAATACAAAGAGGTGTTAGTATGTAAAACTAGTGCTAGTGTTTCACAGTGTTGACTTTCCCTGACACTAGAATCGTTCTGAACAAAAAAAAACTGCAGAGGAGGAGTTTGAAATTGTTTTGTGAATGAGAACAACACTTCTGATTGCTGATTACTGTAGACTGATGAGTGTGGCACAACGTTGTACTGATGGAATTAGTGCTGTGCAGCATGTTGAAACGCTTTCAGGATTGCTTATCACACCAGCCGTTCTTTGAGTAATAGCTTTCCTTTGAGAACTACAATATATTACCTTTGTGGCAGTGAACATGCAAGAGGCCTCTGCTGCCAGTTGGAGGTATATTGACACACAAGCAGGAGATGATGGTTGCCTGAGTGCCCTGGCACACACACACACACACACACACACAGGTTCTGGTTTGATGAGGTGAGCGAGTGTGAACCTGCTGCATCTTGCATTCCTCCGTCCTCTCTCTCCTCGCAGCAGCACTCCTTGTCTCTCTATCGATCCCAGCTTATCTTCCCGTAAACCTGGACCTCTTTTCTCTCCTCCTCGCCCCGGCGCCTCCTCCCCTCCTCTCCTCCCTCCTCATTGCTATCGATCAGTCCGTGTGTTCAACAAAGTATAGAGCAGGCAGTGGTTAATGTAGAGCCGGGCTGGAGGAGCTCTGCTCGCGGTTTGCGTATCGCCTTTCCCGCCTAATGGGCCCAATCAGGCTCTAATAGACCCTGAGTTAGAGCTTGGAGGCCCACCACTCTCTCCTCACTCCTCTCACCTTTCACTCCTCCTCTCTTCTCCTCGACACATATCTGTCTGCGCTGTACGTCTGCCAGGTGCATTTTTAGCTGATGACCGTTGATTCCGCTAACTGATCCGATAGCTGTCGTTTGCAGATATTTTTTATACATTTATTCATCCGGGGAAGGATTTGCTTCTGCTGAGTATGCACACGCTTCTTCAGAAATGTCATGCTGTGCATTTTTTTACAGCAATGCACATTCATTCCTGGGAGCTGCCCAGTGCGACCACAGTCTGCTAATTTTGGCCACTGGGAAAAGCCCTAGTACCAAAAAGTCAAGTCTTTCATGTCTCCAGACTTTCTCTCAGTCACTGAACACATTGAAACTAGCAGGGTTAAGTGCCTTGCTCAAAGGCATTTCATTGTTAGTAGTTGTTAAGTCAGGGGAAAGTGTCTTCGGCTGTTTTCCTTTACAGTTTTTGCTTGCCTTCCAGATATTTGAAGGGCTTATAAATGATAAGTGAAAGGCAGCAGGGTCACTTCTCCGCCAATATATCAAAAATGAAATTTTTTATCCCCCTGTATTGTAACGACCAAAGAAAAAAGAAAAAGAAAGCTGATGTTGTCCCCTCAATTTACAGTATTAAACCAACTACAAAACACACTGAACTCCTCCTGCTTCCAGCACATCAGTGCTCAGTGGTATTTAGCTTCAATATATGTTGCTGACCTCCTCCTCTGGCATCAGTTTTGCACGTGAAAAGCTCCACGGTCAAGTTAGCACTAATACATTTTATGCAACATCTGGATAGACTTCCAAAATAGAGGCTCCGTGGTCAAGTTAGCTAAAATATGTAATATATAACATCCAGTTGCAGTTTCAAAATAATAACGTCCTGACAAACGGCTCGTATTGTGTGACACTTTATGACTTTTGGAATGTTATTCACGTTGTCAAACTGTTGCCGAAAAATGAATAAATAAAAATGAGGGGGTTTGAAAAAATCCTTTTATTTAGACTGTTCTGTTTGTCATTTTATTGCAACATCATGGATCATTTTGCCTGTCTTGGTTACAAAAAACAGAAGAAGTCTCTTCTTGGTCTAACTGACACAACCAGTAAACACATAAAGCGGCATAATAAGTAGATACCGGTTGTTTCAAGTGGTCACAAGCTGAAAGTTGGGAAACAATCATCTAAACTACTTAATTTGGAGACAAATCCAAACGAGAACTCATCCAAATTGTCCGTGATAACTCCTCATCATCAGGAAACGCACACAACAACAGCTGTTGCGTTTGGTCAAAGCTGAAGCAGGAAGTCTGTAATGCGTGTTTAGCCCGTGTGTGTACTTAAGCTGTCACGCACATGCAAACTGTTTGCCTGTGTTTTTTCTTACCAAAAAGTTTTGTGAACCAACAGTTTGTATATAAAATGTCTGATTGTCTGATTGCTGTTTCTTGCCTCATCAGACTTTTATTAACAATAGGAACCAGGATAATCAGAGAGCAGCTCACGTCTAGTCTTTACTTCAACAACGATGCACATTTTATTTTGGGGAAGTGTCTCTGCTCATGTAGTGCTCAGGGAAGATCTGAGCAAGCTTGACACGGACTGATCCCAAACTCACAAATCCCCCTGCAGAGCCGGAGATGTACAACATCTGATGAACATGAGCACATATTGAGAGAACCGTTCTAAATTCAGCTAAATCTAAATGCTAATACAGGAGGCGGCTGGGGAGGTTTGGAAGGAGCTAAATGTGCTGAGAGCAGGTAGTGGTGTAGCAGCAAGATTGCAGAGCTCAGTGTTAATGCATGCAGAGTTAATATTTGTATGGGGCGTCTAGTGTTAGAGATAGGTTGTAGCCATATATGTTTGGACGTTATGTGGAGGGATGTGACTCCGAAACACCTTGTAACTACTGCAAGGCTCCACGGAAAGCTTTAAAACTAGATATATGTGCCTGAATAAAGAACTCTACAATGAAAAGCCAGAGCCCACAGAGCACTTTAACCCTCAAAATTTACACTACAGTCGCTCGTGTCTCTTTCACTCCAGTTTTTTTCTATCGACTGTCATTCTATTCATCCCGCCCGCCCTCCTTCCTCACCTGTCTGCCACTGATGTGTGTAGGCTGTTTCTATAGGAGTCCAGCTAGGTGTAACCTTTCTGCCCTGTGGCACCTCACTGAGATCCAGAGCTCTGGGCTCTGCGTGAACTCCTGAACTCTTTACCGAAAGAAGACCGGAGCTCGGGAGAGGGGAGAGGGGAGAGGACAGAGCGAGTGGGAGGGAAGCGAAGGAACGCTACCGGACAATTAGCCCCCCTAGGAGCATAGTGGGCGGCCTCCCCAAGACAGAATATACACTGCGAGTGTTTCAGAGACTGGCAGCCAGACGGAGAAACCAAAGCGAGAGGGAGATAGTGTGAGCGTGGGTGTGTGTGTATGTGTGTGTGTGTGTGTGTCATAGTGTTTTGCATTCACACGCCCAGCGGTTGTTGTTCCGAAATGAGACAGTACGTCGGCTGCCCGCAGGCGTCAATACGACCATTTCTATTATTCAGAGCTGATTACAGCGCTAAATCGTACAGCAGTGAATACTTTTTAATGAGCTTTGAAATACAACAGAGAAAGTTTGTCAGCCTTTTTGTTTGTCTGAATCTGGCTGGCGGGTGAAAAGAGCATATTTGCCGGAGTGATTTTATTAGTGCGCTGGTGTGTGAGGAGCAGGTTGCAAGACGTGTACGTGCATCTGTGCATGTGGCATCGCTTTTATGTTTTGTCTGGGGTGCATTCGCTTGGATGGTCCACATGAATGTATGGGTGTGTGATATTTTTGTCAGTATCCAAATGTGCCACAGAAAACAGTGTTAGTGCAAATGAGTTTGTGTGTGTCAGGCTTCTGTTCATTAGCCAGTCCATCGCCTTGAGCAGAGCTGATCGACCTGTGACTACATGGCGATCATGGGCTAGCACACTCTTATGTATGCGCATTGATGACAGGTCAGAGCGCTATCCCAGCATCCCCCCCCAGGCTTGCGCACGGGGGCAGCCAGGTCAAGGCAGGGCAGAGTGCACGTGGGTTTTACCATTTCTCACTGCATTCATGCGTGCTCATCAGAAACAACATACGCCGCGCTGACAGCACAAGGTCAGCCAGAGAAAAAACAGAGAGGGAGCGCTGGATGGAGTGACGGAGAGAGGAGAACACAGATGGTGTGTCTGCTCGCACATCACTAACCTGGTTATTGTCGGCTTTGGGAAGGGATCTTGTTTCTTAAATCTCAAGTAACAATAAAACTGGTTTAAGCAATCAGGTTAGAGGCCTAAGAGGAAACAGGTTAACATGGCTAAATTGTACATTTCTTACAGATACTACTGGTTATTTTACTTTTATTTACTGTAGTGGTTTTGGGGTTATTTTTATGTGGGTGTGAGGGGAGGAGGTCACAAAAAATAACTGATAAAAATGGAAGTAATGGAAATGTGTTGATAAATTATCAAGTGACGTCACAACTTTTTTAAATCAATCAATCACTTGATAAGTTATTTATTCATTTTTCAATTCATGTGCATGTCCATCATCTCCATTTCCATTTCCACCCCTCTTATGATTTGTCCTAACCCGTCAGGAGAGACTGACACATCATCTAATGATATGCAATCTTGTCAGTGTCATGTTCAGTTGGCAAGGAAGCTAGAAACAGGAAACGTTTTCTTTCTGTACGATAATTTCACATCACCCTGTCAAAAGGTTGATCTTATCCGTGCTTGTCTCCATCTGTAGTTCAGTAAGATGACATCTTCTTCATCCAACATACCAAACTTTGATTGACTCAGTTGTTTTTACCTTATCACTACATTTATAAAGACGTTTTATCATAATATCATGATCAAAAAAATATTTAATTTAATATTGTATGAGGGTGGAGAGTTGCACATGACCAGGTCTGTTCATTTTATTGATGAGCAGAGGCTAATGGGCCAACAATATAAAAAGATATAATATGAATCTCACAAAAAATTAAATAAAATGCTCACTAAATACATCGGATGCCAAATTCTTAATGATTTTGTATAACCTGAGAACACTGGGCAGAATGACGTCATTCTGTTAACACATGGGATCCTTGTACTATGGAAGCCCTTAGGGACAAAGGAAAAACACTTGTATTTTTTTTCACCTGTTCTTAAGTCATGAACAGGTGAGAAAACAACATAGATCAGACATAGAAAACAAATCAACACATTTTTGTTTTTTACTTGCCCTCAGGACTCCAGTATAGACCCATTTAGCATCTTGAGAATACAGTACAATAGGTGTTTGATTTTGGCCCGTGGTTCACCATTAAGTTTAATTTTTAACATCCAAAGGAAAAGGTTTGGGCAGCCCTGATCTATGAACAGTATGAACTGTTCACTCAAACTCAAAATTTCTTTGGAGTCGGTTTTCATCTCCTTGAGGAAGATAACGATGGCTGCAAAGGGATTTCATAGATTCAGTCAGACACACCTAAAATTTCTAGGTATCGCTATCGTTACAAACATTTGCCTATTTACACACCCAGCAGATGTGGAGCAACATTAGCATTTATTTGCCATTGTGTTCAATATTCACTCTCCTTTTTAGCTCTGCTTTAGTTTCCACTTTGTTGAAAATTGTCACATCTGTCAGCTATTGTCGAAGCTGAGAGTTCAATAGTCATGAATTATCTCCACTCCACAAATGTGTGTGTGTGTGAGTAAGATCTGCCTCCATTCAGGGTTCACCACCACAGACCAAGTGCACAGATGGTCCCGCTGTCCGATTAGCTGGACGTCGGTCTCTCAGGTTTCATCTCCCCTGCACCTCCTCTTCTATCACTTCCTCGGGTCTGAGCAGGTGTTTGGCCCGCAGTCAGAGTCCAAATCAGATCCATTTCATCTGTAATCAGCTGGAGCCTCTGGCACTGATGGAAGAGATCAGAGCTCCGATCAAAGAATTATAAGCCGACCACGCCTGGCCAGCCGACCGTGACATGGACAAGACGGCGAGGAGGAGGGGGGGTTGTGGGCGAGCGGGCAGCAGTTACAGCAGGGATGAAAGGAGAGAAGATGGAGATTTGAAGGCCTGCAGAATCTCCCAGGGGAGAGACATGAAAGATCAGGGTGCTCGGGGGAGGCAGCAGGGAGGCTAAGATGTTACACTCACAAGCTCTCATGGGATTTTATTTTTTCTCTCTTTTTGACATTTCCATCATGTGGAAATAGGTTGTTTAAAGTCAAATGCTGTACTCGGTTCCGCTTCAGCTTGAGGTAATTAGGATGGGAAGTGAATTCCAATCACAATGTGAAAAGAAAGTCAATGACATTAACTTGGTGCAGTTCAATTGCTCGGCGCCCCGCCGCCGGTTAGCGAATCGTTTGTGCGAATATGGGAAATCGTGTGCTCAGGTGCGTGAAAATCGATGGGCGACTCACATATTGACGGTTACAGTTTTAAAGGGGCATTTCAAACACTTTTCGGAATGTGTTAACATGGTGTTGGATGTTTCAGAAGAAGCGCGCTCACAAATCTCTCCCATTCATCTTCTACATTCACACACCGCGTGCAGAGGATCAAACCCCTCTTTGATTATCGACCTTTCATCTGTGCCAGCTCAAGAAGAACACACCGCACCTCACACCCACACACACACACAGTCATAAACACACAGCTCTTTAATGTGAGCTGGTCAGCTTCACACCTATATTCACAGATATGCTAGTTAATGCTATCACTTAGATGCAGACTCGTTCGTGCATGATATTGCTTCAAACCATTCAGACCGTGCAGGCTCTCACACACAAACACACTCTCACACCTGCTTTAAAAGTCCACCTGTGTCTTTGTACAAAGACTCTCAGAAGCTGAGTATGGACGGTGTGTGTATGTGCGTTTTCTTGTCAGCGGAGTGTCCATGTCTGCTCCATTAGCCCCACACTGTGAATAAAAGCAGTGCAGCAGCTCTGTTGCCTTCATCCGTCTTGTCACTGTATAGGGAAAAAGCTTCTCACTTTAATGTCGAGCTGTGTTTTTCAGCCCTGTTGCACGTATGGCTCTGCAGCAGTGTATTAATAACTGAGAAGAAATAGCAAAAAAGTGCCGAAGTCCATGTTGACTTCTCTCACATCCCACAAGTCATCAATTTTGCAGGGAGCGCTGTAACTTGATGCCCTTATTTCATAACCATTTTGCTCTGGACTTGAACCCAGAACCTTGAAATCTCTTCTTTGATGCATCGCCACAACTGGAGCCATTGAATATTTTTACATTTATATTCAAAGCCGTTAGCTAAAGCTGTCATACAGGGCAACTTATGGTGTCTGAGCTCTGATTTGAATCACCAAAACTTCTTTTTTTCCAGGGACCGCCCTGGTTTTAAGGACTGATCTGTGATCAAAACGTTTCAAGTGTAAAAATTCATCTAAATTGGTGGAATTATCATATGATACATCTTCACGCAGGGCTCTCTTGTGGGTTCACAGACTCCCAGATATCACTTTTGAACCCCCAGAATACATTTGAATCACAAAGATGAAAGTAAGTGAACTCTGGTCACAAATTACCATTTGTCAGCGAATCTTTCTGTGTGGGAAAAGATCGTGTTTTGAGCAATTTATCTTTCGGAGCCATCTCAAAAAGTAAAGTTCAAATAGGTGACCTGTGCCACCAATCAAACTGTTCCTTGTATAGGACCCATTTGTCTTTTTCAGAGACATCTACTGCCAGTGCGACGGAGAGTCCACAGTTGTCACAGGTTGTAAAATACCATCAAGCTAAGAAGCATTTCTTGTTTTTTTCTAAAACAAGTGAAAAGAAATCAGGCAGTGCAGTGAAATAATTTGAATCTGTCTCCAAGAAGCATGGACTTTTGTGTTTCTGTATTCTCGGGCAGTGTGCTGTTTTATTCTGTGTTGTTACAAGATACTGACACTCAGTTCTTGAAACAGGTTTATTTGTATGGGAACCAAGTTCATACCTGCCAACAATAATGCTGTGAAAAAGAGAAAGATTTTCTCGGGTGTCGGAAAATGGCCTCTAGATAACCCTACACCACAGTTAAATGTAATAAACACAAGGATGTGAAAGTAAAATGACTCTTAACTTAAAATGAATTTTAAAAAATATACAAACTCTACAAAGAAGTAATCAAAAATCAAAATCAGTGCCAGGAAGACCATCAGGAAGAAGAGGAAGGATCAGATTGTGCAGGACTACTGAGTAGACGCAAGATGTGCAGGTGAAACTGGAGGCAAATGTCAATACAGGGGAAGGTCTCGCATAGCCGGGTCCAGATGTCCACTCCACTGAGGTGACTGAGTCTGAATATGAATGTGGACACAGTGCAACAAGTTGACAATTCTGTCAGTTGAATGAAATTTGGATGTGTATTTCTTTTTCTTGGGATCTGTTTCATCCATTTTCAGCAGCAAACTGAGCTGAGTGGAGGGCTTGGGGACAAGCAGGAGGGGTCGTATTGGCAAGCTTACTTCTGCCTCTGGGTTGGGTTGCCAGGTACCACGACCCACACAGAAACTGAAAAATGAATTTGTATCGATCTGAAATCAGGAGAGAAATTACAAATTGGCAGCAAAGCAGGAGAAAGGGTTGAAAATAGACTCCCACAAAACTTGGTAGTGTTGGTATGCAGGTTAAAATCATCTTTCCACACCAGCAGGGTGTCTCGTGTTTTACAAGCAAGAGGCTAAAACCATGCTAGCAGCTCCTTGAGGCTGTCCTGTGGGCTAAATGCTAACATCAGCGTGCTAACATGCTCACAATGACAACGCTAATATGCAGAATTTAGCAGGTGTAATCTTCACCATGTTCACCATCTTAGTTAAGCATGTTAGCCTGAATTTCTCTTGAAAATGTCATAGCAATCAATCCAATAGTATTGAGATATTTGAATGGTGATATATTCCAATAATAATCCATTCTAGCGTCTTGATTTGAATACATTAGTAACTTACAGTGTCCCCTAATGCTCTCGTGGTGTCAGAGGTTTTCCCTAATTTGTCAGGACAGACCTTCTTTTTAATTTTCCAATTAATCCAATGGTGAAAACCAGCAACCTCGGAAACACACACATATCCAACCCTCTGTGCGGCTGGTGCTGCTCCAACTCCACCCTTTAATGATTTCAAAGTGAGGGGGAACGTGGCTTAAATGTCCCGGAGCCGCTCTAAAAACCTCCGTCCACGAGGTGTGAAATCGTTTGATCCAGTTTGTTCTATTAAGGTGAAACAGCTTGTGTGTGTGTGAGAGAGAGAGTTTGCACTTGTGCGTATTTGTGTGTTTTTTAAACGCACCCCGGAGCACTAAAAAGTGGAGGGAAAGGGGAGGGGACGGGGGTTTTACAGGAAGGAAGGAAGGAAGGAAGGAAGGAAGAGAGCTGACGGTAGCCGCTGTGTTTGTTTTGCAGGGAGGCGAGAGGGGAGATGAAGGGTGGGAGCTGTCCTTTAGTCCATCCGTCCGTAAGTGTGTGTGTGTGTGCGTGTGTGTGTGTGTGTGTGTGTAGGGGCAGTTACGGGTTAATGGACATTAAGTCTGTCCCTGTGTGATAGTCGGAGTGGAGGGCGCTGTGTGACTCACCCTGGCTCTCTGTAACCCACAAAAGGGTCAGAGGTCAGGGTGAAAAGTCAAACAATGCCTGGAAGGCCTAGCAGTCAGCTGGGACTGCAACAGAGGTCAGTGTGTGTTGTGTGTATGTAGGTCGGAAAGGGCTGCCAGGAAGGGAGAAGTGGGGGAAATGAAGGGCAGGAAGAGGACAACGGAAAACACAGACACACAGCGGTGAAGAAAAGAGGACAGACGGATGGGGGTTGGAAACGTTCTTCGCTTCCCTTTTTTTCCCCCGACATCCGCTCACTTCGAAGAAACGACCCCGCTTTGCTTCTCCCCACAGGGACTCGTCTTACCTCCAAGTACACGCTGACAAGAAACACACCCAAGCATACATTCAGGCAAAACACACACACGCACACACGCACATACAAGTCACACACCGGAGCCGAGCAACCTAATCAGAACATGTGGCCTATTTCTCTGTATGTTTTAATGAGCTCTCCATTGTGGAGTGCTGACTGATATTATTAGGCTGCCGTGTCTCAGCTCATTAGCTAAACCAGGCTCAACAAAAACACCAGCAGCTAGAAGATGATTTGATACCGCCTGCAGAGTTATGTGACACCGCAGTACCTTAAAGAGGCCGTGGTGCGAGACGGAGCAGGCGAGTTAATTTGGTCAACCGGGGGGGGAGAGCGCGGCTGAGTTTCGCGTCTTATGACACAACGAGGGATCATAAGACAGAAAGTAGAAGAAAAATACATCACAGGCCGACTCCAGCCCCCACCCTCTGCGTTCATAAAGTTCCCCACGGATGTGACTTGAAGATTCAGTGTGCAATTTTAACAGCGGCGCGGTGTCAAGTGAAGAGAAGTCGTCAACAACAGTGATAGAAAACAAGACTGCAGCTAGCTAATTTGTGCTTAGTTGACTGTTATTGCTCTACGGTGAATAGCTCGATTTTCTACATTGGCGCCGCATGGAGTCTCTCTGTTACGTGCCGTTAGAGCAGCTAAATGAGTCAAACTGAACTGACGACTGTCTTTGATGCTTTTTAAATGGTTTGTGCAGCGACATGCTGTCAAAGCTAGGACGACTGGTAGCAAGGTAATCTGCTAGCATGATTGCTGCCAGCTAGCCTCTATTGGCTGTGCAATTGAAGCTGTTCTCTGATTGAGGAAGAACGTTGACCGTTAGACAGGAAGAAGTGGCTGGAGGTGGGCTTTAAGTACACTTCTGAAGTACGTGTATTTCACTTGACTGCTTCCATTTTAAGCTAGGTGAAGAGTGTGCATGTATTTGACGGGACAGTTATGTAGCTATATTAAGATTTTATTTAAGCCAACAAAACATGTCTATCTTATAAAATATGACACGTTTTTATCGATTAAATGGGAAATTTAAACCCCTCGAACGTATACGTGTCAAAATAAGAAGGTAGTGAACATATAGTGTAACACGGGTCATTCTGCATAATGAGTGCTTTTGCTTTTCATACTGTTTTTCAGTGTAGTATTGCTCCAGGGTAAGTATTAGATAATGAATAACGAACGGCTCAGTGCCACTGTAAATTGTAAAACAAAAAATAAACAAGTTTTTACATATTAGATTCCCACTGGGTCCATTTAAGATTTAAAAACTCAGATCCGCTGCCAGTGTGGTCCATAGGGCAGTGTTGGAAGCAGTTCACAGATAGTTGACTTACTTATTATGTAAATAAGTGAATAAGTAAATTATCTGTGTAAAGTGATTACCTTAACGTACATGTAGTATTAAACAGATAAGTAAATTATTACGTGCTTCCACAGCTACTACATGGACCACACCGGCAGTGGGTTTGACAGTGTTGTTTTCTGAGTTGTTGTTTTTTTTTATGTAAAAATGGAGTCATCTCAGTGGGAATTCAATATGTAAAATTATATGTGTTGTTGTTTTACTACAGTGGCATTGAGCCATTCTTTATTCATCATCTAATATTTCCCCAGCCACACATTGTGAACAGAGCTCGTCTTTTATTGTGTAAAAGACACTCACATTCAGAGATTCTGTGATTATATAACCGTGAAAAAGAAATTGAGAAGTAATTTAGGATATCAAAGCAATCTTTTCAATAGCAATAGAACCTGATCCTGTACAATTCATCCATCTGATGTTGTAGTGGTGCTATCAGCAGGTGAAATCTGATGCTGAAAGCAGCTATCTATAAAGGCACTGCTATTAACCCGTTGCTTTAACTACAAATCCGGCTTTACAATACAAGTAGTCAAGCTTACAAGTAAACTGAAAAGTGGGCCACTGTCACGTGACCCTCGCCTCGCAGGTCACCTTTGTCCACACCAGCTTTTTCCTGTTACGGCCGAAGGGGGTTGCAATTATCTGTCCGAGCATGCGCTGGGTGAAAAGGAAGCATTTTAATATCTCTGTCTCTTCCATACTGATGATAGTTTACTAGGGCTATGAAACACTGCTTCCTGGATTTGAAAATCAACATTGAGCACAACGCTTTGGCAATGTTATTAGTGACAAAACAGTTCTGCTGTTGGATTGGGAGAGAGGACGATGGAATGAAAGAAAAGAGGCAGCAAACAGAAAAAAGAGGACGTGTAAACGACAGTGAGATGTAGAAGCTTTGAATCTCCGTCTCCTTCTCGTGTTTACACGCTGGCTCGTCACTTAATCTGGCCTTCAGGATGCCCACTTTACTTGGTTACCTCTCAGCACAGAGATGGAAGCGTGAATGAGAAGAAGAGAGATAAAACTGTGAGCCTTCTGCAACGTCTTCAGACATGCTTCTTTTTCTCTCTCCATAACTCTCCCTCCTTTTCTCTCATCCTGTCAGCTCTTCATCCCTCGCTCCCTCCCTCGCTCCGTCCATCTCAATCTCAATCTCGGCTCACTCAAGCGTTGGCCGGCGAGGCCTCCAGCATCGATCCAATAAAGCTGGTAGTCAGCACTGCGAGGCTCGAGGAGCTTTCACCGAAACCCAGCGTTTAAGCACGCTCATTTAACAGCACGTAGCCATGATCTGATCTGGGGTGGAGGGTGGCGGGGGTATTTGATTTTTCTTCTTTCAGCCTCTTCTTATTTTCCTCTCAAAAAGTAATCAATAACAGTCACATTGATTGGACGTGGGCACAAAAACACACACACACATCTCCAAATCTCAATTACCTCTCCTGCCAATCTGCCAAATGCTTTTTGCCAGCTCTGGAGTTTAATATTCACGTGTGGGACTTCAAGATAAAATGTGCTTCATAAACAGACGTATTTTCTGTCTTTGTGTTGGGTTAGTTTGACATTTTGTGCCTGTTTATAAGTCATTGATTCCCCTCTACAATGAGGCGCCATTTCGCTTGCTGATATGCAACACTGTCTGTATGTGTGTGCGCGTCTTTGTATTTCAATTCTTACGAGGATGTGTCCTCATTAGAATACAAACATTAAGAAAGACCCGTCTTTCAGTTCAGTAGTAAGTAAGTATTAGGATAATCAGACTTGGTTTAGATTGTGATTAGTGGGAGATGCAGTGGGTGTAATAGAGGGTCAGTTCACCCAAATTACTTAGGGTTAGGGTCTTTTTTCACGTCCCCACTCCCTTGCAGATAGTTTTGTTGTTTTGTTGCTGACATATCCGTCTCTGAGACTTCTGCTGACATTTGAATACAATAAGAAGTGAACGGTAATGTTCTTTTGATAATCTCAGCATTTAAAAATGACCTTTAAATGTAACAGTAACTCTTTTACAGACAGTTTCTATGGGAACACCATACTGTGAAGTGCTTTCATCGGAAGTACTTTCTACCACAACACCAATGAGAAGAGTGGACAGAACGTTTTATCAATTATCCTTAAAGTCGTAGTTCGATACTAACAAAGTGCTTCTCAGATTGTGTCAGAACGGATTCTCAGTCGTACAATCAGGCAACTTTCCAAAAATAGACAATCAGATTATCACACACACTGTTCACAGCGACAGGCCAAAGACACATAAAGATCAGGGAGCTTTTTGCATGTGGTCATTTGAAATAGGTACGAACACTTTTGCCTTAAATGTGCAGTATGTCAGAACTGGCAATCTGTCGAATTCGCGCAAAACAAATGGGGGAGCACATCAGAGTAAATAGTAACAGCTGCTAACTTTAGCTTCTGTTAGCTAGTTAGCCCAGTTAGCTGTGCAGCTAGCGGTCCGGACTAGAAATTCAAAGAACAAGTGAGAATGGGAATTTTGGGCCAGGACCGGCCCGGGATAGCTGGTTAGCATGCTAACTTTAGTCTCTGCAGCACAAAACATAGACGTCATAACGTAAAAACTGTTTTTGTTGAATTTTGAATGTTTTCAACTTAATTTCTTACATATTGCCCCTTTAACACGCTGTTAAATGACATGTTGTACAACCTGGTTGAAGCATACTAAGGCCTTTAGCATCAGAGACAATTTATGGACGTTGCTGTTGAAACTTACAGCTGTAAGCTACACAAATGAATTTTTTTGTGTCGCAGCATAGCCATAGCAGCAGAAATCCCAGAGACAGCTATCTCGCTATACTTCGTCAAATAAAACCATCTGCATGGCGAGACACCACTGGGGAGAATGTGTGTTTTTTAATTTATTTGACAAATAAATCAGTCAGCAAATACGACCATCGCCTTGCAGTTTTGTAGAGGAACAGGCAGAATATGTCATTTCTCTCTTAGACTTGTTATCTCCCACTTGGCATCATTGATCGGAGAGGTTTGTCAGCACAGGTGGCTGCAGTAAATCCACCGATGACAGCACTCCATCACTAGAAGAAAAAAAAAGTTATTTTCACACTTAAACACTCTACTAATGAAAAAGACATGTATTGATCCAAGGCTGTCCCTGCTTGATTTCCCCTAAATAAATGACATGTTTCATCTTGAATTTGAGTGGGTTTCACACACATACGCCACTAATTGATGTCACTGAGTTTATAAGAAATGACTCTATATTATAAAATGAAGGTTTAAGGGCTGGCAGGTACTCACATGCATACAAAAACAAACTTGAGAAAGTGTCATTGTGTGTAAGTATTATTTTAATGTGAAATTCCCCTTCATCAGTCTCACCTGCAGCCCCGTAACAAGTCAATCATGCTGTGCTGTTATTGGCCTGTAATGCCGCTCTGTAGCCGCACACTTGACATGTTCATTAGGTATAAACCAATTCATTTACAACACAGTGCTATTGGATTGTCCTTGCCTCGACATTCATTTCCCAACACGTTGGCGTTTGATGCGTTGCCAGCGCCAATTAACTTTGATAACTCAGCCCCAGTTTAATATACTGCTGCTGAATTGGCTTGACAAGAGTGCGGCGATAAGCTGTTTCTGAGCTTTTTGAGTGGCGATAGTAGGATTATCGCTCAGAGTGAGGGAGGGACAGGGAGAACTTCCCTGCATAACCCCCCCTGGCCAAAAGTCATTAAAATGTTTGATTTGTTTTTGTTGGCAGACACACACACACACACACACACACACAGAGGCACATACACTGATTGCAGCTATGTCCTTGTTGGCTTTAATGATTTGCATAACTCATTTCTGTTTTACATTATTGTGGATTTCGATGAACATGTTCAATTATACACTACATGTTTTCAAAGAGGGAGATTTATCTTTCGCTGCAGCTTGAACGTGTGAATCGTTTTGTGTGGCCTTTTTGAAAAATGTGCGAGTTGTAGATACTGTTGTGACAAAAATTGTTTCTGATAAACAACCGAGGCCAATAAGAGAAGTGAATTGCTGCTTCCAGCTGATGTGTTGGTTTTTCTTTCTCTCGGCAGGCAGCCAGGAGCCGAGCTGCTCTCTCGAGTCCCTCTCATCAGCTGATTGATCCCTCGATCCATCACTCAACGCCAGTTCCAACGAATGGGCGCTGACATCAGAGCCATGGGTGGGACCAAGGTCTTGCTCCTGGTGTTTCTGGTTGGATGGGAGAAGTCGCTGGGTCTCAACTGGAACCCAGTCCCACGCAAGACAGTTCGATACCAGGGTGAGTGAGAAATGTGATACCAGCTGATAGAAGAGTTCGGCCTCAGGGGGCACTGAAACTTTCTAGTCAAAGCCAGACTAGAAGAATTCCTGAAACACTTTCCAAGTTTTATCTTTTCTTTTCCTGTCAAAATATTATTGATTATCATCCTGAACTCAGAGGCACAGTACAATTATCCAATCAAATGTGATTTGGGGCAACTAGCTAACCCCACCCATCAAATAAAACTACATTTGTACCGTTAGCTCAGGTTGCTAGCAATGTTTTTTGCCAACTGATATCCTCACACAAACCTCCCATGATATTACTCTGCTAGCTATGTACAAGCAGGATAATAAGTTGACATGGTTTATCTGAAAGATGTATTACACCATCGACTTCTATCTGAGTAACTGTCTCAAGCTATTCGTCTTTTGGGGAGAAGTTTATAGCATACTCCGACAGAGCCGGGGAAATGGAGGAACATGATGAACACAACTGCTGTACAGCTTCCTCCATTTTTTGTCTGTCTGTTGTCTCAAAGATCATCACTATCAAGACATCTTGCTATTGGTCAACACACAAGTTATTCTTGTCAGAGTTCACCACAGTTGATCTTGACACAAAACATTTGCACAGATTTACTTTCCTTCCTGGGACAAAATCCACTGAGGCCCGACCATAAGAAGGATTTTATGTGCTGACAGCTGTTGGTAGGATCTTCCAAGTTGGCCCTGAAGTGATTAATCTGGTCAGACATCTCATACAAAACCAATGATGGTGAATATGTGTCCCATTACAACAATCAGGGAGGATTTTCCATTATACCAGAGGTGGATGATTTCTGATTCTGTAAAGAGGCCGACATCCACCCTGTGTAAAACAATACATCAGTCTAATCCTAGCGCTCAACTGTATTTGCACTCTTTATCTCGGCCCTCCTCTGCAGCCAGGCCCAGTTTTCTTCCCTGAACAATGCCAATTGTTGCAAGCTGAGAAATAGTCTTTTTTAATCCCTCAAAGGGGAAGTGCTGCTTTCTCTCTCCTGGGGATTAGGGAAATACTATAAAGAGAGGGAAAAATATGGAAAAAAATATATTTTCTCACCTCTCTGTGCCACCTATTCCACCTTTCATCACATATCTACCTCTCCTTTCCCTTCTCCTCCTCCTCTTTCTTTTTTGTCTATTATCCGTCCCCTCCCCTTTTTTTTGCTTTGTACGCTGCAGCTCATCGTATGAACCCGGAATGCTCTTATGGCGTTTTCACAAAGAGCTCCGATTTCAGCCGCTCTCGAGGAGAATGGCGCTCGGTGGCGGTTGCAGTGGTGGTGGAGTGTGGGGATATTTCAAAAGCGGCTTTCTCATGCTGCTATCTCGCAAACCACCCCTCCCCTTCTCCTTCTTTCCCATACAGCCCTCCTGCCTTCTCTTATCCTTCCCTGCTACAGTCGTCCCTGGTGTTGCGGTGGGATGTGAGGGGGACAAAAACAATCGATAGGGCGTCAATACTTTCTGGTGAAATGCTCCAGTGTGACAAAGCCGTCGTTTGGCAGAAAGCAGCCCAGATTTGCTATACTTTGGCCAGAACAAACTTGTGGTAAAGACTCACCACACAGGGCAAACAGGGACAGCTGCAAACACATGTTCTTATATGGAAGGAGCAGAAAGAAATGCACTCCCAAAACAGTATCCCACTTTGAGTATTTTTCTGAAAAATAAATCTGCCTGCAGAGACAAGATAACTCCCTCCGCTCACAGTGCCGCTGCACTTTTATGTAATGAAGCTCTTTGAAATGAAAGCCTTGTCATGAATCGTTGGAGAAGGCACGTCACGTCACTCGTGTCATACTTGGAGTGTGGCACTTGAGCGCAGGAAGATTCTCGACGCAAATTGATTTGCATTGGAAACAAGCGGGATTATCCTACCCGCTGACAGATTTCTCCACTCGGTTAAAGAAAAATGAGATTTTCAGCCTCAATACTGGGTTAAATGACTTATATGGATGGGTTCTCGCTACAGCGCTGAGGAGGAGATAGGAGAGATGGAATGGAAAAACAAAGCTGCAGAAAAGAGGTAGCGAGGGAGGGATTTGAGGGGAGAAAGGAGAGAGTGGGGGGGGGGCTATATAATGGAAAGAAAGCAAAAGAGAGAGACAGGTAGAGAGACACAGAGAAAGGCTGGGGGAGAGAGGCCAGTCACTAACTGCCTTAAAAGGACAGAAAGTAGCTCTAGAGAGCGACATAGAGAAAGGAAAACACACACACACACACACTCTGCAGGACACTCACCCTGTGTTTCATTTTATACTGAGGCATCTCCCTGTACAGACACACAGCATCCATATTAACGTGTGTGTGTGTGTGTGAGAGAGAGAGAGAGAGAGTTGCTGTTTGCATGCAGTGGGAGTTTGCAAGACAGAGACAAGAAGAAAGGCAATGAAAAACTAGAGTGAGAGAAAATGCGGGGGCACAGAGGGCGTGTGTGTGTTTATACCTGTTTGTGTAGAGAGAGAGAGTGTGTGTGTGTGTGTGTGTGTGTAGCTGTGTGTCTGTCTATCTAATCCCCCTTTGTTTATGTGTGTGTAAATGTGTGTACTGCTTAGGCTGGCAGTCTGAGGGATTTGGAGCTCTGGGCAGTGTGTGTTTGTGTGTGTGTGTGTGAGAGAGAGAGAGAGAGAGAGAGCCTGAGAGAGAGTTGGGTGGGTGGGTTCTGGTGGGGCAGCGATGGTTGAAGAGATAATATTTAGCCACACACACACACACACACACACCAGCACCACCACCGTCGTCAGGCAATTACATGAGGCTTACATGAGGTTGCAAAAGAAGAAACACAAACATCCTCCGTGTGTGTGTGTGTGTGTGTGTGTGTGTGTGTGTGTGTGTGTGTGTGTGTGTGTGTGTGTGTCCCTCGCTATCAATCCACCTCTTCTTCTTCTATCTTTTACTTTTTTTAAAAGTCACATGTTGACATTTTGAATTTTGGGCTCTTGTTATTCCTCACCAGCCGCTCGTCACATTTATAGAGGGGGGAAAAAATCATTGTTGGCTCCTAATGAGACACTTTATGTCCACACATTATGTATCGCCGCTGCTGAGCTGCTAATGAGTGCTGTAAATTTACATACTTTTCTTTTCTAATCACTGACACAGTGCATGTATCTTGATTTATTTGCACTTTTATGTGGTTTATATTTCACATTTGTGTGATATTGTGCAAATTTCCCATTGTTTTTTTCTGCTAAAAGTCTTCTCATCCATAAATATTTGAGTTAATGTGAAATGAAAAGGCTAATGTTGCTCCATTGTTGTCTTGTTGGCAACAAATCGCATGAAAAGGCCAAAACCAACAAATATATTTCAGTCTTGCTCTCAATACTTTTCATTTCCTATCCTGTCTGTGGCACTCAGCCCCAAGCCCATTGCTTCTTAGCCAAGTCTAAATCAGCTGGGCACCAGTAATAGTAGTAGTTTTTAGCAAATGTCACTCATTGAGGAGTAAATAGTGCGTGTGTTGAGGACTATTTTGAGATTTAGATGAATACACACTTGGGGTATTTATTGCATTTTGACAAGGCATGTGGGTTTTACTCAAAATAAACTGAAATACCTTTTTTAACTCCTAATGAAGGAACATGTTACCCAGGGCTCATTGAAGCTTTTTTTCACTAGTCTTTGGATGACAGTGGAGGTCTGTGGTGCAGACAAATAAGATGTATCAGGCTTCACTGACTCAACAGGAACTACTCATTGGTAGGATGAAGAAGTGGGACAAAGTAATTGTTCTGAATCTCATAAGTAGCGTAAGTCTCAATTCAAGTTCAAGTCCTGAACTTTGTGTTCCAAGTTGTTTAGAATTCAGAGGAGCAGCAGCATTAGCCTAACTTGATAGCTGACCTCCCATCCAGCTCATATGTTACAATGTTTATTCCTGTTTATTGACGTTAAAAGACAGCATTGAGGCAACTGAATCTGGAATTCAGAAATGTACCACAATGCCTGTTCAAGGGCTCATTAATGTTTGCAAAGTTAACATTCAAATAACTTATGCTAGCTCTTGGGCTTGGGGAGGATTTTGAGTCAGAAGACTAAAGTCCAGGGGAAGTCCAGAGCTAAAAGTTTGTGCTTTGCAGCCGATGCTGCTTAATATACAATGAGTGCATGTAACTTTATCAGTGGCCAGTTTGAGTTGTGAATAGTAAAATGTGGTTTAACACTATCATCTGTAGAATATAGTCATAAAAGTCAGCAAACTGGCTCAGTCATGTCAGTCAATGACTATAATTTCAACTTCCGTATGAGGAATATCATGTTATATCTCCTTTCAAAAGCCAACATATGTCTCAAGTCTCTCCCTCTCTCTGAGAATTTTGCTTTTTTTTTTTCTTTTCATAGGATTTGTTGACAATTTCAAAAATATAGAACGTCACCAGCCCACTCCTTAAAACTAGTTTAAGTTTTCTTCCTTGTTTTCTCCCTTTCACCTGTGCCTCTTCCATCGGTCACTGTGTCTGAACTGCTTTGTCCATTTCCTTTCCTTTTGAATTGGCCACACCTAATTGGAGCACCCATTATGTTATTTTAAGCTGCCTTCATGCCCTTAAACTCTACTCTACTGACCACAGAAAATCCTCCAGCTGATAACACCACTGTCATCTCCTGCTCCTTTCTCTCTTTTTCGTTTTCCTTTTCTCTTCTTTTTTCTCACACATCTACACGTACACTCCTTAACCCAGCCCAATGACAGAGGCCAGTAAGCCGAAACTATGACAAAACACAGCAGCTGTGGTTACACAAAGAAGGGAAGAAAGAAAGAAAGGAAAGAGGGAGGTGAAGAGAGGGGAAATAGAGCCCTTAGAAACTTGATATTTGGTTTGAAAATCTAGCCCGCTTTGATGCTGCAAATGAGCCCTGCATCAAGAGAAGCCAAAGCAAATGCGTGCATCTTGATTTAGAAGAAGGACGGCAGAATGAGAGACGTAGCAGAGAAAAAACATACTGAGCAGAGGGAGAGTGAAAAGGGCCAGGCCTCTGACCTCTAGAAACCTCTCTCCCTCGCTTTCTCTCTTTTTTCCCCTCCTTTCTGCCTCTCCGCCATATCTCCCTGAACCCTCCAATTACAGTAATGAGTGGTTGAGTGCGAGGCAGAGGAGGAGGCAGAGAGAGGCTGTGCGTGACTGGGAGGATAGATGGAGGGAGAAGGAGGGAGGGACGGAGGAAAGAGATTCATCACTGCTTTTTATCTGCTATGAGTGTCACTCATCTCCTGACCCTGCGCTGATTGGTCAGTGAAGATTAACAGCTGCGACCAGATGTCAGGACCCGAAGTGCTCTCTGTTGTCATACTGACTTTGTGAGAGCTGACGTGTGGGCAAGTGGGCATGTGGATTAAAATGAAAATGCCACTCGAAGGCTGCTCTTATCCAAAGCACCTTCTTGTGGGAGAGTGCAATGGTTGAACTGAGAGACTGGTTTACCATCACTGACAATACATTCAACATCACTGCTGCACATTCTTCTCTTATCCCTGAAACAAAAGAGATCATTTCACACAGACAAATGAATTTATCATGTGAATTTCTGACGTTTCACATGATAAATTCACAGAGGCACATGTGATTTTTCTGATTGTTCATGTGTGAAAACAACAATTGTATATGTAAAATCACTTTTTAATTTGCGTGTGATGTCATCTGATCTGTGGTTTATCACATGTGTAACAGCATTTTACTTCAGGTAAATACTTGATTAAAATGTTGATTTCAAGTATTTCAATTACATATACATTTTCCATCTAATTCTTTTACATAAGTTCAGTGTAAAGTGACACATTTGATGCAAAGTTCTTCTGTCATGTTGAGTCGATGTGAATAAATTTAATGCAGACTTATACATAAACTTTGTGTTCATTTAATCATTGCATATAAAATCAAGGGGAACTTGAACATAGACATAATTTGTTTATTATTCAAGTTTTATACATAATGATGCATTTCAAATAGGTTATTCTGTCTCCTGTAATGTAATTAATGTGTACACAATGACTCAACATGATAGAAGGACTTTGCATTCAGTGTGACACTTTACATTGAATTAATGAAATAGAATTAGATGGAAGATTTATATGTAATTAATGTACTTAAAGTAAATGCTTTAGGCAAATTATTTTCTCCTCCTCCCTATATAGACTCTTTATGCCGTCACCTGACTTCCTCCTTTGCTGCTATAATGACTATTATGGCCACTAGAGGTCGGCACCTGACATTAAAAGTAATTATGAGTCTTAATAAGCAGCTTGTACAGTCAATTTAAAAGGTAGTGTTTCTGATGAGGAAAGGCTGGTTTGATTCAGTGCTTCAAGAAAATCATCCTCAACAGTTTTCAAAGTCAATTAGCTGTTGAAGTCATTTAACATTTACCGGCTCGTGGATCTCAAATGTGAGGATTCACTGAGCCCCACAGTCTAATTTGATTGTAAATTGAACATATTTGGGTTGTCGAATGTAGTGAACTGGAGAGTTTGTGATGGCCGTTTTTATGCATTTTTCAATGTCATTTTATAGAATAGATTATTCTATCATTTAATCTAGTTCTTGATTTGATGTCATCAGAAGTGTTCTGCCTTGAGATGTCCATGATCATGTAAATGCAGCATATTTGGATACAATAAATGTGCATAACGATGAGTTTGGGGGTTTGAATTCAGCATTTGTTATTATCAGAAAACACTAAAAGTAAGTTGTGTGAATGAACCGGCAATAAATATCCATGTGATACCCCTGCACAGACCATTTATGGAGAAAGGAAGTAGCTCTCTGAGCTTTGTGAATGGACTGGACCACATGTTGTACCTCACATAGCTGTGTTTGCCTCCACAGATTGTTTGAGCAGCAAATGGGTCTATTTCACTCTGACTTTTTGACAGACTTCCATACAAACATCCAAAGTGAGGAGGAGTGTGAGGATGTTATTAAGATGGGTTTGAGAGTAGTGTTTCAGAGTCTCAATGGCTTTTCATTGGAACTAGATTTCCCGGTCTTGTGAATCATCAAATACTTGTAATTGTAGTCATATAAAACATTCAGTGAGTCAAATGCCAAACTCTAGCAGTGCCATGCTGCACCCGTTGATTCTCACAGGCTCCCCTCTATCTCCCTTTGTGGGCGTCTGTGTGTCATCACCACAAAGTTGTA
Source organism: Pagrus major (assembly GCF_040436345.1). NCBI lineage: Eukaryota > Metazoa > Chordata > Actinopteri > Spariformes > Sparidae > Pagrus > Pagrus major. The sequence goes on along the minus strand of NC_133219.1, from coordinate 14,042,964 downwards.
GAGAGAGGCCTAACTCTCTCCAGCTGCTGTACCAGTCATACATGCTGAACCATGACGCTGGAATGGAAAAAAAAACCCTCAACCAGCTCTTGATTTGTTCTGCTTGTTGTGGATTGCAATGGCGACCCCCCACCGAGCTTGGCTGTGTTAACCCCCCCCCCCCTCCTGCTTTCATCTGCTGCCTTCACCCCCCTTCGAGAACCCTGGGCTCACTTGATCCGCTGTTGTGTTAATCCACTTTTACCACTTCCTCTCCTCCCAGCCTCCCATCCCTTCATCTCATCGTCCAATTCTGTTGAGTTCAATCGCGCTTTTGCTCAGACTGTTTTTTTGGGGGGGAAAACAATGACGGTAAATCAGCAGAGGAGATGCAAATGAACCATAACCGACAAAAAAAAGGGCTTACACGTTTAAGCCACGCTGAGACAAATAATTATTCGGCTTAAAAACATGTACTTTTATTATGTATTCATCAATGTGCATGCCATTATTCTTTGTTTCATGTGGATTCAATCACAAACAAGTACAATCTAATATTCCTATGAGTCTATTAGTTTGCGGTAACATATAATCTATGATAAAGTAAACAATTGACAAAACACATTTTTGTCGATATAGCTATCAAAAGCACGAATATCTCCCTCCTCCATGCTCTCATTCTGTCGTACACCTGACTCTCCTGTGAACTTGTCGTCTGTTCAACAGACAAATCCTGAGCATCCACGGGGGAGTGTGTGTGGCTTTGTGTGCGCTGTATTGTTTTTTTCCTTCAAAGAGGGGTACCTGCTCAGATGAAGGTCTGACGACGCTCTGTGCATGCTCGTGTATATCTGCCTGTTTGTGTGGGTGCTGCGCAGCGTCTCTCCCTCCTCTGTGTCTGTCTGTCTCTGCCTCTCATTCGGTGTTTGTCGCTGCTTCAAAGCTCTCCCCAAAATAGGCCTTTAATCATAGTTTGGTGTGTGAGTGGCTCGGCGGTTAGAAGCTATAAGCAGAGGCTGGATGTATTTATAGCAGACAGGGAGAGGGAGGCTGCGTGGAGCTCCGCTGGAAGGCTGATGGAGGCAGATTACAGAGGCGAGGGCCCGGATCGAGACCTTTCCAGCCGGCCGTGAAAGCAACAGGCGTCCCCCCCCCCCTTCTTCTCCACCACGCATGGGAGTTCTGTTTGGTCTGGCTTCGAGCTGATGGGCTGGGCTGGACGTTACAGCAGTGACATGACCCTGACATGCCCTACAATGAAGCGTGCACACGCGTACATGAAGCACAGACAAAGGCACATAGGGACAGTTTCCATGGAGTCGCGCTACTTAATGTCACCATAAAGCAAACAGCTTTTCAGTAATAACAAAAGGCTTAACAATAAAGTGGCATAAGGGTGTTGGTGCATATTTCTACATTACTGTTTACCACTTTCAAAGAATCATATCCTCCTCGTTTCACTTCATTTCAGTACTCTATGAAAATATCTCGTTCTGCCTTGAAACTAGCTGATAATGACTAATCCATCAAACTAAACATTTTGTTTTGTCCTTTGTGTTGAATTCCAAGAAGCAAAACACATTCAGCACACGAGCGTCGGCTGCCGAGCTGCCACCTTTTATTGTGAGAAACGAAACAAATTCACATTATGCTTTTCATTAACGCTGTGCTTGTATTATAGTTTGTGCCACTGAATCATCCTCTCGATAATGTTTTGTCTGAAGCTGGATTATCGCTGCAGGCTACTGCAGTTGTAATGTGCTCAGGGACCGAGTGAAAACTCTCCCTGGTGGTGCACTCAAGGACACTCCGCCACCCGACACTCAAACAGTCAGCCTGCGAAACATCAAATGCACAAGACATACAACAAGTATAAACTAAAAAATCAATGCGAGACGGCTAATGCGAAATTGGTAGTTTCAGGCGGTAGCTATACCAGCTCTCAAGTCTCAGATGTTGCAGCTTCCTGTCATGAGCCAAATAGGAAGTTGTTTCAAATAGTCCTTTTCACAATGCCTCCATTTCATGCTACCTTTTACCTCAACACCATCCATCTCAGAGGGGGACATTGTACTTTTTTACTGCTCTACATTTGTCCAACAGCCATAACAACCACTTGACGAAGATTATACATACAAATGAGGCGAATTTGATGGCATAATATGAGGATTTGTTAGAATTAACCATCCAAAGGTTTATACAGGTTAGCATTTGTTAGCATTGACTTAGCATTTTCTAACAGAAAAAAACTGCCAACATGTCATCATCATCATCATCATAGATGCATTTTTACATTTGCGTTTGTGAAATTAATTCTGACACTAATTTAAAGTTTTTTCTTTACCCTAAAAAATCTGGAACAATATTTGGACTCTCCCATATTTATTTTGTTTTTCATGCCCTATTCTAGCCGTCACCATCAAGTGCCACACATCATTTGATTCAGGAGAACATTAAGTTTCAGTCCGGCTCATTTAAAGTCCATATTTTACATTTGCTTTGTCGGAGAATGGATTAGTTTACCAGAATTAAAGAAGAAATGCCCTTTAAATGTGTTTTTTGATACTGTGAGCTCAGACAAGACCACAGGAAGTTTATTTTTTCATAATTATTATTAATTTAAAAGATGTTTTAGACTTCCTTGTGAATTTGTGTCTACATCTGACCTTTCCTAAGCAAGTTACAGCCTTTTATTATAATAATACAAATCAATGCTGTTGAATATCTTGCGTAATCACGTTCACCACGGAGACCCTGATCGCCACTAAAAAGCTAATAAACTCTGCTTTACATGAGAGTTAAAGCAGAAGGGAAGCATAAGTGGTTCAAAAGTTCTTAAACATGTAGAATAGCTATTTTAGCCAGTGGCAGCTGTCGAGGTCTTTAAGGGTTAAAGCAATATAAGATTATTTATTTTCATCAGTTGAGAGTTAAATGAGAAGATTGACCACTCTTAAGTTTGTGCACTAAATATGAAGCTACTATCAGCAGCCTGTTAGCTTAGCTATCCCAAAACATGTTGTTTTTACACTGTAGTTTTTGTGCAGATTAAACAGATTAGATATTACATGTTAATTAGCGAGCTTTAGAGGTGCTGGTAAGCAGGTTTTGTTATTCTCCACCTGCTACTAGTATGTATTGAGTACCTAAAAACTGAAAAGTCAGGAAGTTACAGGTTCTCTGTTATGTTTTCTCAGGAATGTTTCACTTCTGAAAATATTTGCAGATTCCTTCGAAGCAGTTACAGGTTCTCTGTGATATCTTCTCGAACATGTTTCACTTCTACAAATATTTGCAGAAGTGAATTCTCTTCCAATGAATTCTCATTCTCTGGAAACCATCACAGAGAACCTGTAACTACCTGGAAAGAGTTTTAAAACATATGATGTGCTTTGTAAAATGGTCAGAGGGATTTGTCAAGTAGCCATAAGTCTAGCTAATGAGCTAAAATGAGCAAATGTACAGCTCCGGCACGATCATGTATTCATACTAATGCGAATTAATCAGTTTACTGTCACTTATTATGATGCATTCCCAGTATTCACTCCAGAATGGTACATAAAAAATGGCTGTAAACCTGTTTTTGTTTTCTTAAAGTTTTCTTCTGTCCAACATCTCTGTCTTTAAATGTCATGTATTGTATAATCCACCCACACACACGCAGATCTAAAAGGCTGTCATACTGTCTTTGTCTATTTTTATTACCCCTCCTATCACAGTCTAACACCCATCTAACGACAAACACACACAGAGCCAATAAAGAGGTCTTGTAGTGCAGTGATCTCTGATCACCTCTGTTTCCACTGGTACTGACCTCGGTCAGGCCCTCTGAGTTGTTTATCTTTTGTACTCTCCCTCTGTACCCTGCCGTTCTATTTTTGCCCTAATGTTTGTATTTCTGCCGTCATCTGTTGGACTCATTATGCCTCCCCTCGTCTCTGCCCTCCATTTTTAATTTGCACTCTTTTATTTATATTCTTCCTTTTCTTCTGTTCCCTGCAAACTGTTGTCTCCAAGCATCAAAGGCCTTGTAATTTAACTCAAACCGCCTTTTATACACACACTCAACAGGTCCTTAAAGTGTTGGAAAACTCTCAGAACAATCCAAACAAATCCACCTGAAAGCTCGAAACACTTTTCAAATGTCTTACATACAGTAAGCAAACAGTGGCATTGCCATATACAAAGCACAAAGGTAGTTTCCTTGTGCTTTGGAATTTGTGGATCTTAACATGTTGTTGTTGTTGTTGTTGTTGTTGTTTCTGCTCAATCGTTATCAGAACAGCAGATTCCTTCTTTTTTCTCCCCAGCTATAAAAACATCAAAAAAGTCCTAAACTTTCAGATGCTGTTTGCATAAATTTGAACTCGCACAATAAAACACACACACATTGAACCACAGGTGCGTGTGTGTGTGGTGTGTGTGTTTGTGCATACAGCCATCACACAGCAGGTAGCCTCAGGGCTGCCACAGTGTGGTTGCAGATGGTAAGTGCGTCTGCCCGTATCGCCTCTTAATGACAGAGCCGCTGATCACTTCAAACAAGCCACTCGGAGCAAAACTTTCCCTCTGTTGGTGGAGAGACGTTCAAGTCACTGAGCAGGTACCCTGGAGAAGCATTCAGGACTCTGCCAGTGCGAGTGTGTGTGTGTGTGTGTGTGTGTGTGTGTGTGTGTGTGTGTGTGTGTGTGTGTGTGTGTGTGTGTGTGTGTGTGTGTGTGTGTGTGTGTGTGTGTGTGTGTGAGTGTGTGTGTGTGTCTGTTTGTTTGTGCTGATGCAGTGTGTCTTTTACACATAAACTTTGAACACATAAACACACCGAGAATATACAGACGTGCACTGATTTGCGTGTTCAGCCACCACGTACCTCAACACTAGTGCGAGCTTGTGTGTGTGTGTGTGTGTGTGTGTGTGTGTGTGTGTGTGTGTGTGTGTGTGTGTGTGTGTGTGTGTGTGTGTGTGTGTAACTCTGTAGAAGTGTGTCAGCTCTGGAGCTTTTTTGCCTGGCTGTGTGGAACACAGCAGATGTGCTCAGTTCTCCCCTGAGGATGCCAACTCTCTCTCTCTCTCTCTCTCTCTCTCTCTCTCTCTCCCTCTCTCTCTCTCTCTCCCTCTCTCTCTCTCGCTCTCTCTCCCCCTCTCTCTCTCTCTCTCCCTCCCTTCAGTCACTCTCATCAGGCTCCCTCATCCGTACATACCCTCCGATGTTTATACACCGCTGCTCTTCAGATAATAAGCTGACTTCAGTACTTACCCTCCTTCCTTCCTTTGGTTACTCATTCCCTCCTCTCTTCTATTCCTCTCCTTGCATCCTGCTGTGCTCTGCCTCTGACAGCATGTCACCTCTCAGGCTTTTTTTTAACTTTTGACTGGCCGTGTTTTCTATGACGTTGGCCGCATGTTTACAGTTTAACACACATCCGCACACACATTGGAGCTTGTTGGCCACAACAGTGCTTTTTTAGCACTAATCTAGAGTCAACAAACAACAACAACAGTGGATATCCTTATGCATGAATATAGTAAAATGTGAAGTAGATGAATAAATACTTGTGAATTATATCAGCTTTTCCTACTACTGCCAGGTCCTTCTCTTCAAAAAAATAAAACAAAACATATATTCAGGGCTAACAAGATATATTTGCTTCATGTGACTGCTGGTGGACTAAAAACCAGTCGCACCTGTACCATATTCATCATTTGTAAGTTCAACACCACTATATTTTTAAGAAGGCCTCAGGGAAAAGTTTGTAGCTGTGTTTGTGGCAATAAAAACAGTATATTTGGGGCGGGAAGTCGGGACATCTCCAGCTGTGTGTGGCGACAAAAAAACTGATATTTTTGACATGAAGTCGAGACATCTCCAGCTGTGTTGTGGTGACAAAACCAGCTGTTCTTACAGTCTATTCACAATGGGGCTGGTGGTGCAGTTTAAGGCTCAACTCACTTAATGTTCTTTTTTCTTTATAGACATAAATGCCTACTTTTGTACATACTGTAGAATAAAAGAGTGTGAGAAGAGAAAAATAGAAAAATAAATAAATAATAACAACTTTGGGGAGCCTTTCAAAAATGTCACGGGATGCAGAATAATTATACTAATGATTCTTGTTTACCTTGATTCTGGCACCCCGTTCGTCTACATTTGCCACTTCATTAGTGTTTTGCACTCAGTTGAAAGCAATAATATTGTTTTCTTTAGAAATGAAATCACTTGGTCTGCAGCAGGTATGAAAAGAAATAATCATTTATTTGAAGCAACAAAACACCTGAGCTTATGGTTTCACATTTAGTGAATTAGTAGATAATCAGCTTTTGCTCTCACTGCGTCAGATGGGCACATTTTTGTGTCACGTGGCAGTAAATGTTGTCGCTGGTCACAAATATAAAGCTGTGCTGTTAGGAGTCTCTTACTGAATGATACATGTGAGATAAAAGCTGATTTTTATGCGACCTTGCTTGTAAATTATATGAATAATATGAATAAAAGGCTGATTTAAAAAAAATCAGATGGGATAAAATAACATCTAAAACTGTGGAGGGTCCCCTCACTAGCTTGTACTGGAGCTTTAGACCACACCACACGTCTTTATCAGCAGATGAAGGTTTCTGTGATGCCACCTTACTTTCAATTATTCTGAGCACTTTCAGGACTTTTCATTTGTGTTAAAAGTCAAGCTTATTTTCTTGTTTTCTCTCTCCACCTTTGGTGCTTTTGATGTGATTTCCCTCAGACGAAAGGAACTTAACTGTCTGTGAAGGTGAAAAGCATCGCTACATGTGCAGCAGGTATAGAAAAGGATCACCTCATGTCTGTCAAGAGCAAAACATGACCTTAAAAACAGCTCAGACATCAAGGGCGTCCTATCACTTAAACAGTGACTGCATCAAGCTTTAAGTAACAAGCCCTCACTTTTCTAACCCTCCTGTCTTTCGTTTCACTCCCACACACATTCATCCAGTACAGCCTGCTCCATGTATATAAGTCTATTTAGTCCCAACTAGGCCACAGCATCACATGAGCAGTTAGTCACACCATAAATCACACTAGTTCCTGCTGTTCCCTCCCTGGATTTCAGCTGCTATTTTCAGTCGGGAAAAACGGTGAAAGGAGTGGAAATATTCATGCTGTGGAAAACAAAAAAGGGAATATTTAATTTATGCGATCGCCTTATGTGTGGCGCGGGCTGTCGATGCCTCGCGTTCTGCACACGTTCTATCAGCCCAGATAAAGTGGGTGAGCGGGGAGGAGAGGGAGAACAAGGTGACACTACAAGCAACAAGAGTGTGGATAATGAAAACTAAACACCATCCTTTCTCTCGTTCCTCCTGTCTCTGTCTTGCTTTCTCATCTTCTCTGCACCACTAGTTTGTCTGTATGCTAGTCAGGGGATTTGAGCAGTGTGTGTATGCGTGTGCGTGTGTGTGAGAGAGAGAGAGAGCGGGCGAACAGTAAAAAACAGTGGGTGCATCTTTTTAAAATTTTGATGAAAAAAGTCGGCTCTGGTTTTGCAGCAAACCCACCAGATGGGAGCGTGGAGGGAACATTTTGTGATTTTTCTCATAATCCTTGTCAGATTGTTTGTGTCGGCCCGCGAGCAGCAGAATGAGAAGCAATCCAAAAATATGTGCAGTCCTTAAACAAATGAGACAGTCCCTGGACGAAACGCATCGATTCAGCTATTTGATCAACGACTGCCTTTACAAGGAGGCTAATATTCCATTAATACTCTGAGTGATAGCCTAATCAGAGGAAAAGGCCTTGTTTAGGACGTGTATTAAAATGCGATTCGCATGGATGTTCAGCCCGGATAATGAACAATCTAATCACACCTGCAGATTTACTCCCATTATAAGCAAGTTTAAGCTCTGCATTCGGCCCACGTTGTCACTCGCGTCTCATTTTTCATTTGTGATAATGCCTCTCAGTCCAACTCTAAATCCCTGCATTGTTGTGTGTATATAGGTGCCCTCTCTGTCTAGCCTAGATTAAGCTGCAGCTCTTAATGCTGCTCTGCTGAGTGTATCAGGCTTTTAACAATCTTAGTCTAAAAGGCAAAACACAATTTAGGTTGTTTTCCAAAACAAGATTAGCCGCTTTTCTCAATTTGAAAATTACCCTTCCTAATGGTATTTGTATTGAACATGTGTATGAATACAAACCTCCTGGCATCTGGCTCGATAACAAACTCACTTTTAAAACTCGCATTAAAGCGGCGGCTGATTGAAGCTGTTGGAGGTTAGTTTCTTTTATAGATGAAAAGATTGTGATTCTGCAGATTGTGCAGACGGGCACCCATTTCTATCAGTCCTAAGGTGGTATCATCTGTATTCATCACTACCACCACTACTTTAAAAGCTCTCAACGCTGCTTTCACTCCGCTGTTGGATTCATAGCTGCTGGCTGTAATGGGTGCTGCACTCTTCATCAAAATGAGGGCTGGGAGAGCAAAAAGGAATCACTGCTTCTTGTTTGTTTGCACAGCTTTTCTAAATAGACGACCACCTTATCTCTCTTCTGACATGCAGATCTGGAACTTATCAGACTCGCCCTGAAGACTTAGAGTAAATACAGAGCTTGTGAAGCTGAGTTTCATCCTGCAGGAATCCTGCTGATCTTGAAGCTTGATACTGCGGTTAGTTTCTGCAAACTTATTAGGACCTGATGAGTTCTCTTAGAGCTGGGGGGGGGTTTTTCATAACTTCAGTTACCTTCACATTTTTGTTATTTTGCCCATCTTTGTTCACTTGAAGTGTTGGACTGTTGTTTCTCAGCGTGTATAAATTGAGGGTTATTGTGTGGTACTTTCCTCAAGTAGTCGAGGACATAGCGGAGGTGTAAATGGTTTCAAATTGAATCTTGTATCCACTTAAATGGAATGAGAGGGCGGGTGGTTGAATAGCTGCTGGATTGGGAGACACTAACAAGCTAACAGCCATTTTTGCAAGCGAAACCATAAATATAAAAACGGTAAAATTGCGAGCCATAAAACCAAAACAAGAGCTAAAAGATGCTAAAATGCTGTAAAGAGTTGAGGGGATTTCAAGAACTGTGGCAATTTTATGTTGGGTTTGTCTCGTTGAGCAACATCTTTCACACTACACAGCCTTTTCTTATTATGAATTTTTTAAGGATTAAGTGCAGGTAGGAACCAGGTAATGGATTGCAGAAACCTTGATGAGCACATTAGCTGAGAGTCAAAGCGGGTTATCTGGCTGCAGGGTTAAAATGTGGCAGAGCTCTCAGAGAATGTGACTCCGTGTGGTGGCATCTGAAAGTTGTGTGAGACAACACACACACAGCTCCTTGTGAAAAGCAAAGATGAGGGTGAGATGCCGCATGCACAGCGCCGGCAGAACGCATGACATTAAGCTATAGGTGGTGGAGTGGGCGAGGCTCGGTGGTGTGAAAAAGCTGAGACATCAACAATTCAACAAGGAAGGTGTGAAATGTTCTTCTCGGGTTTTATTAAGTCATCTGTCAGCAGATCAGCTGACAGGAAAGATGAACTATTTCTGCAGTTTTTTATTGTCAGTGATGTAACGATGCATCTGTGTGTGTTTTTCCAGATGTGCTGGACAGCATGGCGAGGTTCAGCGTCCAGGGAGTCTTCAACTACAGCATGCTGACGCTGTCCGACCACGAGAGGGTTTTGTACGTAGGCGCACGGGAGGCGTTGTTCGCCCTGGACCCCAACGACATCAGCAAACAGCTACGGCCACAGGTAACACACACGTCAGCACGCATGAAGACACACACAAACTCACACACTCTTCAAAGGTGGACTTAAGGGGATTAAAATTAAGTTCAATATTGGGAAGGAAGGTTTTCAAGAAAAATAATTATATTCACAACACTGACTGACTAACAGTCGGTGGAAACACCCACACATTCTGAAAGGCTTTGGTAAAAATGTAAGAAATTAAATGATAACAGATGAGATTTAATATCACAGAGCTTCATGATGGACAGTTCAAGAACAAAGAGCTCCATCTCCTCCACACGGAGATAAACACATTTCAAATGCTTTAATTTAAATACACAGCATTCAATTATGATATTAACTGTGATATAATTATTATAGAAAAGCTTAAATATTGCAGAGGTTCAGCTTGGATAAGCAGGAAAGGAGAGAGAAGAAGAATCTCTGCCTCTGCAACTCTTCCTTGCTGCCTATTAACTTTCAGACAGACTTATTTTATTCTTTTTTGCTAATTTCGGACTCAAGGACATTTGAGAAGACACACACACACACAGAGAGAGAGAGAGAGAGAGAGAGAGAGAGAGAAATGCTGGCGGATAATCAAAGAACCAAATAATGCCATAATAAAGTCGACTGAGTCATACAAGTTGTTTAGGATTTTATTGGTCTGGCCCGTACTTCTGTTATTAAATCTTTGGCTGTTGTAGAAGCTAATAATGTTTGAACCTTCAAGCAATTTAATACCTTCTCTAAATATATTAAATTGTCCTCCTTGAAGGGTCAGAAGTATAATAAAATGTATTAATTGCTGCTGTCAGCTAAGAGACCTCCAGAAAACAACCTTGCTTTTGCTTTGACCCAAGAGCAGTTTTTGGGTTTAATAGAGTGTTTTTGGAGCGGGTTAAACCACAAACCAAAGCGTTATGGCGTTTTTCTTTTTTTCAACCATAGTAAACCATGTAGGGCTGTATGGAGTCTGGTGCTTGTTGTATTTAGCCATCAGTGTTTTAAGTTGCTAACTCTCCACACAAAACTAAAAAGCATTTCTGCTTTTTAACCAGGAAGAAAGGAAAAGTCTAAAGCTTTGTTTCTATTCCCACTCAATTTTAATTGTTTTACTAAGTATTATTAATTGATGTATGATTGTGTATCATATTTAAATAAACCATGACATGACACAAGATGATAACACTTCAGAATGACATTGCCATAAAGAATCTTCTTATAATTTAATTTAGGAAAGGCATTTTTACATCATCAGTTTTTATATATTCTGGACTCAGTTCAAATGTTTCCTCTCATTTTTCAAAGGTATTACTTTATTTGGAGGTTATTTGCTGTTGCTAAAAGCCTCAAATGGTTACAGTGTGAGTCAGCTGCCAGATATTAAGATCATAATATGTGGGGCTATTGGCTTCAGCATTTCACTTCTATCAGCACAAAACACTGTGAGTATGTGGGAGTATTCGGGAACTCTCACACACAGTCTTTGGCCACGTATCTCAGAGTTTATGATGCACTTATTAGATCATGTTTTTACTGTCCTTGTTTTAATTTGGGTGTCTTGTTTTTCCGCCTCACACTCTGGGGCAAACCTGTGTTAAAAGGACCCTATAAATACCCTTGACTTGACCTGACACTTACACAAACAGAGACGAGGAAAGCCTCAGAGGCTCAATCTGGTTTTGCTTTGCTCCCTCAATAATTGGTCCATATTGCAATCAATACAATTACAGCAGTCCAATGAATGTGTAGCGAGCAGCCCGCGGCGGTTTGGGGATTGTTATCTGATATACCGCCGTAATGAGCAGTTATTAGATGCGCGCACACACATACACACACACGCCATCACGCGCAACACAGGCACAAGCTGTTTGAGTGAGGGTTATGAGTCTTACAGTAATGATAAGACCACCTGTTGTCAGCCCCCGGTGTGCAATGTAGAGGGAAGGAGCCAACACAGAGAAATGACTGCACGAGGGCGAGGGAATGGTCCGTCCCCTCTGTCGCCATCTGCCCATCACTCTCTCACCCCCCTCCTCCCCTTTCCTTCCTTTAGCTGCTCCTCTTTTTTTCCTCCGCTCGCTGTCTCTCTTCATTACTTCCATATCTGTCTGTCTTTATCCCGGAATAGTTTCTGGGGATATTCTTCTCAGGATTTTGGCTTTTTCTATGACACACAGCTCCCATTCGTCTCTGAAGTGCTTCCTTCTACATTATTTAGTTATGTTCTCTCCATAAAACTAAACTGATACAGTTTTGGCAAAATTTGCAACAGTAATGCACCGTCTCACCTTGCTCCAGCATTTTGAAAATGTGGCAAATGTTGTTCAAATGACGCATATTTAAGCATCTTCGCTCTACAAATGTGTTTTCAGAACCTTCAGTGTACTAGCTAATGGCCAAAGCTAATGTGGACTGCATTATTTGCATGTTCGAGTTAAAACGTCAGACATTAGCATGTGCTTTTCAGAATAATAAAAAGAAAGTGGCTGGCTGATAGCACTGAGCTCCTTCCCAAAATAAATGTTCCCACTTCATTTTCAAAGGTTGAGACCTTTCCACTGACTATGTGAGGTACTTATTAACCAAACCTACCTTCAAACATTTGCCACATTAAGACTCTACAGTATGTTTAAAGACTCTAATGTGAAGAGAGTGGAAATGTGTGTCTGAGAGCTGCTGCTGCTTATTATTAGTGCCATGAGTTAATGTGAGGTGGAGGACTTTTATTTTGGCAGATGTGTCTTTGTAGGCCATTAGTCATTAACCCAGACAGCTTCTACGACCTGTCAACTTACTACTGCCTGATATTTTTTGTACAAATCCTGATAGTAACACTAGTTAAACTGAGTTAATAATGTAATTCCAGTTTTTTAAACCTGGGCCTTATATGTACATGTTTTGGTTTGTAAAGGATTCATATTACCAAAAAGCTTGGCGGCTGGCAGCCACAACATGGCTGCACCGGTTGCAATGTAATCCTTTTGGGGCAACTCCGACTGTCAAAGTTTCGTGCTTGTTTTTGCCGCTCACTTGAGAGATTGCAGAGTGAGACTTATCCTTGAATGAGATTTGTTTTTCTGGCCTATCTCTGTAGGAATTATCTCTGTAAATAATTCTGTAAGACGCTTAAAATAACAGCCCTTATGTCTGTCAGTGGCAAAAACAAGCACATTGAGTGGATGTAACATTGATGCTGGAGTTGCCCCCAAAGGATTACTTTCAATGCATTGCAGCCGTATCGCAGCTGCCAGCTGAGGCGATCTACTTGAAGTATGGATTATTTACATACCAAAAGAGGTAGATACAAGGCCCCGGTTTAAAATAATGTAATTCCCATTTCCCAAAGCGTTTCATTCAGTGAAATAACTATTAAATTGTTTAATTAACTTATAATTTACCATTTATGAATTGTTACGTACCTGATCAGTTAGGAGCAAATGAGGAGTGAATTTCTTTGATTTACTCTAACTATCACTAATGAGAATCCCTTCGGACCCAATTAGTAGTAACAATAAACTAATGGTGTTGCTTCATTTTATCTTGTCTTCCTTTAAAAACCAAGTACATTTGTTAAAAGCACAAACCTTACAGGTGATATTTCACAGCCATTCAGTTATAAAATCGTATCCATTATAACTCCATCAGCTCTGCAGCAGCCATGGAAAGAATTAAATGTGGCCACTCTGTGAAGTGTTTGGAGGAGCGAGGTGAAACATTTTCTTGTACCTTGCCAGTGAAATAATATGATATTAGATAAGGAATGTTCTTTTCCGAAAATTCTAACTTAGCTCAAAAAAAAAAAAAAAAAAAGACGATGTGCACTTGACTATATTAAGATACAAAAGTCAGTATTGTAAGTCTAGTTTGTGCAGTCTATCTGGCAGTTTCAGGCTATAACCTATTGTTTGATTGCTGTTGGTTTAACTCCAGTCAAGTAAATCTGAGTTTAATACTGAATTTACACTAGCTCTCTGCCTGTAATGGCCAGTGTAATTACTTCTAATCGTGCGGAAACCTCTCAGTAAACAGAGTTCATATTTTAGACCTCTGTCCACGCAGCAGAGTTCAGCCATGTGTCACGCAGTCATTTGAAAAAAGCAGCTACTGTAAATAATACTAAACAGCGAGGGTCATCAGTTAAAGGAAGCGAGGAGATAAAATGTGGAAGAATGTGCACGTTTCTTTTTCAGTCGCTCGCCCCTACGTGTTGCAGCAGAATCGCGCCTTTTGGAGGACAAAAGCTTGTCAGTGGAGTAGTACAATTGCATTATGGTGCACTTTTCTGACAGTCGGTCTTTGATCCTTTAAACAATGGTATAATCATTAAGGAATTTTGCTGCAGTAAGGACCTCACAATGTCCTACCTACCACTAACAGTGCGTTTGATGGGGCCAAGTCAGACGCAGCGCTGCCAGGGAGTGAAGCCGGCTCTCTGCGGTGGTGCTTTGTCCCTGCACCCCCTGGGCAGCTCAATCTATGGGCTGTTTTAATTTAATTTAACCTTGTCTTTAGCTCATGCGGAACTATTATCACTTTGTACAGTGTTCTCGAAACCACTTTGTACCTATTTGATGGATAAAAAAGACTACACACCTTTGCTCAGTATGTAATTTTTGTAGTTCAGTCATAGGAAACTTTCGTTTCTCAGCACCATAATGTGCTCGTATAATGTACATTTTGTCATTCTGTGGTTGTTGCCATAGTTACAGCAGCTAGTGGTCATAAGTGCAGAGTCTACACGCTGAGTTCAACAAACTGGTAACAAGGAAAGTGTGATTTTTTTCTGCCATGATGTGCACCCTATTAGAAAGAAATGAGTTGGGGACATGTACTCATTTATTCACAGTGTGGATATTTTTATGGTCTACGCCAAGAAATGAATATGGTGTATTGATACATTCTAGTAGGATGTATTACTTATGGGCCAAAGGGAGACAACATCATTCTTGGGGACGACGTGTTGCCCACATTAAATCTGTTTTCTTTTCTGCAGATTGACTGGCCGGCTCCGCAGGATAAGAAGAGGGAGTGTGTTGCCAAGGGGAAGAACAACCAGGTAACATGGATTCTAGCTGACACAGTGTCAGAGTTGTTGGAGTTACCTGCCGGGCTCAATAGCACCGTGGCAGTATTTTTTTAAGACAGTAGTTTATGAGAGCAGCATTAATCACTTCACTTTGCTCAATTACATTTTGTCAAGTCGGTGCGGGGTTTCAAACTGGAAGCCTTCCAGTCATTACATTAGCTCACAGTGCATCTCCCAGACAGGGTGAGGATCAGCAACTTTTAAGGTGGGTCGATTCAGGAAGTGTGTTGTCTTGAGCTCCTGCTCCGGATAGAAACTCATAAGACACAAGCTGAGGCTTTATCGGTTTGATAATAGGCTACTAATTACAATGCATTAAAGTCAAAGATTAAAAAAAAGAAAAAGAAATACAAACACTGTTGCTAATATGTAATTACCTTGTATCAACACAAGTGTGGCTCCATGTCATTGTTTTAGAAACGTCTTTTTCTTCTGTTAGGCTTCGGAAGGATGCAACGTGGTTTTGCTAATGAACAGATGATTATCTTTCAGTAAGCAACATAAAATGTTAATGTTGTAATTCAGGGAATAAAAGTACATTTGGTGAAATCGGCTTTTTTTTTTTTTTTTAAATGAAACCTTATATGTTATCTTATATATATTTTCTTTTTTTTCCCTCTCCTAGAGGTGTTTTATAAAAATACTTGTGCATGTAAAAGATCTGGCTATGTCAAAGTTAATAGGTCAAAGTCTGCACCGAGAGAATTTCCTCTCTCCCACAGAATACGCTGCTCTCTAAACGCCTCATCAGTAGCCTCGCCTTTAATTCTGCGTCTTTGTGACATCACACTACCTCACAGAGTCACACATTTGCATAATGTATGCCTAGTGGCTAGGTTGGCACGTAGGAATTGACTTAGCACAGTTGCTCTGATGTTGTTAGTGGTGCTGCTCATCTGTCTTTTAGTATTGTGCTAGCTGCTCAGTTTAGCTGATTTTAGCTTATTGTACAGACTGTAAACAGGAGGTCACACCTAGCCTGGCTCTGTCCACCAGAGTGTAAGAACAAGTCGTGGTTTTTCGGGGTGATTTCCTAGCCCGGCACAATGACTTCCTGGAACATCACAGTCCAGAAAGCCACTGCCCCCAGCCAAGAAGTAGTCCAGAGCAGAGCCTCTGTAACACTTTGTTACTCTGTGCTAATTATTGAGCTTTACCTTTGAGGTGACAGGCTAGCTGTGCCTAGCCCTCTGTCTCCAGTCTTTATGCTAGGCTAACGACTGCTGGCAGTTGCCCATTTAACAGAGAGACAACAGAGAGAGCACTATCAAGGTTCTCATCTAAATCTCAGCAAAAAAATCTGTTAATGATGTAGCACAGCCGGAGAGGCATTCTTCAATCAGATAAAAGAAACAATTAGCAAATCTCATAATGACGTTCCATATGTTCTGATCTCATTGATCGTCAGTGTTTATGAACATCCAGTTCTTTCCCTTCAGTTTTGGCAAGTTTATAAACACAGACTGGCCCCAGATTCATACTCCACTCTCAGTAAGAGCACCACGTACATTTGCAAGCAGTCTCGTTTAATATTTTATAGAAACACACAGCTGTTGGAAATGAAGCTAAAACTTCTGTCATTGCTCAACACTAACTTTTAGTGTGGTTTAAGGCGAGAAGTTCACTGGAGTTCAGTAGTAGAGTTGATGGCGAAGAAAAAACATGTTGGTGAATTAGTGTAACAGGAGCTTTAAAAACCCTCTGGTGTTTTCAAGGCGTTATAAAAACTTAATGTGTAGTCAAGATTCACCTTCTGAAAACTGATGTGTTTTTCTCCGTTTTGGGCTGTTCTGTAAATACAGCGTGAAGGCCTGTGATCAGGATAGTTGAGCAGAACACATATAGTTATTTATATATAACAGGCATTGGCTTACTATGCAACAATACCCATATGGTGTTTACACTGCCTGTCATTACATTTAATGATTAGTCCTTTTATGTAACGTTGTAGTTGGGGCTTGTAAGAGACCGTCTGCCAGACAGATCTCATCCTGATTATCCTCACTGATTGCAGGAGCTGTAAAAATGAATTTTTACAGAACTCATTTTGCTCGTATCACAGCAGAAAGATACAGATATTGTTTTGCTCCAGCAACGGCAACATCAACTGGATGCGCTGAATTATTCATTCCACTAGCATCATGTGTGAGCATCTGTTTCCAATTCCATTCAAAGAGCTTTATTGTTCATCACAGAGCAGACATTAAAGGGCACTTGTCATAAAACGCTGCATATATTATACTGTTAATTACACACATATTCTTGGAATGGAAACAATCTGTCGCTTTTTTTGTTTGGTTTAAAGGTTAATCAGATAATGTAGTTGCATTGCTACATCATCTATTAAGTGTTGTTCTCAATAGGGCACAATTTGACTGACATCATACACAATTCAGAGTACAGTGTAGTTCTTGTAGGCTGCCTACGTTCAGTGTCTTCGCCTGTAAGTACAAGAAAAATGGCACCTTTAAAGGGCTTTTCTCTCGCTGACTGGCTGACTTATTTACATGTATTTTAAACATTATGTAGTTTTGAAGAAGAAATTCAAACCCAGAACACTGTTTGAAGCTAGAAAGGTGGCAGGGTCCGCCACATATAAACAAAGTAAAACAGTATGAAATTGTGTTGTCCTTCGGCAAAAGAAATCCTTGGATGAAGATCTTTCTCTTCTGATTAAAATTTCTTCCCCAAAACCTCATAGTGCACCTTTGAAAAAAAATGATCATCTTATCCATCAAGGTTCTGGAGGTATTTCAGGTGAATTAAACTGTTATACTGAACATTAGAGTACAACTAAATCTCAGAGGATGTGTGAGCACACGCTGAAAGTGCTCATGTTGAAAAAGGCTTCAGCACCGATTGAACCTCTAACAATTCCTCCGCTCTCCTTCACAGACCGAGTGCTTCAACTACATCCGTTTCCTGCAGAGCTACAACCACACGCACCTCTACACCTGCGGCACGTACGCCTTCCAGCCCAAATGCACTTTAGTGGTAAGCGTGCGTGTGTGTGTTCGTGTGTGCTTTCTTTCAATAGTTATTGTGAGCCAGCTCTGACAGGTGTCAACTTGAGATTGTCCGTCTGACCTCGAGCTACGACAAAGTAAAAATAAATGCAATGGGAAAAAAAACGTATCTCACACTGTGTTAGCTGAATGTGTGAATTCTAGTGTGTGTGCGTATATGTGATGCTGATGCGATAGGACAGCATGGTGAGGGGCGAAGCCATGGTTCTTGTAATGGACAGACAGAGCTTGCAGCTGTGTCATGTAGGTCATAATACACACTGACCACGAACCGCCTGTGTTTCTCATTTTGTGTGTGTGTGTTTGCACGTGTGTGCTTGCAGAACGCGGACTATTTTACCCTCAACACTATGGCACCGGAAGATGGGAAGGGTAAATGCCCATATGACCCTGCCAAGGGGCATACTGGCCTGATAGTGGGTGAGTAAAAGTGTGTGTGATAGTGTGAGTACATACTGTATATAATTGTATTTATAATGTACAAAAATACAAGTTTTAAAATGCAGTGTGTCCAAACCAATGTAATGTTCATTTAAGGATCATTTTAAACAGAAAATCCACGATTATCCATTAACATTCATATCAACACCAAACACACAGTCAGCTGCTGTTCTTCCATTTCAGTGGTTTGAATATTAAAGTGAGCAGCGCCATGTTTTTACAGCTCCAACCTAAGCATAAAATGTCCATCAAATCTCCACCGACCACTCCCGCTGCATTTCCCATCTGTTTTGTAGCCATACGATTGCACCGAGAGTCCAGAAGACCAATTCAAAGTTTGCACGCTGCATTCACTTGAGTATGAGCGGCTTCGGCGAGCCTACAGGCACCCATTCTCTCATTCTGTTTTGTGTCTCCCCGCTGAACCGCTGACCTTTCTCCTCATTGTGAGCCCAGGCAATTGTGGCAGAAAAACAGAATTCAACTAAAGCTTGCATTTTTGTTGGTGCAGATAAGGAGCTGTACTCAGCAACGCTCAACAACTTTCTGGGTACGGAGCCAGTCATTCTGAGAAACCTGGGCATACAGCACTACAGCATGAAGAGCGAATACTTGCCCGCCTGGCTCAATGGTAAGTGAAAAAGAGGCACAAGAAAGGCAAAGAGGAGGAAAAGTGCAAGCTTAAAGAGGCAGGGAGGAAAAGAGAAGGGGAAAGAAGGGATAGATTTATTTTTTTCACAATTTTCATCAGCACTGATGTTTGTATTTGACCAAGTTTGTGCGAAAAATTCCACAAATCAACAATGTTTCGCGTCATGTGGAAATGAGTGGCAGAAAGCAAAAAGGCTTTAAGGACAGTGAATCTGAATGACCCTAATTGCAAAGTGTACGACGAAACTGAGTGACGATGAAAAGAAACGGAACAGAAGAAAAAAGTAGGTACTAAAATAAGTAAATAAAAGGCTAGAGGTTATAGACTATAGTAGTTTACATATAACATCGCAGGGTGAGAAAAGGCACAATAACAAATAGAAAAAAGATATGTAGGCCTAAAACATAGGAGCTTTAGCTAGCGAGTAGCTTTAGCTAGCTCCTTCCTAGCTACACTGCTTGTAGCCCACTCGCTATAGTGTTTGGACTTGTAGCTTACGACTAGCTTGCTAGTTACGAGTAATAAGTAGTATTAAGCTAGTTGCTACTCATGCTAACATTTTTAGCTCACATTCAAGCAGATAAACATGCTTTTTAGTGTATTTCTGACACTTTTACTCTGTGTGTTGCTTTGTAAAGGCAATACGAAAGGCTACAAACAGTACAAAGATACCTACCAGCTATCACTATTACTAGAAGTTCATGCAAACCAGTGTGCTTGGGAAGTATTAAACAGGCTGCCAGTTGTAAACCTCTATCTTTAAATAATACTGAGAAGAAAAGTTAAAATTATGGACAAATACCATTTCATCCATACTTGTACACAATGAATCTGATGTATTATTCTGCATCGGTTCGGATTCCAGATTTCTTTCCAAGACACTGCGAGACCGGCAAATTAAATGTATTCAAATAAAATAAATCACATCAGAGGGTGATAACGCTGGCTTCTTTTTAACAGACTTTCATAAAGAAAGAGCCAGAAACATGCGAAAGAACAAGAGAAAGAGAAATGAGTTGCAGGAAATGAAGCGCGGGACTCGGCTACAGCGAAGGATCGTTATCTTTCGGGGGAGAGGGGAGTGAGTCACTTGGAGAGAAATGAAGGGGAGAGAAGAGGATGAAGTCACAGCAAGAAAATGGGCGATGAAAGAAGAGACATTAGGATAGGCGATGAAAAGATAGGGGGAGAGGTGAGAGGAATGGGGAATGTAGGGGGAGGAAGGAGGAACATACAGATGAGGCTGTGGCTTGGACCGATGTGTCCGTTTATTATTCATGCTGATACAGAGCTTTTATTAAAAACTACACCAATGAGGCCAGCCTCACCTTAATTTAAGCAGCTTCCGACCAACCTAAAAACAATTAATTGGACTGTGTTTCAGTATAGAGTTCTTGTGTACCGTGAAGGCTTAAAATGCTGCTCCGGTAGGTTTTTACACTGAAAAGAACAGTACATCAGGGGAGACGTTGTATTTTATTTGCAAAAAAATGGTTGAATTTAAAGCCTCCAGCAGCATGAGTCAAGAAACGTAGACATCTGCCTTTTAAAAAAAAAAATATCATGCAAAACCTAATGAGGACTGAATGTAGAGGGATTCTGAGAAAGACAGGAAGGACGGGAGGAAGTGAGAAATACAAAATGGACCGCTAATAGTGAACACTCGAGAGACAGAGAGCGAGAAATGACTGGAGGAGAGATGAGGCGAAAGACAGAGTGATGATAGAAAATAGAGAGGTGAGAAGGGGCGGCAGGGAATGAGATGGAGGTGTCAAGCTTGTGTGCCTATATGTGTGTGTGTGTGTGTGATTCAGTCCAAAACGCACCTGCAGGCTGAGGCTGTCTTTTTGTTGGGTTGTGATGTATGTCTTTACTGTCGTGGGTAAATACAGATTCTGATACCACTCTTCTGCGTGTGAATGTGTGTGTGTGTGCAGAGCCGGACTTTGTGGGCTCGGCCCTGGTGAGGGAGAGCAGCGGCAGTAAAGACGGGGACGACGACAAGATCTACTTCTTCTTCAGTGAGCGAGCGTTGGAGCTGGACTGTGACACCGAGCTCACTGTGGCCAGGGTGGCCCGCGTCTGCAAGGTAACAGCTTCAGTTGGTCATCAGAGCAGATTCAATTAGGAACCTGTTTGTGTGATGAATGTGTGGGAGTTTATTCATGACAAAACTGAAAGGAAAAAGAAAAAGAGTGCACAGGGACTGATTTGTAAGCCCCAAAATAAGTTACAACTCCAGAATCATAGTTTCATGCGAGCTCGGCTTGAAATCATCTGTGTTCTGTTTTCTCCAGCTGTTTTGGCAGCTGTTTCTGAGCATTTAATAATGTGAGACAGCAGTTGCTAACAGTTTTGGGCTTACAGACTTCAACAGGAGATGCCAGTATAAGGAGGCAAACAGCAGAGCTGTTTTACAGCTATAAAAAGTATGTAAAGTAAATAAATATACCTATAAAGCTGATAAATCGCATTTGAGTTAGCTACGGCATAGATAACAGTCGGTTCCAACGATGCTGGCTCTGCTTTGAGGTGGATTTTCATGCGAGGGAGGGAAGCTGCCAAAACTGGGACACAGGAAGTACTGCTGTTCACTTCAACTTAGGCAGAATTTCTAATTTCTTTGTCTGAGAATCTCTAGTCTGGTATCTTGACCTGAGGACACATGACAGTTAACATTTTGTCAAAACTGAGCTTCCGTACTGTAAGCATTCGTCGAATTGTGAGACAAATGTAAACTAAACTGCACTGTTCTGTCCACATACAGAAAAACATTGTGTGAAAACTAAGCAACAATGCTTTAAAATAAATTGTTTCAATTTTTAGCACAATAAAGCACAAAGAAAAAGCTCCTCCTGTGCTGTAATGTGACCACAACAACACAAGCAAATGAGTCCAGCTCAACACCAGTTTACTAACAATGTATTCTGTGAAGACAATCACACTGACATAGACTTATTTGGTAATTAATGCGTTCATTTGCCTAATTAATGACCTCATTAGGGTAACTGATTAGGTTTGATATACCACAGTGATTATGGCCAGACGTCAGAGGTGCTTCTGGTTGTGAGGAGAGGCGCTAAATGAGACTTTACACTACAGTTCTTCTTTTACGTGCGATTTCAGTGACCTTAACACAACGGAGGTTTTGTGTAATGTTTCAAATGCAACCAGAGCTACATCTCAAACTACAAAACAGAGACAGATTGTTAACAGTCTGAGGAGATGTGTGTAATTAGGTGTACAATATATTATGCGCTGTTTTATGGGAAGTGCCCTTTAATGTCTGCACCGTGATGAACAATAAAGCTCTTTGAACGAAATTAGAAACAGATGCTCACACATGATGTGTAGTGGAGCAGTGAATAATTTAGTGCGTTCTGCTGATACTACTATTGCAGCCGAGGAACAATGTGTGCATCTCGCTGCTGTAATATGCATTTGCATTTTTTTAATTCCTTTTTTACAGCACCTGCAATCACGGAGGATAATAAGAATGAAATGATGCGTCTCTTTTGAGCCCACAGAATGCTCTATAAAGGGACTCTTCATCAATCTATATAATGCAATGTTTATTTTATGTTTGAATACGGTTATAATTTGGCATTTCAGTGGTGCCCTTGAACGTATCAGGGTCTAAATGCTACTGAAGAGGTTTTTTCAAGGTGACAACAGTTCAGCCAGACACATCTCAGTGTGTTTACAGGTTAATGTATGCACCAAGTTTTGAATGTGTGGAATAAACTGTCCATAATGCGTCTAACAGTGTTATAGGACTGCGATGCTGTATCAGTTTTCAAAATGACGAAACTCATTCACTGAAGGAAGTTTATCAGATTACATGCAGCTTCCTCTGGAGCCACAAAAGGCTTTATACACTGTATCACATGTGCAGTTGTACTCAGCATGACCTGTAAACACACTTTAATGTGTAAAATTGGTGGCGTTACCCTTTAAACATCAAAAGAATTGATATATAATCAACCCATATCAGCCATTGATAAGACCCGATGTGACCTCTCTCAGGGGGATCTGGGTGGCACCAGGACCCTGCAGAAGAAGTGGACCACCTTCCAGAAAGCCCGGCTGGAGTGCTCCCTACCCGAGCGCCACGTCTCCTTCAACAACCTGAGGGCCGTCTTCACGCTGCCGGGCCAGGACTGGCGGGGAACCACTTTCTACGGCATCTTCCACGCCCAGTGGTGAGTCACTGTGAGCATGTGTAAAGGAGACTTCTGACACAGCTCGGTTTCACTCCGTCCTCAGATAAATTAGAGTTAATAATGACATGTGCCATGTGCTGTCAGGGCAGGACACTACATCACTTTGGCAACATGTCAGATACTCTGATTTTTATTAAATCATGGGTCAGCCAGTCACGCTGATATGATGGCTCTAATTATGTACTTCATGTGATTAGGTATTTACGGTATAATTATGCGTTCAATAAAACTGACAGTGATGAGAGTTATTTTTAAGTGGATACAACTCAAGTGTGCTCGAATATGTTTTATGGGTGATTTAATGTCACACGGACTCTAACTTGTTCAAGATGATAGTGAAACCATTAGCTGAACAGAGTCAGATTGATTCAATTTGGTCCCCTGCTTCAAAGCAAAGGACACACGTTCATCTGAAGACTGAGCTTTTTACAAAGATTTATTTTCTAAAAATTATTGGGTTAAAAATTGCCCCAGCATGTGTTAGTGTTATGGTGTTAATTCCACCCAGTATCCATGGGTAGAAAACAGCCCAACAGAAGGGCTGCTGAGATCCTGTAGTGTAACAGTAATGTAAAAATATAATTGACACTTGGTGAATTCATACTGAGTTAACTTAACCCGATATTGCATTGGTGCTATATTGATCCATGCTGGGTCGGGTTTGAGACACTACAGGTGACCCCAGGGTATTGTATCATGAATTTCCTTGAATTTTAGGTTCGAATAACATGGTTACGTTTACAGAACAGAACAGAAATCTTAAATAAAGCCAAGTCAAAATTCTTGTTTCATTTTGTTGACATCTTATAGTCAGAGGTTTTTTCAGAGGGTATTTTGGATATCTATTCAAATCAATGGGAAAACCGGCCTTCTGTCAACAGCCAGGAAAAAAAGAATTGCCATGTTTTTCAGAATAAAATGTTCTATAAATCAGGCCATGAATGATACATGAAAAAACTCCTCTGTGGAAACCTTCAGAATATAGATGGGAATAAAAGTAGAAAGTTTGGTGTAGTCTAGAGATTTCTGGCAGAGTTTGCGAAATAAACTCATTTTGAGAAAACAGCGTTTCAAGATATGAGTTCCATGAAACGTCCCTTGCTGATTACTTACATTGAGATAATGATTTTTTTAAATATGAAAATGAGGCATTACCTAATTAAACCTTAGAATATTAATCTAAACCTTGGATTGAAGCCAGGTTTAAAATTCCTGTTTTCATTTTGTTGACATATTAGAGTCATAGTCAAGTATTTTGGGGGCCTTTTTTATGGCTTTATTGATAGGACAGCTCAGAGATGACAGGAAACGGGATGAGAGAGAGGGGCTGACATGCGGCAAAGGGCCGCAGGTTGGACTCGAACCCTGAAAAAAATGAACTGTCAACATGTTTTGAGTAAAATGTTCAATAAACCAGGCTTTGAATGTTAAGAATATAGATAGGAATAAAATTGATCGTGCTGCTGAAGTGAACATATCTTTCTCAGAGTGCAAGAAAAACCTCACCGACAAGACAGAGACAAACAGCTTTAAAAGACATGTGGTGTAAAATTCTATACACTCTTAGATAAAAATTGTGAATACGGTAAAAAAATGTAACTATTAGATCTCTGAAACTTCCGTAGCTAATTACTTTCATTAAGATCTTTATGTTTTCTGATATTTTATGTTTAAATATGCAAATGCTTCGATCTAAATAAATATGTGCCAATTTGCAAACATTTCCAGACACAACAGACATCTGAACTAAACACCTAAATGTATATGTTGGTCCTGTTATGGAAGCAAAATAGCCCCAAATCTTAAAATTCACAATTGCATGAAAAATGTTTTCACCTACAGCATCTCCCTTTAAGCCAGACTCACCAGTCTAGACCAATTATTTGGTTGAATTAAATCATTAATATTACTCATTGCTTTTTATAACTTCAGACTTGGGTGTCATGACCATTCATTTCTTCTTGGCAGCAGAAATTCATCACACCATTGGTCACTTAAAGGCCTTTGGTAAATAACATCTCTTGAACATCTGTGAGACTGATCAACAAAACAGACTGTTCCTGTTTCTGACTCTTTCTAGCTTGATAAACTGAATGTATGATGCAATAAACTTTTCTTGTTTTTTTCTTTTGTAGTAACTACAGAGAAAACTTATTTTAAATGCGATAATTAAACTACAAGTAGGTATTTAAAAGGATGTTGACAATAGTAAGTTAGTTTTGATAAACGATTGTTGTTTTATTAGTGGCATAAAGGCCGGCATGTGTTGGACCACTACATAGCCCAACTGTAATGTGTTAATGAGTTACTTATCAACAAAGACAGAGGAGTGAGGGCAGGAGGTTTTCTTTGGGAGGAAAGTTGGAGCCTCTCTCCATCTGAGGGTAATGCCCTTTGATGTGAGTCTTTTGTGTTCTTCAGTAAGATACCATATCGCAAAGTGAACCAGCTTTGAACTTCAAGCATTGTTTCTTCATTCAGAGTTCCTTCTGCTGCTGGAAAAAGAAAGGCTTAATCCTTTTTCTCTGTGTGACTCGCCGGGGATTCCTTAAAGCCCCCTGGCTTTGATAGAGATAACATTAAGATAATTGGACATTATGTAAATGATGACTCAGAGTTCAAGGCATAATCTTGGTGAATAGGGTAGCTTTTTAACTTGCTAAGACATCAGTGCTGTCCTTTGGTGTTGATGTTCACCTTATAAAAGCCGTGGCACTGCTGCCATTAACAATGCTGTTCCGGACTGGAAGAGCACTCAGTTAATGGACACAAGCTTTTCTTCCCAGTTTACTGCAGCAGCACACACTCTTTATAAAGATACATTTGGAGCTGTGTATCTTCATGATTGTCAGAACAAATAACAGCATTTAGACCCAGTTGGGTCGTCTCTAGCGATTCAGTGACCTTGGAAAGAGGAGGTTCGTTTCCCGAATGGATTTGTCATTTATGAATATTAAGAGCAAATTTCATCCCAGTATCCCTAACTAACTTTGTGAGAGCCCCAAATCCAAAATGGCTTCCAGCAAACAACTTTAATGGAAGTTATTTCTTCAGTAGTACATTTTTCACATTAGGCTCTAATGAAAACTCATAGTTGAGTTTGAATGTTAGGTCCTCATTGATCATAAAGGTCAAAAAGGTCAACAATTGTGGTTGATGAGAACTAAACCTTCACTCTGGTCACAGAATTACTGGAGATGACCCAACAAAATGTTGATAAATGTGTTGGTTGGAACAGAACATTAGCGTACATTTGTACATGTACATCAAAATCTACATATTAAACCTTAGTTAGTGAACTAATGG
Organism: Pagrus major; assembly: GCF_040436345.1. Classification (NCBI taxonomy): domain Eukaryota; kingdom Metazoa; phylum Chordata; class Actinopteri; order Spariformes; family Sparidae; genus Pagrus; species Pagrus major. The sequence goes on along the minus strand of NC_133219.1, from coordinate 14,016,541 downwards.
GCCGCTACTCTTCATCTGAATCTGTTGATTCTCCACGCTCACTCCTCTCATCGCTATTACTCTCATCTGATCAGTCATGAAGCGTGAGCTGCTGGGGCAAGAGGGGGATGGTGGTGATGCACCCCAACTTTGCTCCTTCATGATTACATGTCATCCTGCTGTGAAACCAATCAGGAGTTTTTCATTTTTTCGGATGAAAAGCGTAGTTTATTTATGACTATATGTCTTATATCGATATGTCAGTGACTCAGTTGGAGAGCTAAATAAAAAAAAGATGTTTTCATTCCACTGACTGAGCATGGGAATCAAATATATTTGTGAGATGAGAAGTACAAGTATGAATTAATGTGTCTGGGTCATGCGTCAATACCTAATTTCAGCCCCACTTGGGGTTTAAATTTGGTTGGAAGATCCCACAACACCCCCGACCTTACCATTGAATGAAATGCATTTCCTGAGTCGCAGCGCCAACTGACTGATTTCAGTGTGGCCTATCAAGGCAGTGTATTACATGTACATCAATTTGTGCATCACTTTGCTTCGCCACAGAAAGAGTGGAGATGTGTCAACACACATAATCATTTTAGTGAAGGACATTTTGAGCTGTAGAGTTATTATTTACCAATACTGAACTGTGATTGTGACTGAATTGTTTAAAAGCTTCTTGACTGTTGTAAACTTGTTCATTTTAAGATCATATTCCAAATTTAACAGACAACAAAAATGTATATTTTTCTACATTTCCCCATATTCCATTCTGTTCGCTGTACCTCACATTCAGAAACTTCTTACAACTGAAAAGTCACAAGATGATGACAGGCAATCCGTCTCTCAGTTTTTACTGCCGCACATTACTAATTGTCGCCATGTTTCAGGGGTGACGTGGATGTCTCGGCAGTGTGCCAGTACCCAATCAGTGAAGTGAAGAAAGTGTTTGAAGGATCCTACAAAGAGTACAGGGAGGCATCCCAAAGGTGGGGACGCTACACCGGCGCCGTCCCCGTCCCACGGCCTGGATCGGTAAGAAACTTGTTTCAAGCCCTGTACTGACACATACAGTTTGATAAATGGTGTTTCGTAAAGGCAAATATTTCCAGACAACTTCAGGGAGACAGAAATGAATATTATTTCAGTTTGGCGACTTCGTGCACCTGTTTTTTGGTCAACTTCTGCATCACAAAAGGAAATATGAGTGGGCAGAGGAGGGGTAATGAGAGAGCAAGAAGGGGAAGTAGAAATGGGTGGCGTGGTGTACTGTAGCGAGGGGGAAAGAGCAAAAGTTGGCACGACACAAAAAGCTAAGAACGTAATGATCCAGGACGAAAGGAAAGGAAGCAGAGGAAGGGGTGTGATGCAGGCGGAGGTGAGAGTCAGAGTGAAAGAAAGATGGAGAATAGGAGAGAAGGGGAAGGAGAGAGGGAGGGTGAGCAGTCATCTCCAAGCCAACCAGCCATGCCAACCTGTGCCAGCTGCAGCTAAGAAGTTTCCTCCTCTTCCTCCTTCTCCCTCTTGGCCCTCTCACTCTTCCCTTCATCCTTTCCTCCGTTCCTTTCCGTCCTCCGTTTCCCTCCCCTGTCTCTCCGCCCTCTGTCTGTGCTGCAGTGTATAACCAACTCTGACAGGGAGAACGGCTACAACAGCTCTCTGCAGCTGCCTGACGCCACGCTGAACTTTGCCAAGAAGCACCCGCTGATGGACGACAAAGCTCTTGCTCGCCCCCTGCTGCTCACCAAGGGTGTCAACTTCACGAGGCTGGCGGTGGATCGGGTGAACGCCTTGGACCAGCGATCGTACAACATGCTCTTCATCGGCACAGGTACGAACTACATGAGGGCTCCGCAAAAATGGTCATTATTGAAAAACTACAAAAAAAATCTGAAAAGTGCGTTTACAGTAAGATACACAAAAATGCCAGTAGTCAATAAGGAAGGAGTGAAGACTGAATCAGGAGCTACTTCATAATCAATGAATATGAATGAGTAATTCCTAAATAACTGCGATTCAAAGACTAGATAGTAGATAATGATGAGTTACTACAGAATCGACATACTGACCACTTCCTTTATGTGTTGTTTAGTTGAGACGACTCATTAATTACTACTTAAGTAATCATTAGCTACTCTTTGTGCAACAACAAATAAAGTGAAACTTGATACTTGTAACTACTAAGCATTATGTGTCACTTTACTTGAAGGTGAACGAAAAGAGTAGCCAATGATTAAGTAATTAGTAATTAATGAGTATTCAGTAGTTTGTGTCAATCAGCAGCTGGTTCGTAGTCACTCAGGAACAACTCATGAAGACAGTGGTTAGTAAGTTGACTCAGATATTCATGAACTGATCATTACCTAATGATTAATTAATATAGTATCTCCTGTTATGTTCTGTAGTAACGTATAGCTTATCACAGCTATTCACGTATTACTCGTCAATGATTCATTAATTACCAAGTCGTTCCTGATTAATTCTTCACTCGTTCCTTATTAACTCCTCACATTTTTGTGTACTTTATTGTAAAGTGTTACCACAATAATAAAAAATACTTTTCAGGTGCTACCTTATTTAAGCTTTAAACCAGTTACCATCCATTGTACATAATCATATTAATTCAGCCTTTACATATCTTGCATGTTTTTTCAGTAATCGCATCACAAGTGTAATGCTCTTTTCAGACCTTCTCACACTTTTTGTATGTATGTGCACTGCAGCAAGCGTGCCAAGTGACACTTTTCACAATGCACACACTTTGACTATTACCGGTGCTTCAAGTCTAACTGAAATTTCCATTGCTTTCAAACAGTTTAACTGATATTTTACTTGCTTTTGTCTCTTATGCTTCAACTGACAGTTCGACTGCTTCCAGTGTTTACATTTCAACTTGCGTGTACATACCAACTCATGCTTTAGCTTAACAGTGTAGATGCTTTGAGAGTCAAGTTCAACTGATTTTAATTGCTTGAAGCTCTCAACTTCAAGTTCTGCAGTGTCAGCACTTGCAATGTTCAAAGTAAGCGAGCACACTTAATTAATCCTTTATGATAATAATAATTAAGCATTTTCTGGTAGGTTTTGGGGTCAAATTGACACCACACTCATCAGCTTTAAAAGTGACAATGGCCTTTCATCATTACCTTTATGACAGTGCCGATAAGTAAATTATCCCTTACAAGCTAAGCTATTGATTATTTAACAGGTTCAGATTGCATTATACAGTATACGGTACGTGTTATTCTGTAGTACAGTGTTCTCAATACAGCAGTGAAAACACATCCAAGGTACACAGTCTTTCTTCATATCCCCCTGTTCCCCCACTGTGGGAGAGTGTGTGTTGGTGTCTGTGTGTGTGTTGAGGGAAGTATTTGTTGAAGAGATGAGAGCTCGCAGGCCGTGGCAGCAGTCAGGGACAGGTACTGGCATTAGGTATGGTGGCACAAAACAACATGCCATCTGGCCTGACTTCAGCTGGGTTTCAATTAAGCGCTTGATTTGCATGCCGAGATCCATCTTCATGCATCAAAGGAAATGTCTACGTATGCGCGACTTAATTAATATCTCCAGTCAGTAGCTATCGGGCCCGTATGCAGGTGTCCTGTTCTGGCACAAATCTGAAGTCAGCCGGCCTTCCCAGAGCCTTAATCTTGAATAACACAGATCTGACAGTGGATTCCAGGGAATGTGAATTTGAATGCAGCCCATCTCATGAATGAAGAGGGACCCATCTACTTACCATTCAGATCACTGCAGCGGCGGAGTGACTGTGGCAGCTGACAGTGTGACAACAGCGAACCCAGGGCTTCTCTGCTGGCAAGCAGGGGGAGGCCAGCCCGGACACACACATGGACACAACGACACACACGTGCTCACACACATGAGTAACACTCACAAACTGATATATGCAGACACACAGAGCGATACGCACGCTCACACTCGCCGAGCCAAGTGCAGTCATCCCCGCTTGTCGTGCTTCACAGCACAAACTCAACAGGGCCCTTGGCAGACGTGCGCTCATAGTGCCAATTGGGCTGCGGGCTTGATTAGCTGCAGCATAGCGACAGCTGATGTGAAAAGAGAGAGAGGGGGCGCTTGTCGAGACTGTTTTTCAGAAGAAAAAAAAACGGCTACAGGATTGAGGGATTAGCCGACACCGGTCCCTGACGCCGCGAGAAGCGAGTGTGATGATATGCCTGCTGCTTGCTGTGTGTGTGTGTGTGTCTGTGTGTGTGTATGTGTGTACGTGTGTGTGTGTGTGTGTGTGTGTGTACATGTATTTCCATCTATCAAGCCTCCAGTTAGCTACCGGGTTAGCTTTTCATATTATCCGTGACAGTCTCTTAATCAAGAGGACCACACAAGAAAGCTCGTGTCAGCACGCAACACTGTTCCATCCATACGCACACACACACACACATCAAGGTCACCCCACCAGCTGTGCCTGAAACACCTTTCATCACAGGGGATCTAAACTTGTTCACAATGCCCTACATGAAAGGAGCAGAGGATCTCCTCTTCCTCCTCCTCCAGCATCAGCTCCCCACACACCGCTCGAAAACCTCTTCAAATGTCTCTGATAATATTACCAATACCGGAGGTCTTATAAGGCCAGGAACAGCATCTGGACTCTTTTAAATTCACCTTCAGATAGTTACTCGCTGTGCTGGACCCGACTCAGCAATGCAGCTGTACTTTCTGGCAGCAGGAGAGGTTGTTTTCTGTTTCATTTTCTGTCGTTCTGAGTTGCAGAGTAGCATGAAATTTTGGTGCAGCTGGCGTTAAAGTTTCACAAATTGAAGTTGATGAAAGTTGCAGACAACCTGATGACTCTGTAGCTACAGTGTGTGAATGTGCTGTATCATTTATCATCTTACTTTTGCTGTGGAGAGCACATCCTTCTTGACCTTCCTCAACCTTTTTCACAGCAGACATTTTTCGACATAACAGGAAGCACAGGTGTAATTAATAACAATAATTAAGGCCGCAGTCTGCTCCAGTTCCAGGGACTGTGTTTGCAGGCTGGTTCTCCCCAAATATCATTGAGGTTATTAGTTTCACCTGTGCTTTTTCTGCCATGACACGTCTGAATTAAGCATTGAATCCTAACGGAGCCATTGCCTTAGGTTCATTTCTGCAGAATGCAGTCAACAGAGCAGCTGGGAAAGTAAAAAAAAAAGAAAGACAAATACAAAAGAACTAAATTACGTTCAAACCAATGAAGAGCTGTGAACACAAGGAGCAAAACATGTCTTCGGGACATAGAATGCAGGACTGATATGGAAAAACTGAACAGGAACATCGTAGACGCATGACGAAAACAGACCAACTGACAACGAGTAAGAGAAAAACAGGTTTGAATAGACAGGGACTGTCACGAGGAGAGAACTGCAAAATAAAACAGGAAATAACTAAACCAAAAACTCAAAGCAAAACACACAGTCAGTACATTTTTTTTTGTGAACAGCTGCTAAAGAATGCGTTCGCTTGCCTACATGAGGATTTTCAGCTTGCGTTTCAATATTTAAATCAACTGTCTTGGCATCAAAGGAGAGTGTTTGTATATTATGATCTCTCACCATTAATATTTGAATGAACGTCTATGCAGTCGCAGGTGTGAGTCTGTGAGTGTTTGAGCGCGTCATCAATATTAAAGTAAAATACTGCGCCGTCACAGGTGTTTGTTTACACATCATTAATATTTAATTGACTGATATGCAGTCACAGGTGCGTGGGTAAATGTGTGATGTCACATCTTTATTATTCAAATGAACTGGTGTGGAGTCACAGGTGTGTGCGTGTAAATATTTTAACGTCATATCAATGGTATTTAAATGAGCTGGTCTGCTGTCAAAGTGTGTGTGAAGCTATCTGATATTTTCTATGCATGCAGGAGACAAAGAAAGTCTATTACACTGAAATGAACTTTAAGTTTGACTAGAAGTGAGCTGAGCTGAATCTTCTTTCCTCTGTTGTGCTCTACAGCGGAGGGCTGGCTGCAAAGGGTGGTGATTCTGGGCTCGGAGGCCCACGTGATAGAGGAGATCCAGCTGTTTGAGACAGGCCAGCCAGTGGACAGCCTGACCATCTCCCACTCCAAGGTAAGGAAGGGGGAATAGGATGTCTCTCAGCTATTTCAAAGAATTGGTTTTCCGAGGGGAATTGTATTCTCAGCCTGTGAAAACAGTTTTATAATGTCTTCAGCGGCTCTGGAGGAGTTTTGTTAAGTCTGAGAAAGTATCTTTCGATGGTGTCACCAAGGTTAGCTTGAATCTTTTTTTGGAGATCAGACATTTTTAATGGAAAGTCCACATTACAAATTGGGGGCATGGAGTTAAAAAAAGTCTAATGAAAAGATGCATACTGTATTTTTGTGGCTAGATAAAAACAAGTAACAAAACGATATGAGCCTTTGGTTCATTTATGTTGACCATCTCAAAAGGGGAAAAATAGGAATAACCACTCAGCTGTCTGTGAGAGCGCTCCATCGCAGAGGGGTTAAGATGCCGACCATGAACTACAACATTCCTGTTTAAAGAGAAAAATGAAAAAGAGAGCTTGAGAGATTTAAACGCACAGCTGCCCAAAGTCACATAGTCAGTTTCAGAAAATGTCAGATGCACCCCTGCCAATCCTGATGTCTGAAAAGTCTGTGTAAGGGGGTATAAATCGGTACTGTACTCATTTAAGACACATGACTTCCATTAGTTCTAAATGGAGACTAAAATTTTCAAGACAGATACGACTGTCTCTAAATGTATTAAATTCATGAAGGCATTTCAGTTGATTAATCTCTGTCTGGATACTAGACTGAGAACACGTAAACAAACCTGGCTCAATACTACAAATTGAGGCAGAAGGCATTTTAATAAGGAGAAAGTAGCTCCTCTTCTTTTTATTTGATCATTTGAGTTTAAGCTTCCAGCTGCTCCTGCAGTGTAGTAGAGTCTAACCATGTGCATACTGTCGTCATGGACTGCTAGCTATAGTGTTTTCTGTCTTTAAGAGAGATGAGAAATCTTAATGGTCTCTCAGGGGAAAAGCTGTTCAAACTTTCTTTGTTGTGTTGGTGATCTCCTGCCTGGCCAGCACATCTTGAGGTTCTGTACTTCATCTGATCACATCCCTCGAAATTGTAGCTCTGGTTCCATTAGCTTGCTTTGCTGTTGCATCACTTGTTCATTAGTATTCAGAGACGGCAGCAGGACTTTGTCTATTGCTGACACTTACAATCATAGATCCATTGACAGCAGACAGACAGTCAGCACGGTGCCATTGGCCCGGTGCCACTCAGCAGATGTTTTTATCAACTCTGCCCTTTTTCAGATCAAGTGTCGTCTCATGAATCCAAAAGCGTCCTCACAATAACAGTAATTACAATCCTTCACCGCAGCAGGGAATTGAACCTCTGCCCCTGTTGTTTTCTCAATCTCCTGGCCTGTCAGCTGAGCCTGTGTGTTGACTCCAGCCGTGTCCCCATGGCTCTACAATGGCATGTCCCCCAATCGATGCATTTCTGACGGGGCGTTCCAAGCCCTAAAACCCACTGCTTATCTCATTAATGCTGGCTTAGCCGCGACCAGACATTTTATAACAGCTTTTGCGAAAAGAGCGCAACCCAGATTGGATTGGACGAGGGTCGGGGGGGTGAATGTTATTGTAATTGAGAGTGATTATCCCATTATCTCCTCTAACTCCTAACTGAGTCACTCTCCCTGTCTCCCTCTGTTTATCTTCCTTCTTGTTTTTCATCTCTCTCTGGTTTCTGTCTCTGGGTGACGACTGGACCTGTTCTTTGTCTTCCTCTTTCTCTGTCTTCTTCATCTCTCTTTGTTTCTTTGCAGAAGTACGTCTACATCGGCTCTCGCTTAGAGGTTCTCCAGCTGCCCTTGGCCAACTGCAGCCGCTATCAGTCTCTGCAAGACTGTCTGCTCGCCCGGGACCCCTACTGCGCCTGGGACGGCGAGGGCCGGGCTTGTGTCCGCATCGACCTCCACCGCGGGTGAGAGGAGTACCTATGTGCACCCATGCATTCATACTAGACACTACATAGACACTGATATTGCTTTTTTAAGTCTTGGCATTGATATTTTAAAAGAAGCTGCAGACTGCATATATTGGAAAAGTCTCTGAGACACTATTAAGATATTATGCACCCCTTAAGCTCTATATTGACACCCATACTAATCAAAGTCTTTTGGCTGGATATAAGCAGCTCCTCAGGAGTGAAGTGCAGGTTTTACAGACTTTCACTCTGCAGCTGTTGCATAACATCCTCCTGCTTTGCATGCTGTGATTTCACTGGTTATCCTTGTGAAACAAGTCAGAGGGCACCCTGAACTTTTACAGCATCTATGTTATAATTAAAGACCAGCCTTTTATTATACTAATGTGCAATTGTCTATTTAAGACATTTACGGGTTATTTGTAGCTAAAATGTTGAAATGTTGAAGTGTACATTTATTTTAAAGGTGCACACTTTTTTTATTCCTTTACAAACTAAATAAACAAATCTTTGTTTTAATGGCTGAATAAAGTGACCTTAAAGGACAACACAATTTCATACTTTGTTTATATTTGGCGGACCCTGCCACCTTTCTAGCTTCAAACAGTGTTCTGGGGACCTTATTTTTCTCTGAGAACAGCTTGTTTATTCAGTTATGAAAACAATAATTGTATTATTACCTCATTTATATTGTAAATATTAAAATTCTTAATTTGAATTTCTTCTCCAAAACTACATAGTGCTTTTTTAATAAAATCTCTATAGCTGCTGGTTATTTTGAGTATCATTACTATTACACAACAGATTGCACACGCACATTGGATCCATTGTTGTTTGTGGTACTCTGTGTCCCTCAGTTCTAGTGAGAGGCCATTATTAATGTTCCGCTCTGCTCTCTGCCCTTTCCCCTCCAGCTCCACCTCCTCCCTGTCACAGGACCTCATGCTGGAAAGGTTCAGCCGGGGAAAAGCCAAGTTCGATAAGCCCGTCTCCATCCCCAACCCTGGTGAGTATGTGCCCACACCTCAGTAGTGGCCCCTTGTGGGGATTGAGTGTAACCACAGGAGTAAGTCCAAGAGAATGGACTTGGAGCTGGACTGAGTGAATACATTTGCACTGACTTGAATAAATTGAATTAAGTGGAGCGCTGGCTGCTGTAGAAAATGAATTGGAATTATTATGGATGATTCTATAACCCCCTCTCTTTTCTACTCCTCCTCCTCTTCCTCTGCAGAGCACTCCCGTCTGAGGAATGTAACAGTAGTGGTGGGCTCTGACATGGTCCTGCCTTGCCAGCTCGTCTCCAACCTGGCTCAACCCTGCTGGTTTTTCAACGACCGTGAGCTCCAGCTGGGTGACCCTGAAGCAGGAGGGCCGCGCTTCGACCGGACCCTCAAGGCCCTCGTCGTTCCTGAAGCGGGCCAGATGCAAGCTGGGCGCTACATCTGCTACTCTGAGGAGCAGGGGGTCAAGTTTCAGACAGAGCGCTACCAGGTGGCTGTAGTAGCCAGCGCTCCGGTATTCATGGAGGCCCGGGCTCCGGACAGCAGCATGGGGCTCTTCTGGGTGCTGGTCATCACCCTCGGAGCGGCGTGCCTGCTCCTCCTCGTGGCAGCTCTTTACCTTCGCAGGAGGCTCAAGCTGGCGCTGGGCAAGGGAGCCGATATGAAGCCTCTTGAGAGCACTCTGGTCTACCCCATCACCCTGCCCAAGGAGCCGCCCACGTTTGTGCCCAGCAAGATGCCCACAGATGAGGACCGTTTCTGGGAGACAGGCGCCAACTACTACTACTCAGACGGCTCGCTGAAGATCGTTCCCGGTCACGCCCTGGGGCCCACCAGTGTCAGCAGCACGGCGTCGCCCAGCGCCATTCCCGGCCAGCCCATCCACTCCCCCAGTCGTCTCAGCCTCACCAATATCCGAGGCTCCGGTAGCAATGGCTACATCCGCCTCAACCTGAGCACAGCAGGGGAGGAGAGGGCTAGCGGGGCTGGCGCTGGGGGCGGCGGGCTCGGAGGCCTGGGCATGGGCGGGAACGACTACTCCAGCCCCTTCAAGGAAGAGCTGAGACGCACCCTGCAGCAGAGGAGCGTGCTGCCTGACGCCAACCCAGAGGAGTCGTCCGTCTAGGCCTATCCTCCTCAGTCTCCATTCCCTGAGTTGGAAAAACAAAAACAACCAACCTACCTCCCTCCTTTTGAGGATGCCTGCTCTCTCTCTTACAGTGACACGCTGTCACTTCCCCATGCTCTCTCTCTCTCTCTCGCGCTCTGCCAATGCCTGTTTGGCTCACTGTAGACATTTATAGCACACAGCATGTCAAATACACACACTCATACAACATGTTCGCCAACATGCACTTCTATTATTATTGTGTTTTGGGCAACATGCAGTCATGATTGTGGCTTCTTCTTCCTCCACTGTGCAATTGCCACTTGTGTAAATTGTGTATTTAAAAAGGCTGAACGCAGAGGAGAAACCACCTCAAGCATGGAAGTGAAACAAAGGGCGTTACATGTTTTCGGAAGGGCACATTTCTTTTACGTTGAGTGGACCAAGCGAGGCTTTTAGCCCTCGCGCTGAAACCAGTTGACGAACGGCAAACGCAACTGACTGGAAATACGAACTCTCTGTCCTTGTGTTCCTTTGAGACTTTTTTTCAGCTTACTGCACTTAAAAACTGGAAGCGCGTCTTCCCTTTTTGTATTTGTGAGCCAAGAGTGTGAGAGCAGTATAAGAAGACTAATTAATCTCGAAGCAAGACGACAATCACATCCCCGTAGCAGGAGCTGTACGTGGGACCGAGAGGAGAGGAGAGAGAGCGAGAGACAAAGAGAGAGGAAATTAAATGGAAAATGAAGTGAATTGGAGTGAAAGACGCAAGGGGGTTTTTTGAATGAAGGACAATCTCTCAAGACTTTCTCTGCTCAATTGGTATTTTTTTTCCCCCATGTTGTATTTACCCCGGAGAAAGTCCTTGATCCCTTCTACTTTAATTTGTTGTGATGGTTGGTTTGAATTAAGACATTTTCTTGTTGTTCTTTTTCTATGTCTTACGGACTACAGCAGTGTTCAAACAGTTATCAAGTGACTAACGGCTCTCCTCTGTGAATGAAAATGCGAGGGCAAGCGCTTACATTCCTCGCTCAGCCCTGCACGGTGACCTTCAAACGCACCTTCAAGTCCAATATACTACAAGTGCACTCCAAACGACATTTATTAGAGTCAGAGTGTGTAACAGATGCGTGTTTTGTTTAAGCTCTTTTGGATGTTTGTTCTTCTCTTCAGAAAGAGAAGGCTATTTGCATTCAGCTCTTAGCGGCGGAACAATAACTGCACACTTAATTCCAAATTGAAGCTGACGTGAAGACATTAGGCACGGAGAATGTAGTTGAACCCTAACTGTTGCGACCGCTGTGGATGTCTCAATAAGTGCTTTATATCTTATGTGTTTGGTGAGGGTGGTAACTTGCACTGCCAAGAAGGAAACTACCCCTCCCACACACACACTCTTACACACTCGCAGTCCTCTGAATGCCAACCATCCTGGACTGCAGTGTGTTTCTAACGCCCCATGGAACCCCTCATTCTTACCGACGCCCAGAGACTGACCCAGGGCTACTGTGGACTTATACAGAGGAAGAGCACTGTAAAACACACCATCATTAAAAGAAGACACATACACAGTGTAGATGAATGAATGGACCGACAGACAGACTGAATGCTGCCGTGCTGACAAACTGCTGGCTCCAGGCGGGAAGCAGCCATGAACCAGAGAAAGGTATTGTTCCACTTAATTAAAATCAAGCAAACAGATTTAAGCAAAGTCCTAAGCCTGTAACGATTTCCAATTTGGTTTTTGGCTGCTCAGTGTAGTGTTAAGAATTATTCCGGTTATTTATCTGGCTTATCTGGCCGTCTCTAAAGCTCAACTTATCAGTCAAAGGAATAATTCAGTGTTTAGGCTAATTTGCTTATTTGCTTTCTTGCTGAGAATTAGATGAGATCGATACAGCTCTCACGTCTGTCTGTTAAATATGATGCTGCAGCCACGAGACACTTAAACGCTAAACTAGCATAAAAACTGAAAGCAGGGGAAAACAAAGGTAAAAAAAGCCAAATAACTCTCATATATTGTTGGTTTAATCAAAACCACAAATTGTGAATCTCAATCTCAAAGTCAATGTTCCCTGGCAAGAATTCTCTGGCATGTACGCCCCACATCCATTGGCATAAATCCCAGGGGGGACAGGGAGGACATGACCCCCACATCATAGAAAAAATATTATTTATCCCCTCAAATAGGCCTATATCATACCACAAATTAACGTAGAACACATTTCTAATCATCACCAGTCTTCATTTCTGCTACACTGATTTACGGGTCGTTCTTATGTTAGTTAGCAGTTAGCTGATGTTTGCTAGCTATCCACAGTAACATCAGCCAATGTTTGCAGCTGTTTGAATTTGATTCGATGAGAAGAGCTGGCAGTACAATGTAGGTTTCTGTAGCTGGCAGAAAGCTACAGCACTCTTCTTATATATGAAGTGTTACTAATCTATAACAGTATATTGACGAAAGGCTTAAAAAATGAAATGCTAATGTAGCCTGGTTTATGAATCTGAATGCTGTATCCTTAAGTCGACGTTAGCATTTAGCTCAAGCACTTCTGTGCCTAAGTGCAGCCTCACAGAGCCAAGAGAGTGGATGTAAAAACATAGTCTTATTACATCATTATGTTCTGCACCATTTAATCAGTCTCCTTCTCATCAAAAGCTTGTCCTTGTGCACACTTTTATTAAAGTCGGGGGAGGGACAGGTGCATCAGAAGCTTCATGGCAAAAGATAAGAAAAAGGATCCGCACTGCCTAAAGCCTGTGACTAGAACATTTTATTAAAGAAAAAGTGTTTCAATCTGACAATGATCAAAATAAGTTGACCTAAGGAAGACCTCTGTCAGACTGAAACTTCTGTTCAGAAAAAATGCTTCAGACAGTATATGGGACTTTTTCATACCAATCCTCTAGTCAAAACTGACAGATATTACTACATAATAGTTTTACATTTGCTAGAAAGTCTCATATACCCTTATTAATTACCTAATCTATTTCTCTAGTCAGACAGAATGATTCAGCAGGGTTTATTGAAGTGCCAGACTAAAACATCTAAATCGCCGACAGGCCGATCCACCCAAAATGTGATGTGTTCAACGATCATGTAATGATGTCCTAAAAAAATATAACCTACTTTCTAAACTAATTTCAAGGAAACTTTGAAATACAGCGAGCACTGCATATGTTTGCTGTTACTAACTTTGCGTTATTTTGTCCTCTTTCTGTGCTTTGTCCATCAGGGTTGGCTTTTGTTTTTTTTGGGACGTGTCTGTCGGGACCAGAGGAGCACAGCAAGAAGGAAGGGGAGGACAAAAATACCTTGTTTTTCCCCCACTGTGTACAGAGTGCTGAGAGAGATGTAGAATATCAAAACGATCCCAAGGTTGAAGAGGTACTCAGCCATCAGCACTCCATCCTAGTGTTGCATGATCCTCTGCAAGTGGACTGTCCATCTTTGATATGATCATCCTTGTACAAGTGCATCATTTTGATCGGTCATTTTTGGACTTTTACAGACACTGATATTGTGGAACTCTAATGCTCTCTTTGGAAAAAAAAAACGAAAATATGTCTGATTTTATGGTTCAAGGGTTGTACAGGAATTCATGGCTGCGTTTCAACATGTTTACTTTTTCTGTGCCTCTTCACCTTTTGGATAAGCCAAAGTAGACTGCAGTTGCTTTTGTTCTTGTTGAAATGCTTAAATTAATTTTGTTTGATTCCAGATCGATATTTAAGTCTCAGCAGTCCGTCCACTTTGCTACACTGAGCTGATGCCTGCAACCTTTCTGCATATTTTATCTGCAGCTAAATTTTCCCTCAAGCAAAACATGAAAATGGCTTGCGGCTGATGGACTTCCTGTTTGCTTCCTGTTTATATGTCAGTAGTGATCTGCTGGGCTCAATTCTTTATCCCCTACCTTCATGAAAGGCTGAATAATGTACCAAAATTGTATACATAATTTAATGTATTAGCCCCTTAAAACCAAATAAGTATCTGCGATTCAAAGCAGATCATTAATGGAATGTGTCCACTTGATATTATTAGATCCCCTGAAGCAGTTAGCTAAAACATTTTAGCTCTTTACACTGGTACTCGGTTATGTCTTAATATATTTCCCTTTTACAATTTGGCTTTTGTTAACATAACATGTTGCTAAAAAAATAAAATAAAGGAAAACAAGTCTAAACCTTGAAAAAAATGCATGTGTAATGTACTTTATGTGCATTTTTTCAGTTCTTCTGCATTTGTTTGCTAATAATATTTTCTCTCACACAAGGCTTTAAGTTCTGCTGTTTGTTTTTTTTCCCGCATTATTTGGATTATTCTATTATCACTAGGATTTTATTTTTGCCCCATTTTTGCTCGTCTGTTATTGATCTTTTGTTTGTTTTTAAAATATGTTAAGTAACTTATTTCCCTTGTACAAACATGTTGATATTTATTATCATTGTACATATGTCCTTATTTTTTATATGTGTATATATACACAAATAAAAATAGAGATATACTTGAGGTGTGTGAGTTCGTTTGTCCACAAATATTACACATTATTGATTTTCTGTTTATTCGGAAGTAATACACAGCCTGTGAAAACAGCTGTGTAATGTTTTCTGTAGCTCTGGAGGTGCTCTTGTGAAGTCAGAGACAATAACCTTGATGATGTCATAGTGATGTCATCAGGGTTAGCGTTTTTCAGTCTGAGCTTGGAGACTACAAATTTACTGTAAAACCTAAAGATGCAAATACCAGCTGGAGGGAATAGGGTGTGTGTTTACCAAGGCACAGAGGGTCTAACAAAAAAGAGATACAGTGTTGCATTATGGGAAATGTAGGATCCAGTGTTTAGGACCTAAAGTCAGGATATTTTGACCATTCAGTTTTTATATCTGTCTCTTGAGATTCCCCAAATGTTATGGAAGTGCAACACTGAATCACCAGAGAGTTCCTTCCACAGGACATGACACGTAGGTAATTATTAAACAGTGTTTCTAGATTCAAAGTGATTTAAGCCAGGTGTGTATATGCACGGATCAGAGGGCCAGCAGTTTAACCTTCCATCTGTATGCGCGCTCATCTCCTACCCAGATGAGGCCGATGATGACAGTTGGGTAATCTGCAAACTTCAGGAGTTTAACAGACGGATCTCCTGAGGTGCAGACATTAGTGTGGAATAGAGCAGTCGGGAGAGCACAAGGCCCTGGAGGACACCAGTGCTGATTGTGCCGGTGCTAGATGAGATTCTCCTCAAACCTCAAACCTCAAACCTCGCCTCAACTGCTACCTCCGGTCTGATAAGAAGTTTGTGATCTACTGACAGGTGGAGAATGGGCAAAATGAGATGGATGAATTAAGATCAACAAATGCAATACAATCCCTATGTCTTATATGGAAAAATTAATTCTGATAAAATCCACTTCTCCAAACTCAACCTTTAGACAAGTGGTGTCGATGAGTTGAGTACAATTCTTCAGAAAGTAGAGAAGAGACATCATAAATCACAACATGAAATTGTAGCAATAGTAGAAGATGATTAGCAAATAATAAAAGTGGAGTCAAAACTTTGTAGTCTAGTCTTTGGTTTCCAAATCTCCATGCATCATTGTGTTGGCCATTCTACTTTCTCAAAATAAGCCTTACAGTTTTTCCAATCGTACACATCTCCTTTTGGACAGGATCTCACTGGGTTATTTCACCAGCGAATGTCTGGAGTTTTTTCATTCCCTCAGCCTGAGCCGCACAACAACAACAACAGTCGAGCTTCCATCAATTGCACAGCCTTGCCTGGTGTCAACAGAAGAAGCCACATGCTTCATGTGGTCGACAGTCCCGGCTGTGGAAAGAGGCTCACAGTTGCATCTGATCTCAGTGTACTCAGCTGTGCCACAGCCTCTGAAACCTCACAAAAGGAGGAACACTGTGTGTGTTTGCAACTGGTGTGTGTGTGTGGATAGGGATTACTGAGATTTTCAAGAGTACACCACCGTTCACACACCTGTTTGGGCTCATTGATTTTCAGCCACACGGATATATGTAAAACCATTGTAAACCACATGGAAATATGGTGATTTAACGTTGAATACATTATTGATGGCTTCTCTTGAAGTACAATTCATTTTGGTTTATGCAGGTGGTTGCTTGGCTTGAACTGAACATCAAAGCTCATTTACTTGTATTTACCACAACTCACTATTATAAGCCACACAAAGAAAGGCCATAAATTGACACAACGTACAGTTTGCCTGTAGAGGACTAAATCCCCCACATCTCTGTTATGTATAAGTATCATACAGTATGTCTCACTATATGACCTCCAAATGCTGATAGCTACCTGTCTGGCTGACAGATTGGGGGAATTTTAACTTTGAGCATCAGGTCAGCTATGAACCAACAGACTGAGAGAGGGATGCACTCCAGCTCCAGCTGTTTGGTTACAAAACAGCCAACAGATGGGGGCCGACAGTCAGGGGAGCAAGTTCTGGTCCAGCTGGATTGCTGGGGGATTTATTTTGTATTTCTTCTTAATTTTGGCCGAAAACATCAAAATGATTGATTTTGCTTGCTTTTTGTGCATCCAGGCTACAGATCAGTGTTTGCTTAGTATCAATAAATTGGGAATTGGATTTTATCACAAGGACACGTCAATAAATTAGTCAATGCCAGATTTTTTTCATGCTGAGAAATGAGGTTTCTGATGTTGTTGTTGTTGAAATTGAGTGTTTTTCTCTATTTGTTGGCTTGTTTTTGTGGATTTTAGGCCACAGTCCATCCACAAACCTGCTTCTTTAATGTCATGTTGATTATAAAACCTTATCTATCTATCTATCTATCTATCTATCTATCTATCTATCTATCTATCTATCTATCTATCCTGGTTTGACTTTTGCAGGTCACGTGGCATACTGTCTGGCATTTCTATTGGCCAATTCATATTAAACGAGATCCGGTCCCTTTCAAGCCTTTAGAAATACGGAAGTTAGTTCCTCCGAACGATACATTTCACCAATTATTATTGACATTTTTTAACAACGCGCTTCATTTTTTGTCACACTCTACATTTATAAACAAGACTTTATTGAACACAGTGCGTTTTGAAGTTGTTTGAGTGTGTGTTGTTTACGAGCGTTGCTGACGTATCGCGGAGGGATCGTTACTCGGCCGCTGGCTCTGGCGTGGAGCGTAATTTGAATCGCTCTCGAGCTCTCTAATCATATGAATTGTATATTAGGAAAACGTATTGAGAAATTAGTGCACTTCCTTATGACGCATTAGCCTATATGTGTTTTATATAGACAGCCTACAGTCCTGTCTTTTACCTTAAATTTACATGGTAAGTATTTAACTCGCTGTCACTCTGTTATCTTAAACACTGCCGTTCGCTAACGTCCCGTGTGAGCAGGGCTCCATGAGTCATGAGTAGCTAACTAGCTAGTGTTAGCGTTCAACACCAACAATTAGCTTTTCTTTTCTGTTTTTTTTTAGAGCTATTCGGCGATTCTGTAGTTGTTTAGCTGATACCCAACCATTCAGTTTATCATTCGTTCAATAATCGCATTCATTATGAAGCACATACTGCAAGTTAACGCTAACCTAACTTCGTGCAGTTTGTTTCATGTTACCAGGGGGTGTTTGGCTAACTATATTAGCATCCTGTCAATGTCTGGGAAACACTATCGTACTTTTTGTAACCGTCTGGAGTTTGGCATGAAATGTTGATCCAAAGTGTTGAATTCATATCATTGTTCGCTGTCGTGGCCTGCGAGCATATGACTGACTGTTGTCATCCATCTTTCCTCCAGTAACGACTGTTGGTACATGTTCTTGTGGTTCAGCTGCTCTTGAATCATAAGATGTGTTCATGTTTTCTATGCAGATGGCTACCGTGGAGAGGAAGACTAGTAGTACTGAGGGAGATCAGAAGGAGAAACTGCTGTCCCCCTCTGAAGAGGACTCTCCACCTGTTTTAAAAGACACTTCATCTCACCTGAACTTCTCTGAGCTCACACCATGTCAGTTTGGCATCTCTGTCCAGAGTTTTACCCCAGCATCATTGTCAAAAAGCAAAGGTGAGAGGACTGATCCTTTTTTGATGCTAACCTGCTGCTCCTTCATTTACATAGCCTTACATGGACTTAAGTGTTTGCTGTGGATATATTTGGCTGTTACAGTAAGGCTGTATATATATATATATATATATATATATATATATATATATATATATATATATATATATATATATACATACATATATACATATACATATATATACATATACATATACATATATATACATACTGGAAGGTTTGTTATAAACTATACAATATAAACAATCCAGAAAGAAATGAGTTACTGAAGGCACATTCTCTCCATCTTGCTCAAGAAAAGTCTCGTCTAGCACAATTAAAAGCAAGGCGGAGGTCCAACATTGGTGTCCGGGGCTCCCCAGAGACAAACTCTCTCATCTGCTTCATGGCACGGCAGAAGATGAAGACTCCACCAACCTTCAAAACTCCAGAGGTGAGATGCTCATCAGTACCCTTTTCACACTGGTCAAAAAACCAAAAACACTAATAACATCTGGCTTTTGTCCTTAATGTGAATGCATGCATTGAATCTGCATTCACTCTTGCATGAAAAATGATTTTGTAGTAGTTATGGGTGTTAATCAGCTCCAGCTCCAATCAGTTGTGATGGAAACATAACAACCGGGTTGACACCCTATTTTTCAGCCCTTGTCAGGCGTGATACTATGACGTGTGTTGACGTTAAGAACGCTGGCTTGTTAATAATTTGTACTTTTTAATTTTAAGGGAAATAATTTTCCCTTCGTCAGTGTTCGTGCAATGCCCAAGCAAAGTTCAGTTGGCGAAGAGTTTGAACAGGAGACTGAAATGAAAGATATTTTAAAAACTACTGTTGTTATGTATGTCCGTATCTTGCCAGTAGCCTGACTGGTACTGCGCATGTGCAACTCTTAGCAACTTCTGTTATCAGCTCCAGAAAAAATGTCTGAGGATGTTACTGATTGATACTTTTGATAACATGTTTAATTTCTTCTGGATGTATTCTGTAGGTTATCTGATCTGTTGGTTATCTGATCTGCTGCTTCCTCTTGTCCAGTGGGTTTGTGATGATAGACAAGACACACAAAGAAAAACAAAACAGAGAGGCAAACTAGTTTCCTGGCAATGTGAAAGGAGTCAAATGCCTACTTTTTGCGGGTTTACCCGCATTTAAATAACCTGCATATACATACTAATTTTGGTGCAAAAGTGGTACATGATGAGAAAGACTTGTACCCCTGTCACCTCATATTGGATTGTGAGGCATTGTTTTACACTCTGGATACTCTATGTGATTGTAAACTTTCTGTTTTTCTTTATCAGTCGCATGCAAGGACTGTCACTGCCACAACTACATATAGTTGTACATAAATGGCAGTGTTTCACATCTGCAGTCCATATTCACTTATGTGCACTCTTATACAGAACTTGCTTTAATCTAACAAGAACTATTTGCTGGCCAATTGACTTCACCAGATGATATTAGATGAATTGAGCTCAGATTAGCTCATTGGTTCTTGCACCAAATTCACCCACATACTTTCAAGAGACTGATTTTTTCAAAACCTTTTTAAACGTAATTTATTTTACTTTAACAAAAATGAAAATGGTAATTTCCGTCTTGTAAACAGAAGTCATTCTAAATAATGTGTTGTGGAACAACATATATCCTCCTGACCTGAGGGCAGACAGGCTATAGGACTTGCTTGTGTCCATATACAGACCTTACAAACAGCACTGAGCAGATGTGTGCAGCCATTATCAGCCTAGGAAGCACACCAAGGCAGTGTTAATATCAACAGGAGCTTTATGCATCAATCTTACTTTAATGCTGCAAATAAACAGAGCAGAACAGAAAATAATGGGGCTCCCGTTGTGACAGTGAAAGTTGAATGACAGAATGACTTCTGGCAAATGCTGTTAAATAAAGCAATATTATGTATGAGGATTGCTGTGGCGCTAAGAATTCGAGCTTGGCAGCTCGCCACATGCGAATGAATGTAGCAGAAACACAGCAGGAAAACGCACATTCTGACATAACGTATGTGTAGATCATTTAGCCAGTGTTATATACAGCATATTATCATATAAGGAGATTACTTAATCGATGTGTGCAGTGAAATCATAAGAAACCAACTGAAGCTTATAAGTATAAACCCACCATCAAACCATGCAAAGTAGAGGTCGACCAATACATTGATGTGAAAAGAAAGACAATCTTGTATGAGAAAATCTAGTTGCACATTTATTTTGCCGCTTTATTTGTCCTGACTAGTTTAAAACAGCTTGTGTGTTGGTGGACATCTTCAGTTGAATTTAATTTTTTATCACATACAGTCATTGTGGAAGTAGAAATATTACAGTTAATCATGAATAGTTCAACACTCAATAAAAAGAATGTGTATTTCCCTCAAGAGCAAGCTGGGCCCTCAAGGATGACCCAAATATTTTGACTGCAATATAACAAGCCTTAACAGAATTACAGAATTAATGTGGAGAGAAAGGTCAAACTATGTGCAAGTGTAATAATACTTAAACCCTTGTTTCACCTGCCATGTTGAGTATTTGAACATACACTGCCTGGCCATAAACAAAAGTCACCATCTCGATTTAACTAAGCAAATAGCTAAGAGCCTTCCATTGGATAATTACTGCAGTGATTAATATGTTTCAGCTGGCACCAAGTTATTTAACCCTTACTGATGCTTCTCATTTCTTAAACAATGTCTGAAGACATATCCTGTGGTTGTGGAAAAGATGTTACTGTGTTTCAGAAGGGTCAAATTATTGGCCAGCATCAAGCAGAGAAAACCACTAAGGAGATTGCTGAAACTACTAAAATTGGATTAAGAACCGTTCAACGCATCATTAAAACCTGGAAGGATAGTGGTGAAGCTCATCAAGAAATGTGGTCAGAAAATAATCTTGAATGATCGTGATTGGAGATCACTTAAACATTTGGTGAAATCAAATCATAAAAAAATCAGCAGTAGAAGTCACAGCTATATTACAGTACAAAGCCTGTGGGGGCAGTGTTATGATCTGGGGTTGATTCAGTTGGTTAGGTTCAGCAACATTATGTACCCAAAAAATGAGGTCAGCTCACTACCTGAATATACTGAATGACCAGGTTTTTCCATCAATGGATATTTTCTTCTCTGATGGCATGACAGTGCCACGATTCATCGGGCTCAAATTGTGAAAGAGTGGTTCAGGGAGCATGAGACATCATTTTCACACATGGATTGGCCACCAGAGTCCAGACCTTAACCCCATTAAGAATCTTTGGGATGTGCTGGAGAAGACTTAACGCAGCGGCCCAACTCTCCCATCATCAAAACAAGATCTTGGCCAAACATTAATGCAACTCTAGATGGAAATAAATGTTGTGACATTGCATAAGTTTATCAGAACGATGCCAAGGCAAATGCATGCAGTAATCAAAGCTTAAGGCGATCCAACAAAGTATTAGTGTGTGACTTTTTTTTATTTTTGGCCTGGCAGTGTATTACACTGCATTACTGCTTTTTATAACATTATAAAGTTAGCTCATAGAGAACTCATTAAAGTAATACCTCACCCAATATTTAATTATCAAAGACTCACACCATGTAGGCCTGAAAGCTTGTTATTAAAAGTTATTAACAGAAAACATGTTGGTCACTGTGTACTCTAATATAACAAGTCTCCATGGCGTTTAAAGTATGATAACATTTACTGACACCTCTGTACAGTAATTCACTTAACGCTGTCCTTCCTTATTTTCAGTATGTCCCCAAACAAAAATGTGCTTCACTCATTTGAAACATCTTTTAGTTGGACTAACAATAGACGACCTCTGAGTCTAACTTATTATCAATTTCTGGTGCTTTTAAAGGTCTGTATCCATTAATATTGCTGACGGACAGGAGGTGGGCACTAAAAGTTGGGGGTCTCCAACGTTTCACAGGCCAAGGACCCCTTAGCTGATAGAGAGACAGAGCAGGAACCCCTTACCACATTCTCTTGCATTTAACTGGGCGTACAATAACATGTAGGTTATTGCAGCAGTTGTAGCATGGTTAATGTTTGGTGCGTTAGCCTTAGCCTCTGCAATTTCCCAGGTGGTTTCTGAGGCCGAGGGCATGTGACAAGTCTCTTGCTTGATAAGTTACAAAACAATCCATTGTGGTTCACAAGAATTTCTGTATACTTGGGATGATTAACAAAACATAACTGGACAATATGTTACAACAATACATAGTAAGATGACTGGTTCGCCATTATGGATAGGTGTTGCACTGTGATTTAATATATGGTTAAGTAAGCTAACTTAACCATATATTAAACGAGAATTCATTGATAGACTATCGACGATGTTGTTTAAATAAAATGTTTTGGGGTTTTGGGGTTGTTTTTTGTTTTTTTGTTTTGTTTTTTTACAAATTCATCATTCCTAATAGTATTTTGGATTCATATTTGTGTGTGTTTCCAGACACATACAATTTTTGAAAAACAGACGTTCAAAATCTTATCAAACAATAATTTGACGGACCCCCTGCAGTAACTTTGAGGACCCCACAGGGGTCGCGGACCCCTTGTTGAAGACCCAGGGCTTAAGCCAATGAGTCTGCAAATGAAAAGTATATGTTGGCAAAACTATGCATATTTAGAACTTTTGAGGATATAATGGGCCGAAGGAAAGTGGTTTAAGAAGTTTCATTGGACTTGTACTTACCAGTTTTCAAGTCAGCAGGTGGTGATTTTACTATTAAAGGAATACATTCATGGTCAAATTCTGCTTGAAAGAAAGTATTCTTCTACTCTTGTGTGAATGTTAATGACAGAATATTCCCCTGCTTGAGACTTACCATGACTTGCCTGTTAGATGATGCACAGCTCAGAAAACATAATCTTCCTCGTGTGTGTGTGTGTGTGTGTGTGTGTGTGTGTGTGTGTGTGTGTGTGTGTGTGTGTGTGTGTGTGTGTGTGTGTGTGTGTGTGTGTGTGTGTGTGTGTGTGTGTGTGTGTGTGTGTGTGTGTGTGTGTGTGTGTGTGTGTGTGTGTGTGTGTGTGTGTGTAAGCAGCATGTGACAAATGCGCTGCCTCTCAGTAATACCACTTCAGTAATTTCAGAAGTCTATGAGCTGTCATGCTGCATCACTGAGCAGATATGTTTGTTTTTTGCCATCTCAACTCTCAGCTTGTCAGAAGTAGCCCCTTCCTTCCCCGGGTGGCCTCCACACTGAAGCAGAAGATGGCCTCCTTCCAGAACCTGATGGATGTGGAAGAGAGTGAGGTCTGTGATCCGATGCCAAGGCAGGACAGCAACACTGGAGGATGCATCAAGACAAGAGATTATCTGTCTGGTGAGGCTGCCTTATTGCCACAGGATTAATAGTTTCATTTCTCGATGAGGATCTATGCCATCAGGATTTCTTTATGATGTCTGGGGGCACTGTTCAAAAGTAATGGATTAATGCACAGCACAGTATAAGCCCGACTCTGACATCGTCTGACACAACAGCACTAATTTCTTCTCAGCTTGGTCAGCTTCTTAAACTGGCGAGTTTCGCAGCTGTTTGTTGCTAATGTGAGACTTTATCACCATTGCTTTGATCAAGCTGTTTTCCAAGCAGCATTTTTTATGTTTATCCAATTTGGGATTTTTTTATTTTTTTTATTTCACTGATATGTCCCCAAGTCCCATTTGTTGTTGTATGTTTATCAGATGGGAACAGCTGTGATGGAGGAAAGGAGAACCACCCACCACTGATGACACCCACACCCAGCAAGAGGAGGCGCCTAGGCCCCCTAGAACCCTGCGAGTTGGAGATTAGAGAGACCAGCGCTCCTATCCTCCACCTCAGTTTGGAGCAGGAGGTAAACTCACTCTGTCCATGTACTTACTTTACTGCCGTAAATAATTTAACTAAAAGCTTTTACCTCTTGGTTCTTGGCTTCCATTGAATCTGCTGATTATTTTTAACTCCTCTATGAATGGGAGATCTCGGTGCTACACAGCATCCTAAAAGAGGAAAACAAGCACTCTCAAGTAAGCTTAGTTTGATTTAAGTGCTTGGTATTGAGCTTTATTTATTTATCACTGCATCTTTTGGTTTAACACTTGTATCTAGTAGAGTGCAATATCAAGTTTTATGTCTTTGTGTTATTCTAAGCTCTAAAACTGCAAATCTGTATCTTCTGTATCCACAGTAGTAGTGTTGTAGCTGTGATGCTGTGAACAGAATGAAAGCAGTTTGAATTCCTTAATCATTTCCACAGGAGGATGAAGAACCAGTGACGCTGGCTGTGACAGAACGACCGCTGCCATTCAGTGAGGCTGTGGAAGAGGCCCAAGCTGTGCTTATATCCCCACTCCCTCATGTTGACCTTGAGCTCCAAGCCTGTTCCCCTGCTAAGAACCAACAGGTTAGGTCTTAATCCAGACTGCAACACACACACACATGCAGACAAAAGTTAGGAATGAATCACAGAGAAACTGATGACATTTTTAGTGATGCTTCGATGACACATGGCTTCCCACTGTGTTAATGCCATTTGAGTAACTGAATGACCAAAAAACATCTAAAACTGGTGCATAATTGACAGCACAACATGATTCAGAAAGAATTCATGCAGACATTTTAAAACTGTCGAAGTAAATTGAAGGGATGTAACATTTAAAAAAGCACACAATGTCCTGAATAAAATATGTAATGTAATGGCCTTTTGTCCACGGGCTCAGTATAATAACACTTTGGTAGCAGCATGGTGCTGATCATATATTGTATATGCTTCAACTGCAGCCACACAGTAGGTGATAACAAGGCAGACTTTAGTGTGACCCTAAAGTGCTCAGTATGTCTGATCACACAGAGCACTGGAGAGAACACACCATTTCAAGAAATGTCACAATGTCTGTGTTAAGTATTTTGTATGGTTTGAGGTGTTTTTTCTACTCTTGCCTTCTTGTTTTTACTTCCGTCTAAGATAAAGCAGCCTCAGTTTTCTGATCTGTGTTCCTACAGCTTTATCAAAACTGTATATATGGAGGTATTTGTTGTGCTAAGCTACTGCTAACCCAGCGTTTTCTATCCCTTCCCTATCACATTAAAATCACTTCTTTTATTAACTTACAGCTATAAGAAATGTAGTCTTTGTCACTTAAGTCAATGCTGACTGCTGCTGTTCAAAATAATTGCATTTTTTTCAGTGGATCAATTTTAAATGTTGCAAGAAAAGAAATGTAAAGAACACCTACCGTGAGCTGATTAGATGAATTGATTAAAATCATTTCACACTGAAGTTTCTTCCAGATTTTATGTACAAAAATTGATGCTTGTATCAGATACATTTCAGTAACATTCACTTTTACTCAACAACCTGCACTGTAAAGCTCCTTGAACTGCAGTCCAACAGAACGGGAGCTCTCATGTATTCTCTCTCAGCAGGACAGTGTCTTTGAACTCCAAAGCCCCAGCAAACCACCACCTGATGCTCCTGCAGCGGCTTCACCAGCTTGGCCCACATCCTCCTTCTGCATCCCCTCTCTGCCTTCTCTGCTGGAGATGAAGCCCACAGGTAAACACACAGTGCTCTCAGTGACCATGCAAGAGTAACTGGCCTTTTATCTTGGATTAGCCCTGCCTTTGAGGCTCGGTGTATGTAGTAAGCTTGATGCAGTTCATCCAGGCTACATACCAGGAGAGTGTCTGGGTTGATTTTTGTAGAGAGGAAATTCACATTAACTAACATGTTTTGAGTATTCTGTGTTGAAGAACACTGTTTTTGCTAGAAGGGGAGTGTAAATGGTTTACATGAAATGCCAGTGTTAATATCAAATAATAGAGACTAAAATTGGATGACAGTTGTGCATTATGGGGACCAGCACCCATTTTAGGGATTGGTAAACTCAGTTGTCCGAATATTGGTACCACAGTTTTACCACATATTAATAAACACCAAGAACCATGTCAACAATCTAAGAGATTATAGCAAAGTAGCCTTACTTTCTGCCTCTTCATACAGTGTGTAAATAGAGCAACAAAAGGTCGGTGCTTTATTTATGCATTCAAGGTTTTACTATCTTCGTAGGAGAGGATGACTCCACAGGGACATCCAAGGTTAAGAACAAGAAAAAGAGCGTGCGCTTCGGCGTTCCGCTCTCTCCTGAGTTCTTTGATAAGAACCTGCCCCCCAGCACCCCGTTACAGAAGGGGGGCACACCGGCCCGAGCACCCACACCAGGTGGGAGCTTAAAGCTGCGCTCATTGCTGAAGACACCGCAGAGGGGTGAATCCCAAACACCAGAAGCCCAGCCAGACCTCAACAGCCCCACAGTGTTTGGTGCCTCGCCTACACTTGCAATGCCTCGCAACCGCAGGATGCAGTCTGTGGGAGAAGACAGTGAGGAGAAGGATGGAAAGGTAGACAAGATGGCAGATAATGTTTCTGTAATGTTAGCATGGTGTTCATACAGGGCTTTACCTGTCTATTTTGTTTTGCTTGTGGTCAGTTTTTTTCTCTTACTTGTAAATTATAGCTGGGAAAAATTCAGAAGAGTTATGTTGTTAATATTATTTACAAAAAACAGGATATGACCCACCATTTGTTCTCCTTTATTTTCTGGTCATAGATTGTTTTCCCTTCAATGGAGGAGATTGACTCTGCTGTGACATGTGATACAGGTTGGTTATAACAGTTTATTTACAATGAGAGTAATAACTTACTGTCGTAAGAAGAGTGCAGTCTGTTCGTATGATGACAGCTCTTTCCATTTGTTGCATTTTCAGAATGCACATGGGACACCGAGCCGTTGAATTTAAACACCGCTTTCCATGAGGAGTCTCTTTCTCAGAGTTTGACAGGTGAACTGCTGTCATACATCTCCATTTTCTCCTTTCATTGTCACTTAACTTTATGTCTGCACCTCTCATGTTCACTGCTGTCTTCTGACACATACTACTGTGTCAAGCTATAAGACAAAACAGAAAGGATGTTTCAGTCTGGTGTGTGTGTCTCAGCTCAGGCTTCTCATTTCAAATCAGCTTAAGAAACTAAGCTAGTTGCCATTCTACTACAGGAAAGGTACAATATATGGGAGGTCAAATTGATAAACATGTTAAACCAGTGTGTGCAAGTATTTAAGATGGTAGAGGGCCTTAATCATTTGGATTCAGCTGTCCCAAAGTCGAGTGAAATGTAGTCTCTGTTCATCACCATTTACCATGCTACCGTACACTCAAACATTAGTATTTTCAACTGTAGCTCTAACTCCAACCCTTTCCTCAGAGTCTGACACTAAGCCCAGCATAACCTCCCAGATGGATGCCCAAAATGAGTTGACATCTTTGCCAGAGCAGGAAAAGCAACTTGAAGCTCCAGCCCAAACTAGAAACCGAAGAAAAAAGGTCTGTCTGTTACTAACATAGCTTTATTTATTTTATCTTAATTTCTTTTCAGTAATTCCCATACTGTGAAATTTCTATTTCAGACACCTAAAACTTTTTAAATCTCCTCTATAGCGGCCAAGACCAGAGCTTGAATCCAGCAGCGAGGCTCCAGCTCGCTCCAGCAGTCGAAAGAGAAAGGTCTGCTACCACAAACTGCTTTCAGCTTGATCTCACTTGTACAAATCTCCATTAACCAGACGAGATTGTCTCTTTTATAATTTAGGGGTCATAACATGCTCCCATCTAATCTACTGTTTAATTCCACTGGATCTGAACTTAATCACATCAGAGTATATCCACTTTATGTGTGTGAGAGAGTGTGGCGACGGTCTATATAACGTATCCTCACGCCAACTCTGTGTTCCCCCAGCAGCCAGAGGAGAGCGAACCTGTGAAGAGGTCGACACGCTCTGCTGCCAAGTCAGCCTCTGGGAAGATAAAGGTGAGCTGGCTGAGTCGGCTCGTTTGATTTCTCTTTACACCACTTCACTGAAGTATCTGCAGACATGGAGCTTATAGCTGCACAGTGTAACTACCAGTTACTTTGGCTGAAAACGCTTGATGTACAGTATGTTTATATGCCACCACAGATTTATCATCCTCAATACAGGATTATAGATAATGGGAATTCCATTATTAAATCAATTAATACATAATGTGGTATTAAGTTGTGCGTGAGTGGGGAATCAGCGCTGCTGTCACAGATGACGGTACAGAGCAGTTAGACAAGGCTGAAAGATAATTTGCTTTTTTACTTGGTTATTAAGACTCGTATGGTCATGGTTTTTTGTTGTTATTGTCAACAAATCTCACTGAAAGAACCAAACCAACAATTAATTAATCTCATGATTGCACTTAAATGTTGTTTTTTATGTTTGTTTTTAATGTTCTTTTATACGAGCCTGTCAAAGAATTTCTGTCACTCATGACAGACAATAAAATCTATCTATCTAAACACCTTTGACTGCCTACCCTGCCTGTGGCTCTCAGCCTTTCCTCCCTACTTGCAGTTGAAAAATAAATACCAAATATAAACTTTAATTTTAGAAAAAACAAATTTAACTCACAAGTATTGTGCTTTTAATAAACATGAACTCTGACAAGGTTCAAGGTCATTTGTGATTAAACAGCACAGGGTTGCATAACAAAATTAACATTTGTAAACTCCTTCATGCTAAACAAATTACAGAGTGTGTGTGTGTGTGTGTGTGTGTGTGTGTATATATGTGTATGTGTGTATATGTGTATATATATATGTGTGTGTGTGTATGTATGTGTATATATATATATATATATATATATATATATATATATATATATATATATATATATATATATATATATATATATATATATATATATATATATATATAAATAATGTGTGTGTTACAGTATTTGACAGTAT
Organism: Pagrus major; assembly: GCF_040436345.1. Classification (NCBI taxonomy): domain Eukaryota; kingdom Metazoa; phylum Chordata; class Actinopteri; order Spariformes; family Sparidae; genus Pagrus; species Pagrus major. The sequence goes on along the minus strand of NC_133219.1, from coordinate 13,987,530 downwards.
TTCTGCCATGCAGTGCATGTTTCACAAGTAAAGCCAAAAAACTGACGGTCATAAAACAAAAATGTAACATCATCTTCATGCACCACCTTTGCTTTAGGTAAATAATGAATTATTAAATAAACTAATTTCAGTGACTGATTTGTTGCACTAGTGAGTATGTCCAGCAGCAGGACGGTGTATGTGGAATCAACTCAAAATAACCTACAGTACCCATGTTCATAATGCAGGAGCATGTCACACAGTACATCAGTGTGGCTCATTGATGCATTTGAATAGTCTCTTAGACAACAATGGAGCTCTCTGGCACAGATGAAAAGAACAGGCTGTGGATACACACACAATACTTGTTAGTAGGATTCCTTTTTTTTAGTGTTTTCATTATATTTGTTAACAATGAAAGAAATATAGAATATCAGCAGCCTGATCCTTTTAAACCATTCAGACAAGATTAATTAATAAAAGGGATAATCCAGAGTAATACAGCTGATGAGTCACAAGAGCTCTGCTTCTCTCTAACTGCACTGCACACATTGTTCTGGATGGAAGTTTATCCAGTGCTTCAGTACAGCAGGTTCTGTGTCGTTGGCAAAACATTCCCCTGTGCATCAAACAAGTTGGTTAAAGGCAGTCTGCAGTCTGGATAGCTGTAGCTCTTCCTTACTGTAGCTCATACTGCAACAGTCCATTTACTGTGCTTGTAGTATTTGGCTCAATCAACAGCTTAGAAGTTGTAGTCAAATTAGGTAAGCCAAATAGCTTTCAGTTCTATCATTTCACGCTGCAGGATGTGGGCTGATGAAATGTAATTAAATCAGTGAGTAAATACTCCACTGATCCGCTGTACAGCACAAGGTGTCACTCAAGTGGGACCCTAGTTATCAGAAGTTAAAACGAAATTGAATTAATACCACCTCAAACATGAAACGGTACATGCCAAAGGGTTTATCTTGATGCATAATATATTTGATCACTGTGTTAGTGAAGGGGAGTAAGTGACATTTTCTCCAATAGTGTGTGCAATGTAAAATTATCTGAGCTCCTGTAGAGAAGATGCTTAAACTATAAACTGTATGATTAAAGTAATGTTTTGTTTGTAATAACTGTGCTGTTAAGTTTGTATTTCACAGTAAATGTTATTATTAAGTAATCCCCAGTTGTAGAATCAATCAGTGCAGTATCGATTACATGTAGAAGAAATAATCACTCTGCATCATCTCATCAAGTGTGTTCTTTTTACCAGCTAACAACAAAATTCAGTCGACACTGATACATCTGTATAAATCTTTGTAACGGTGCAGATTTCTCTCCACAGATGACCTCCACAGCAAGACGTCAGTGGAGCAAGGACGTAGACCGTTCCCTGTACAGCTCTCGGGCGTATGCCTCAAAGAACCCCACCTTAAGTCCCATCACAGAGAGGTTGTCCTTGATCAACCAGTCTCCAGCAATACAGCAGACTCCCTCCACGAGCTGCACAGGTAAAACATATAGGCAATTACCAACATTATCTTATAGTAATAGGTCATTATGGATTTTGCTTTTGTGATATTGGGTGGGGGGAAAAAACTGTGTAATCCCTGATTCCTGAAAAGTTCAAACTTGATGGGGTTAGTTCACTCCTGTTATGTACTCATTTCTCCCAACAGCCCCAAATCATGAGAACCACTTGAACCCTGAGATGACTAACGACAGTCAAGCAACAGCTGACCCCACTGTGATAGATGCCTCAAAAAGTTCTTCTGAAGATTCCATCTCATCTCCCAACTCGAGTAAAGATAGCACCGCAGGGAAGAGCAGGAGGCTGTCTGGCCCAAGGCTCGGAGGGACAGGACTGAAGAAGAGGAAGGTCAGTGTTGCTGAACTGCAGACTGGAGGAGAGATGGAGGAACACCGTGAAGACCAATCCACTACAAACTTGGAGGTATGCAGGGAAACCCTGCTGACCCACACTGTACCTGAACAGGGAGGGGCTGACACTGAACTTAATGCCCAGACTTCTGCAGCTACACACTGCACAGACTCGGAGGGAAAATTAGAATGTAATGGCAGTGTGGATGCACCCTCCTCAGACTGCCCACCTTCAGGTGAGGAGTCCAACAATGCAGAGCCAGCACAGGGAATACCCAACAGGAGGAGCTCTGCAAACAGCTCACATCTACAGGAGCAGGGGAACCCGGCAGAGGAGCACCAAACGAGCCATGAAGCGGAGGAGAAGCCTGCAGCTGGCCAGCAGGAGAACACCATCAGGTCAAGCTCCAATAGTCAAGAAGAGGATGGAGCAGCCAGTTTAGACCTGGCCCCCTGGCAGGCTGACTTTAATTTTGAGGATGTGTTCAAACCTGTGGCCACTAGAGGGCAGCGCTCTGTACGGCGCAGCCTGAGGAACCACAGCAATGCAGAGCACAGTGCAGGTCTCGCCTGGCTGCCTTGGACCTCCCCAGACTCCGGTAAAGAGGCCCGCAGGAGGACCAGAGGGAGACGACTCAGCGCTGCTCCTCCTGTCCAGCCTTCACTCCCTGAGGAGACACTAGATGAGGCCTCATGAGACTTTTAAATGAATGAACTAAGATGAAAGGGCGATATCTGATACATCAATTCCACCTATATACAGACCTGCCCTGTTTTCTTGAAATTAAACAGAGACTTTACAAAGAACAGGCTGATTGTTTTTATAAGAGCTAAAACATTGATGCTTTTATTCCCAGTGAATTATTAGAGCTGACTGGTAATTTGTAGCCAGTTTCCCTCCACTAACCAAAGCCAGTCAATACACTGAGAGCCAAATCATCTCTGCTGACCACCTCTTGATCAATATCCAACCACTCAGCTGGTAATCACAGTGCATCTTCAGTCTCACTCTCCAAAGTCACTGGATCGTGCATCTCCAAGTCAATATCCACTCTTTATGGATAGATGAAGATGGCCGTATTGCATTCACCATCTGTCAGGCGAGGCTGAGGCGGGTGAAACAATAGAATAGTAATTGAGGGAGAAAATGTGACTTACCGATAGAAGTCTAATTAATAGACTCAAACAGTTCTGTTTATTTATGGATGTTGGAATGGTTTTGTTTTTAATTTTGGGTCTTTTTTTTCCCCAAACTGAACTGTCTGGAAGCGGTTCCTGCCTTTTTATTATCTGAACTTTTAATGGATGATTTCAATATACTGTCACTGATTAATAGTAATAGCCAGATTGAAACTGTCTTCTACATTGCATCAAATTAATAATAAGTAATGTGTTCTCTGTGAGTTCCCTGAAATGTCCAAATGTACCCTGCTAGACTCCGATTCTGATTAAATGCTTTGGTTGCATGTAAAGACACCTCATTAGATTAAATTGTGTTCATTTAACCACATGATTTAGACTCATTTGCAAGGAATTCATCCAGATAATAAAACAGCCGCTATCTCCACAAATGTGACATTCCAGCTGTGTGGTCAGTTCACATCCAAGTGCAGCTGCTTTTCCTTTTGCATAAACCAGGACCTTCTGCCATAACTGAACACATCGCTGCGATAAATTACCATTCTGATCTACACTTTGAACACAGCCAAATGTGTGGAAGTAAATTGACCTCTAACCTCAGATTCCACCACTAACAGATTCAAATCAGCTGCTCTTTACCGTCTCCATTCATCTGTCAGAGAGGACCGGATGGAGCAGTTACAAATTGAGTTTCAAATTCAGTTCACATAGGAATATTGGCTCCCAGAATGATGCATGACTGTAATCTATCCATCACTGGGTAATTGACTCTCTCCTTTTACATCAAGTCGAAGTCACTTGGCTGAAGGACACCAGAGGTTTCTTGGTCTGAGCGCGTGCCAAGGACTCTTCTGTATTCCCACTAGAAGACAAATGGATAGAATCATATAGCCGCTAATGCAGTTCTGGACGTACGCAGTGGGGCTACTGTGCCATCTGGTGGTGGAGCTGAAGAGCTGCAGTCACCAGTTTCTCATCTGTCAACTTGATCAAGTGTGAGGAGATGAAAGCAGTCACAGGAACTGATGTTATCATCAGCACAGGAAATAATGTGCTAGATGCACATTCGTAAATGTCAAAGGGGGTTTTGTTGGGTGTTGCTGCTGAACGAGAATCACTTCTGCTTTGTGTGTGCCTGTGTGTTTTTATTCAAAGCATCATGTGCTCGTGTTATGACCGGCTGATTTTAAAACTTGTAACTGGGAGCATCTTTGTGAATAGGCTGTTTTATTGTGTGAGCGCACAGCCAAACTGCTGCTCCTCTATACCAGAGGGTGTGGGGTGTGTTTTGTGTCAGAGAGAGAGAGCGGGAGAGTGTGTGTGTGTGTGTGTGTGTGTGTGTGTGTGTGTGTGTGTGTGTGTGTGTGTGTGTGTGTGTGTGTGTGTGTGTGTGTGTGTGTGTGTGTGTGTGTGTGTGTGTGTGTGTGTGTGTGTGTGTGTGTGTGTGTGTGTGTGTGTGTGAGGGGTGTGAAGCCGAAGCCCCTGTCCCTGGCAGACGGGCATAGTGAAGACGGCTTAACACAAGAACAATGGGGTCCTTTGACCAAAACGACGCCCCCAAGACATGTGGCCTCCTGTCACCGTGGCAACCCCCCATGGGACAGGGAGCGGGCTGACAGCTGGAGAGGAGGACTTACAAAAATGGAGTCCATTTCTTTCCACTGAAGCTCCCCTGCTCTATATCTTTTCTCTCTTCCTCTGCTTGAGAGCCTTATGAATGTGGGTTACGTCTCATTTTACTGCTTCATGTGTTTGACCTTATGAGCCTGACTCCAGCCCAACCAACTCCTCCAGACAAAAAAAAAAAAAAAAAAAAACGAGTTGGAGGGACCACAGTAAATCAAGTCTTTATGGGCTCTTGCTGCTGTCAGTAACGAGAGAGCATTGATCTCATTGACAAATATGGGGCTGAGCCACGAGATTTCACACTCACTGTACACTTGATTTTACGCCTCATTTTAAAACGGATGAGCACTTTCTGTACAGACACAAAGAGGCATAATCAGTTATTTGTACTTCCAGATTTAGAGACTTTCGTGTTTCAATTAGTTAATTAGTAGCTGAATGGCATTAAGTTGTCCCGCTGCCTCGGTCCTTTTCTGCTCTCAGTGCTGTGAGCCCCCTATTATTGATGCTCAGAGGCGCGCTCTCTAAGCCCTGCACATTTCTCCTATGGAGCTAAAGACAGCAGGAGGAGGGCAACAAACAAAGGCAGGACAACAACAAGAGACCCTCCAGCTACTCTCAGTTTGGTTTTCTGTCACAGTGTGTGTGCATGCTACAGCTGCGGCCGGCTCAGACCTGCTTCAAACAGCTGCCTCTACGTGCAGCACACAGACCTCAGACAGCAAGGTGTTCGATGGATTTTAGTGTTTAGTTGAAAAGTGCTACATAGTTTATTGGGGACGTCCATCATGTATGCAGCAAGCACATCCACGCTGTCAATGCAACTGCTGTACTGGAACCACTTTAGCCATTAATCATTTTGTATTAGACAAGAGCCTGACTGTCTCATCACAAGCAGTCTTGTGATTTACGGATTGGTTTTCTAGCAATATAAAGCATATATCTAAACTCTTTGCTTTAGTTTTTCAACTTCTTAAATGCCCAATGGGCAGGATTTAGGGAGGATCTATTGGCAGAGATGGAATATAATATTTATAACTATGTTTTCATTAATGTATCATCACCTGAAGCTAATAATCGTGTTAGAATGTTTAATGTCGGTGTTGGAGGAAAACCTTAGAATGAGTTTTTTATGTTTACAGAGGCAGCAGGTCCTCTTCCTCGGGCTCCACCATATGTCTACAGTAGGAAAGAATGGATTAAACATACACTGGCTTTAGAAGATGGCCCTTTGCACTTTCAGCAGCAACTGTAGTGGAGGATGAGATGAGGGGTGTTGAGTTAGTTGCAATTTGCAACCACATCGCTAGATGCCGCTAACAGCCGGGCGACCGGTGCTCATGTAAATACGTAAGAGCACAGCTGCAGCAGCACGTCATCTAGAGATTCTCTGTCATGCCCGCAGTTCTCAGCAAAAATATATCTGAAAACGATCTGTGGACAGTCGTCAATATCACACCAGTCACCTTCACTACTGTTTCAATGTCTGTATCTGTGGAATGTCACAGAAAAGAATACACACAGCAGGTGAAGGGCAGTATTTTTCCGGTGCACTCTTTTTCTTTCTCTTGTTCTTCCTCTCCCTCTTCATTCATCATCATTTTCATTGATCATATCAAAGGCAAACTCCATGTAGAAAGATAGAGCTGGCAGCAGCAGTAACAGTCATCACATGCCACTCGCACAGGACATGTGGCCTGACCATAAGTCCTACACACTGGACCTTTTAGATTATTAAGCTTTCAAATCAAAAATCAAATCAATCTTATTTATATAGCCCAAAATCACAATCACATTGCCTCAGTGGGCTTTACAATATGTACAGTGAACGACATCCTCTGTCCCTAGACCCGCAATTCGAGGATTGATAGAATCAAGAGAATAGAGTCAATCTATATTTAAAGCTTCACGGGCATTTTCATTAGTCTCCATTAAAGTACATAAAAGCCTCCAGTGTCTCCAGAAGGCGCTTCTTGAAGTCTGATTAAGTAATGTCATCTGAGTCTTTGTCAGTTACAAGTTCCACAATGTAAAAAAGTCATGTAGCATTGTGGGTAATGTAAGTATCTGATTTTGAATAAGAATGCATATACACTGGTTCAGCTGCATCAGTTTTGATTCTTTGTTTTCCTCCTTTAAGTCAGTCATGTAGCTGCATGAATTTGCTCTGATAAAAGCAAACTGCTCAGATTAAAAGGAAACCCAACAAGTGTCTCAGAGCAACGTGTTGTTTCATATCGAGCCTGCAGAACAGCTTCAATGCTCTTTGTCAGACCGTAGATTATTCCAATCTGGGGAGCTCTACTGGAGGAATGAACGTCCTCTCCTCTAAAAGATCCTCCTGCGTTTGGATCAGGTGACATTTTCTTGAGAAATTGTCTTTATTGTGCTATAAATAAGAAGAGTGCTCCAGGAGTGTAAGCAACTTCATGTTGGTTTACCATGTCTGCAAGAGCTTTTTTAAAGTGCTGTCAGGCCTGTCACTGTCTCCAGGTTTCTGCTTTATCTGGGAACGCATGCAGAGTGAGGCCAGAGGAGGAAGAAGGAGACAACTGGTAACATCCTGTTTGTGTCAGGAAGAACAGGATTTATGGTAAATAGGCCTTTTTTTCGCACGGGCACTAACAACACTGTTGGTATTCTGGGTAACAGCGTTGCAGATTAATGAGGCCATCAGTCATTATCACTTCAGTCTCGGTTGTTAATAAAATGATGTGCAGTGTTTCAATGCCACATGATTAACTGGACAATGATATATATTTTAAAGGGGCATTGTGTAGCTTTGGAGAAGAAATTCAAACGAGTGATAGTTACATGAGATAATAACACAAACTCAAATATTCAGTTGTTCCATAACTGAATAAACAAGCTGTTCTCAGAGGAAAATAAGGTCCCCAGAGTACTGTTTGAAGCTAGAAAGGTGGCAGGGTCCGCCAAATTAAGTAAAACAGTATGAAGCTGTGTTGTCCTTTAAGGTCAGTTTGTTTATTCAGTCATGAAAACAAAGAGAGATTGTTTATTTAGGTTGTTTAGACATTAAAAAAAAATCAATCAATGAATGACCAAAACTACATAGTGCACCATTAAATTGATACAGTTTGGAAGGAACACTTCTCATCTGGAGTTCGAGTTATGATCTAAACTTTATGGGGGTCTCTAAATGAACTAACATTAGGGGCAGAGATAGATAAATAAGTAATAAGCGAGAGAGAAAGAGGGAGAGAGGCTTGTCAACGCCTCCACCACATCCTATAGAAGCCCATTTCCACTAGTGAAAGACAAAAAAGATGAAAACGAAGCTTGATGAAAAAATATTTGCATTGTTTCCAAATTATGAGATTAAAAAGTCAAAATTATCTAATGATTATTCTGATAATTTTGTTTTTTAATCCCATAATTATGTCTTACCATGGGAATATATATTTCTTTTAATCAAGGCAGTTTAACTGGCAGAAATGGGCTTCCATAACATCCTCCTCTGACTGTGTGGTGGTCAGGTTTGGTTCATTAGGAAAACATGTTTCTTTCATCTTATTTGTATCAATAACAATTAAAACTAAGTAAAAATGCTTTTTTTGTGATTACAATAATGGCTGTTAGTGATGTATTACTGTAATGACCCCCACAGATGTATTATTTTAATGCTGGCTCCCACATAACTCGAACCCTGAATTCATCAAAAGGTGTATTAAACAAGAAAACAGTGATAACATATTGTATTTGGAGATATGTGGAGTGAGGTCGTGTCCAAAAAACAGAAGGACTGAGGGCAAACGGCACCGTCAGTAGGAAGCATGGTGGTGAGAGCTGCCCTCCAACATACCTGTACAAATCTCCAAAACGTCTGGGCATGTCCGAACTGGATTTACTCAAGACTGATACAGTGTGGGTCTTTTGTCTTCTGTCTTCAGATGAGGAACCTCTGCTTCAATCCTAACTTTTCTGAGATGTTTAGTCATACTGAGAAAATGGACAGAGATTTGATAAATGCTTAATGTCGGTGTTGGAGGAAACTTTGGAGGAAAAGTTTGGTGGTGCCAAGATGATTTTACCCTCCGGTGGAAGCAGGACTGCAGATGTTTCGCTAAAAAAAAAAATCAACTTTGCTGCTTAAAATCTTGAATGCATATTGAAAAAAATCTCTTATATCTCTCTGTTTCTAACACAAAAACACCCATAAAATCAAGAAAAACCTACTTTTGAGCCATTTAACATCATAATTGCAGACGGTTTAATGAGAAGGAGATATCATTTAATGTCTTGTGTTTCCAGTTGTTTGCAAGAGCCTTTTTAAAGATGCATAAACACTTAACAGTTCAAATGTGGGATATTTAATGGTGTATTTCATGTTGTAGAACAAAACATGAAAATCTCTTAAGCTTGCTTGTTTGAGATATTTAACCGAAAACCCACTAAAAAAATGTATTTTGCTACAAAAAAATCAACTTTGCTGGATAAAGTCATGAATGCATGATGAAAAAATCTCTTCTATTGCTATGTTTCTTAAACAAAACACCCATAAAATCAAGAAAAACCTACTTTTGAGCCATTTAACATCATAATTGCAGACACTAAAATGAAAAGGAGAAATGATTTAATGCCTTATTTTACCAGTTCATTACATATTTTCTCTTAAAAACAAGCAGCTGTGTGTCCACGCAATTGCTTGTATACCTGGTCAGACTTTATATTTTGTATCCGCAATTTTATCATCAATCATGACCCATTTTATATCCACAGAGACAGATTGAAACTGCACTGATCCTCCGTCCTCACATCAAGGACGTCCTGCTGCGTCTGAATCTGTTCTGTTCATATGTGTTTCCTCCACATTCCAGAAACATGCGTTCCCTCTGGGCGTGGATGTGAGCTGCCTGTTGTGTAACAGTGTGGTGGACTGCTGACCTGTCCGGGGTGCTTTCCTGTGGCATGCTGGGAAAAGTTTCAGGCCCCCTGCCTGTACTTTGTAGAAGCGGAAAAGAGCAAAGCACTATACACTGCAGGCCTGAATCCTAAATGCTCAATGATATCGCAATCTTGTCCGTCTGAGACGTGCTAGTTCTGGGTGGAGGAGTCAACTGAGCCAACATCATTGACATTTTTTCTCCGGAGAAAGGAGGCAGCCTGTCATGGCAACTAGAAGACAAGAACTATGACTGTTTCTTGAAGAAATCCCTGAAGAGAAGCTCTATCTTCAACTCTGTGTTCAACTGTGTGAGCATCGAGCTGAAGGGCACTGAAGGCAGTTACTACTTGTTCTGCAAAGGGGCCTTAGAGATTCAGCTAAAGAAGTGCTATAAACTCAGCTCTGGGAAGGAAAAAATATGTCTAAAGGCCAGGTTTTTAAAAAAAGGATATACATCCATGGTACATGGAATAAATAGTAGCAAAAACACAATACCAAACTATCACTCTGAATATATACAGTACACTACATACAGTATATACACTAACTGATCGTACAAACAAAAAGTTCTGCAGGGATGACGCATTTTTGTAGGCTGATCTGGAAGTCAGCATCACCCTGCTTGTCTTGACAAAAAGCCTATGGGACTTTTGAATTGGATTTTGGATTAATGCAGAAAATAATCTCTGTGGCAAACACAAGTTTATGATACTTTACACATTTTGTTCAGCAAGATAATCTTCACAAATGAACATGACTTCTACATGTTTCAAGCGTAAATGAAACTAGAGGCAGACAAGTGAGTAGAAGAGTCTAATGAGGTTAGCAGCTAGAAAATGTTGGTCCGCACATATTGATCACAGTCTTGGATTGATTGCCATGACATTTTGTACAGACACTCAGAATCCCCAGAGGATGAATCCTGATGACTTTGGTGATCGCCTGACGTTTCCTGCAGCAGCACCACCACAAGGTCAATATTTATGGTTCTCATCAAATAATGAAGCTCTGGGTTTCCCAACTTGTCAAAAACTGGCACTTTGGGATTGTGAGGATGGGTCAGGCCACGTCATTATTTGATGACTTAGGAATGTGACTCAAAAATCAACCTCTCTTACAAATGGCACCTTTAAAGAGACAGGGCATTTCAGAGAGCGGGGAAATACAGAGCTGCAGCAGTGGACAGTATGAGGAGACTGATGGATTTTTTCAGCATTAAAGCATGTAAACCTATTCTAGTAGTGGCCCAAAATAAAACTGAATGTGAAAATGAGCATAATGTGTCTTCTTTAATCTGTCACACAACTGTAGTTATAGTGTAGACAGCAGAGTGACAGCTCAGTAGCTTTCGCCGAAGATGCTGTGATGAAAGCCAGAAACTTTCATGTAGTATGAAGATGGTTTCAAGACACATTTTTACACACTGTGGCATGGAATGATGTTTTTTATGGACAGATTTTTAATTTTAAAATAACCAGAACACAAAGTGCTTGCCAAAAGCAACCAGAGTCAGCATTCTACTGAGTACAATCAAGGTATTGCGAATTTCCGACATCCATGAACACATTTTGGCAGCATCCAGGATTTTGCGATAAAAAGCCAGTCATGGTTTAAGCATGACTGTGTAACTATTTGCTCTCAACTCAGTGTTTTCTGTGTATTAATCTACCCAGTAAAGCCCTCACAGAGCCGGAGGTGACCTGATCAGGATCTGCAGAGGCTGGCTGGCTGCTCTGTGAGAAATGGGCCAGGCTGACATGTGTCAGCCGTGATAAATGAGCAGGTGTTTGGGTCGGTGTTAAGTAAATGGAGTCATTATTGATGACCTCAGAGCTCCCAGTGTGTTGCCAGTTATCAGTGATGGTTTCCAGGCCCCCGCTGCACTAAAAGGGGATGTTGTGATTCTGCGGGTCAGAGAAGGACTCACAGCCTCGGGGCCAGGCTGTAGTGTCTGCCACGGTGGGGTTAAGTTGAGATACTTGGACTGATGACCTCTAAGAGGGAAGTTCACTGGCACTGACGCTCCATGATCTCGCCTGTGGGGCCTGGTTGTTACTCGCTCCTGTCATGATCCTCACAGCTCAAAGTTACATTCATGATTTTATGTCACTTTTTTTCATATATAAACACACAATATCAAAATTCTATGAATATTAGGGAAGCATAACAGGTAGAAATTATCTGTGTTTTTGTGGGGGAAAAAATTATGTGCAGCTTTGGCTGCTGAGGTGGTCACTTCCTGCCACATCAAGAGAGAAAACCAGTAGAGAAAAAACATTGTCTTCTTACCGCCACCACTTCCTCTTGTTATTTGTTCTTTTATCGTAATTATTTCTGGTGTGTATGTTTGTGTTTGCATACAAACATTAAATGTACATATATAATGAAATAAGATATATACAGTATGTAATATATAGTATGTGATATATGTGTTATTCTATTTCATTCTATTAACTAATTGTGTTATTCACACAATTGTTTTTGATAGTTTCCTTCTTTACTTTTTTTCATAATTGCAATTTTGCTTCGGCGACACATAAAATGTCATGTGAGGCTGTACATAGGCACTCTAGCCAAATACTATAGGTCGAAGTTATGAATCACTATCACTGATTCAAGTCAATTAAACTGAACTCAGTATGTGAGTGAGTGCAGTGGGACATTCTGACTGTCCCCAGTTCAGTAATACATTCAGTGTTTTGTTCAAACTGTCACATTCAGTTCAGTACAAGCACTGTTTTTAAGGTTAATCACTTAGTAGCTAATTATTTGTGATAGTGTTATCACATCATGATTGTTTCTCTGACTTTCACAGAAAAATGTACAGTATGTAATTGCTGCCACTAGGGGTCTCTCAATCATATCCAAATAAAAGACGATGTTGCGTGGGATCATGAGACTTGTTGTCTTCATTGTTGAACGACCACCATTGCTGATGAAAATCTATCTGAAATGAAAAATGTTCACAGATGAGGTAATGTAATATGGTAGTCGTTTCATTTATTTAATTACATCGCCACGTGATGCACTGGGGCCCAAAAATATTTTTTGCCCATAAGCTTACAATGTGAAAGAAGTGTCTGTAAAATGGTGGATACATATTTTGGAGCATCACAACCCCCGCGGACTGACTCGTTTCATTGTCATAACTGGAGTCATTCAGTCCAATAAAATATGGAAAGTCTAGAAGAGCCGCACGATTAAATTATTTTATCCTCATTCAAGTTAGCCGGCCGCTAAACCGCAAGTTAGCCGGCTCGGTCAGCGAAAGTCTCAAGTGTGCACGCCTTATGGACCCAGAACACGGAAGATCCAGGTATTTTCATGGCCGGGAAGTCGAGCTTTTTTGGCTTCAAAACGCCACTGAGCAGACTTTAATGAATGAGGCTCAACCTTCAACACTGTGTCCAGATTTAATGTCACGTCCTTGGTTGTGCTCATGACGTCAAAATGTGAAATTATCGATTATCTTATCGATATCAGCCATGAGAAGCAGGTAATTATCGTTTATCTTATTGGCGGGGGAAAACAAATCTATATTGTGCATCCCTGATTTAAAATGCTAACATGTACTGGCCCGGTGTGTTGTTGTGTCCAATTGACTATATTGAAGTGTAAACTATGTCACAGGTGTAAGGCAAACTAAACAAGGCAAATAATCATCAGTATGAATAAAAATCAATTATTTATCCCTCTTTAAGATTTATTGTCAGCCAATAAGGGGTTTGAAATGTATTCAGCATAATAAAAGGCGTAACCTTCCACTCCATCCCAGTATCTGTCTGTTTCCGGGCAGGAAACGTGTGTGTGGAAACCCTGGATGGATGAGCCATGATATCATCATCGCTCTCCGCAGCAGCTTCTGTTGTCTCTCTCCATATGAAAAACACAGCGAGCCCTCTGTCACTGTCACCTGGGCTAGATACTGTTATCCTATAGGACTGAAGGTATTTATCACCTTCACTGTGATATGTATGCATGTCACTTTGTTACACGTCTCTCCGGATAATCTGTGATTTTAATTTACATCAATGTGATTACATAACGCGCTCCATCTGTTGCCTTTTGCTAGCGCAGGGGGGAGACAAACATGCATATCTTTACACAGACAAGAATTTAATTATTCAATTAGGGACCATATTGAATGAATAACTGATTCACCACAGTTTACATAATAACAACACAGATCATTACTGCCTCTGTAATGCAATTTAGGATGACCGTGGAGGGCTCATCATTCATGAGAATGTACACTTTTTTGCCCCCATTACCCTGCCGTAATCTGAAAGTGGCATCATTAATATAAATGATGGCAAACTGAATGGCTTTTAATATATATTGCATGGCTCATATTGATGAAATCAAGGAATCACATCATTTGCGTTCACTCGTCCATTAAGCGACATCCCTTTTCACATAAATCTCACTCCTGACTCTTAATGGAATTGATTAAAAAGGTCTTCATGTTCTCCTTCTGGTGTGAGAAAAGCTTGTTGTGTAAGTGAACACTTGGTTTTTTTTTAAAAAAAAAAAAAAAAAAAGGAGGGGGTAGCCTGTAGTTGGGAGGGATGGAGGTGGGGGAGAAGTAGACAAAGCCTGCTGAGCTCCAGAGGTTAAGTCCCCCCCACCACCACCAGGCCCACAGGAATGTGTGTGTGAGAGAGTCCTGGAGGCAGCATTGTTGTCTGTGGTGCATCCTGCTCTGCAAACACTGCAGAGCTGCCATACTCCAAGACTCTGAGGCTTGGACTTGGGAAGGAGCCTGTAATGTGGGAGGTCTGGATACCAAACAGCCAAACAAGGCATCATGTGATATAGTTGCTGTTTGTTGTGTGAAGGCGGATAAAACCTCTGTGGAGCAGTTGTTCAGTCATAAATTAACTTCTTCACTCTCATGAAAAAACACTTTGATGCTGGTTAAGCAGGGTGAACACAGCAAACCTGCAGAACTAATACAAACTAATGGGCGTCACAGTCTTTTAATTATCTGCTTTCCCAGTTTTACTGTTTACACTTTCACTGTATCAGGCACAGCATTTTGATTCTGTGTACACTCCCGTCTTTCTTCTTCACTGTCTAGACTTGTCTGGTTTGCTAGTGTGGGTTTTTTTTTTTTTTTTTTGATTTTGTTTTTTGTTTTTTTGCCTATAGCTGCTGGTGGTTATGCCTTGGACTGAACTGAGCTGCCAGGCTGCCATAAACAGCAGTGGATAATAGAGCCAATGAATGGCTCTTGTTACTGAAAAGTAAATATCACTTTTTATAATGTAAAGGAAATGTTTGACATTTTGCAAAATAAATAGTGAATAGCTAATGATATAGATAAATGTAGCTCTCGTTTTTTTGCATTAAATGTGAAGCTAAAGCCCTGATAAAGTTTGCTTAGCTTAGCATTAAACCTGGAAACAAGGGTAATAAAATCAACCTTCCATCATCTCAAATCTTGTTTGTCTGATTGATACAATAACTTGTAGTGTAAAAGTGTAAAAATGACAATTTTTGGTTGTGCAGGGGGTTATGCGCTAGACTAATTCCTGGACTAAAGATTAAAAAACAAGATATAATGTGTTACTATGTGAGCTGAAGAGGTGTTGGTGTATTACCTTTTTTTGTTACATTTGACCAGGCCCATGCTAGCTTTATCCCACTGTTTCCAGTCTGTGTGCTAAGATAAGCTAAGCTAACTAGCCAATGACATTACCTTCATACTCAGCATATAGACATGAGAGTGGTATCAATCTGCTCATCCAACTTTAGCAAGAAAGTGAATAAGAGTATTTCACAAAATGTTGAACTTTTTCTTTAACGAACTACAGTTTTTAGGTTTAAATGATGTCCCACACGATTGGTTCCATGCTTAACTTTCAAGAAGAGCTAATGTGGCTGTTCCATCAGCAACAGGGTGCCAAAAAGGGTCTATTTTTGGTCTATTTCTACATACATTACACATTAATAACATTATTCTTCCTAATAAGTACTTTGACATTGTTTTATATGCAGATGATGCAATTCTATACGCCCCATTTAACTACAACCCAGCCCCTTCTAATCTTCATCTTCATTGTCTGTACTTTGTTTCTCAAAATTTCGAACTCGTCTTTTAAGCTGTCAGTCTTAATGCAGAAATATCTTCAGGTAATATGTCCCCTATAACTGGAATGATCTGCAACTGTCCTCAAGCTAGATTTGAAGGTAGTATCTATGTGATTTTTATGACTCTTCTGATTTTTTTTTGCTTGATTGTTTTTTATCTGACTATATATATGTTGTTCTCATATGTTGACAATGAAAGTGTCATGGTCTCAGGTCTCTCTTGAAATCTTGATCTCAATTATACGACCTGATTAAACAAAGCGTCTTCTGAACCATGCCTTTTAAAACTAAGAAAACTAAGGAATAGATGTGTCAGAGGTTTTCCCATTTCAGCACTATTGATTACTGTGACTGGTTCCTCCTCTCCTGTACTTAATAGTGTTAAAGTCAGAGCTATTTGTGTGTGTTAATGGCCTTGTCAGAGGCTCCTGCTTGAAATGTACTTACACTTACTTACACTTAAAACGACTGTTAACCACAGCAGGACAATTGATTTGTCAAACAGAGTAGTTGTAGACATTTTCCTCCCTGTCTCTCGACCACTGCAAGTGTACTCTGCAGCACTCTTAAACACTTCTGGGTTCGACTGAAGGAGGTGGTGTTTTCAGGAAGATTTCAGACAGGAGACGGAGGGAGAGCGAGAGGTGTCTGGCTTGACTTTCAGCTCAGCGCCGACAAGCTGCACTTCACCTTCCAGCTGCTCCCTGTCCCTTTGGATTCAAGGCAGGGGAGGGAGCAGGGGCCACAGGGAGGGAGGGCGGTTGGGTGGGTGGGAGGAGGGGTTTGGATGGAGGTGGGGGTCAGTGGACGGGTGGGGGCACGCTCTTGGGCGGACAGGCCCTGGAAATTTCCGTTGTATGTTTCAGCTCTTTTCAGGATGGGAGGGGTTTGGAGTTGGAGTTGGAGTTTGGGTTGGGGGGAGTGGTTGGGTTGGGGTTTGGGGACTTGGCAGCCAGCCAGCCACAGCAGGAAGCTTGCTAGTTTCACACGGACAAAAAAAGCAGCCCTGGACAGTGCCTGGCTATCTGAGCGCAGCACTCCAATCATCACCCAAAAAAACAGGAACTCAGAAATGAGGTCTGCACGGGTGGTGGCACATATTGACTGCTACTTACTAACAGCTGCACTCAATATTCATATTTCCTTATTTTATGTTGACGAAGTAAAAGGTATCAGCCAGAGGATGCATTTCCCGTGTTTCCTTTCAGCTGAGTCACTTCCAGACTTCCATTTGATAATGTCTTATTCTTCACTTGTCATCACTTTACCTGACATTTCCACAGCACAGAAGTAGCCAAGGAGTCAGTATGGGTTGATAATAATTAGTCATGTGTCAGGTGGCCTTGGAAAATGTCCCCTCAGCTGGACTCAATATGTAAACATCCTCATTTACTGAACCTAAACAGGCAATCAATCAGATCCTATTTTAAGTACATTTCACAATAGGGGAACTGACATGTAACTGCAAGGGGATCTAAAATAAAAACAAGAGAAGACCTATTCATAGGCAGTATGGAAAGTGGCCAACTCACAAATAAAAAAAATTGGTAACATAAAACAGCAGCAACAACAACAAAACAAGCATGGTAATTGTAGCATGCAATGTTTTTTTAAAAAACTGAATGGGATGCTGTAAGTTTATTTGGCTTGGCAATGGTCCAGTTTTTAAAGCGGAGGCAGGAAGAAGCGGAGCAGAGCGAGAGCCATCAGGCCCAACAGCAGGCCTGGAGAGCAGGAGGTGCTGCTGTGCATCAGGTGGACAGGATGTGTGTTAATGTGTGTGTGTGTCGGAGAGGGGAGGCTTGCAGGGGGCAGGTGGACACTGGTGCAGCTTGCTGGGGGGCTCAGGGCCCCTAGCAGGTGGATGCTCGGAGAATGGAAATTAAAAAAGGAGGGATTAAGGGGATGAAAGGAAGCAAAGGATTACTTGTCTCCTTTTCTCCACCAAAGATGGAAGACAAGCCGAGGGTCTCATACCAAAACATCCATTTGAGGATGTGGGAAGAGTTTATTACCCGAAGCAACACATTTTAAGCATATAGATGATCATAAACTGTTCATATGTAAAATCAACATTTTAAAATAGGAACTGACTTTTTTCTTTATGCAGTGTAGCAGTGAAATTGTCCATTAGCCAAATATGTTACATGTTACTTAAACATAAATGCACATATGGGTCACATATAACTAATATTTTTTATTAACAATCATATTTGATACATTTTAAAATCTTGAACCTGAGAGTTATTAACATTTTTGCTCATTTCAGTAGTGCACATACCTCCACCAAGGTCCAACAGTCCAATTTTATACTCATTCATTTCACTCATCCTGGATCTGTCCCTTTATCCAGATCAGCACCAGAAGTTAATGGGGTCTATTCTGGGCCGGGACCCATCCTCCATCCAGGTTTCCTGGAAATCCGTTCAGTAGTTTTTATTAAATTCTGCACACAAACCAACCAACCAACAAACAAAAAGACACGGGTGAAAACATAATCTCCTTGGCGGAGGTAAATATGCTTTTTCCTTCTCTCTGTGAGAGTTTGAGAACATTCATAACACTTACATACTTATCTGTTAAATGTGGAGCTGCAGCCAGTAGCTGCTTAGCTTAGCATAAAGCTTGGAAACAGGGAAACTGCTAGGATAGCTTTATCAGAGGGTAGCAAAATCCACCTACCAGCACCTCTTAGGCTCACTAATTAGCATGTTATGCTACAAATTTAAGTCACAATTTCAGTAACAAGTTGAGGTTTTATGTGAGGTTACGTGTGGCACTATTTTGCGGCCGGGAGCAGTGATTTCCTGGAATCTCCAGTAGGACTTCAGGAAGTCACTGCTCCTGAACAGATCAAACATATATGTGTTAATTGGTTAGCTGGAGGTGCTGGTAGGCAGATTTCAATAACTTTGGACAGTGCCAGGCTAGATTTTTTATGTTTCCGGTTTTTATGGTTTTATGCTAAGCTATGCTAACCAGCTGCTGGCTGGAATGAGAGTGTATCAGTGTTCTCGTGCAACTTTCAGAAAGAAAACAAATAATAACATCTCCAAACTGGGAAACTATTTCTTTGAACAATTTATCAAAAAACAGAATTGTTGCCTATTCATTTTCTGACAGTCAAGTAATTAACTAACCAACTCATTATTTCAGCTCTTCCTTATTTGAAAATAATTTTAAGTAGCATGAGTGACTTTCATAATGTGCACAAGCATTGTGAGTTGTCCAATACCAATTTGTAACATCTTATAAAGGTGAGTTAACATCAATGAAGATGTCTGTAAATTGAGATTAAGCTGATTAACCCTCCTTTAAATCCCTGCCCTCAACCCCCTAATTACCAAACAGCACTCATTTGGAATATGTGAAAGTCGTCTACTGACGCCTCTGAATGAAAATCAATATAATCTTATCTCAGTTAAAGTGAAAAGCCCCCCCTCCTCCCCCTTCTCCACCCTCCTGCCCCACACAGGTTAGTTTGTTTCTGCTGTTGTGTATTGGTGAACATGGCCTCTGCAGTGGATTATGGCACACAACATTATTTATTCATGGCAGTGAACGATAGATGTGGTGCAAGCTTCTCTTGAGTATTGTCCATCTGTTAGCTGGCCTACTGTACACACTAATGTAATATGTGAGTCCTCGGGAGGCGTACTAATAGCCGTTCATGTGTTAACGCTTCACACTATTTATCTGTGTAATAACACTACCGTTAATTATAATTAGTGCCTTGTCATTGGAATGTGATTTATCCGTCCCTGAAGAAGTGCAAGACAAACAGAGAGTAAAGTGTGACCTTACCGGTTTTATTTGATCACCACTGGGCTGACAGCAGTTCACCCTCTCAGAAGACACCTCTAACATGGGAAAAACCTGAGGTCTAATTGCTCCCTATAAGACACTTTATAATGCGTCTCTGAGGACTGCTGTACACATCATTTTACACAAAGCTGCAGATAATTTAATTTCCACCCAGGGAGCTTTCAGCATTAGGCTGTAATAGAAAAGGAAGATTGCTGCCAGATTTCCGACACAAGTGCCTCTGTATCACCATGATCATGAAATTGAAGCAGCAGAATCAGTTTTCCTCTATTGATTGTGTTTCTTCTGAATACCAAGAAGGTTGTGCTTATGTTGCTCAAACTCCCCCAAGGTAAATTCATGTATTATACGGAGTAACATGTGATACTTCATTAATCCTTGTGCAGAACTCTTTGTGCTTAAAGGTCCTATATGTAAGAAAAGTTGATTTTTGAGTCTCATTCCGAACTGGTCAGATACTGACGCACTGGGATGTGGCCGACCCAAAGCGTCAGTATTTGAGGAGTTGGGAATGAGACTCAAAAATGAACTTTTCTTACATATAGGACCTTTAATAGTCTCACTTTTTACATAGTAGCTTTTAATCTTTCTCTGGTATTTATAAGTGTCCAGTGTTGATTTTTAATCGTGCACACTGAAGATTCAAATGCACTGAGAGTGAAACCTTTGCATTATGTTGCTTCCATCTGTCACCAGATGCTGTGATTCATGTTGCAACACCCTCCCTTCTCCCAAACATAAATTATAAGGAAAAAGGTGTTAGTCTCAGCTGTCACTTAATGAAATGCAACAAAGTGGATCGGCTGCAGACAGTTTACATAATAATTTTCTTTGGTGATGAGATAATACTCTGCTTCACAGTCTGACGAGCGGTGCATCAGTGAACCACTCTGCATAGACAGATAATAACACGCTTTATCATGTAGTGTAATACTCCAGATAGCTACAAGGCAACATCTGATCATCTCCGGGGAGTGGAGGATCTGTGTGGCTGGCTTCCCATCTTCAGCTTAAAAAACACACAGCTGCTACAATAGACTGCAGTGTGGAGGGGTGTCTCACTTTGATCTTTAAATACCCTCTAACGTTAAGGCACGCTCATTGGCTTTGATTTTTTTTTTTTTTTTTTTTTACAACCGCTGGGCAAAATGCAGACGCTCCCTTGAATCTCCCTCCTGTGAGGCTGTAGTACAGCAGAGAATGCGAGAACACCTATCCTCTCTTTTTCTTTTTTTGCCTTCCTCCAACACCACCACCATCTGTCCCTTTCTTCCATTTCATGTGCTCAAGCAATATCCACACCCCTCTCATAGCAACAGCACAGCGCCGCCGCCCCCCGCGCCTTGCAGTGGATTTTTCTTCCCCTGGATCTTCGCCTCGCACCATGCAGACGGTCCCTTGGCCCTGCCTGACGGTTCAGTGTTCCCCCCTCCCCCACCAGCCGTGCTCCTGTTTCACTCAAAGATGGCGTCGGCTCTAGAACCCCTGGTCTGTGGCTGCATTTTTAGGCTTGTTGTTGTCTCCGTTTCGCACGGTTTTGGCACCTTCTCCTCGGCGGCTCGACACGAAATTCCGGTGAGTAGCAGCGGAAGCCGGATGGGGGGATATGAGATTTTTTTACACGGTCTGCTTTACCCGAGCTTCCCTCGGAAACCAGAACCGGACCAGCTCGGGCTTTCTGGGGAACCGCGAGAGGTAGAGGGAGAGAGGGGTACGGAGGGATGATGATCGCGGAGGTGGGTGGGGGGTACGGAGGGGGGAGCCGAGGCCTAGCTACTCCGCTCCAGCGGCCTTGTCTTCACCGCACCGCAGGCTGTAGCGTTACGTGGGAGGGCGGTTGGTGGAGGGAGGAAGTCAGCGAGGTGGGGACCGCTCGCAGGGACGCGTCTGAGCGGGCAGAGGCTCGTCGCCCAAGCCGAAGGCTGAGAAGAAGGCCGCGAAGCATGTAATACTGCAGAATCCGCGGCTATGATATCTTCAATTTTACACTTGCCCGCTAGCCGAGATGGCCGTCTGCAAGTTGCATTGTGCCTTTTACAAGGCCGCGATCTCACGTTAATATCTGAATGACATTCAAAATGAGATTATTCGCTGTGTTTGCTGCGGTGCGCTGGTTTGTATTGTCTGTAATGTCGGCCGGAGGAGGAAATGTTGTGTTTTGGAGCTGGAGCGCAGGCTAACCTCTCGTTTCATGCTGTTTACGTTTCGGGTTAGCGGGTAACGTTAGTAACATAATCGTAACGTTAGCTCGTTGGCTAGCTCCTAATGTTAGCTTTCTAAACAACAGCTGTTAGCGGGAAGGCTTGTTGTCAGATACTTAGCTGCCTAATATAATATCAGTGAGCGTAAACAGCACCGCAGGAGACTGTTTGGCAATGCGGCAATTGACTTAGTTGTGATTTTTAGCTAGCCTCTCAGCTAATGTTTGCTAACAGTCTGTGTTTTGACTGCATCATGTTTACGTTAGCAACCCCAGTAGCCCAGTGGTCAGCTTGCTCGTGCAGTTTTTAGGGTGATGTTTACGCTTTTTGTAACTCCTCATTTCCATCTTTATTTGACACATTTGTGCCATATCTAGCGGTTATTGGAGGCTGTGGGCATGCTTATGTGTTGGCATTACATGTGTCAGACTGGCTTTGGTTTTTGACACTGAATGCCATTTATTATGAAAACCGCATGGATGTATACGGAAATGTCTAGCAAGCTGTTAATATGCATAGTAGTAGAAGGAGTGCACCTCTTCGTAATTTCCAGTTGTGTTTGCAGAGCTCTCTAAGGGCATGCATTGCTTTGTTTATATCTGTGTGAGGGCACTTCATGATCTGCCAGTGTTGTAGTACCCGCTTTAAAGTTTCTGCACCTCATCATCAAACTCATCATTGTTTAGAGACATCTTTGTTGCCATTTTTTCCCCCTGTTTTATTAAAATAATGTCTCACCCTTTCTGCAAGGTTTTGCTAACTGCTGTCTCTGTGTGTTCTTTTCTTTTTCTGTGCAGGATTCCTCTGCTATCGAAGTGCAATAGGCATGAAGGTGATCAGCCCTGGATGCTCCCTGGGGTGAGATATCTGTTCCGTCCCAGAGCTGAGAGGCCCTGACTGCTTGAAGAGTGAATGACGACGAGAGAGAACAAGTTAAGACGAGGAAACGTGGATGCGGGAAAAATCCTGTGGAATTTTATACTCTGTGGAAAGCAGATTTACTGTGTTGCCCTCACCTTGATCATTGAAACACTAATTCCACGTCTTGGAGACCATAATCATCTTCCACGCCTCACATTGAGAACTGGCGAGTTTGCCATTGTTCATGCATAGGTGTTTTGCGACAGCCAAAGTGGGAATCTCCTCATCTCTGTGAAAGCCCCTTTTTGTTGTCAACATCTATTCAACCCTACCTTCTTTGCTTTGGGAGTTTAAATTGCTAATACACCTGCTACTTTCTTCACTCCCCCTGCTTCTCGCCAGGGACCTTCACCTGGCTGGGAGTAGGTGGTGGGTAGACAGCTTTTTACCGGGTGGAGGGTTGGCTCTGGGGGTTTGTGCTATGGTCAGCTGCTCATTACCGGGCTGCTCATACTCAGCTTCTGAGGGACTCTCTGTGCGACCCCAGGACAAGGGATAGTAAGCAGGTAGTGGGCAAAGAGGAGGAGGCGGCGGCGCTACGGCGCAGGCCAGGTGTTTCCTTGGCTTACAGTTCCTGTTTTTCGTCTGTGGTCATTGCGGTAAGGCCTCAGGGCCTCCGCACCCACTCAGGCCGCAGCTATGGTGAAACTGGCCAACCCAATGTACACCCAATGGATCCTAGAGGCCATCAAGAAGGTGAAGAAGCAGAAGCAGCGACCATCAGAGGAGCGAATCTGCAATGCTGTCTCCATGTCCCATGGCCTGGACCGCAAGACGGTTCTGGAGCAGTTGGAGCTTAGCGTCAAGGATGGTACTATCCTTAAGGTCACTAACAAAGGTCTCAACTCCTACAAGGACCCTGACAACCCTGGGCGCATAGCTCTGCCCAAGCCCAAAGGTAGTGGCAGCTCTGGAGGAGGAGGAGGAGGAGGAGGCAGCAGCAGCAGCAGCAGCAGTGGCGGCGGCAGCGGAGGCGGTGGTGGTGGTGGTGGTAGCTCCCACTCCCACTCCCACTCTCACTCCCACTCCCACTCCCACTCCCACTCCCATTCAGGGAAGAAACCGGGACTTGACTGGAACAAGTTGATTAAACGGGCATTGGAGGGGCTCCATGAGCCTGGCGGCTCCACCTTAAAGAACGTTGAACGCTTTCTCAAGTGCCAGGCTGATGTGGCGGCCTACTTGTCAGGCAGCGGCTCCATGGGGCCTGGCCTCTTCCACCAGCAGCTGAGGGTGGCCCTGAAGAGGGCTGTGGCCCATGGACGCGTGGTCAAGCAGGGTCCACTGTTCCAGCTCATCAGCCGCAGCAGCTCCTTGGATGACGGGACTGGGACAGTGTCTCTAGAATCACTCCCACCTGTCCGATTGTTGCCCCATGAGAAAGACAAGGTATTGTCTCTTAATGCACCTTCACCACAAACAGACATGTGAAACAGTGTGCATGCATCTCAGACTTACACATGTTGTTACAATTTATTCAATAGTAAACACTTGGACACATTTATTATTGGCAGGTCAAATGGATGTGGTTCCTTGGTCTTTTGGCATCACACATGTCTGCTAAAATCACTAATATCCTGTTGAAACAGCCACTGTAGTTGAGTCACTTGTAACAAGAATCAAATCCTATGCGCTCCTTTTTAAATAAAACTTTTTGGAGCAACAAAAAAAAAGTGACACAGAGCACCCTTTCTGGGTGTTTTTGCCGGTCATAAAACACACATTCCACTCACACAATAGTTGCCGCACACTGAGAATCGTCCAGATCTATCAGCTGGCAGTACCCCAGATGTTTGCACTGCATTTTCTCTGCTTGTTCAAAGTGGTTGTGGACTACAAGACTGTAATTACTACAGCTCTAGTCAGGTCTTTTCACTGTGCGAATGTTAGTTGTGAGTTTTCATCCAGAATATGGTGTCGTGGTTTACAACAGATAGCACTTTGCAGTTATTTTAGAAGTGGCTGACAAGGGATGGGGCAGATGCCAGGGTGAGCATCTCTCCACAAACTGGAGTGTGCTTCTTTGTGTTGAAGATGTTTTCAATGTGTGTTTTGGAGACCCGGTCAGAGTATAGTTAGAAAGAATTCACTGAACCCAGCTGGTCAGCATCACATTGCTTTGCAGGGTGATGTATGAGAGACAGAATCCCAGGTGTGTGTGTTCTGGTCCAGGCAAGCAATGCCAGAGTGATGCTGGGTGGGCGGCTGGTGGGCCAGTTTTCAGCAGAGGAGGTGGTGGAGGTGGAGGAAGAGGTCAGAGTCACATGGCTCCCAGCCTCCTGCAGGGAGTGTGGACCAGCTGCAGGGCTGCTCCCTGTCAGGACCTGTCAGGAGATTGGAGGAAGAAAGGAAGAGAAGGAAGGGGAGGAACACATACAAGTGAGAGAGAGGTGGTCTGTAGTGGTGCCAGAGGAAGAGGCCGGGATGACGCAAGCTCCAGGCCTCTGTAACCAGAAAGGGAGAGAGAGGGAGAAGAAAGAGGGAGAGGCAGACATGCAGGCGACAGAGGAGAGCAGGAACACACCCACTTTTGTAACCTGATCAGAGAGAGCAGCCGGCTGTTACCCTCTGCTTCTAAGGGCTACAGACGTGTGTACACACACATGCATACACACACAAATATGAAACCATACAACTGCATTCAAAGACAGAAACACAGATTGGCATACACAGACATAACACAAACTGAGGGCATGCTGACACACACACACACACACAGTTCACATGTCATAAATCCTCTACTTCCGATTCCAACAAGCAGCTTGTAAATAAACCCTTTGGCACCACTCACTACTATATGCCAGCCTAGTAGCCCATAATTGGATCATATGTCACTCAGGTTATCAGACAGCCAGTAGACATGAAAGACACTATTGGCTTTATCTGGCCCCTGTGTGTGTGTGTGTGTGTATGTGTGTGTAGAAGGCCATGCAGCCACAGAAGCTCATGGTAAGGGCTCCCATACACATACACACAAAGTAGGATTAGCCTAGAGAGCAGGCTGGAGTCACATGGGGTCTGCCTAACACAGTGACCTGCTTGGCTGCAGATGGTCCACCTCTTAAGACGTGCAGAGATCAACCTCCTCTCTCCCTCTGACTCAGCCACTGATCGGCCTGCTACTCTGCCTCACACAAACAAAGGAAAACACAAAGTTATGCATACCTCAGTGTTAAAACAGTGTTTCTATACAGGTGAATATATATTTGATTCAACTTCATATTGCTCCAATAAGCTCTAGAGCACAACTGATATATCGGTGGATCTATTGCCTGATATACACCGATATGAAAACTCTAGATTTATAGAGATTATAATGCAAAACAAGATGCTTTGGATAATTTCTAATTATTAAATTACAAGTGAAGTTTTCATTGCACTTCCATTTCAGACAGTAAAGTTTTCGTCACTTTTAAGGGATCATTGTTAAAAAAAGTATCTGTATTGGCATTGGCACCAAATGTAATCTCTAGTAATCTCTTTTCAAACACATTAAATTAAAACTCAACACTGGCAGAAAGTGCATTTAAACGCAAGCAATTTAGCTTTAAAGAAGGCCACCCTGTTGCATCAGTGAAATAATTCATCTGTCAAAGATTATAGATTAAACCAGTGGACATGAATGGGGAGGTTTTGTTGTTTGTCTCGTCTTCAAGCCACATTGGCCATGAAGGAGCTGCAGAGAGGAAGTTGACATTTGTGTCTGGCATTCACACAAGCCTGTTTACTCTCCTTCCTGTGATGTTGCCTTCATATATCTCTCCAGAGGATGCAACCGAATTGCAGCTCAATCATGTTCGTCTTGCGAGTGCCTATTTGTGTGTCGCTGATGTATGTTAGTCGGTGCCTGTGCGAGTGGCATATGCGTCAAAGAGATAGTAACTGCACACCGAAGACAGAGTTTGGTGTTGCATGATCACTCTCTCGTTCTCCTGCTCTTCCACTGATGCATCATCGCCACATTGCCCCGCATGATTGCTAACAGTTATGAGTGTGAGAGAGTGTGAGTGAAGGCAAGAAGGGGGTGGAGGAAAATCAAAACAAATGGCTAAGCACTGGCTTTGACCCCATTTGCAGGGAGATTTGTGTACTCAACGTGCTGGTGTTTGTGTCAGAGCGCTCCATTCAAACGGGATCCCAGACCCTATTTCTGTCTCCCCCGTCTCACCCTAATAGGGTACCATTGCCAGGTCATGAAGGGGGAGGCAAATGGGGGAGCGAAGTCAACCAGGGGTCACGGATATATAGATGGCAAACCTCATTGCCTCCCTGAGCGCCCGTTAGCGGTATGAGGCTATGGCCATTAGGTGGGATGGGCTTGACGCTGAGCTTTTGTGTGTGTATCTGTGTGAGTATATAGTGTGTGTGTGTGTGATGTTCATCCCGTCATAATAGGCAAGAGCAATCTCGCTGCCCCGCGGTTGCCCTCTCTTCAACAGCTGGAGCGGGGTGAACCAGAGTTCTCGATGTCGACGTGCAGTGTCATGGTGAGGACGTGTGAAAAAAGCAACGCAGTCGCATTTTCTGCTCGTACATGGTGTTACGCTGGTAGTGATTTCCCTCCAAAAATGTCCCACTGACCCCTTAACAGACTGCCATCCTGCAGCTAATGTTTGCTTTGCTGGTAGTGGTTGTAGCAGCTACATTAGGCAACTCATTATGAAACGTAATGGATATATTTATTCACTGTAATTCATTCCACTTTGCCCATATTGCATCGACCCCCCTTCTCTCTGACATTGCACATTACCTCCGCGTGTGTTTGCTCAAGGTGAAGACATCATGTATCGTCACTCAGAGGACTGTGAATACAAAATGCCCTCAGACATCGATTATGTGCCTTGGGTGCAACCTGCCTCTTCGTCTTTTTCCCTCTCTTCTCTTCCCATCCCCCGTTGCTGCTACATCATGTCGTGTAGTCACAGGAGATGATTTTGTGTGTTGACTGGTTGGATGGAGGCATTCTCAGGGTTAGTGCGACACCACAGGAATGCTGGGAAAATGACTAAGTTTGGTGCCATGAAATGGTCTACACTGACTCCATTGTCAGCTTTTCTTGAATTTCAGATTTTGGACTGCTACTTTTCTTTTCGGAGAAGAAATTCTTTTATTTGCCTCCATTTCCCTGACAGGCAGTTTCCATTTTGCCAGAACCCTGGCCTCAGTTGACCCATTATTAGTGCTTAAAAAGTTAAAAAGGCTTCAGTCTTTGAAGGCGCCAGCTTTAACCTCACGCTGCGCTGCTACCACAGACCCAGTTCTTGTTTGGCATTTAGCGGTACACACCAGCAGAGAAATGGAGAAACTGCAGAGCATTCATTTATTGAAAGGGTTGAAATCAGGATGACCGTAGCTTTGGTGGTATTTAATCTTGCCATTTGTGTTGTTATTTGGCAATTTATTTTTACTAATCGCTTGTGTACATTTTTTCAGAAAAACGTAAAAATCCTCTCTTGATGACAGTAAATTAAATATCTTTGTGGACAACGCAAGGTATTTTTGCAGCTTTAAAGAACACTAACTATTATGGGGTGTAAATCAGATTTGGTCATGATTCGATATTCAAGGTACCGTATGGTTATCCAAAGAATCAATATATTTGCCAATATCACTGTCTGCAATGATACAATTTCGGTTTGATACAATTCAGGGGCCTGCAGTCTATATGATACAATATCATATCCCCATTTAACATGGTAACAAAAAAAGCTGTGACACTTATTCTGTAAATTTCCTCATTGTCTTGTTGTAGGCTGTTCTTGACGATTTGAATGTTTAGGATGGAGGTGCACTTCAACAGACAAGGTGACACAGACGTGCCACGGGGAATTTCACAGTGAAGACGCAGCTTAAAAATGATGATATAGATTGACGTTTGCATTGATCACATTGGATTGTTGATCGTTGAATCGATATATTGATCTGGATCGAAGGATTGTAACACCCCTACCCACTACTTGTGACATCCTCAGCTGGCTTCTTTTGACCAAGTAACAGCTAAAAACCCACAGACTCTTCATTTTCATCATAAATGAAAAAGAAAAGCAGCAAATCTTCACATTTAAGCTTTAAATGGCAAATGTTGAAAAGTTTGCTTGAAAATGGACTCAAATGATCAAGCTATTATCAAAAATAGTTGTCGGCTTATTTTCTTGTGATCGACTTATCGATTAATTGACAAATCGTTGCAGCCCTTCATGCAAAAGAGATGCCAGACAATGTGTTTATATTGTGCCAAAGCTCTGCCTGTGTGTACTCGTAGCAGTCATTTGTCTTTTCAGTGAAGGTGTTTCAATTTGACCCTACTGCCCGCAGGAGAACAACCAGGAACAGACACTGCTAGCCACGAGTCCATAGAAACAGCATTAGCAGCAGTGTCAGAGCCCAGGGGGAGCAGTTACCTCGAGCTCACCAGTGACTGTGATGTGAATGGCATTTGGCACGGGAAGTGTAGCTGTGTGAGGCCTTGCGTATGGCTAACCTCACCACCCCACAAATAGAGCCAATGTGTTGAGCAGCTGTGGAAGTGACGGCTGGAGCACAGCCAGGCTCCGCTCGGTTTGATGCAGTGATTTAGCTTTGTGCTCCCTGGCTAACCTCAATTTTAATGGAGAGTGATGCTTGGCTGAAGGGAGGGCATGCTGGCACAACACAAGGTCTTCCTCAGGTTGTTGTAGATGTCACAAGGAAATGTAGAGCGGTTCATTTCCAGGTTGGTGGGGCTACAGGGATTTTAGATTTGAAATGTCATGCGTCCTCTTCAGGCTTTCATCTGATGTCACTTGAACATCCATGCAAGCATGATTGTGCGTTCTCATGGGAAAATGTTACATTGGCGTGTCAAGGTGTGTCTCATGATGACCAGTGCTGAGTACATTTTAAAGACTTTTGCAGTGCATGTGTTTGTGTGTTGTCTCTGCTAGCACAGTATGTCCTGTAACAGTGATCAATGAGTTTGTATTCGAGGTGGGGGCGGCCATAAGGGAAGTGTGGTGGTGGTGGGGGGGTTGCTGAGATTGGACTCCCATGTTAATGAGATCCTTGACTTGAGACGAGACAAGGACAACAGCAACGCTTTTCCCTCTTTCTCTTTTCGCCCATTGCCTTTTATCCTTTCTCCCCTCCTCCTCCTCCTCCTTCTCCTCCAACATTTTTCCCTCTCCTTTCGCCCTTCCTCCATTGTTCCCTCCTTCCTGTCTCACTCTCATGTCCTCTTGTCTTTGGATAACAGAAGCCTGTTTATAAAGGGGAAACCGGGCCATCGCTAGTTGTTTTCTATAACCTATTATCTCCCTGTACAATGTTTCAGACAATGCTGTATGTTGCCTCAAGTATTAATTTCAACCATTTGAAAGCGAAACGGAGAACTAGGCCAACACTCGAGTACAATGGTACAGGATCCATGGAGCGTGTTTGACAATGTTGTGTTGAAGCGATTGAGCATGGGTGGGTGTGTCAGCTGGGTCACCTGTCCGTTAGCATGTAGGCATGTGTTTGTAGAGGAGCCTGTAACTTGTAAGACATGTTTGTTTGGCATTTCAAGTCCACCCAGTCATTTGCAGCTAGATGCTAACAGTTGCCACAAGGCGTGTCTTTTTGGCTCCGAACAAGATTTTGTTCCTGAATCCTCCTTACGTTAGGGAAAAAAACGAGCACATGCCAAAGCATGAACACACAGGCTCAAAATAGACATGCACGCCTCCACACACAGACAAACACATACACACACATCTCAAGTCAAATGACGGCCATGACACTTAACTCAAACAGTCAGTCGATGTGAGAAATTTCTAGAGCACTTCTGTGGTTTAAGAACAGTCCTGGCAGCCAGCACTGGCTGAGGTAGAAAAGGCTGAAACAGGGAGGAAAAACAGCTCTCAGGAGGAATCTGAGGATTGTGTTTCGCTGTTCCAATATCCCTGTCATGGAGGGAGGATTAGCTTTTCATTTTTTAGTATCTGTTGGGGATTAATTTACAGTGGCAGCCAGTAACTGAAGCCTCACTGTAACACGCGTCTCTATACAAGGTGTCTGTGCGTGTGAAAGGCGACGCTCGCTTGTTGGCTCGTGTTTACTCGAGCGCTCACAGGGCGAGTGGGAGCAGTTGACCTCCTGCAGCAGGGAAGGGGTTAAGCGTCAGGAATGATTGAGGTGTTGGTCGCACGCAGGCTGCTCAGAGGACCGCTGCTGCAGATTTTCTCTCTTTCTTTACACTTTCCATTTCCCTCGCTCTCCTGCCCTCTGGATTCTTATTTTTGTCCTCGCTCTGTCTTTTTTCACACTCCTCTCCTCCTCCTCTTTCCTTTCTTCTTGCAGCTGACTTCCTTTTCTCTTCACTGACTGTTGGTTTGTTTTGCAGACCAATATAGCCACTTTCATTGTGCATAGGGAGATGAATAATGGTTTGTTTTGGAATCTTGCAGTATAACCCAGTACATGATCACTATTTCATGTAACTGAACCTGTGAGAATGCAAAATGGGTTCAGAAATGGAGAGCTGCTGCTGATATACATTTATCCTCCAGTAAGGCTCTATCTTCCTTTCTGCACCCTGCATGTCTCTGCTTATCTGCCTCTCTCTTCACTTCTCATTCTTTACAACCCTCTCCCCTCTGTTTACCTCTTTCTTCCCTTCCTCCCTCCCTCACTCACTCTGTACCTTTGTTTCTCTTTCTCTCTGTGTCGCTGTGCTGTTAGGTGGGTGGGTAGAGGGGTAGCGGGGGATGTTGGAAGCAGCCTGACTCAGAAGGAAATGAACCCAATAAATCAAGCTCTTGTCCCTGTCTCCTCCCTTCCAGGACCTGCTGCCTAGCCCAGCTCTCTGCAGCTATGTGCATTTACACTGTTGTCCTCCTCACAACACCATCCCTAGTGAATGTCATGTTATTGTTTTTCCCATTTTAAAAAAAAAAAAAAAAAAAAAAAAAAATGATTTGATTGGTCCATGTGGGTTGAGGTGCATGTTGTGACCACTGGTATGTCCCCCCCGTACAAAGTTTTAATGATAGTGATGGAAATTATGTTAATATGAGAGATGTTGAGGGAAAAGTGTTATTGGAGCTCTCC
The DNA here is from genome assembly GCF_040436345.1 of Pagrus major. NCBI lineage: Eukaryota > Metazoa > Chordata > Actinopteri > Spariformes > Sparidae > Pagrus > Pagrus major. The sequence continues at coordinate 13,955,904 of NC_133219.1, read as the reverse complement.
TAAAAACAAACTCAACGCTAATATTAGTGTTATAGAGAGATAATTAAGTATCTGCCTCTTAAAATACCACATTATTGCAGGTCACAGGCCAACTTTCTGCTAAGAGCGCACGTTCGGCCAACTAAAATTTGAAGGCGAACGACAAACTTGTTATGAACTAACTGGCTATTTTCCTCAATGTTTTAGCATCTTGTCCACATGCAGACTGTTTTAGTTCACTAAGTAGAGATGTTCCAATACCATTTTTCCCTCCTAAAACCTGAACGTCGCTGCTGGGAAGTAGCATGGCCCTGTTTGTTCTTGCCAATGCCAGCATTTTTCGGCAGCATCAGAGGCATTTCCGATACTGATATCGTGTCGGAACAACCTTAGTCCTAAGGTGCAGATTCCAGTTTCTGTGTATCTGTGTGCACATGTAATGTTAAATGTACCTGTTCATGTAAAACGGAGCTTTTGGGAAACGATGACATTCACCTCAATTCACACATGCGCCTGAAACAACATCAATGGCTAACTACTGGTTAGCTTATGTTTGGTTAGCTGCTACATTTGGCACATGTGTTAAATAATTATGGACAAATAAAAAATTAGCTGCTGTTGTTGTTTGCATTAGTCCCATCCCAACTTGTCAAACACTGACATTTTGGGATTGCAGGCCAGGTCTGACATGACCTGCAATCCCAAAGCATCAAATTTGATGAGTTGGGAAGGACACTCAAAAATCTACTTTCTTACAAAGTGGACCTTAAAGTTATCACAGTCAAAGGAAAATAAGATCACTAGGCATGCTCAGAATGTTCTTCTCTGGTCTCAACGGAAAGTTAACATCGGGTCAGCAAATCATCTTAAGTATGAACAGCGAAAACCACTCTATTGTGTCTCTAAATGCATTCATCTGCCCCGGGCTTTTTATATATCGTGTTACAGCTTTGAATAAACAGTGGGTTAATTAGGCTTTTTTGACACTGAGCACAAGAAGAGGAGGTCAAGGTGAAAACAAATCTGTGCAGATTAATTTGTCTTGTGAGAGTTGTGGCACTACCGGCAGTGAACAGCAATATGCAAGTTCTGAATTGGATTGAGATGTGGAGTCTAGCTTATTCACCCCAGGACAGCAAGGGTGCTCCGACTGACCAGGCACCAATGGTTATCAGCCGATATACGTTGTGAAAAATGTATTTGGTGGTCTCTATAGAGCCCGATCAGAAGAGCCGATCAGATAAACACAGGAGACAGTTTCTCTATGCGCTGCTCAAATGTCACAGCCACACACATCACAGGACTGTGCTGCTTACTGGCTGCTAACAGCTAACTTACTTCCCTCCTGCCAATAGCAATAGTGCCCTATTGGTTTAACCAGCGCAACATATTAGCAAGGTCCTGCCAGTAAGCCGGTTGTGACTGAGGGGATAGATGGACTGATACCGTGGAACAATTCTTGTAACGTTAGGTCTCGCGTTGAGTGGCCAGCCAGTGATTATAACTAGAGGACGCGCTCCGCTGGAGTCAGAAGTCGGTTCAATTTATCATTTGAGATTGTCTGTTTGTGATAAGCATATTTTCTGATGCCTGTGTGGGAGGACAAAGCAATGCTGGTTGTTTCAAGCCTTGCAGCATGAGAGCTGACTAAGCTGACGGCTAACAGGTGACTGAGCTAATGGCTTACAGCGAAGGCGCACAGCGGGACAGAGTTTCTGTTCAGAGGAACATTAAGTGTTAAACAGGGAACTGCAGTTTAATGTGACAACACAACAAGTTAACACTAAATAAATGTACTGAAGTAGACTACTTTTGCTGATTACAGTTGACTTTGAGTTTGGAGTTACAGACACTTTACATCAGTGTACATTTTACCAACCTTCTGTCAAAGATGAATGTAAACATATGCAAATAGTGACAAGGTGGGCGAGTACTGGCTTCAGGTCACAAATACATCACTACAAAGACTGGGACAACTGAGACTGAGACGCATCATTTTTTAATGCCACCAAACTAAACTATGCCACTAATAACTAACAACTTTAGATGACAAGAAAGTAAAGAAACGTCCTTTCGATCGCTGATCAGCAATTTGAATTGTCTGGTACTGCTTCCAGCAATCGGTGATTGGCCCCCGGAATCCCTGATCGGAGCACCCTTACAGGGCATTGTTGTTTTTAAGCTTTATGTGCCTGCTGGAAAACAGCAGCCCATGGTTCTCATTTATAAAACATTGCATAGGATCTATACTAAAAGTGTACCTGTGCCCAAAAAAATGACATGGGCCAAAAAATAATCACATCTATAAAACCTGGCGAATGCCCAACAATACGCGACTTCCTTTTTATAGATCCCAAATCAACCTGGAAATGTGCGCACATGGATCCGCCTCATATATTGCCCTCTCCACACCCACATTCAACCATCAGTGGTCAGTGCCTCATGAATGTTAATTCCTGGAAATTAGCCGCTGATCGATGGTTCTTTACAGTGAATCATGGCCAAAATGAGAGACGAAGAAAATACACATTCCAGGCACAGAGAACAAGGTGTTGGTTGGTGAGGTGGAGGTTACAAAACATATATTGTATACGATCATTCACATTGTCCTCTAGTACATGTGGCACCGCAGTATTTATATGTTTACAGTGATCAGACTGACTGTTCCATTTGCCAAAATGATTTCAGTGTTATAATTTTTTCAGTGTTATCCTCCACCCTAGGATATCAATTGAAAGTGGAAGTTTGACACGTGAACACAAATTATTTATTTATTGAAGTTTAGTTCCGGTGAACGTGGCCTGCATTATTGTTATGATATGGAGTGTCACTGGCTTTATTTCCACGTGTTCTTAATTTACACAATTCGCATGTGCTGGTTGTGAAGATGCACCTGGTGAGGTGACTGCAGAAGGCTGTGTGTGGCAGCCACGGCGCTGTCTCCAGTGTGCTTTGTGTGGCATGATAGCACAGTCGATGGTGTTCACTGCAGCGATTGTACGCACAACTATGTCGTAATTATCGTAACTATGTTAGATGTGTACAGTGTTCATTCTTTGATGGTATCTGATGTCATCTTGGATTTCTAAAACCGATAATGATAATTTCATTATCAAACAGTCCAGCCCTCTCCGCTGCGCTCTGGGGGTGGGAATGTGATGATGAGACAGCGCTGAGGAAATATGGTTTCAGATTTCAGTTGGCTGATATCTTATATTTAAAAGGTGTTTATGGAATAGTTATACTTCACTACATGTGCAAGTACACATGACACCTCTGGTTTGAATGTTTATGTTAACGTAGATCTATCATTAATGTTTGATATGATGTGAAATCAATTGAAATGTATCATTATGCACAGAATAATAATGCGTCTCACATTTAATTTCTACAATCTGCTTCAATTCGCCACCTCACCGTTCGCATGGGTCAGGGTTTTTCTTACAGGTGCACACATTCTCCCATCAAGTTTGTCCTTACAGATCACAACTTTTGCGTGGGAAGTGGCATACGCCTCTTTCAGGCCCCATTTTTTGCGTACACAATGTTTATAAATGAGACCCCAGATGTCATGTGAGTGGCTTTGTCTTTGCTGCTCTACCATAAAGCTGAGAATGTGGAAACAGTCGGGCAGCAGATGTCCTTTGCACAGTGTCTGCTAGGGCTGCCGGATATATTGTTTCAGCGTCAAAATAGATGTGGCAATAGTCATATCGCAGGAAATGAATGAACTCAACTTTGCTACATGCTACAACTTTTTCCCTGCTTAATACGGAAAGAAAACGCACATAGCTATTCTACGAAAGAATTCTGTCTGATATAAGATAATTGACTCTGATTTGCAGCCCTTGTGCCTGCCGTTTCCACCATAGAGCCCTTTAGCTCCTTCAGAGTGGCGATCACTTGTGCCCTTCTCACACAGAGGACAGCTTGCTCTCGGCAGCCTGTGCCACAGTTACATGTTTCTCCAGTGAACACACTGTGCTTATAGAGGATATTCTGTGCCTTGGAAATGTTCTTATACTTTTCTCTTGATTGGCACTGTTGACCTCAGATTTGTTTGGTAGAATGATTCTTTGGCTTCATGACGTGGTTTTTGTAACAACATTGACTTTGCATCGGTTGAACTTTCCAGATGCAAGTTTATTTAAATTTAATTTACTCTTCTCACCTTGATTACACACAGATGTGCTTCATTCAACGCAGGGTGACTTCTACAACCCATGTTCCAAAAAAGCTGAGGCGTTGTGTTAAACGTGAATAAAATCAGAATGCAGTCATTTGCAAATGAACTGTGTTAACCTTCAGCGGGTTTAAGTGTTCCTGAGCACATGTTGTAATATCCTTTACACAATCATGTGATTCACAAAGTGGTGAACCTCAACAACTGAGCCTTTCGAGGATGCCCCTTTCATACCCAAACATGATACATCACCTGTTACCAATGAACCTGTTTACCTGTGGAATGTTCCAAACAGGTGTTTTTGGACTTTCCCAGTCTTTTGTTGCCCCTGTCCCATCTTATTATGTTTTGCGGCATTAAATTCAGAATAAGCACATATTTATAAAGATAAATGAAGTGGATGAGGGAAAACATTAAATAATGGTGTCTTTGTACTGTTTTCAGTTGAGTATGTCTAAAAGGGCTCGCAAATTATCACACTCTGTTTAATGTTTTACACAGCGTATCTTTTTTTGGAATCAGGGTTGTACAAACAACTGGCTGTACCAGTGATGATATTAGCAGCTGGTTACCTGAGCTGTTGATGATTTTATGCTTTAAATTTGCATCAATTTTAAAGAGATCTGTTTTGTTTTCAATCTCAATTCCACCCACTGTTGTTAAACAAAATATGATAAGAAAAGGTCATCGTACACTATCACAGATTGTAAAAACACAATCCTGGCATGTGATGCTACTGAAATTCATTTGTATACAGCACCTTTATGCGAGTTGTAAATATCACAATATGAAGATTTTTCTGGTTAAATTGTGACTATAATACAAATTTGACTTGTATCTGCTGGATGCTGCTCAGCAGTAAAGAGAATGTGTTGCTGTCACTGCGGTGTACTCTGTGGTAGCAGTGAGCTACCACTTCCCCCTCAGGGCTCCAGCAACTTTCAAGGAGAGTCACCCCACGGCCCCTCCCTCCTGTGTTAGTGCCTGTGTGAAGTGCACCTGCAGTGCTTCGGGGATGTGATTTTTCAGCTTTATTGGACACACAAGTCCTATTTGATGTCTAACATCATGTTTAGTGTTATCCTGCCTTTTGTTTTCCCGGACACAAACCTGGCTTAGGTTTGTGCTTGTGTGCGTATCAGGTTAATGTGTTTGTTTTCTGTCTTGAGTACACACCTGCTGACATGGATTGTGTTTTTCGGAGACACACTAAAAGATTTATGCAGCCCCAGAACTGAATGTCTGATGGCATGTTTCACAGTAAGTGTCAAAATAGGACACGGTGCAGTGGAATTAAACTCCTCAGCCAGTACAACCAAAGGAACCGAGCTACAGCGTTTGATCAAACAACACAGGAGTCAGCAGAGACACTGACACACGATGGCAGCCTCTAACATGACATGTCACATACATTATGCAAGCTTGCTCATCTCAGAAGCTCTCATGCTCTTCATTATCCTAAACTCTCTATTCACAGATCCACATGCTGTATGGTGTCATTGTAATACACACAGCCACAGTCAGCCACTGTGGCAGGACACACAAGGCCACTTTGTTGTTTTCATTTGTCCAATTAAGCTGTTAAGTTGACTGACAGTCTCAACTTTCTCTCCCCTCTCCTGTGTCCCCCTCTCCCGTCTGCTCTGTCCGTCTGCCAGCCGGTGGCAGAGCCCATCCCCATCTGCAGCTTCTGTTTGGGGACCAAGGAGCAGAATCGCGATAAGAGGCCGGAGGAACTCATCTCCTGCGCCGACTGTGGCAATAGTGGTGAGTGCTGCTTTGTAACCAGTAAGACCTTTAAAAACACCTTAGCACCTGTTTCAGTCTACGACTTGGTTAAACTTCAATAGCTTTGTGATGGAAACAAGCACAGAGGAAGAAGAAGTAGCACAGATTGGTTAAAATAAATACAATCTCAAATCTTTGTGTCTGGTAATTTCTACTACAGGCAGTTGATAAGGCACAATGATAAGCACACATCCTGGAGGTGTAAAAAGTTTGCTATAAGTGTAATATTATGAAGCTGCACACTCTTTTTTCTACATTGTGCTCACACACACTTCACTTCATCTCCTATTGTTTTTACTTAGACTTCATTTGCTTTCAATGATTACACTTCAGCTGACACTTGCATCTCAATTTATCCCTTTACCCCTCACACAATTTGAATTCCTCTCAGCACTTTAACTTCAACTGATACTTGAAGTTTTTGTGCTGGAAGCAAATTTACACTTTCACTGCCTTTTGAACTTTTTTCACTAATTGCATTTAAGCTGCCAACTTTTTTGTATTTCAGCCATTTCAGATTGTTCAAATTCTATTTCTTTAGCTGCAAGAAATGTAGTCTATGTTCACCTGTGCCCTTTTTTGGCTCAGGATGCCATACTAAAACTTGATGAACACAGAGGTTCAATACACAGATACTGTCTCTGGTCTATGTTTTCGGAAAAATCTCCTTTTCTCTAGCAGAAGTTGTAATACTCTCACTGAGGCCTGACATTGCTTCCTGAAAGCAGAGCAGAGATTTTGTTGCTCCTCTCTCTTTCCTCAGTGGGTTTCTGTCCCAGACGATGCCGCCTTGTTTGCTAGTCTTCAAACAGAGCAAAAGCATTGCTCTGACAGATTGTCATTTATGTTTGAACACTCTTTATGCAGCCAGGTTTGATTCAGTGAGGGCTTTCAGTTCCAAAAGGAGCTTCTTTTTTCTCCTCCTACAATGATGCAAGTGGGTCACGGCTGTCAGTCAGCAGCGACAAAAAAAAGCCTGTGACGTTGACGCACTTGTTTGTGTATGCGTGTCTATCTACCTGCAGGCCACCCGTCCTGTCTCAAGTTCTCCCCAGAGCTCACAGCGCGAGTCAAGGCTCTGTGGTGGCAGTGCATCGAATGCAAGACTTGCAGCAGCTGTCAAGATCAAGGAAAGAATGCGGTGAGTGGATGAGCGAATATGGCGGACTGGCAGCCTAACAGTGTCTGTGAACGCTCTCTTCTCTGCTTAAGTGCCAGATAGAGATGCTGATAGACATATCTGTGGTCCTGGGATTGAGCTATTTTAGTCAGCCTCGGCATGATTTTACTCTTTTCTCTTACTTGTCAAGTGAGGAATCATTGTTATTCAAGTGTTTGTATGGAGATTTAACAGTGAGACAAAATTCCCAGCATACTGCCATCTATGAGGACGGAGAATAAAATGGAAGCAAAGAAGTCGTTCAAACTAGCCATGATGGATGTTTTCATAGTGTAATTAGACTTTAATTGTTAAATTCACAGTAATAAAATATTTGAATGCATTTTTATATGGAAAGCTTTTGATATGGAAAGCGCATCAAAATTGGCTCAAACACACTTGGCCCAATAGTGGTGTAGCTTTCAAGTTGTTTTATCAGATCCAATGCTTCACTGTTGAATTAAGTCAGTGCCACATAATGATGCAATGTCTGCATTTGATAGTATCACAAGTACCAAAGCTAAAAAAAACAAACAAAAAAACTGTTCTTCAATCAGACAATCAGACTGTTAAAAAAAAAAAAAAACACAATTGTGAACCATGATATCCAAAGAGGTAACAAGTTTCTAAGTGTAAAATTGTGTTGGTATTGTGGCAACCTTCCTGTTGAATCGGCTCATGGGGACAGACCTTGTCTGAAAAGCATCTAAAGACTTTGATAATAATCGATACTTGTGTGTGTTCTGCACAGGACAACATGTTGTTCTGTGACTCCTGTGACCGGGGCTTCCACATGGAGTGCTGTGATCCTCCCCTTACGCGGATGCCAAAAGGTAAATGAATAGAACTGCCCTTTTAACTCATCACCGACCTCTTCATTAACCATTTACAGCCCACATGAAGTCAACTTGTATAGGCTCATACATTACTATAAATGACACTGTAGTCGCACTAAACGACTTCTTATGCTGTTGCTTCTAACTCTAATAGAGCACCTAATGCCTCATCATTAAGTGCTAATGTATTCGATACGTCCCAGAGCATGTTGGTATCTGTGCTAAAGCCTGTCTTGTCTAATCCACCTCAGTGTAAGTGAAGCTGTGCTTTTTCTCTCCCTCTCTCCCAGGCATGTGGATTTGTCAAATCTGCCAACCCAGGAAAAAGGGAAAGAAGCTTCTACATGAAAAGGCAGCACAAATCAAACGGCGCTACAACGCACCGCTGGGGCGGCCCAAGAACAGGTAAAGAACTGCCTTCAGCTAATGGCGTCTTCTTCAATGTCAGCGCAGAGGAGAGGCACAGCAAGATGCCATGTTTCTGCCTCACCAGAGTGCAGACGAGCTGCACAACGCTACAACGCTACAACGCCTACTCTCCAGAATGAGCTTACAGCTATTTTATCTTGTTTTAGTGTTTCTCCTCTCTTTTAGAAATATCTATATATAACAACATAGTGTAGGCTCAGTTGTGGTCCCATAAGCAGAGCTGTATTACCTCCTGACACAGTCTTAACCAAACTCCTCACTTCCTCCGCAGGCCGGGGCGGCCCTTTAAGAAGCTGGGCGGGCGTGGTCGGCGGAAGCGCTCGGCCTCAGCCAACTCATCCTCCAGCTCATCGTGCGAGGGTTACCCAGGTGACGACAGACTGCTTTTTTCGCTGCGAGATGACGACGACCTGTCCCAGAGCGGCCTGCGGTTCAACAACAAGACCAAGGGCCTCATTGACGCCCTCACAAAGTTCTTCACACCGTCGCCTGAGGGCCGCAAGGCACGGCAGGAAGTTGTGGACTACTCTGAGCAGTGCCGCATCCGAAAGAAGGCCCATCGCAAAGGAGAAGGAGATGACAGAGGGGGTGAGGATTGTTCTGCTTTTGCACACATCACTTCACTGACACTGGAGATAAAACTGATGAAGGGTTTTTTTTATCTTAAATGTAAGTATTTAATTTCCATGAAAAGTTGGCAGTGTAAAATATGTTGAAAGTCTGTGTATTTGACATAGATCATGAATAGCTTTTGAACAGCAACTTAAGCTATGTATATAGCAACAGCTTAGCTTTTAACATCTCACAAGCTTCTACAACCTAAATTGGCATTAGTTGCACCTTAATGAGCCATCAGCATCATTGCATGATAAACATGGTGTATCTACATGCATACTTTCCAAGTGCTTTTGTCAGACCCAATTAGAGGTTGTCAGCTAGATGGTTAACAAACAGACTCTGTACAACCAGCTATGATGCAGAGACTGCGCTTCAGTGTCCCATTTTAAAACTGATCCAGCCTTGATCTTACGCATTGATTTGTCATTTTAGGCCAGCGAAAACTGTTGCTTATGCATCAAAAGAAATTGCTCTGTAATATGAAGTGGCCTCCTGCAGTTTAATTTCCTCTGAAAATTCAGGGGCCACACATGCACACACACACACAGGCACGCACAGAGTCTTAAGTACAGCACAGAAGAAGACAATAACTGTGATAGAGCATAGGCATGATGAACGTTCATTTCAAATTGTTGGCACAATTGTCTGGGTTTGACCCACTTTGAAGATTTTGTTGTACAACCAGTTGGCAGCTTCATCCATGCAAAGTTTTCAAAAGACACAGAGTTGGAAAGTTTGGAAAATGCGTTTTTTCAACCGTTATGTTTTCAGTGTTAAGAATATGGTGAATTAGTGGTGTTGCAATATCACGATATTGATGATAACCGTGATATTAAGAAATGAAATATTGTTATCGTGTTAATGATAGACATAAGATCATGTCGTCTGAATAATCCAGCAAAGATGTTTGGCCTTGTCCATCATTTGTTGTTGAGCCCATCTGGTTGCCTTTTTGCTTGTAATTGAGTAGTTGGTGGTAATTCTTCTTTTCGTACACTTTCTTTTACAGTTATAGTTACGGACTCTCTCCACCTCCCTCTACTTGTATTTTGAGGGTTATTTATTTGCCAGAAGGAGACAAAACACACAGTAAACAAAGTTAAAGATGGATTTGATTGCTAGCACTTTTTTCCCCCAAAAATTCTATAGATATCGTGGCAATGTCGTTATCGTGAATTTGTTTGGCAGCGATAATCATGTAGTGTAAATCTCTCATTTAAATATTTTAAATGACACAACCGTATTTGTTGTCTCCTGGTGTTGAAATTAACAAGCATTCCATAATTGTGATCAAAACATATAATCAAGGTGAATATGAACAAGTGGTAAAATAAAATGTGACAAAATAAATTGATTGAACTTTTTTTTTCCATTGCATTTATGGTAACAATTTAGATGTGATGATAAAGGGTTGGAGAGTCTGGATATCTTTGGCTTAGGAACCTTGAAAGTGCTTGAATTTTAAAATAAGTAATGATTCAAAACCAGCAAATGTGTGTACAAAAACACATTGGTCACAGTGGTCACATTGGCATTTGTGGTAATATGATTTAAATTCAGCTTTACTTACATGTTTTGGGAAACATTCATGCAGCAAAAAAAAGTCAAATTCACTGGTTTACATGGAAGCCTAAACAATGGAAAATATTGTTTGATTATCAGGGTTAATTTAAAGAGAGCTGTTGATCATATAAAAATGTCTCAATGTCTGCCCGCTGTGGCACCATCGTAAAAAATCAATCAGCAGACATCTTGGCACCCCGTCTAGCAAGCTTCTTACTAGATTTGCATTAATGTCTACTGTGTTTCGACCCCCAGACAATCAAGATGGCAGCGACTGGCGTGATGAAGATGAAAAACTGCCTGGCCACGAGAACCTGACGGAAAAAGACATCGAACTGTTCAGACACATCCAGGAGCTGGCATTACAGGTACACAAACAAAATATGAGATATCTTTCTTTAAAATGTGGTGAATAAACAGACATGGGATGATAGGGAAGGAGGCGCAGAGGAGGGAGATGGCATCAGCCGGGGAGCCTGGGGGAAACCTGTGAGTCTGTGACTGGTGATATCATGTGAAGCCACAGCGTGCAGCGGTGGAGCTGGATTTCAATAGTGATGAGAATGTGGTCAGAGAGCAGAGTCAACAACAGCCAGGTTGTAAAGGATGAAGTCACTGGCTCAGACGAGGTCTGTAGGATGTAGGCACGTGTGGGGGTGGAAAAGTCAATGAGCTGTGAGAGCCCTTTATATTTCAGCACTGAGAGAAATTAATTTGCTGTGAAACAGCTGCCAGAATCAGCATGTATATTAAAATCATCTATTGTTATAGATGCAGGCCAGGACGGTGAGTGTAGGGATCAGTAAGGATCAAAGGTTTGGCTTTTAATGACCAGTAGATGCAAATAACAAGGGGTAAATGATGATGCTTCACTGCAGGGTGATTAGCGTATTGTGTTGTCACTGGAAATTTGCTTAAATTTCGCATTCTCCTTATGAATGATGGCAAACTCAGACACACAAAGTTCATGTTGGTGTCGAGGAACATCCTGTTTGATGGAGTTAACATTGAGCAGGGCAGCTGTAATGACAGGTCAGCCTCGCCAGTGTAGTAACACTAAGGCAGAGACGTAACATTAACAGCCCTTTTCATGCAGAGCAGCAGTAGATTGACCTGGGAGTGGTTTGTTTGGCCAGCAACATGGGAGTCATATAAAAATGCAATTCCAGATTCAGACAGGAATATCCACAGCAGTGTTTAAGCGCTGGATGTAGCAGAGTAGTAAGAGTTAATGATGTGTGAAAAGGGTCGGCGTTATTATCTAGGCTGGGTAGCAGTGGATTAGAGTACATGATTCTCATAAAAGACAGGCAGGGATGTGCAAACTGGTCTTGTAAAATTCTGACAGCTCCACTTAAAGCTCCATCATCGTGTAGCAGGCAGGCAGCTTAGTTTCTCTGACAATTTAGATGTAATAAGAAGGTGTATGGCTTTTGGTCACTGACTTTTTGAATTAATTATTTTAGCTTTAATGTTATCTTGTTTGTAAGATCCCCAGTTTTCTCCCTAGCTGCCACGCTATAGTGTAAGATCCCAGGCCAGTAGTCCCTGGTGTGTAATCTGTCTGCTAATCTCTTGTGTAGTAAACCAGGAATTGACCTTCCCTTTCTTTCTTCACCCCAACAGAAAGTCGGTGTGACGGGTCCACCTGACCCTCAGATGCGCTGTCCATCAGTCATCGAATTCGGCAAGTTTGAAATCCAGACGTGGTACTCATCTCCCTACCCACAGGAGTACAGCAGGTAAGCTAACGCACCATAATGAAGCACAAGAGCTTAATGTACTTAGCTCCCAGTCCTGCTCGTAGGCATAGAAATCACCAGCAGCGTAATTGAGCTCATTATAAGGTTGTTTACAGTACCACCTACTCTGGCACATAACCAGCCAGAGCCAGGGAGCTAATTTGATTCAGATTTCCTGAGGGCGTATTCATTTTTCATGTATGTGTATGTATGAAGCTGTTGAATAAAATCTGGTCTACTTGTTCTGCTTATCAAATCTGCTTTCATTGGGTATTTGGAAGTTGTATAACAGAACAATAATTAACATGCAAAAAGCTCACTGACCCCATCGGAGTAAAATGATTTTCATTGTTGATTCATTGGTCAATTTTTGCTATTAATCAATTTATCATTTATCATTTGGTCTATATAAAATATAGCGGAAACATGTCCTTAACAATTTCCAAGACCTTAGGTAACATATTTGTGGTTTTGTCCAAAACCCAAACAAATAACAAATAAATAATAACAAATAACAAATAATTATCGCACAAGAATAAGAAAACCAGAAAATATCCACGTCTGAGGAACTAGAGCCAGAAATGTTTTTGTACAAAAAATTCTGACAACTTATAAATTAATGGACTTTTAATTGACTTATTATAATATTATATATTTCTTATATATTTTTATATATTGTCCCGTTCCAGACTACCCAAGCTCTACTTGTGTGAGTTCTGCCTGCGCTACATGAAGAGTCGCAGCATCCTCTACCAGCACATGAAGAAGTGCAACTGGTTCCACCCCCCTGCTAATGAGATCTACAGGAAGGAAGAGGTCTCTGTATTTGAGGTGAGGAGCTGTTCAGAAAAATGGACTGAATGATGATGATAGGTAATGAACTAATATAACTTACCTTTTAGAATTAGCCTATTTTTACCTATTTTATATTATTATTTTTATTAGTTTCTTTCTGTGGTCTGGTTTGGTACAGGACTGTGTTGTTGTGTTTTTCTATCATGGGGCTTTGTGTTGAAAAGTTGAAATTCAATAAACGTTGTCAGTAAAAGAAATGATGTGAGTGATGGTGGATGACACTGTAACAGAGAAAGATTAGACCCACAGCGAGCTACAGTCACATCCTTCACCAAAGACGCCTTTCTTCTTCTCTTCATCTCACCTCGAAAATTACACCTAATGTTGTCGCTCTGGCACACCTCCAACTACACACAGTTGTCAGTAAAGTATTCTATGATTTCCATAGACTTTAACCATGACCCACTATTTTTTTTTTAAGACTGTGGGAGATTAATTACATGCATGGGGCAACTTTATGAATATACAGTGTGTTGATCAGTCACATTCCTGATGGTGATTAATTGACAATATTCTTTTGTTTATGTCATCAGGGAGAAGTCAGTGTAATTATTAGAAGAATTCATAATTACCCATTTACAGCGGAGCAGTTCTTCTGGGTCTCGTAGCGCAGCGGCAATTTAATTCAGTGGATTGTTGTCTGCAGGCCAGGGCCACTGCAGCTCCTGTTTCCCTCGCTCTGCAGTCCATCGTCGCTCGGAGGAGAGCAGAGATAACTGGCGAGCTGCCAACCTGAACCTCCCTCCTTCTCTCTCTCTCCCTTTACAGCTCTTTGTTTCTCTCCTCCACCCTCTCGATCTACCGGGCTCTCCAGAGACACGGCTGAGATCATTGGCTGACACTAACTTCTACTCCATTCACCTTCACTTTGTTCCTGTTCTCTAACAGCAGCTTTAAGATGTACTCCTGGACATTAGAGTTTCTTTGGCTGAACTGTTGTCATTTGTGTTGTACTAATGTGTTTTCTCTCTAATCCCACAACAGGTTGATGGGAATGTGAGCACAATCTACTGTCAAAACCTGTGTCTGCTGGCCAAGCTGTTCCTGGACCACAAGACCCTCTACTACGATGTGGAGCCCTTCCTTTTCTACGTCCTGACCCAGAACGACGACAAAGGTTGCCACCTGGTCGGCTACTTCTCTAAGGTATGGCCATGATGCTCCCAGCCTCATCCCTGTGCTGGATGTCAGTTTGGAATTTTGTTTCACCATGCCGCCTTCATTTTTAACAAATACGCACTGTGATCTAGTGCTGCAAATAGCAATTCATTTCATTGTTGATTAATCTGGTGATTATTTTCTAAATTAGTTGTACAGTCTATAAAAAATTCAGTTTACTGTCATAAAGGAGGAAAGAAACCAGAGTATATTCACATTTAAGAACCTGGAATCAGAGAAATCTGATCATTCGATAGTTCATTGCGCTTCTACCTATCACCCTGCACAAACTTAGTACAACAACTACATGAACTGAAATGTAGAGGAAAATATATTCAAATGAACCGACATTGAAATGCATTGGCATCACCCCACACTGGAGCATTCCTACAAACATACAAATGCTCGTGTTGTGTCCCAGATAAACACTGGGTGCTGTGAGCTCCGTTGCCCCTCTGTGGAGTTTGCAGGCGCAGGTGCTCCCATTAACATGCCGCCTCACTGCCAAAACACAGCAGTTAGTGAGCGGACGCAGCATCATCAACACCCTGCTGTACACCCACACAGGCCTGCTCTGTGATGTAGTTTCCATGATTTGTTTTCTAATGGCGGGATGTGTCTGTGTCTTTTCCAGGAGAAGCACTGTCAACAGAAGTACAACGTATCATGCATCATGATTCTTCCACAGTACCAGCGCAAAGGCTATGGACGCTTTCTTATCGACTTCAGTAAGGGCTTCAGCCTTAAACAACACACACACTATTGACTCCTTTAAATAGACAAAATGCATGAGTTCAAAAAAAGAAAAATACTGTAGTGAACATATTTTCGGACTCATCGTGTCTGTTTCTTCCCTCCCTTTCTGCAGGCTACTTATTGTCCAAGCGTGAGGGCCAGCCAGGATCCCCAGAGAAGCCTCTGTCAGACCTTGGTCGGCTGTCCTACATGGCCTACTGGCGCAGCGTGGTGCTGGAGTGTCTCCATGAGGTCCGTGACCGGCAGATCACCATACGACTACTCAGCAAACTGACCGGGATCTGCCCGCAGGACATCACCACCACCCTGCACAGCCTCAACATGCTCGAGCAGCGAGGAGACAGGTCAGAGACGGGACCAGCATACACTCAAAACACACCACATTATTTAGTGCCTTATTAAATGGGTGAAGGACGCACTCCAGTGGTTCATACTGTAGTCTCAAACAACTCCTCCAGATTGCATCGTGTAACAGGTGCATTGGATGAGATTCTCAATTTGTTGTAGCTGCTTTATTATTTTCATCCTTATTTTCCCTCCTTTAGCATGCTATATAACATAGTATAGTGAAAGATGAAAGGAGGATCGGTGCTCAGTCACAAAGTATTAAAGGCTCTTGTGAAGCTTAACCCAAACGAAACAGAATATGGCCGGTAGCCAGGTTACACCTTGCGTGTAAACAAAGCCAGGTTTTAAATTAGGCTTTAGTGGGATCATTGCTCACATATTCGCTACGATAACCAGTGGATGCTGTCTGATGCATTTAAGCTCCACTGAACATCAATTTAGGTTAAGTGTCCTCCTGCTGCCTTAATTAATTGACTTATGTTTTAAACCCTGGTAACACTACCAACAGTAGGAAGCATGATCGGCCGTTGGCTAAGTGTATTGAGCACTGTTTCAATTTACATCAGTGGTTAAAGGGGCAATGTGTAAGAATGTTAGTTGAAAATTAACAAAAATTATCAACACAATGTGAATAAATGGCAGCAGTATCTACTGAAGTTAGCATGCTAACCAGCTAGCCCTGACTCGTCCTGGTCCAAAGCTCCTGTAGTAGCACTGTAAACACCAACACTCCCCTGGTCCAGTCCCAGTCCGAACTGCTAGCCGCACAGCTAGCTGAGCTAACTAGCTAAGGCAACTACTGTTGGCAGCAGTTAGCGGTAACTGCTGATATGCTGCTCCCTATTTGTTTTGAGTATGAATTTGATAGGTGGCCTGTTCTTGCATATTGCACCTTGAAGGGAATGTCAATGTCTGATAGTACTGACCTGTGAAACTGGTTAAATATTCAAAAACCGTAAGACAGAATTGGCGGCAGCACCAGAAAAAGTAGCAACATTTTACAGAATGTTTACATTCTGAGGCTTAAGTTTATAACAATACACATTGTCAATACTCCTAATGGAAGTAGGCACAGATATACATGTGCATGTACATGGCTATCTGCAGTCACACAAGTAACCATACACATAGCTAAAAACCCTTCACAAGCTTTGCAAGCTAACATGAACATAGGTATGGATGTACACATACATATTCTGACATACACAGTGTTATTCATGTGACTTCTCCATACTTGCATGTAGAAAGACATCCATACAGAGTGATAATGTTCCTGTTTTTCCTTGCTGTGGTTCTGTCAGGCTGGTTCTGGTGCGACGGGAGAAGCTGGTGGTGAGTCACATGACTCGTCTCAAGGCCCGGCCACGGCAGCTAGAGGTGGACCCCGAGTGTCTCCGCTGGACTCCCGTCATTGTAACCAACACCGTGGTCTCTGACGCCGAAGGAGATGATGACGATGATGAGGAAGATGAGGAACCAGAGGAAGACAAATGCAAGGAGGTAAATACGTTGAATTTATTTAAATTAGATAATAGATTGATCTCAAAGTTGCTGCTTAATAATTGATTGTATTTTACTTTATCTATAAATAGATCAAACCCAGTCACAAGGTTCCATCAATGTCCTGGCACATGCGCCAAGGGAAGAAGCGGGATGAGGACGATGAGGAGGAGGAAGAAGAAGAAGAGGAAGAGGAAAGAAAGGGCTTCCTGGGGTTTCCCATTAGCCAAAGCTCTCCAGCTCCCCCTCCTGTTCGCTGTCCACCCCCTGCCCCAGAACCAACGCGACCCCCTCCGCCGACAAATGGAGAACGCAGACCAAGGGGACGCCCACCCAAAAACTGGCCTTGGGGAAAGGTGAAAGACAGTGCACGGGTAGGACGGCCTCCTAAGATCCGCCCAGCTGAGGATGAAGACGATGAAGATGAGGAGAGAACAAGTGGAGGAAAAACCGCAGCCTCTGCCAGCAGCCCTCCCTCTCTTTTCTCCCTGGACAGACAAGCAGAGTCCACAGCCTTTCACTCACTTGACATGGCCAGGCACCCCTCCATAACCCCCAACCGAAGAGGGCGGCCCCCAAGGAAAAAGAGAGGCCCGAAGCCCAGACTGACTGAAGGGCCTGGAGAGGGGCTGGTTCAGCTTCCGGTGGTTTCCAGGTTAAATGAGCCTCCGCCTGTCAGGAAGAGCTGCTTCAGTGAGAGCAGTGAAGACGAGGAGGATGATGATGATGAAGACGATGACGAGAGGAGGGCATGCTCCCCACCCATCCTCACCAAGCCTGCCATGGGGCTCAAATGCAAGGTAAAGAAAACATGTTTAGGTTTACTGGTAAACTGAAATCAAGTTCAAAACTGAATTCAGATTGATTCATTGTCCTTCAGACAAAATATTCTGGAGTTTAATAATCAAAATAAATTGGCATTCAGTTGTATTTGGAACTGGATTTATGTCCATGCCCTGAACTGTACTATATTCTGGATCTCAGACTGTCTGGGTCCTTTAAATCCGTTCTTGTCATTTTAAACAAAATTTCAAAGGCACAACTAATTCCTCATCCTGTTTCTAGAAGCCACTGAGGAAGCGTCGCTTTCGCCAGCGCAGCCACCCTCACAGCAGCGTGGTGACAGAGACCATCTCTGAGACCACAGAGGTGTTGGATGAGCCCTTCGTAGACTCGGACTCAGAGAGACCTATGCCAAGGCTAGAGGAGGAGACGCCACTGGGACACCCACTGCACCGCTACCCCCCAGCCCGCTCTGCTCTGAGGTTGTCTGACCCAGCACCTAAAAGGGGCCGGCACTCCAACCTCACAGATTCAGAGGAAGACGGTGAGCAGACAGACTTTTGATGCCAAAATTGGCAAGACTTATTGTGATTATTAATTTGTGTGTGTCTTTATCTAACACTGACTTTTCTTCTTGCCACCTGTTAGAGTTAACACCTGTGCTGAAGCCTGTGGCTGCTCTGCCAGTAGCACCATCGGAGACCTTAACGTCCAACCCAGAGGTTCCAGTCAAGAAGAAGAAAGGCTGGCCCAAGGGAAAGAGCCGCAAACCGCTGCACTGGAAGAAGCGGGGACCTGGAAAACCTCCTAGTGGTGGGCCCAATCAGCCAGACAACCAGGCCCAAAGTGAGAATCCTCCACCCCCGAAAATCAAGATGAAGCCTGGTCGCAAGCCCCGGAGCTGGTATCTGCAGCGGGCCCAGGAGGAGGCAGAGAGGCAGGAGCAGGAAAGACATAGGCTGTTGGAGCAGCAGCTGGACAAAGATCCTCAGCTGCTCCAGACAGATGACCGCAAGCGAGTATCCAGAACCAACACTGACAACAAACAGAAAGACTCTGATGAAGAAGACGATTATCTCCCTAAGCCTGTCGAGCAGAAGGTGCCAAAGAGGCGAGGGAGACCGCCCAAGAACCGCGCCATCCGCCCGCCACCGCAGCCTGCGCCCAAACCACCTCCCACCTCTGAGCCAGAGGAGGAAGAGGACGAGGAGGAGGAGACTGAAAGAACCTGGGAGGAAGACAAACCCAGCCGTCCACCATCTCGCCCTCTGTTGTCCCCTTCTTCCTCCTCTTCCACTTCAGGGCCCCGGGCCCCACAGTCTCGGCCTCAGGACACAGATATGGGTGACAGGGAAGAAGACGATGACGATGAGGAGAGGGAGGAAGAGGAATGTGGCAGCATGGGCAGCGGTGGCGGTAGCATCAACAGGCGAGCAGCAGTCACGCCGGGCTCAGGAAGCAGGCGTAGTGAAGACCATGACGCAGACGACGAAGGTGACGGACACTTGGAGAACAAGAGCAACAGCAGCAACAACGGCAGTAAAAAGAGAAAAAGTCAGGACTCTGAAGATGAAGATGATGATGAAGATGAGGAGGAGGAGCCTGCCTCCCGTGCAAGCTCTCCTCCGGTCAAAGAAGAACCCCAAGGTGGAGAGGCTTTTTTAGACATGGAGAACAGCGTGGCCCGAGACTATGTAAGCAAGCAGGAGGAGGAAGAAGAGGAGGAGGAGGAGGGTGAGGAGGAGCTGCAGGAGACCAAATGTCGACCCTCCTCAGCTGACCCCCAGCAGGAGGAGAGGAGGCGCAGAGAGCAGGAGGAGTCTGCTGCAGCAGCTGCGGCAGTAGAAACAGTTACGGCCATGTCTGTTCCTTCTGAGCCCATGGAGCTCCAGCCTCTGCACCCGGACGACAAGGACGTCACGCTGTTGATGGAACCCCAACACACGCATCCACACTCTCACCCCCACCAGCACTCTGACTTCAAAGAGGAGCTTGGACACCACCACCCACACCACCCCCATCACCACTCCAATGAGCTGGACCTGGAGACTATGCAGGCCGTCCAGTCCCTGACACAGGGGGAAGCCCAGGACGAAGAGACTGAACCACAGTCACATCATGGGGCATACCAGGACTGTGAAGAGACCCTAGCTGCCTGCCGGACCCTGCAGAGCTATAGCCACACAGGGGAGGCCGAGGAGGAGGCGCTGGCCTTAGTGGAGGAGTGTGGGGCCTCCCAACACAGCAGTCCCCTGCCTAATCCCCCAGTGCCACCCCTGCCCAGTCAGTCTGTGCGCTCGGTGAACAGTCCGGGGTTGCCCTCGAACATCATGGACACAACACCAGCAGGGCAGAGGGGAGGGACGCCTGGCCCTACTGGAGCAGGGGGCAGTGGTGGAGGTGCTGGAGGTGGGTACACCCAGATCACGCCAGAGCATCCCAGCTCTCTATCAGCGCCCTCCCAGCAGAACATGGAGACGTCACCAATGATGGACGTGCCTTCTGTGTCTGACCACTCACAGCAGGTGGTGGACAGTGGCTTCAGTGACCTCGGCAGCATAGAGAGCACAACAGAGAACTACGACAACCCCAGCAGCTATGACTCCACCATGGGTGGAGGGGGCAACGGAACAGGGAATGGTGGGAACGGAGGGGGAATGTCAGCAGCTGTAGTCGCAGGAGCTTCCACAGCTTCCTCATCATCAGCCTCTTCTTCCTCAAGCTCAGCCACCCCGTCCTCTTCCTCCCAATCTAACAGCTGCTCCTTTGTACCGGCCCCCAGCCTCACATCTTCCACAGGAACTGGGGGATCCCAACTAGCAATGGGCAGCTGTAGCCTCATCCAGCAAACAGGACCCGGGCCCAACAGTGGACCAGGTGCCACTAATGTAGGCAGTGCTGTGCCCCAGCCCCCACCACCCCCACCGCCGTCCAACACCCCCAGCTGTGGCATCAAGTCTCCTCAGAGCTGTGGTGTGATCGAGAGGCCGCCCAGCACCAACCAGCAGCAACAGCAACAGCAGCAGCAGCAGTCCCAAAAAAAGGTTCCTCAGCAGCCTCCACAACAACAGCAACAAGCCCCCAACCCACAGCCTCCACCATCAGCCCCCCCACCGCCACCGCAGCAACAACAGCAGGCCCTGTCCCAGTGTAGCATGGGCAATGGCTTCGCCTCCACACCTATGATCATGGAGATCCCAGAGAGTGGAGGCGGAGGAGGGGGCCGCACCCTGTATGAGCGCATGGGTCAGGACTTTGGCACAGGGGGCTACCCCCAGCCATCAGCTACCTTCAGCTTGGCCAAACTTCAGCAGCTCACCAACACCATCATGGACCCCCACGCCATGCCCTACTCCCATTCAGCCTCTGTCACCTCCTATGCCACCAGTGTATCTCTCTCCAACCCTGGGCTGGCCCCGTCACCCCATACTCCCCTTCCGCAGGGTCAGCCCACTATGACCCCACCTCCTAACCTCAGCTCTGGCTCCATGAACCTGGGCTCCCTGCAGTTGCAATGCAACATGCCCACCACTAACATTGGTCTGGGACCTCCGCCGCACACACAGCGGCTACAGGGCCAGATGGCAGTCAAAGGCCATATTTCCATCCGGTCCAAAGCCACTCAGCAGCTGGCCCCAGCCCCACACCAGCAGCAGCTCTATGGCCGCAGCTCAGGGGCTGTGGCCATGCAGGGAACGCCGCGCACCTTGGCGGTGCAGCGCGGTATGATGCCAAACCTCATGCCTACGCCGGCACCGTACAATTCCATGAACATGACGCCCCTCAATGCTATGTCAGCTGGCTACCGCATGCCCCAGCCCATGATGAACAGCGGTTATCACGGCAATCCCCCTTACATGAATCAGCCAGCCCAGTACCCCATGCAGATGCAGATGGGTATGATGGGAGGACAGGGTTACCCGCAGCAGCCTATGCAGCCCAATCACCACGGCAACATGATGTACACTGGCCCCTCCCATCACAGCTATGCTGGTGTCCCAAAACAGTCACCTTACATGAGCAGATGAGCAGCCAAGAACTGAAAAAAGGAGACATGGGGCCAGAGCTGATACTCGCTGTACTCTAAATGTCCATTACTCCTGTTCACCCTCTCCAGTGCCACGGCAGGCACAAGTGAGTGGAGGTGATTGGAGACAGAGAGCGTCTTTGGGTTTCCTGTTTTTCTATGTTGTCATTTTGTCCCTTTTCATTTGGGCTCGTTTCCCCTCCCCCTCCCAGCTGGCTGTGAATGGGAGCAAATCGGTAGGATTCCGGGCTGTGGCGTGTACATGGACCTCGGCCATACCAATCTGCTGCAGGCCAGGCCTACACAGTCCTGTGTAATGTGGTTTCTCACAGGCCCAGGAGTCTCCTCCTCCTCATGATGCGCAGGAGGAGAGCAGGGGAGGACAGGAATGACGAGGAAGATGCACAGAGAAAGACAATACAGGAGTACCTTGCTTTGTCTGACTGCGAATGAAAAAACAGTGGTTAACTGAATATATTCAACCATGCACACAATCTTTTCATTGATATGGGAAGCCTTACCTTGAAAAAAGAGACAATGAAACATTGTAGGCGGACTCTTGTTTTGTTAAACATAATGTTGAATCCTATTTTTGTTGTCGTTGTTTTTGTTGATTGTTTTTTGAAATACTTGTGTGCAGTCCGACCTCTTATATGCTTTGGTCTTTATATGTGTGGCATTCTGAAATGGTGATACACCTTCTTGCTCTCTCAGAAATACCCAAACATCTCTGTGGCCACAGACAGCTTTTCACCCAGTTCCAGAAAAGCCGAAGAGTGCGGCCTACAGTGTTTGAGGTGTTGAGTGGTTTTTAGAGTCTCTGGCTTCCAGGATGGACGGTGTTGTACCAAAAACAGCAAAGACAGAGAAGAGAGGAGCGCATTACTGTCTTATTAAATGTCCATAAATGAAACAAGTAGCATTATTTTCCAGTTTGCCGCCACTCTGAAACGTTTAGATGTAAATATTCTGGTACTTCCCAATATCCAGCACACACACACACACACACACACACACACCAACACACACTGGCTAGCTGTCTCCAAATGGTGGCTAGCTTAGGAAACATTCAGCTGTTCTTGTCCACACTCCACTGACAGACGGTGTACTATGTCAGCCTTTTTTAGCAGTTTAGGGAATGCAGAACAAACAGTGGGATTTCCATTTAACTGCTTTAAGGAAAGTCAGTTAACTAGAGCTGACCTCCCCTCCTTAAGTGTTAGTGACCCAAAGAGGTCGAGGAGTCTGCTTTTGAATGGTGTATTTTTTCTGTATTTTGTTTATTATTATTATTTGTATTTTTCTTTTCTGCAAAATTCTGCACTCCCATTGGCTAGAAAAATGGCAGTAGACAGTTAGCCTTTCTAAAAGGTGTGCCTAAATGCCTGATCTAGTGCATGGTTTGGCCCTCACATAGAGGCACACTCATATGAAAGCAGGGTCGGAGGTGAGTAAGTGTTTGAGGTCCTGTTGGTAATGGCGTTCAACTGGCGGAGGGTGTAACGGTTGACCTTGTTGGTCCATGTACCAGTATTCAAAGTCAAAAGAGGAGTTTTCATTTTCTTACAGGCCTGACATTGCATACTTTATTTGTGTGTATTGTTCTGTTCTGTACTTATTTTTTGTTGTGTTTCTTTCTGAATTTTATCAGACTGGGCAGCTTTCTTTTATGACACAAGCTGACTCTTTTTGACTTTAGAAAACCTATTGTAGAGAAAATGTTTTTTCTATAATATAAAAGGAAACTCTGACATTGATATTGGTACTGTCATTTTTTTCACTTCTGTTTCAGGAAAAAAAACAATACATATTTTTTAGCTCGCCTCTTGGGTAATAATTACTAAGAAATTCAAAATTTAAAAAAATTACCACTCACTTTTAGTGACTTTAAGATGCCTTTAACCTCTCCATTCCATCTCATCTCTAGAGTTTTTCTATCTTTGTGTAGTATATTAATGCTATTTTAAACAAAAGGACTACAAATATCTAAAGGTCACTTGGCATTCTTTTCTTTTTTTTTTTACTTCTTGTGTGTGTATAGGATGACTTCCTTACATTTAAGAGGCATGTAAAAAGGAGCTCAGTATATTTCTGTCTGTTTATATCGCTTCCCTTTTTGTATCCTTTGTAATTGTACATGTTGCGTTGTATGCTAAGAGAGAGCGCAAAATAAAGAGAGGAGTGACAGCTGGGCACAGTGAAGGTTGATTTGCGCTCAGCAGCCTCAACTCTCTACTCTGTCCCTGTATGTATTTCCATTTATTCTGTTTTTTTTTCTTTCTTTCTTAGCAAGTACTTTCAAAGAACTCTGTACATTTTAACATAAAATGAAAATAAATTATGTTGAGCCATTCATGTTTTCCTTTCTTTAAGTCAGTTGTACAATTAAATCGTAGTAATCTAAAAGGGTAGAAGACGCTTTAATTATGCTAAATACCATACACGTTTTCTATGATAGTTTACCTTCTTGAATGAACTGAATATTTTTTTATTTAAATTGATATTTAAAGGTCTAGACAAATTGTCACAATCGTACATACAGCAGACAAGTTAGTGGTGTACTGCAGAACAAACTGTCAAGTTTATTCCCAACGGTGTTTATTTAAATGCAAAAACTTTATATCCTGAGTGTTCTTCATAACATTAAAGGGACACTATGTCGTTTTGGAGAAGAAATTCCAACTTGAAATTTGAATATTTACAATATTAATGAGGTAATAATACAAACTCAAAAATATTTATTTGTTCCATAACTGAATAAACAAGCTGTTAAAACAAAGCTGGACACTGTTTGAAGCTAGAAAGGTGGCAGGGTCCGCCAAATATAAACACAGTATGACAGTATGAAATTGTGTTGTCCTTTAAGATCAGTTTGTTTATTCAGTCATGAAAACAAAGAGAGTTTGTTTATTTATTTTGTTTAGCCATTTAAAAAAAAAACAGTGAATGAAGATCTTTCTCTTCTGATTGAAATTTCTTCCCCAAAGCTACATAGTGCACCTTTTAAAGGTGCAATGAGCAATTCTGAACAGTTCCCAGCAGGATTGTGACTCAACAGTCTACTAACTTTCTCCAGAAGTGCTCAGTGCACCTTTAAAGGGGCTCTGTGGAACGTCTGTGTTGTGCCTGAAGCCAGTCGTACGTTTATGTTAGTGGACCAACGTTTGCCACAAAACTCCACAGTCCCAACAGCATTAAACAATACTAATTTTAAATAAAAACTATAACAAATCATCCACAGGCTTGTATAGACAACTGAGAGAGACGGGGGAAGGTCTCATTTTTTACATCTCATTACAATCTGCTCACACACGGCAAACAGTAAATAATACATGCAAATTGCTACAAATTTTTGAATAGAGCCCATTTAATACTCATGACTAAATAAGCGACAAACCAAGTGTGAAAAAAAAATCATCTTGGGTATTAATTTTCTATGATTCTGCAACTTAAAAACTGGACTAACTTTGTTTCATCAGAACTATGTGGGTGTGGTTTGATAACATTCAATAAAATAAGCAAGCAACCCCACAACAAATGCTGATTTTCTCTGATTGGTGTACAGAGGTTTGTGACATCCCAATTTTCCAGCAGATCCCTGCCCAATGAGAAAAGGAAGGACGAACACAAACATAAGTTTAATCTCGTGCAAAATAACCAACAATGTTCCAACCCTGACATAAAATGGTGTTTTCATGTCGGAACAATCTCTATGGCTGACTGAGAAAATTAATTTGTGGGTCTTATCTTCCACCTTCTTGTTGAGAGTAGAAAATGAGGCGAACAGTCAGAATTCACTACTAGTATTGAGGATTAAGATGTCTTCTATCTTGAAGATGTAGGACTCTTCTCTTTACATTGCTCTCAGTGTGCTTTCAAAGAAATAGGCTTTTAACTAGGGACAAGGATAACAGAAGCTGAAGAAATAAGGATGGTAAAGGAACGATGAATGGCCGGGACTGTACTGAACAGTACCATGTGGAAAGAAAGTAGGAATATATTAAGCTTCGGGTGTCATTTATTCTAAAAGGTTGCAAATAGATCAGGGAAAGACCATCAGTTCAGTTTCAGTAAGATTCACACCACTAGTAATTAATTGATTAATTTCAGCCCACAGTAAATGAACAATGATGTCATTACTTCAGTCACTTATGGAGTTGCTTTGACCACTTGTAGCCACTAGATGTCCCTGTAGAACAGTCATGAGTGTGTCACGTTAAAAGTCATGGCTGTGAAGTTCTCTCCTCAGCCCAGGTAAGATTCTGACTGCTTGGATTTTGTTGAGTTTAGAATCGCACGGTCTCACTTTCAATGAACATGTCACATTTGTCAAATACATTGCTAAACGTTTTCTTCTTAAATATTCCCTTCAAGATATATTATGGAAACAAAACACATCATTTTAATCATTCTGTCAGTCTCTGACCCACAGGAACTTTGGTTAATAATATGCTCAGTCCAGCTGAATAACAGAGATCTCTAAACTGTATTCACCTGGTGTCTGCCCACACTTATTCAATGATTAAAGGAACTGTTCACCCCAAAAAAGAAAATTCTATCATGCCGATGCAAAGTCAGGTGATGTTTTGTAGTCCACAAAACATTTCTGGAACTTCACAGCAAAACAGAGTTGCAGCATTCTCCTAAACAACTGATGTAGAGGGGGACTTGTTTTAAAACGTAAAAAAAAAACAACCATAAAAAAATAAATAAAACTCTATACCGGCTTCTCTGGTGTAATCCAAGTCTAAGGAAGCCCCGAGATCCCAATTTGATTTGAAATGACAGTATTTACCGTTATTTACTCTTTATTTCATCATAGCTACCGAGCTAAAATCACCCCGTCTAAAGTGGGTGCATGATGTAAATAATATGTTTTTAAATCAATTTGGGATCTTGGGAGTTCTGAAGACTTGAATTACACCAGACAAGCTGTGTGGAGCCATTTTATGTTTCTTTGAGAATGTTTTTTATGTTATAAGACTAGTCCCCATCTTCTTCAGTTGTTTAGGAGAATGCTGCAACACTGTTTTGTGTGCTGTGAAGTTCCAGAAATGTTTTGTGGACTTTCAGTCAGCATGGTGGTGAGTAGATAATGAAGAATTTTCATTTTTGGGTGACCTTTTCCTTTAATATCAGTTCACTACGTTACATTAAATCCATAATGCCAATGTAATCATTGTGTAACATTGTAACACCTGTCTGATGGACTAATAGGTTTGCTGGTTCTTGATGAAAGCAGTGTCCCACAGAGCAGGTCACACCAGAGGAGGAAGCAGCTATGATTATTTGCTTCCCCAATCCTCATCACACTGGCTCCACACACACCTGTGTTACTGGAAAAAAAAACAACTAGTTCTTGATCATAACAGATTAAAGACTAAAACTGATCCCTCACATCTCGGTTTAATGTTCTGTCTGATGTCTCTGCTCTTCTGTTGCACTAACATTTGCCATAAGGATTAAACTGGTTGACACCGAGGTTAACGTATTTCCCATAACCTCATTGTTTGCTTGTGTGTTGAAACTTTATCTTAAGGGCGTGAACTGCATTTGGAAAGAAGGTGGAGTTGAACTCTGAGATATGTTATTCATTGTGCTGTCAGTTTTCATTCCTATATTTATTCTGTTCATGTAATTCTTAAAAAACAAAACAAATATAGCTCTACTGGTTAATGCTGCTTTTGAATCATATCAGCTGAGACGTGGTCAAAGGTCATGGCACTTGTAGCTGCCAAGTAGTTAACATGCAATATACGTTAGGCTATAGATTGTGGAGAAAGGGATGTTAGAGTGTTATGAATTTTCAAATTCAATATATTGTGAATGAGACAATGTAAAGAAAAGTGTGGTTTGTATGACATGTTTCAAATAGTGTAACTCATTTCAACAGGGACAGATTTTAAAAGTTGAATAAAACACAACCCTAACCCTTTGTGACATCTACATACTGTGCCTTTATTTGTTGTCAGAATAACATGCAGCAATATCTACACAAAAAAGACTCTTTATATGTTACTTTATTTTATATAAATAAGTGTGGCTCCAGCGTGAGCATCCCATGGTATTCTATGCAATCTTCATTAGGCATAGACTGACTATGGGGCCGATATTCAGCATTTTCCAATTATCGTGCTATAATCTGTGCTTTTTTTGTGTGTGTGTGTCAGATTGCTGACAACATAATCTAATTTTAAAATGTGCTACTTTGGCTCTGATGCAACATCCTCTCACACAATGTCCCGCCTACAGTGATATCTGATTGGTAACATGTCGCAATTAACAGCCTGTAAACGGTAAATTTAACTTTTTTTAATTCATCATTGGTTGTTCACTATCACTGTGTTTATTTTGACACAAAGATTTACATTTTTACTGCAAAGCAATATCGGTCCCAAATATTGTTTTTCAGTCTCCTTGTTTTCTAATAATTTGTATCGTAATCAGCCCTGAAGAGGTCATATCGCTTGACCCCTAGTCTTCATATTGCTTATTACCAATAACCTTGTTTAAATAAATATTTCTAAAATAAAATTTGCTGTTAAATAACCAAAAAAGAAGTTTAATTAATGGCATGTTGCAGACTAACTTGGAAAGCACTGACTTTAAGCTTTTCTCAGTGAAGTTTCATTCATCCATGTCCCTGCATCTGTTTGTTTGAATGGAGAAGAACTCACAAGATGAAATCTGATACTGGAAACAAAATGTCAGACCAGCCACGTCCTGAGGCCAATCAGCGGCCAGTTTTACTGGTGTTTACTGTAGCCCTCCCTCCACGGGCCAATCACAGACGAGTCACGAGCCACTAGCTTCCGTATTGGTGACCTATGACTTTGTCAAGTGGGCGGGACTTTAGAGTGTCGCTGGATTCTGATTGGTTCTCTGTGCTCCTCCATTGCTTCTCACATCAGGATCCACTCCACCTAACGGGAAGCGACGACGGTTGCTTAATCTTTCAGTGGGAAAACGGGTGAAAGGCGAGACGAAAACGTCAAAAATTGCCTTCGGTAAGTCAGTTGCAGTTCATGAATGTCTCGAGTGGCTACTGATAATTTTCCAGTCGGAACAGAATCGTTATTTTGCTGTATTTCCATCTCTTGTACCGGGTGACGGGGCTTTTCCTCTGTCATGAGACTGTGAGGCAGGAGGTGGGACTGATGTAGCATCTTGTCTGGAAACTGAGGCCTCCATTTGCTCCGTGTCGACATAGAAAGCTAGTTTCTTAGTTAAATGCGTCATTGACAGTAATAATTATGTGTAACCCAGCTGCAGCTAGTTCAGGTGCTTGTTCTGTCCGGTCCGAACTCGATATCGTTGCCGCATATTTAATGAATATTCCGGTGTCATATTTCTCAGGCACCATAAGTTGACGCCAACCAGAAAAGACTTAACTTAATGGTAAAGTATAAAGTAAAACCTGGATACCCACTGACCAGTCTGTATGGAGACAGCGGTACGCCAGACCCCCTTTAAAAATAAATCAATAAATAAATCAAATAAAATTAGATGTGTCACTTTTAAAATTGACCCACATACACTTTATTTTCAAGAGTTCACAGGAGCCATTCATTCAAGTGTTGCTGTGAAAAAGTTTGCACAACCCGTGATTTTACTAATCAATAATGTAGAAGTGTAAATTATAATTTTAATGAATGCTGATATCACGTCTGGGTTTTAAAGTAAACATAAAAATGCATAACAAATAATAGTAAACAAATGTATGTACTTTGTATTCATATGACAAATATCCATATATTGAGCATACCTACCCATTCACTGCTACAGAAGTTGGCACACTGTATGAGCAGCGAGACCAGAGCTTCAAACTTCCTTTTTTCCAGCAAGAATGTGTCACGTGAGAGGAGGAAGGGCTACCTTTTCAATAGCAGGCACTGAATTCCTGTTTATTATCGAGTTAGTTTATGTCCTAAGACTTGAACAAATACAGACTGAGCTTCCCTCTGAGCAAAACATATCCAAAAGACATTTATTCAACGCCTTTGTCGATGTTGAAAAGATGTCCACTGGAGAGCCAGAATGACAATTATGATGTCTTTTCAACATTCACTATTGTGAATTGTATGTCTACATTACATCCATACCGGGTTCGTCTAAAGAAGTTCTTGTGGTTCAAAATTAATGCAAAGGCTACAGGGATGATTTGAACCCCTAGCCTCAACCTCAGTAGTCTACATGAGGCATGCACTTTACCAGGAGAGCTATTCATCAGCTTTATTACATACCATGGTTTGGTCATCCAACCTTGGAATATTAGCCTACTTGATGAAGGTGATTGAGGTTGAAAAGATGTATAAAATTACATGGCAAGTCTTTTCAATGTCGGCAAAGACGTTGCATCAACTAATATATAACTGAAATGTTACTTTTATAAAGTGCTATTATCATTTAATTACATTTTGCAAAATAAAATTTCTCATTGAAATGCTTTTCTCTTTTTATCATGCGCATCTCAGCCTCCAGCCAACATGATCCACAGCCTGTTCCTAGTTAACGCCTCAGGGGACATTTTCCTGGAGAAGCACTGGAAGAGCGTGGTCAGCCGCTCTGTGTGTGACTACTTCTTTGAGGCGCAGGAGCGCGCCACTGAGCCTGAGAACGTCCCGCCCGTGATCCCCACGCCGCATCACTACCTTATCAGTGTGCTCAGGCATCGCATCTACTTTGTCGCAGTCATCCAGAGTGAGGTGCCTCCGCTGTTTGTCATCGAGTTTCTGCACAGAGTCGTCGACACGTTCCAGGTTCTGGCTCCTTTACATTTTTCTATCTGATTTTAGTTTACTTTAAATGACTACCATCTAACTTTAGATACTCATAACCTGCCTGTGTTTTTTGTTCAGGATTATTTTGGAGTGTGTACAGAAGCTGCTATTAAGGACAATGTGGTAGTGGTCTATGAGCTACTGGAGGAGATGCTGGACAACGGCTTTCCTCTGGCCACAGAGTCCAACATTCTCAAAGAGCTCATTAAGCCTCCAACCATCCTCCGCACAATGGTCAACACCATCACAGGTACAGTCATTGTACATGTTAACCACAGTGCCTGTAAAAGTCAAACTGAACTGAATTCTGACTCTTATAGAGGTTAACTAAATGTTTAGAATATTATGTCAAGTCATTATAGTGTTGGTGTGTGCATGAGATGCTGGCTAAATTAGTCCAGGCAGGTGGACCCATTGACACTCACTCACTGTCAGATGAACAGTTTTTAAATTAAGTCATACATACATTTAAATGAAGAAAAGTCACATGGAATGCTATTAATGTGATATGCTAGATTTGTGATTTAGAGGTTAATGTAAATGTTTCAGAGGCAACACATCCTTTCAAATCAAGCACTTTAACATTCATGTTTTGCTCATAGACAGAAAGCTGAGATCCCTTTCAGATAAAATGAAAATGTGAGGTCACGAATGTGCCTAATAATACTGGATAGAATCAGTATCAGCCACTTGTGTTTACTGTGTAAATGTGCCTGTTGTT
This sequence comes from Pagrus major, assembly GCF_040436345.1. Classification (NCBI taxonomy): domain Eukaryota; kingdom Metazoa; phylum Chordata; class Actinopteri; order Spariformes; family Sparidae; genus Pagrus; species Pagrus major. The sequence continues at coordinate 13,924,679 of NC_133219.1, read as the reverse complement.
TTACATTTGGTTAATGTCTGTATTACAGGCAGCACCAATGTTGGTGAGCAGCTCCCTACAGGCCAGCTGTCAGTGGTTCCCTGGCGACGCACCGGAGTCAAATATACCAACAATGAAGCCTATTTTGACGTGGTGGAGGAGATCGATGCCATCATCGATAAATCAGGTATAGCTCTCAACAGACTGCTGGTCAAACACTTTACTGCACCATCAAGTCATTATTTTAGCCTCTTTGTTAGTTATGTAAGTTACTGTTGTCAAAAAAATGGTCAGATAAAAACAAATGTATGGACAACTGTTTCTGCTCTCAAAATTGATTTTGTTGTTCATCTATATTCTTTTTGTTTTCTCTGCCTCCTGCTCAGGCTCCACTATCACAGCAGAAATTCAGGGAGTCATTGACGCCTGTGTAAAACTAACAGGCATGCCCGACCTCACTCTCTCATTTATGGTGAGTTTCCTCATGTGCTATCTCTTTTTATGTACTCAGTGTTTCCACACTATCAGACTCACATAAAACATTTGTTTGTTAATATATAAAGAACTGCAAGTAAAATCTAAAGAGTATTATGTATATATCACTTGGATGGGAACTGTAAGTTCTCAAAGATGTGTCAGCTCCACCAGACTCCAGGGGTAAAATCAGCAAAAGCAATGGAACGATCTTATGATAAGATGAGATTTACCTTTATTGATCCCCCATAGGAGAAATTCAATTTGGGTTGGCAGCAAAAGAGAACAAACAGTACGCAAACAATACAAAAAGTAGCAGTGCAAGGTAGAAATTGACTAAGACTAAAATAAAATAAAATAAAAATATGCTCAGTAGATAGATAAATAAAGTAGAATAGAATAGAAATACTATATACACTAGATGGATCTGTGTGCATATACCTCAGCAATATTCACAGTATAACTATGCACATTTTATTTTAATCATTCTCAAATCATCCTGGCCCTCTGCCTCTGTCTCCCAGAATCCTCGGCTGCTGGATGATGTCAGCTTCCACCCGTGTGTTCGGTTCAAGCGCTGGGAAGCTGAGCGGATCCTCTCCTTCATCCCCCCTGATGGAAACTTCCGGTTGCTCTCCTACCACGTCAGCTCTCAGAAGTCAGTGATTTTTCATTTAGGGTCACTTCATGTCACTCACACAGATGCAACACCCTTCAGTATATTATCCATGTCTTCTTTATCCAGTATATGCCAATATACTGTGCTGTGCAGTAATATTAGAGTACTACAACAGAATCAAAAAACATTTCTGTTAATGTTCGCTCATATGACACTGACTTCTTGTGTTTTGGCCTGCTTTATTTTCAGCCTGGTGGCGATCCCAGTGTACGTCAAACACAACATCACATTCAGGGAGGGAAGCTCCCAGGGACGTTTTGACCTGACCCTGGGACCCAAACAGACTATGGGAAAGGCTGTGGAGTCGGTTCTAGTCAGCAGCCAACTGCCACGAGGCGTCCTCAATGCCAACCTCAACCCCTCCCAGGGAACATACACCTTTGACCCAGTCACAAAGGTACTTACGCATTGTGTCTGAGTGTTCACATGCTCTATAGAAAAAAAAGGGAAGTTTACTTGCAGGAATGAAAAATTATGGCTAGAGGTATGTATTGTTACATGGAAGCGGCAGGTCTAAAAAAAAACTCAAGTTATCTTAATTTATCGTTGTCATCTTGATGTTTTGTGTCTTGGCCAGATGTTGTCATGGGATGTTGGTAAGATCAACCCACAGAAGCTTCCCAGCCTGAAAGGCACCATGAGCCTGCAGGCCGGCGCCTCCAAACCTGACGAGAACCCCAGCATCAACATCCAGTTCAAGATCCAACAGATGGCCATCTCAGGTACACACACACACACACACACATACTCTTACCATCGTCACCACTTATATCCAGCCGTGGAGGAAGTTGAATTATTTAATCATAAGTAAAAGTACTAATACAACACTGTAGAAATACTCTGTTAAGTAACAGTATCTAAGTATAATCAGGAAAATGTACTTTAAGTCTTTAAAGTAGAAGTACTCAATATAGGAAAATAGCCCCAGTGAAGGTTAAATACTACTATTATTCATGCATTAATATAACAGAAGGATTTAGCTGTTGTATTTGGTAACACAAATGATTTTTTTCTTTTATGTGCTGATTATTTTCCATTTATCAACTGATTGTTTGGTTTGTAAAAATATTGAAAATTGTGAGAAATGCAATCATATTTACCCAAAGTGACACCTTCACAATGCTTGTTTTGTCTAACCAAATTTTTCAGCTGAAACTATTGTAGTTAAATTTACAATACATCAGATTTGATAAGATCTCCATATGTTTTGTATGTAAACATCTGATTTGTAAAGTGAATAGTAACTAAAGCTGTCCAGTGTAGTGGAGTAAAAAATATAATTTATTACTCTGAGATGTAGAAGTAAAGTACAGTTCTTGAGTAAATGCACTTAGTTGCATTCCACCACTGCTGAAATCAAACGGTTGTGTCCTTCCAAGAATTCCTTCATTTCTTGCTAGGATAGTTTTTCATTGATGATTATCTCAAAATCTTAAACGCAACCACACCGCCTCAGTGAGTCAGATTCATTTTATTATTACCTAATGAATATCATTTCAACTTTATATTTTAAAAATCCTGAGGTATTTGACCTCAACCCCCACACATAATAGAAGCTTTCATCACACAGCCTGCTCAGCTTATAACCACCTGACTTTCTGTGAGCACAGAGTCACAGAGCACCAGTAGCCACTAGATGGTGCCAAATGCCATAAATACACCTCCTCACATGACATATTTACATATATCATTATATGATTTGCTTAAATGAAAATCTTTAGCCATAGGTTGCTGTGGTTTTCTTAGCAGGGATATTTCCTTGCCAGTATAGCATTTTAAAGGGGAAGATCAGATGCAGTGGACATAGAGCATGTAGTTGCCTAATGCCTACATCTCTGTAGTTGTTGTACACTATTCTTAGACACCCATCCACTTTTTGTTTTGGCATCGGTGCCAGTGTTTGTTCTCATCGAATAGTAAAAGTTCGGTGCACATCAGACTGCACGCGTGTATTGATAAATTATTATTTTTGTCCCTCAATAGGACTGAAGGTGAATCGACTGGACATGTACGGTGAGAAGTATAAACCTTTCAAAGGCATCAAATACATGACGAAGGCTGGCAAGTTCCAGGTGCGGACATAAAGACTACCACTCTGTGACTACTGGACCAAACCACCATGAGACTGAGGGGCAATCTGATGGGGGAAGGGAAGATTGTTCATTCCCTGTGTATATGCATTTCAGGATTTACCTACAAACATCGGAGGCTCCTTGTAGCAGTTAAGAATGGACCATTGCACATTAAAACCTCTGAAGTAATCACATCAAAGCTTTGATGAGAGTATGAACCAAGTGATATAAAACATTCTCCATCCAAGCTGAACCCGACTGATCCCAGTATACATTTCTCCTGATAGATACTGTTCACAGCATATTTCACTGATCATTTTTGGGGATACACCGATTGTGAAATTCAGGGTCGATACCGATACCTATGAAACTTTTGGTCTACTCGTCTCTCTTCTACACAGCTGACCCATGAAATAGAGCGAGATTTCCCATTTGTGTTTGAAAAGTAACTGCTTCAAAAGCCTTTACAACTCTATAGACTATTCTGCCTAATCAATGAGAAGAATTTTCCAGAACTTACATAGCCTTACGAACTGATGGCAGGGACGTCACAAGCCAGTAGCTCATGAATGTGCCCGTGCAAAATTGATGTGACACATCAGATAAACATCTGCCACTGCCATCAGTGAATGTCGTCTTACTTGCCAATAGGCCAATTGCAGGTCACTAAGGTGAATATAGGCTGATTGAATGTCCAGCCAAAATCTTGGTGTATCCCTAAAAATTTCAATCCTGAGGACAAACAAAACCCAAGCAGCTACATGAGACGTTTTGCCAGTTTGTGTCAATTCAGGCTCCATCAAGCTTAGAAATACATTTCAAACTCTAACAAACACACCGGCCACAATCTGGTTCTGTTCAGTTTCATCTGTAGGCATCAGGTTTGAGAGTGAGCTGTCTTCCACACAGTATGTCATTGTCTATGGCATGTTTGTCTGGATTGTGTGCTGGTGACTCTTTTCCACACTCCAAACAAGAGATATTGGATTTTGTACCAATATTATATTAAAATGAAGTTCCCCAATAATAAGTTGTGATAAAATGAGCTGTAAAGCATGATAGAAACCCACTGTTTTCAAATGCCAAGGGGCCTCTGCAAGATAAAACAATAGCATAGACTTACAGCGCAGTAGGACCAAACTGAGTCAAGAAACAGAACATGGTCCTACATTATTTTTCTCTAATCCTTAAGAAGAACGAGTTCTCATTGCAACCTACCAATGAAAATTAATCTCACTGCATTTCTTATTCTCCTTCTTCTCCTGTCCAGTTTTTCTGGTTCCTTTCCCTGCACCTTCTTCTGTTTGCTTTTCTGTTTGTGCTCTTCTTCTCCTCATCCCAATGATTTGTAATTTTGTCTGCAGCACTGGAGTCAGCACACTGACATATGAGAATGTGACACTCGAGCCGTCCTCAATCATGCACTTTCACATCTGCTGGTACTAACATTTCCTGAGATAGATGAGGAGTTACTGAAGCTGTTTAGGCTATTTATTACCATGAAGGTTTCTGGGAACATTTATTTTCACCTGTTTTATTCAACTTGTATTATTATTTATTAAACAAAACAAAGGGTCCATTTGCTAAGATAATGTCTTGCATACAATTTCCCCATTTCTGTATACTGTAGTTCAGTTCTCAAAAGCTTTAACTCTAAAGAAGCTCATTATTTAACTATAATATGACCGAGCTGCATCGGCTGATTCCTCATCAGTTTTTGTTCTCAATGTATAGAAACACGTGGCCAAGAAAAATATATGAAAAAATTGATCCCTTTTGTTGCAATTTGGTGCTAAGTACTGTGATCCAAATTATCCAATAAGATTTCTTCACACCATCACAACCCTTACAATCAGAGAAACTGTAAAATGTGCTTCTAAAGATCTGTTTACCAACTCAAGATAAAAAGGTTATAATCAATGCTGTGTTAATGGCCAGGTACCTCAGAAGAAATGTTGCAGGTTTGCATTTTGTGTGTGTTTGTTAAACAGCCTCCAATGGAGTGTTATAACGGTGTAAAAATAAAGATTTGATGTGTTGTAACCAATTACTCAATGTGTTTTATACTGTTAAAGGTCCAGTGTGTAGGATTTAGTGGCATCTGGTGGTGAGATCGCAGATTGATACCAACAAAGTAACCCTTGTCTCACCCTCCCCTATGGTGGCCGCATAAAATTTGAAAAGCACAAAATGCTCTATCTCGAGCCAGTGTTTGGTTTGTCCACTTTGGGCTACTGTAGAAACATGGCAGACTGGCTCGCTCTTAAGCTATAAAAGACTTATTCTAAGTTAATGAAAACACACCAGTTCTTATTTCAGGTGAATATACACTAATAAAAACTTTATTATTATTATTATATTCCAATTATGCCAATAGATCCTCAAGAATCGCCCCAAATCCCACACACTGCAGCTTTAAGTTAAAGGACCACTGTGTAGTTTTGGAGAAAAAATTTAAACTCAAAATCTTGATATTAACAATATTTATGAGGTAATAACACAAAGTAAGAAATATTATTTTGCCCCGTAACTGAATAAACTGCTGTTCTCAGAGGAAAATACGGTCCCAGAACACTGTATGAAGCTAGAAAGGTGGCAGGGTCCGCCACATATAAACAAAGTAAAACAGTATGAAACTGTGTCATCCTTTAAGGTCAGTTTGTTTATTCAGTCATGAAAACAAAGAGAGTTTGTTTATTTAGATTGTTTAGTAACAAGAAAACAATCAATGAAGGTCTTTCACTTCTGGTTAAAATTTCTTCCCCATAACTACATAGTGCTCCTTTAAAAACTGTGTTAACACTCAAAGGTCCATTAGGAATAATTATGTTACTCATTACAGTTGTGAATATTGGTAATATGTATTTTTGCAAGTTTTTTAGGCATAGACAAATATATGTATGATGTCAGCCTATTGAGATGTAATTTATTAGTACTTAAAAATGTAAATGTACATTTGCAAGTACATGGTGAGTAATGGTGAGATGCTTTAGAGATGAAATGCACAGACATTTTCCTGTCAAAGAACCACAAATATATGCACAGTGGGCTGCAGGCCTCAGTAGATTACATTGTGGTCTAGGGAGTCCATCTGAGAATTTTGATAAAGCGCAGCATTACAAATATGTCTAGTGTGCAGTCATGATGATGGGAAGAGGGAAACCACAACAGTTGTTTCTATTTCGTTCTGACTGTTAAATTCATATACAGTGAATTACAACGGCTGCATCGGGTCTCAACTGAGCCAGCATTCAATCACTTAGACTCTGTTAGTTCTTGCATCTGATTATATTTGCTACAATAATTTCCAAACAGTTTATATGCAGTAATTTGAGGGCTAAGTGTGGCGATGGCTGATGACTCTGATGTCATAGTTTTTAGATTCAAATAAATATTACAGAAGGAGGATCTGGGAAATGCTGAAGAGGATGACATAATCTAAAAATTAGGGCATGACAGAGTCGTTAGCCATCGCTGACGATGGAGTCTTTTTTTAAAGATATAGTTAAAGTTGAAATATTTATTTTTCAGTTATTTCTCAGTCAGGTTTCAGGCACTGTTTCTTCATGTTTGAATCATGTCTTTATCTAAACCATCCTCTTTTGCAGCTGAGGATCATAAGACTAACCCACACTTGTGATAAAAAGGCAGCTGAGACACCTGAACTCTGTCAGCTGGGGCCACTCCACTTCACTCCACCTCCATCTTCTTCTCTTATTAGCCTAAATTTCTGGAAGACAGCAGACAGCACCAGTTTTCCAACTTGCGAGTTCCAGAGTTTGTCGGGTGAGATATTACTACGACTACTACCAATACTACAAATACTACTGGGTTACTAAAACTAATAACTACTTTTACTGTTACATCTTATCTTAGGACTGCTGTTACTCCCACTATAATTACTACTGATACTGGAGCAAGTCAAATCTGGAAGTGTCCAGGAAGGAAATGGGGCTTCAGACCTAAAATGTCCTCACCCTCCATCCCCTCATGATGTCACAACATCTGGTTTAAAACCCACTCATGACATCACAGGAATCTGTTTATAACCCACTCCTTGACATAAAATCCATCATCACCAGGGCATTGTGAATCATCTCATGACACCAACAGGGTCTGTGAAAGTCAGCATCACAAAGGCCACTTTTTAACCCCCACGTCCCCGTGTGTGACGTCACCCTCCCCCCTTGCTCCAGCTGGCAGGACTCCACTCCATAATTTACTGAGGACTTTAACCCCTCCAAAGGACCCAACCGTTTCCCCCTCTCTCTCTCCCTCTCTCTCTCTCTGGGTCTCTCTCTCTCCCTCACCACAGACCAGACAGCAGCTTGGAGTCAGAGTTATGTCATCGAGCCACAACTTTTTCCCCAGTCTCCCCTGTTGTGCGTGAGTATTTTTTCTTTAAGTTGAAAAGTTATTATAGGCGCAGTTTGAAGCTTTCGCAGTCTTTAATCGTGCAGCACAAGTTCTTTTCTTAGAATTTATATTTTTTGCTTCTTATTTTTGCTTGAGGAGGAATATCGACCCATCTCAAGACTCGAGAGGTAGGTAATTTGTTTTTATTGTTTTATATTAATGTATCAGTTGACTCACTTTTGTGTTTGTTTGAAGTAACAAAACCTTCTCAGCTGCATTATTGACTTTTAGGCTATATATCATTGCATGAACATACGATATGAAATAGCCAATAATGCTTAAAAAAAACAAAACAAAAAAACAATAAGACTTTTATTGGCGGTGTGATAATCAACAGCAGCCTCTTCACATCTGCATCAGATGTTCGGGTCCGACGCGTGGATGCAAAAACAAAACTGTTCACACTGAGTGAAAGTGGGGGTTTTGCCACCTACAGCAATCAGCCCAGTGTGCTCACACGCCGCCCCGCTGCGTGATGTGTATTCTGCTGTAGATAATGAGCTTTATCTTAATGTCAATCTAAGGATGCCTGTTAGTCATACAGGTGAGAGTCCTATCGGTGACCACGTGTACGTACAGTAACAATAACAACAGGAGCAGGTGGGATGTAGAGCCGCTGGTGTCGCGCGAGAAAAGTGCTGATTAGACCACGTGCGGAGCTGGCAGAGCGCGCGCTGTCCCTACACAGTAACATTACCAGGAGCCAGATATTTGCATTTAATATGCAGCTAATGTTGATGCTAATCCCTCATTACTGTATTTAAATTCCACTGCAGTAGCATCATTGGCTACCTGTTGTCAAATGTTGTATCAGCACCACTTGGTGTAGCACTTATGGTGGATGGTGTCAGTACAAGGCTGTAACCATAATCTTCTATTTCCTTGAGATATCGGCTATTTACCTCGCTAACACAGTGGACAGGTGTTCTAGGAACTGACAGTTTCAACTTAACTCAACTCAACACTAAATACATCAAACTACAAGCTACAACATGGCTCCCCAAGTGGTAAGGAGTTCCCCCCCCCCAAAGTTTAAATGTTGAAAGGTAGGCTGTGCGTTAGCTAGCAAAGCAGCAAACAAGCTAACGGTTAAAATGTTTAATTTTAAGGTACTATAATGTTTGAAAGTTAGGGTATAATGTTACATTCAAATGTTAAATGGTTACATCCCATTGCTATGGAGAATTATACAGTACTCAAAATTAGTTAGTGATACTGGGATATTTTAGTGTTTCACTTGATTGTTTATTCTGTGACATATCTGAATTTTTATTGTGTGTTTTTGTGATATTTTTTGTTGATGCAACACATTTCATTTGACTTTTATTGCATATATGCACCCATATCCCAATAACCCTAACTCATTTTGAGTAGTGGACGTTATTAAGGTTTTTTAAAAATGTATTTTGATGTTGTTGGCTGGAAGGCAAAATTACCACAAACATTGGCAACAATTAATTATATTGCATGTTAATTCTAATTTGTAATGTCCTGCCTTGAAAGGCACTACCATAGAGAGCTGAAGTCACGCCCCTTCTGGTGGACCTCATGGGACCTCATTTAGAAAAAATACTGTACAGTAGTCAATGTGCAATTGTGCCATGAACTCCACAGATGATGTTTGTTAATTTAGAAGATAAATTAAGTCAAGAAAGTCTCCCTGTAGTTTTGCGTTAAACCGCTCAGTGAACTACGTCGTCTCACGCAGCACACTTCACCAACACCAACATGGCTGCCAGCTCGGCACAGAAAAGGTACTAAAAAGTTGAAAATCACAGTAAATCAGACATGAGATAACTGCAGTTATGTGAAAGGAGAGTTTGAGAGTTTTGTGAGCTAATATACAGGAGCAGCTCTACAAGGTTTAAGTTACGGGTTTTGGTGACCGTTCAACGAGATGATGTCACTAATATGACTGTTGACTGTGTAGTTATATTTATGTACCTTATATTTCATTAGTTTTATGACAAACTTCCTGAAGTCATATTTAAAATTGTATTTAGATCCTTTTACCCTCCATGGTGTTGCTGTTCAGTGCAGGCTGTGAAACCAGTCAGTAGCAAAGAAACATTGGGTTTTCTCAGCACAATTCACTTTATTGACGGTTGACTGGAGCGTGTGACCACAAGACAAAGAGGGCTGTTCTGGCGTCAACTTATCAACCCCCGTCTTTCATTCAGGGAGTCATAAGCCCCCCGTCAGTGTGGGGTCTGCCATTAAAACACAGTATCTTCTCAAACTGCTCACGTAGCCCTGTGTGGCTATGAGCCAACTGGATGCATGGCACTGACAGCTGTGTTTGGAAACCAGACAGTGTGCAGACAACAATCTGGTGAACTCAAATATAGGGAAAAAGATGTTACACAGCTAGTTATGCCATCTATATAAGTACAAGCAGGGTTGTGAAGTGACATCTAACAAGACAATATTTGGCCAGTGTAATAGGTGATAAATGTAATACGATAAAGTATTGAGCTTAATCTTTTTGTCCTAGTTGACCTTATTAACCATCATTATGTACCTGATACCTACACCATGATCAGAACCCAGTCCGATGGCCTTTATGTGTAGGTTACATGTTAGAAGAACATGGTATACAGGAGGTTTGTTCTGCCTATAAAATCTCCCTGTCTTAGTTGTGTCTTAGTTACACAGTTTTAGAAGTATGGCCGTACAACATGCTAACCCCACAAGCGCTATATAGATGGAAATAATCAAAATTTGCTGATAATTTAGAAATCCAACATTAATGACACAGATATACAGTTTTCTGCAGACACATATTCAAGTGGAACAGAAAATGTATTTGCATTTCCTTACAAGATAAGTAGTATTGGAAGCTTGATGGCATAGTGACTCCTGTGTGGTGGCTTTTGGCTAGTTTTGTATTGGAAAATGGAAATGAAGAGGAAAACACTGCTTGTGTTGCTTCTTATTAGGTCTGGCAAGGTTGTATAAAATTGCACGGTGTGACACGGCTCAAAGGTCAGCAGGCAGCAAAATCAGAAACCAAAAGGCAGACATTTATAAATACACCATAATAACCACATAAAACCTTCACCAGCCAAAAGCACACTGTGAACCTCAGTTTGCAGGCTAGATAGCTAATGAGTACATTGAACAGCATGTAGAGATACCTGCAAATGCCATTTCGGTTTGGTTAGATTCTGGTGTGGTTTTTGCTCTCCAACACCACTAATAACTCTTTGTCTTTACTTTTTTTTGGCATTCTAGGATTAATTGTTTTGTGTTATCCCTCTTTGTCTTTGCTGTCTCTGCATGCTTCCAGACTGCACCCAGGCTGGGCAGACATTGCAATGACACCCCAGGCTTCAGCTACGCTGCCCAGACTGTGGTGGACTGCCAACCATCCCTCAGGGTAGTTGGGAAAGATGGACTACACACTGAAAGTTACCACCCGGATTCTCCAAGGCCACCCGGGTGACCGAGAACACAATATAATAATTAAGTTGTCCCTGGAGAGCTCAGGCTAGAAGACAAGATGAACATTAAACTAACTTCTTTGGCAACAGCCTACAGTGTTGAGGGAATTGAGGCCTTTTCCAGTGTGGTTTAATATCTAGATAGACAAAGTCAACAGGAAAGTCTGATCCAAGAGGAGTACTCAACCTGCCAAACTGTTGGTAGGACCAGACAAACTTACACCAAGTGCAGCCAAATATTCATGGTGCATTTGGAAAGTATGTGGCGTTGATTTTTAGCTCTACTTTTTAAACTTGATTGTGTTTATCCAGGTTTTTTTTTTTTATTTAATCCCTAATTAGGAGACAGAATAGGCATAAGGCAGGACAGTGACCATGCCTAGGCCAAAGGCAGGGCCTGGTCCACCTTCTGAGGACATTTATGAATTTTCCATGGATGCGGAGGATGCTCAGTCTCTCCGCTTGCATAGGAAACCCTTAGAGACGACGTCTCCTCTGAGCAAATATATTGAGACTGAACACCAGCAGGCAGGGCTCTTCTCTCTGTCACCTCTGGATGCCTCTCTTGACCTCCAGAAAAAAAGGAGGAAGAAATGCGGCTCCTGCACCCCCTGCCTCCGCAGAGAGAACTGCGGTACCTGCGCAAACTGTCTGAACCGCAAGACGGGCAAGCAGATCTGCAAGCTGCGCAAATGTGACCAGCTGAAGAAGAGACGGAACGAGTGGGAGGTGAGTGAGGTACATATGTGTGTATTGTCTGATAATATTACAGTGATTGTTTATAGGAATACTTTACTAGTGCTATCATACCAGTACGGATTATTTATGTTTTAAGAACGAGCTTTGTAGTTGTAGGGAAACTATAAAATACAACACTGAAAATAATGGAAGGTCAACCTCAAAAATATCAGTAATCAAGGTTGTTGTCAGTGCCTACTTTTATTGTCTGATAGGAGCATTCATAGAGCAAAAAGTAGGGAAAAACCCTCGACATGTGATCATACATGTCAAGCAAAAAAAGTTTGTTCTTATGTCTGTCTGATGATCAGTGATTGATAAATGTAGAGAAAAATCCCAAATGCTGGTGATGAGACAGCTAATGTTGGACGTTTATTGAAGGAACAGAGTTCTTTAGACGTTTTCAGCCAAAGCCAAATATCAGCATTTATTTACCACCTCTAACACATCACATTGTTCCGTTACACACTGACATTCAGGGCTATCTCAGTAGAATCATGATCAGTGGTTGTGGCAGTGTAGTTACCTTACCTTTCTCTAGATTTATCTTGGCCTTCTGTGAGTGCTGTCACTGATCTTTACATATATTCAGAAGGTTTTTGAGTCCACACAAGATCTAAACCATGTGGATGTTTCAAACAGAGCAGCAGCTGTATCATAAAGCAGCGAGTGAGGTTGGACCTACACCCTCATGTATTTAAAGCAGAGACCTGCATTTTCTCTTTAACCGTTCACTTGTATCTACCTTCTAGATGTAGTTAATGTAGTTAATAAATTGCTTGTTGTGCATGTGTGCTGATGAGATGAGTAACCTTCTACTCAGTGTGGTTTTAGATGTTGCAAATGTTTTATGTTCCAATTAAATATTCTCCTCAAGATAAACCGATGAAAAAGCTTGAGTGTGTTTGAGTGGACACTGTGTGTGTTAGCGTGGCTGAGAGACTGTGACGGCTACCAAACAGCAGCAGTGGAGAATTCCTGCAGTTGCCTGGGCTTTGTCCTTTGACCTCTGAGGCCTTGAATGAGGGTGGGGGTTAACCTTAGGCATTTTCTATTTGTGTGTGTGTGGGTGTGTGAAGAAAGAGAAAGAGTGAATGTTTTTAAAGTGTGCAGTTGTGTGTTAATGGAAGTGCGCGCGCGTGTGTTGCTCTTTGTGTTTGTACGTGCATCAGCATCTTAAGCAGGGGGGATGGGCTGTAAAGTCAAGGAGGAGGACAGGAAGATGCAGCTAATGGTCAGCAGTACTGCAGGAGAAGCAGGAAAAAACAGCTAGGCTTCTCAAGTGTGACCAAGGAGGGGACACTTAGTCGTCTACTGTGTCTGTTACCAACGTTCCCATAATAACCAACCATCTCACACAACATGATGACTCAACAGTGTCTCGTGTTTCTTTGTAATGTCAAGAACTAAAAGTGCAGGAGCTGTTATATGATAATAATAGGGTTGTTACAGATTTTTAAAATAGTTTGTGAATGAAACTCCTTGTCTTATATCATGTATAACCATTTCCAAAGCAAAGCTATTTCCATGATAAATTATTCTGATTTTTTAATTCCTCACTGTTTTGCAAAGAGCTTGGACACTTTGACATGTGGGGAGATAGCATATAGACAATCACAAGACACTAAAATGCTAAAATATGCTAATAATTATGATATTTGAATATTTCACATACTTGGGTGGAATCCATTTATTTTCTTGTGAGCATCAATTCAGATTGAGGGTTTCTTATGTCAGAGTGGTATTGATCAAGTAAATGCAAGGATCGTTAAATGGGATCTGTCCATTAGTGTTTGGAGTGTAGCATCGCCTGGCGGATGTCCAAGTTTGTAAAAGGCACTGACTGCCTGACTCGCCATTGTGTTCAATTTGCAAAATGAGAACTTGCTGTGAAATAGTTTTTACTGTTATTTTGACACATGCTTTATCCACTGTGATGATAACTAAACAATTAAATATACAAAACCTCCTCACGGCTCAGTATGTCAGAGGTGTAGAGGACCTCGCTGACAAGGACATGACATGCTCGCGTTGAAGAGTAGAAGTCAAATCAAGAGGAAAAGGCACATGGTTTGTTTAAATAGCCACAAACAGGAAATAAGGGTTTCCATCAGCATAGTTGAAGCCTGTCATGTCCTGTCTGCAAAGAGGTTTCTCAAGTGAGACATGGGGGCTTCCTGCGAAATGAGAATAGCTGCAGGAACGTAATTCAGTGTTAAATCATCAAAAACTAGTTGTCTTGCTAATGTTGCTGTTTGGTGGGCCAAGACATACAAAGACAGACTCACAGGATTTCAACATCCTCTCAGACTATTGCACATCAAAGAGCTCCTCAAACTCACACATATGATAATAATCTAATTGATGTCATGATAGTAAGAATCATTAAACATATTTATGCACACTTTTGCAATCAGTGGACATCCCAGTTTGAAATTTTAGGAGCATGTGTTTGTCATGTGACTTTGGCCGCTGAGAGGGAAGCAGCCTTGTTTTAAGAGGTTTCCTAATTGAAACCATTGTCATTTTCACAAGCTCTCTTGTTGCTGAGGGCTAATAGACGTTTACAGGCCTCCATATTTCAAACCCCCTGACCTCAGAGGGAACTCTTCCCCTATTCAACCAAACCTTTTCTACCCATTTCATTCTTCATTCTACACTGTCTGTCATTGTTATCATCTAGAGACACAAAAATGTGTGTTTCAAGATAGATCAGATTTAGGGCAGATCCACTCCATCTCAGTTTACCTTTTTTAATTTGCCAAAAAGTGTGACTACGCTAGTTATAGTACATCATCGTAACTCACATAAAGAAAGGCTTTTCTCACAATGTTGTAATAGATAATATAAATAATATAGATAATAGATACAAATATTTTTATTAGCTAGGGATGCTAAGTCTGTCAGTGGGTCTCTTGGTCAGTCAACCTTTTTGATCCATAGATCATCCATCTCCACAGATACATCCACTCACTGGATTGGCACAAAAGTTTGTACAAACATTCATGGGTCCGAGAGTGTGTCAGGATCCTTAGTCGAGGTTAAATGCACAGTTGCATGCTTCTATTACACCCCTGAATCCAAAAAAGTCGGGACGCCGAGTCAAACATTAATAAAAACAGAATGCAGTCATCTGTCAACAAACTGAGTTTACTGAGAATGGTTTTACAAAGCGTTCCTGAGCCCATGTAATAATATCCTTTATATGATCATGTTTTTCACAAAGTGGTCTACGTTGCCTCATCCTTGCTTGTGAACGACTGAGCCTTTCAAGGATGCCCCTTTCATACACATTCATGATACTATCACCTGTTACCAATGAAACTGTTTATCTGTGGAACGTTCCAAACAGGTGTTTTTGGAGCATTGCACAACGTTCTCAGTCTTCTGTTGCCTCTGTCCCAACTTATTTGAAACATGTTGCTGGCATCGAATACTGAATAAGCATATATTTACAAAAAAGCAATGAAGCTGATGAGGTAAAACATGAACTATATTGTCTTTTCACTGTTTTCAGTTGAGTATATGTTAATGATCACATTCTACTTAATTTGGTTTTTGCAGAGCATCCCAACTTTTTTAGAATCAGGGTTGTATTAGACCAACATAGGATCTGATCATCTATTGTTGCAGTCACAAGTTGCTCTGTGTATATCAGATAAGTAATCACTATGTAAATCTAGCATGAGCAAAAAGGGACATTACCAAATGTTCAATCAGTATGTTTCACTCGATCTGTTTAGTCATGCAGTCATATATCTTATTGATCTTAGATCTCAAACAATCTACAAGTGTAAAGGTCAGATATTCAATATGTTTACAGTTAACACTATTGGCCATCACAGATCTTCATTTGTCCACTATTTCTACTGACAATGATGAGTGTAGTGAGTTGGAGCATCAGGACATGTGCAGTAGGTGTAGCTTTTCTCCATGAACAGCTCTTAACCAAGTGTCCATCCTTCCATCAATCAATATCCCTCCCCCACAATCTCTCCATCCCTGCCCTCTGACCTCTGTATGGATGTAGCAGCTGATTCCCTTATTGCCTGGCAACCACATCCTCCATCTTTTCCTGTGACAACTCCTCTGCAACTCACTGTTGTTCACTGAGAATATGTGCAGCAGCTTGAACCTCATGCTGAACAGTATGTATGTAAAATGTGTTTTACTTATGAGCCTTCACATTCGTGTATCCTTTTATTACTTCATAGCCTGGTTGAGATTCCACACAGTCAGTAATGTGCGTTGTATGTTGTACACTTTTCTTCCTGGTTACACCCCTTCAGACAGGTGGCTGTAATTGTTCATGTGTGTGGGATAGAGGAGTGAGGTTAACAGGAGGCTGTGCAGTATAAAGAGTAGGAAAGACTAGCTTGATTAATGGCACTAATTAGACTAATTAGTCTAATTGCAGGCAAACAACCCCAACAACCCCATCTTCTTTCAACATTTTTACTGCACTCTATCAGAGCGGCTGTAATGAGCCTCCCTGAGTGTGTTTGAAAATCACGGCGAGCAGGTGAGGAAGTGTTTTCGATTGAAGTCTGCAGGTCTGAGGAGACTGTGAGCTCTTATTAAATGTGAGTAGAAAAGAGCAGACAGGATGTTTGTGAATGAACTGAGGTTGAATGAAGGAATGTACTTCAGGATTATGACGCTGGGATTTGGGTGTGTGATTACGCTCCGTCAGTGACTGCCATGTGTCCACTGAAGGCTGAAAGAGGAGGGACAATTTGATTGATGAGACGTGTGCTAGATGATGTTTCTTCTTCCTGATTCTAGAGTAGTTTCTTCGTAAAGACAATGTAGATATCTCGAACATGCCTCCCTTGAGAGGTGGTGCCTGGCATTTAAATAGGAGTAAAATAAAGACGTAACAGAAGATTTACTATCTCCTCTACCAACACTGTTATTATTCCTCTAACAAACTCCTTTCGCTCTCTCTATAGCGTCGACTTGTTACGCTGCTATCTCTATTCATGCAGTTAGAGATTAGAGAGTATCAACAAACAGTTACTCTTTAACTGCTGACTTTACTAAAAAAAACTTGATCTGCTCGTACGACTACTGCTTTAAGTACTACACCGACCGCAGCCACCTGTAACGAAGCACAATGAAGCCAAGCAGCCGCTCTCTCACTGTCCAGCTTACCACAAACACGCCTGCGCTCACACATAAACACACACACTCACACACATTCAGACACACACGTGGCCCATGTGACGTCAGCAAAGGGGATTTCCCATGCCATACAAGAGCGTCAGACAGACACTACAAATGCTGTGTCACTGTGTGGCTCCCTCTCTCCTTTCGATTCTCCCTCTGTTTCTGTGTCTCCGTCTGCCTCTCGCTGTCTGTCCATGTCACCTCGATCCACCGCATCTTCGCCAGCCTGCCTGAACTTTCGCTGACTTTGTCTCGTCTTCCGGCGATTCCTAATTCAGCAGTCCTTTTCACTCTCGCTTTGCTGTTTTTCATATCTGAACACTTGTCGCTGCACTATTTGTGTCTGCTAAACTTCCCGTTTCACAAAAGCCGATCAGAGATTTTTTTTTTTTTAGAGGGCTTCGTTAAGAAAAAAACAAAACAGAAAGGCTCCCAGATGCTGATTTGGACATTTCCCTTTGGCTTTTGTGGTTCAGCTCAGCACTCAGGCAAGAATGTGCACTCATGTCTGGTGTACAAACCGGAGATGATCTTTCACACTCAGAATGTAAACATCATGAGCACAGGCTTCCAAAATATGCTCGGTATGTCATCGTGCACAAACTGTGTGTAAAGGAATTGCATTACCCTGCAGCCTAGGTAGTGTTTGCACATGTACACTTTGCAGATCACTAATTTATATATGTGAGCATGATCACAGCTGATGATTTGTGATCTTTTGACAACACGACAACTTTGCTTGTTGCTTTAATGTGCACAATATCAGTGGCACTGTGTCTCCACTTGCTTTGAGTCAGCATGTTGGGGTTTGCTGTGTAATTGTGCATTTTGCCTGTTAGGGGGCAAGGGGGGGTTTGTGTGGCTGCTTGAGAGGGTCTGTGTGTGAATGAGTATGTGTGTGTGTGTGTGTGTGTGTGTGTGTGTGTGTGTGTGTGTGTGTTAGTGCGCGCACTGTGCAGTCCAGTCCGGTTATTGCAGGCAGCCCTGACACAGATGGTGCTTAGCGATACCACATACCAGAGGCATTGTTTAGGGAAGGCGAGTTCGAGGAGATAATTGACAGGCATAGAGAGGACCCATCCCCCCCACCCCCGACACACATACACCTCCCTACCACCTTCACTCTGTCTCTTTATGTCAGCCTCTCTTTTATGGTGCTGCACACACACACACACACACACACACACACACACACACACACAGACCCCTTCCCTTTTTATTTTAACCTCCTCTTTTTACTAGCTCCAATTTCTCTCTCTCTCTCTCCCTCTCTCTCTCTCTCTCTCTCTCTTTCTCTCTCGCCTCCCTCACTCGCTCTCCTTCAGTTTCACCCTAGCAGCAGAGCCCAGCCCGGCCTCTGATTGGTGGACGGACTGCCTTTGTGTGCTATCTCTAGCGTGACGTCTCTCCGGCGAGCGCTGTGTGTTTGTGTGCGTGTGTACATTTGTTCATGAGTGTATATGTTTGAAGAGAGAGAGAGAAAAGGGGAGGGGGCGTTTGAGGGGGCTTTCACATCATGCACGCAGAAGTAGAAGAGAAAAAAAAAACCTGAGCGAGGGTGAGGAAGGAGTGATAGCGATCACAGAGTGCGTGCGTGTGTGTGTATGAGCGTGTGTGTGCGGTAGACCTATTGGCATACTTGCACGAGAGAGAGAGAGAGAGAGAGGGAGGGGGGTTGAGCAAGAGACCAAGCGACAGAGAGAGAGAGAGAGAGAGAGAGAGAGAGAGAGCGTGCGTGCGTACGAGGGCTCATGTAAAACCAGATTAAAAACACAAGATGGCTTCCTGAATGGGCTGCTGGAACACAGACGAGAGAGAGAGAGAGACCGAGAAAGAAGAGTGGAGAGGTAGAGAGAGAGAAAGAGAGAGCGAGAGAGAGAGAAGAAAGGGATAGAGGTGAGGACGAGAGGGAGCCCGATCCTTCTGATGGGGATACGGCCAGCGGACGGAGGAGTACAAACCAAGGCAGCTCAGAGGCTTGGAGGGTAAATATTCATCACTCCAGACTATTTTAGGATTGATAGGTGGGTGTGAGGGGGGGTGGAGGGGGGAGGTGAGGTTGGCGGGACTGGGGAACAGCTCGAGACAAAACACATCATTTAACATTGAGACATCCAGGGCCATATAGACAAGGGGGACATGCTGTGCCAAATTAGAAGATACTATTGTTTTTAATAATCAGCTCAGCTTCAGTTTCCATCTATTCCTTCTTACTCTCAGCTAAGCTCTCCACTGACACTTGTGCACATTTTGCCAATTTAAAAAAAAAAAAAGGTTATGCAGACTTGTCTCATGCATATATTAAGAAGGCTGCGCCAGGTTGGGATACAGACATTACATAATTCTATAATTGAAATTGAATCTGGCTTTGCTGTCTCTCATTCTCTGTCCCAGCAGTAGAGGGAAGTGCCGGCTCACTGTTTGAGCACAAATCAAAGAGATTTGTGTGCACGGCTGCTTTTTGATGATGGCCGAGGATGACAGGAATGATTAGGAGATTGTGTGTGAAAAGGCACACATGTTGTAGCTGGTAGTCCTACTGTCCTTAATGACAAGTGTGTTTGAGCAGGCCCTTGTCGCATTATTCTATTGATTGTTATTCTCTCCCCCTCCCATCTCTCTCTGTCTCCTTCTTGCTCCCCCTCTCTTGTTCTGTTGAAAGGTGGAATATTTTGAAGACAACAGTCAAGGCTGCTTGGGAGACCCTGAACTGGCAGCTGAGGTAAGAGAGGGCATCGGGTTTGTGTTTGTGTGCCGCTTATGTTTGTGTGTCGTCTCTCATCTGTGTGTAATCTCCGTCCATGTTGCTTTGATTCTCAGCTGTTGGTTCATCAGTGCTGTGAGGCTCCAATGAGGTGTAATGGTTAGTCAACACAGCGTCCAGTTCCTCTACTCATTCTATGCGTCCGTTCACACGTGCATTTCTATACCCTGTTCATTTTTTTTATGTACATTTATGTGTCGGTACTCGTGTGAGTGGGTTTAACCATCTAGAATTATTATGCAGAAAAAGATGTGACTGTCACCGCTGTTTTGCTGGGATGTCATTTGACTATATGCCGCTGTCTTCGGCGAACACACACACAGCTCATTAAATTAGATATCTTTGCGGACTAAAGGTGCATTAGACGCCTTCATGGGTCTGTCCTCCCATCCAAATCACCCTGCTTGGAGTCTGGCTGTATTAAATCAGCTACTTTGGCTTTATCTCCAAGCCGCGGTGAACTGAGCGCCTCAGTGATGAAGTGGCGGCGTCCTCAGTTTAAAGCGTCCCACGCTGCCCGCTGATTGGTGCCAGAGCCAGGCATGTGTAGATACAAGAGACCAGGGAGAGGAGGAGGGAAGGAGGAGGAACCCTACGCGCTGGCTCAGGAGCCAGGGGGGCCGTCCTTCTTCCCCTTGGTTCTGGAGTCAAATGAGGTAAAGGGAGTAAAAGTTAGTGGGTCACGCATGCGTACGTGTTTGATTGTCGGGCGTAGTAACCTGCGGCCGCTCAGAGCTGCTCATACAGCTTTGCCGAGTCGGAGCACGCTTGTGTGTTTATGTGGAAAGGAAGTTTGAGTGGCGACGCTTCATAGAGAAAGGATTTATTGAGCACCAAACAAGCTGTTGTCTCAGGTTTAAGGATCCTGTAATGTAGAAGAAAGAAAGCTTTGATTTGACTTGCCGTCAGAAGTAAAACATTTCAGTGTTGTAAACCTAGGTATGACTCGAGGACATGTTGCCAGCAGATACATTCAGCTGCGTCACCATGGTAATGTGAAATATAGGTTAGTCAATCAGTTTCAAATGTCATGAATGGGTTTAACTGTAAATTACTACTTACATACTTTAGCTTACCTCTAAGCCTAATCTAATCCCCGACTATGTGTCTCTTATTCTATAAAGTATATACAACCGTCTGGTTTGCAGGAAAAAAACACTGGACTGTCCGTTCATGAGAAGCGCTGCAAACTGTGTTTAACAAGTTTGTGTCATCTGCCTTTGTGGCTTTGCTGAGCTCATGTCTGTAAAGTGTTGTGGTTACTGTGTGTGTCCTTTGGTGGAGAGTTTAACTTGTAAAGATCGGTATCCTTGTCAAACTTGTCCATGGTAATACAAAGACAAACATCCAACAAGCTGAGGCCACTAGTATTTTCAGGGCAACACAACAGCTCCAAGAACAGAAAAACATCGTGTGACAGTAGACAATAGTTCAAAGACATTTCAATGGTTATTCCAGTTTTACAACATAGTGCTTGTTTGGTAGTTTTCTTTGCTGTTCAGGAAGCAGAACTGAATCAAGAGTTTACCACAACAGCTCAGACTGACAGACTGCGCTCGCGTGATTTCTTTTCCACGCCCATACACAGGATTTCCTCTTTATAAAACTGGTGAACACTGGTGGGAAAAAGAGTCAAAAGCAGAGTCGAGACTCTCAAACCACCGAGTGCGCGACAGCAGATGGAACGTGTGTTAATCACATGTTTAGCCTCATGTGGAATCCCCGGCTTCACTCGCAAAGGGTTAACACTGACCTAGTTTCCGTGGCAACACTGAATGTCTGATGACATCATTGCTTTAATTTTAGCTCAGGTCCGGCATCCAAGGTTGGTCACATGACTAACTAGCCGGCACCACATGTGTATATGTGTGTATTTGTGTAGTAAGTGGTTTGGTATATAGTACACACTACAGGAAGTGGAGGGTTTGACATCACCTCTTCCATTCAGCGTTGGCTTTCAATGTTTTTACTGCTCTGCAAGATTTCCACTCAGTCAGTAAAGAACTGCAGCTCTCTTACCCACGTGACTAGACATGTAACTGGTGATCCAATGGTTGATTAAAATGTGATTAAACTGTGACATGCAGCCAACAATGATACCAGTATTACACCTACCAGGAGTTTTGGTTCTCAAGATGATCATTCTTTTGATCTTGAAGTGTTGTTGGTTTGTCTTGTGATGATGAATGAAGGACACATCTTATTCTCCTGTAATAGTCCCTTTTTAAAGGTACTGTTATAACAAAAGTATTTTGAGATCTTTTATCTTCTGTACAAGAAGATTTGTATGTATTTGAAGTTTTATTGTCATTACTGTTTTTGTTGGTGCTGTCATGGTGTTTTTAAACTTTATTCAAAGCATTTCAATATAGTTTAAACACTCATACAACACAACACTGTACATCATTTGAATGGCCCTGCCGCAAATGCACGTATACATACAGTAAGAAGAATGCAAAAGTAATTACTCAGGTACTATCAGCAATATAAAATACATACACACAGCAATAGAGGGTATACAGCTAGGTCACCACTACCCTATTGACCCCCTTTTTTAATGTGCTCCAATATTGGGCACCAAATTTTGTCAAATACCTGGGTCTTGTTCCTACACTGGCAAAAATAATAACAAAGATTGTTGGTGACAGTGCTGTATCTGTACAGAACTTTCCTTCAGCCTTACAGAACAGATTATATGATTTACACTCAAGGATGATCAAACATTTTTGGCAGTTAAAAAGGTGACTGATTACATTTGTCCATTTAACCTGGACTGCAGCTCTGCATGCAAACCCAGGAAGAGTCGGCTGCTACTAGCTGCTGAACAACTCATGTATCTACAGTGTATCACTTCCTTTGATGGTTGTACTAGAGAGATTTCCTAATTCCAATACGCCTGAGGGACTTAAAAACATTGCATCTTATAAAACCTCTAGAATTTCATGTGACATTTTAATTTATATAGTCACCATCAATTGCCTTACCTGCGTGCAATCATTAATGTATAGGGACTTGATAAGCTCTGCACTGTCATGTTTCATCTCTAATTAATGACAATTAGCAGATGCTCATCTGGACTGTGCGTCCTGCTACGCTGCTGATAGTCCTGCATGTCCCAGTGAACATGGCTGGACTCAGCCCGCACTGAGTCCGGGGCTGGATCGATAACCTGCACGGCACGAGGATCTGTGGTTGCTGGCTCGTTGGCATCGTTGGTGGTATATCTGTGTTTGATGTCGGAGGGAGGTTGTCAGCCGCCTGGTGCCGCAGTTAATAAAAAATGAATGGAGAGAGAAGGGGGAGGAGCCCTCAGCTGTTGCTGGAGCTCTTTAACTCTCACCTCTCTGGTGGCTGCTCTGCTGCTCCCACTGGGCAACGCAGCTTATACAATCCTGAATCCCACTGCTGCCTGACGCTGCCAGGTTTTATGTAACACAGCGCCACAGCTGTTAGAGTTTTCATCACACACTATTGAAACACACACGAAAATATTGATTTCTGGAAGAACAGAAGTATATTCTTGGGACTTAAGTGGAGGCTGATTCCTCCAGAAAAGGTGGAGCATGGACTGTTTTGAGTGTAGGAGAAGGCATATAACTGATGGTAGCTCAGAAATGCATCTTTTGTACTCAGTCATCAAAAAGTCACATTAAAAGGACAAACCATCATCCAGCCACCATCTCCTAGGAACCTGCCTTTCATTTGAATGAGTACATTTTTGAAACCGATTATAAATCTGGATGATTTAGTGGTTACATGGCTACATAGTGCATGGTCGAGTACTGGCCCTTTAAGCCTGGCTACGCCTGACTTGAACATATGGGAAGCTAATCTTAGCCCAAGTCCTGAGAGAGACAAGGCTGGCAACCAGCCACTGTGCAGAGCTGCTTTCTGTTTTTCTCTCTCAAGTCAAGCAGTTTCTGATTTAACCCCTTAATATTGTCTCCAAATACTCATCACATGATCATTCAGGCTGTGATGTGCTTTACCTGGGAAAAATGTCTGCTATTCTGTTAATGATTACATCATTGTCCATGGTTCTGACTGCTCAGCTCTTTCTCATAACTTGGCACACATTAGCTTGGCAGGTAGTAGTACACAGTGTTCTTTTATTGGTTTTGAACCATTTTTAACTCATTTGTTTTCCATCCATTTTCCCTCCTGTTGGTTGTCCACTCTCTTTGTCACGGACACAAAATTTTCTAACACATATTTTATATTGGTTACATTCCTCTCCTTCTTTTTATGTCCCAAACCTCAAGCACAAAGGGCTGCCTCTTAAAAACAGCGCCCTCCTCCTCTTCCTCCTCATTATTTTTTAGCAGCTCCACCCTGCCCAACAGCCCCCCACCCATCACCACCTTTCCATTTTTTGCTCTCCTCTCCTCCCCTTCAAACCACTCCTCCCTTTCTCTTTGTGATGAGTGGTGGTGGTGGTGGTGGTGAGGGGGGTGGTAGGCCTTCCCCAGCTGGGCTGTTCGTGCCGACTTGCACGTGCCGAAAGTCAGGAGGTATGACTCAGACTGGATACCCTACACTCAGTACTATGATCTACACCCAAACACACCCTGAGCCTAACACCATCCTGCCTGGGAGCTTGTCGGGGGTGGGGGCAGATGGCAGTGAAGGCAAAGACAAAGAGAGAAAAGCAGCCAAACAGACAGATGCAAGGATGAAATAGCAAGGTGATGCCTTAAATAAGAACAATATGTTGACAGTCTGTTACTCATTTTAGAGAGACAGATGGAACAGTAAACTTCATAAAGATAAACTGTCCCTACAGAGGATGTGTAGCCTTTTTTCATATCTTAATAACAAAACAATACAAGCTTTATGTAAGATATTAGTCTTATTTGTTTAACCAGGCTGAAAGACTTTGTGTTGCTTCTACTCTGTTAAATATGCGCCCAGTGCAGCGCTGTAGCCTCTTGTCCTGCCCACCAATGAACCCAGTGACCCTCAGAGAACAATCCAATACTGTATGCATACTTGCATGTATGTGTGCGGCGGAAAAAAATCATTAGAGTGTGCCTCTGCATTTGTTGCCAGTGCGTGCCTTTGCAGGAGCCTTTAGTATCTTTGCCTCTGTGTCCATGTGATGAGAAACAGGCGTGCATGTTGAAGGGAGGGTGAAAGAAAGAAAGAAAGAAAGAAAGAAAGAAAGAAAGACAGAGCAAAAAGAGAGGGAGAGGGGGAAGGAGAGAGAGAGTCACAGAGTGTGTCAGATCAGATGACCTTGATGCCATTAGACTGCAGGGCAATATGGGCTGGGGGTGGGGGTGTATGGAGGTAAATGGGAGCAGTGCTGGTGGAGGGAGGTGGAGTCAGCTGACAGGAAGAGATGGGAGGAGGGGAAAGGACCCTCTTGTCATTGCTGTGATGCTGATATAAGTTATTTAATGGCCTTTGTACTCTAAATGACAAAAAAAACCTTCCACTCATGAGAGGTGATGAAGGTGCAGAAATAGTGATATCACATCAGTTCCATACAGAACAAGTTGTTCTTTATTGGCTCTCACACACACAGACCTCCCACTGCCGATAGCCGATGTGCTGGTAAAAATGTTAAAAGCTTGTTTCAGTGTGTGAAGGTTTTATGTCAGGACTTTGTTGAGAAGAAAAGATGAAAATGACTCAGGCTTAGTCATGCAAACCAACCCAACACACACTGCTGTGGATGGACTTTTGTTGTCAGTCATCCCTCCTACTACCGAGACCTTTCCTCTGTGCTGCTGAGAAACAGTGAGCAAGAGACGGAGAAGTGAGAGAGATGGAGAGAGAGAAACGAGGGCGTGAAACAACTCATTTGGACGGTAATTTGACTAGATTGTGAGTTATCGATGTGAGAATCGGAGTCACTTTGTACTGTCCTCTCCCTCTCAATGCCGGGTTACAGCAGGTTTACCGTAAGTGTGCAGCATACTGGTTCATGTTTTCCATTTCATTTCCACTAAAAAGTTTACGATACTTGAATTGTTGTTTTTCCAGCGTCTTGAGGTCTTAGAGTCATGTGAAGTGAACACAGTTGAACTAGAAGTTAACTGTGGCACAGTTACAGACTGTGTGCCTTCCAGTTATAATGTAATTGGTCACGTTGTTGTGTTATCTAGTTGAAAAGTAACCCATTGTGCTCAGGAGGTGATTTAAGCTCTCGTGGGCGAACCTGAATGACAGCATGGTGGTGCATGACTTTAATCACACTGAAACATCTTAAAGCCCAGAAAATACTTTTTACATTTACATTTCTGTCATTGTTCCTTATCTACATTATCTAGTAAACCTTTATTCTCTATTTGTCAAAGATAGCCAAACATGACTGAGTGAAACAGCAGAAACGTTGAGCAATGTTTTACCTGAAATGACACTGCTGGTTTTGAGTCATCATGAGCACATGTGTTTGTGTCGAGAGTAGAGAAGTTAATGTGATTGACCTTTTTCTACCTACATACAGTAAATTATGACGTATATGCTTTATTTACAATGTTGTTTTTTAGCGTGTGTTGGAAACAGCTGAATTAGCCATCGTTGAGGTTCCTTCCTATTTGTTGATGTTTAGGTCAAGTCTTTGTTTTACTCAGCTGTGTATGTAGACAGGGATGATCTCACTCAGAGCTCATGTTTTTACGATGCGTGTGAGTAAATGTTTTCTGTTAAAAGTACGGTACTCTCCTCTGGGTCACATGCTCAGCTTACTGTTCTGATTTCTTGGTGTTGATTTAAAAATGGTGACAGTGTTTAAGCTGTGTGATGTCATTCAGTTATAGCACTGTTTATATTAGATCTAGCTGTGATGGCTGCTGGTCTGTCAAGGTCTCTTCCAGCCTAACGATTGTTAGCTTTGTAAAATGATTTATTTTGGCATGTGTTGTGTTACCGGTATTGCTTTGACAAATAAAGTAAGAAAGGGAAAAAACATTGATAAGAGCACAGCGTTACAAGATCGAAAAGGTCTGTTGTGTTGAGCATTTCTTTGAAATGAGGAACTGTGCGCGGAGAGCATGTGATTCAGGGGTTAAGTCGAGTCTCGAGCTAGAGATGCTGTGTCATAGCAGCCGGGGGAGTGAGCGAGCACAAGTGAGTCGGGTGAATGAAAGAGCATGTTTTCGAGTGTCCGTTGGTGTGTGGTGTTGGTGATAGTGGAGAGTGGGCACATGTGTCATCCACCCAGTGGTGGAGGCAAGCGTCCTGGTGGGAACCACTGATGATGATGATGATGATGATGTTGATGACGACGCAGCTACGTCATCGCCACATGTGTTTGCTACCTCTCTTGCTCACTGCTCTCCCTCTCTCTCATTGGTACCGCCTGGTCACATGACCTAATGCTCTACTTCTCCTCTCCTTCGCTCAGACAGCTTAGGCTGCGCTGTGTTTCTCTTTGGGATTGACGCTCATCTGTGTGTGTATATACGAATATGTGTGGCAACAGAGAGACAGACAGTGTACAATATACAGGGCCGGGAGAGAGAGCGGGTGTTGGAACGGTAATGCAATAAGCTATGCTAGGAGGAGGAAAGGCTCAGGAAGCAAAACAGAGAGACAAATCGAGAGAGGGAGGCAGAGGCAGTTAGAGAAAGCCAGAGAAAATGAGAGATCAAGAGAGACCAAGAGACACAGGGAAAGTAAGAGAAGCGGGGAAAGGCTACTGAAGTTGATCCAGCCATAGCGCAGTGTAGCCGGAACACGCTCAGTAATATAAGAGAAAAATACTACGCAGGAGCTGACAACGATCTGCAAGGGAGAGACGGCCATGTTTTTCCCCCTCCTCCTGGTTAAATCTGCTCCAAAACTCCAGAAAATGTTGGAGAGAAGAGAAGAGACGCCACAAGGCCGGTCAGCCAGCAAGTGGGCGAGAGGAAACATCCAGCAATCACGAAGACGTTGATGATGATACCGGCAATGACGCCAGTGCAGAACAATGGTGAGAGGGAATAACAAGAGGACGTTATCATACCCTGGCAGACGGGAGAGGACAGAAGTCTTGTGTCCTCAGCAAACTGTAATGGGTTGATTACTTGCGGTTGCTGTCTTCATTTGGCAACAACCTGCCGGTCCTCTTTCTGTTTGTGCCCTCTTCTTCCTCTTCATCATCTTCCCTCTCGTTACAGAATCAGTCACATGAATAACTGAGAGCGACTCTCTTTATTTTAACTGTTTTCTCCACAGACTTCCCTCTTGTAGTCTCTTGTCTTGTCTCATCATCCTGATGCTCTTGTTTTCTGATGTCGAAGTGTCATCCGCTGTTCCCTCTCCATTGCCCAGCGTAGTTATCTCGCTCTCATACCTCTGCTAAATTCATGTCGCCATCGTTCTTCCATTTTCTTCCCCCTCGTAGAAGAGTGAGTTGACATTATGTAGCGATGATGATGACCCATAGACTCAGGATGTGAGAAACCTTCCACCTCATCTGTCTCCTTTGGATCTTGGAGGAAGGACCAGCAAGATCGCCAGCAAGCCAGCTCCCTCTTCATCTACCAACCTTTCTGTTTCCTATCCATGCAGCCTTGCTAGAGGACCTTTTATCAGCCACAGGTTTAAGGTGGAACCTTTATGCATCAAGCGAGGAATGGGCCATCGATGTGACTGTAGATGAGGAAGAAAATGGAGATTGAAGAACCATTGTCGGTGTCTTCTCCGTTGGCCCAGGGCTGAGTTGAATCTTGATGCTTAAACATGGATCAAAATCTCTGTAAGAAAAAACAGATGCCATTTGCAGGAGGCATTAACAAGCAACATTATGTTGCTTTCCTTTGCTCCTTTTTCTTTTTCCTGTTGGTGCCGTTGTGAGTTGAGATTGTGTATTCGCTTAGCAGCCGCTGGTTCGCCTCTGCGCTCAAAAGATCTGTCAAAGCCGAAATGGCCAATACTGGGCTTTTGTGGATAAACAAAACACACAACATAGCGTTATATGTCACATCATCTAATGCAGTAGAATAAGTAGTGTTGAAGGGCGTGGATAGCGACAGGGAGAGGTTTTCTCATTGGTAAGAGCTCTGCTGCACTGTGCTGTTTCCTTGGCTGCCACTACTAGCGACTATCCCCCACAGCTCTCTCTGTTTCTGCTCACTGCACACTCCTCCATTCCATCGTACGTGCCCGCTCTGGCTCAGATAATGGCCTCTCGCGCAGCACACACTGAAGAGAGAGAGGAGAGGAGATGGAGGGAGAGGCTGCGCGAGAGGGAGGGGAATGGAGGGAGGGAGGGAGAGAGAGAGAGAGAGAGAGAAGGGGGAAGGTGGGGGCTGCGAAGAGAGGCCGACTGCATGTGTAGCTGAGAGAAAGAAAGAGGATATTGAAAAAGGGAAGGGAGGAGCAGACAGAGATAATGAGAAAGGAAAAAGGAGAGAACAGAAAGCGTCGGCCATAAGAAGAGGCAAGAGAATGAGAAACGTGTGTGCTGGGGGGAGGTGTGTTGTGAGTGTGTGGCTGGCTGTGCGTACGTGTGTGAGCGCATGCATGTGTATTTCACCGCTCGCTCTGTCTGTGCACCGCACGGACTGGAAGGAATAAAGAGGACTACAATCCAACAAGGCCGGTTTGCTTGGAG
Source organism: Pagrus major (assembly GCF_040436345.1). Classification (NCBI taxonomy): domain Eukaryota; kingdom Metazoa; phylum Chordata; class Actinopteri; order Spariformes; family Sparidae; genus Pagrus; species Pagrus major. The sequence continues at coordinate 13,895,398 of NC_133219.1, read as the reverse complement.
GGCTGCTGTGCCGGCAAACAAGTCTCATGCTCCTCTCTGTCTCCTCTTCGGCTTTCTGCTCTCTGACTGGCAGCTCCGTCTGGACGACTAGGACCACGTAAGTATGTGTCGCTGGTCCTCGGGCTCTCAGCCGGCTTCATATTGTCAGGCTCTCTGCTTCATGTTCCTGCTCGGCACGGCAGCAAAGGAAGGGGTGGGGGCAGAAGGAGGAGGACAAGAGGGAGGATGGGGAGGGTGTTGTGTATCTGGGATTTAGGTTCAGCTGTCTACTCACAGGCTCAACTTAACCCCCTCACCACCGCCACTAGTGTCTTTAAATGCTTTGTCTCCTCCCTCTAGTTTTTCGTTTCTGCAGTGTCATTGATAAATAGCCCTCACTTTGCTGTTTTCTTTAAAGGGCTCCTAGACTGACTGGTTACCTGTGACTGGTTACCAGGTTCTGAAACATCTGAACCAGTTCAGTGTGTTGATGGTTTTTGATCCACTTTTTCGTTGTCAAGCTTGTACAAATGTGCGTTTGTTTGTGTGTGAAATAAACTGACACAGGTAGAGAGAAGACAGAGATAGACTCCTGGCAAGAGAGTAGGCTCTGTCACAGTGTAAATATTTGTCAACGCACGTGGTCTGCACAGTCTAAGGCATCCAGATAGGTGCAGGTGTCAGCCCAGCATTTCCATCCTAGACCAGCATACAGACTCCCGAAAAGTGTCAATCAAGGCTAAAAAAGTGCAAAACACGTGAGGATTCAGAGAACTTTAATTTTGTATGCAGTGCGGTGGTTGTTACCTGCACCAGCAAAGCTGAGTCAAGTTTTGAGTTTACAACTTGAGGTGCTTTAAACCCATGTGACATGTTTTTTTTTTTTTTGTTTTTTTTTTGTGGCAGTGCTTTTAACTGTGAGAAAAAGAGGAAAAGAGAGTGTCAGTGTGACTGATAGTATTTGATTGTGGGATGTTGTGCAGCATTGCAGTCACTCTGTTTCAACACACTGCAGTTCTCATAACTGCCGCGCACAGCTACCCCCCCTCTTCCTCTTTCCCGTCTGATGCCACTGATAGTGCAGACATGGGGCCTCTCACGTATTGCATGCCGGCTGTTCACTGCCCTCCCCCCTCCCCCCAACCCCACACCACCACTCACCAATACCACCGCCACCCCCTGGGACCCCCAACAGACACCCGGCGCAGAAGGTGGAATTCAAAAGACCCGAGCATACTGCCTGTCCAGTAATTAGCCACTTCAAAGGTTCATTTTAATAATATTCAAATGATGGGGAAGCTGTTGGTCGCAGGCTCACACTTACTGTCATACACTGATGGATCTAGAAACACAAGCCATTTCCTTTCTCATTTGAATGCTCTGAATCAGGAACTAGTTCACATTTATGTTGGGGTGTGAGACCATCAGCCAGGTAGAGGTTAGTTTGTGTGTCTGTGTGAATAATTTCTCTGTCTTAGTTCAGTTTTTGTTGTGTCTTCAGAAATTTGGTGCATGGAAGTTTCCTTTACAGTCAAGGCTACTTTAGTATGGAGCAACCAGTAGGTGCTTGTTTAGGGTATCTTGTCTGTTTATAGTGCACACAGGCTGAAGACTTTGACACTAAAAAGGTTATTAATGCAGTGTGTTGGCATCTGTCAACAGTTCTAGCACAAAAACATTTATTTATGAAAAAGCGTCTGCCATTGTTTTTGTCTTATAAGGGCTATTAGATATGTTGTAATACATTGTTCAGCCACAAAGTGAACTCTGTCAATGATTTCTGAACCTGTCCTTAGATTATCTTTGTTTGCTGTTCCTCTCTAGACTCATTTGATCAACATCTATCCTGAGCTGAGTGCTTTTTGCAAGTAACCTTCGAGGATTCAAGTGAATTGGGGCACCATAGTGAGCTTTAACATTTCAAGATACTTACTTCTTAATTCTCCACACACGTATTACACTCTTGAGTTCAAATTCACCCCCTGGTGCTTCAAGCTGACTAAAATAAACAGAGTGCTTTGAAAAATGTCCAGATGATGTGTTTGCAGTTTTGAGTGTGACTACTAATGTGGTAACTGTCCCAATTTCGACTTAGAGAGGAAGTGAGATATGTGGCTGCACTGATCAGCTCCCGATTATTGTTACCAAAGGTCTGAGAAGATCTTTAAACCAACTGATATGACAACAGACATTTTGTTTGCAAGCTGTTTCTCAAATACTTCTACATTTTATGTTTTCTTCTTGTGCTGTACACTGAGGTGTAATCACCACAAGGTATACCACACTTCAAACAATGAGTATCCATGTCAACAGTCCATCTAAAATACAGATGCAGCTACTTTTTCAGCCAATGGTAGATTCTGTTTTAGAGAAGGCGGTTTGGGGTTTGTGTTCAGTTGGCTTTGTATCGAATATCCTGTCTATAACATTATTTAAGTTTGCCATTTAGGGGCTTGTTTTGGATGAACATTTCTTAGGTTTGTGATCATTTCTCCAGCGAATGAGAAATGTAATTAATATCTAGTTTTGCTGATAAAAGTAATTCTCTCTGTAAGCATGTACATTATAAGCTTGCACATGTTGTAACCAGAGTATCTCTGTTTCTGTTTAAATTTGTTCATATATCTTGATTTGTATACACATGCTATTTGTGTTCTTAAAATCATTGGCATTTTCAAACCGACTAAAATGTATAGTTTTACTCAGTTGATACATCTTCTACACTAAAGAAATGGTGTTGTAGTTTTTAATAAATTATAAAAACAAATGAATGTTTTTGATCTCACAGTAATTTTATGGACTGTGTTTTGTTTTCTAAACCCCTCTGTGTGCATACCTCTGGCCCCAGATAAGGTCTCCAAAAGCATGGATGATATGTTTTAACTCCAACTGTCTGCTTTGCATAAACACCAGTGAGACTATGTCACATGACTTGTGACTTGCCTGTTGTGAAATCACTCCACTGAAGCAATAGTTAATTCAGTTTTCCTTAGCCCTACTGACCTGACCCTGCAGCACTGTGTGTTCTATATGTGTGAGAGGTGGGAGGGAAAACCTGGATAAGAGCTTGGAAGAAAGGAATGGAGCTGGATATTATTTTGATGTTTGTTATTTATCGTTCTGTCAAATTAATCCTGGAATGCAGTTAAAAATACCAATTTATTTTAATCAATTGCAGTGATTATGAAACAAACAGGGCCTTATGACCTTATTAACCCTTACGATGTGTTTGTCTTTCAGACTGTTCGAGAAGTCACTTCAGTGCATGGCCCCAGAAGTGGAGGCCAGATGGAAATTGGGTCACATGACCGCCTCCAGGAAGGCGCACTGAGCCTGGAACTGGCCAATGGGGTAAATCGCTACCCTAATAATGATGAGACATCTATGGAAACAGAGCAGCAGAGGGCAGGAAGCGTGCCTCCAAGGCAGTGGGTGGCAGGGCATGGCAAGGTCAATGACACCCAACAACAGCAACCGTGTTGGAACAGCAGCCGTGGTACAAAGCCTGGTGAACCTGTCCACCACGCAGACATGGAGGATGCCCACAATCTGGTGGCTTTTTCTGCTATTGCTGGCTCTTTGCCGCCTTCCTCCTCCTCCTCTTGTCTAGTGCAGCCCAACACAGCCCAGCTGTATGAGAAGTTCACCCAGGAGATGGGCTCTGAGGGTGCTCAGGCCAGACTCTCTGCAGGGGCTCCTGAGGGTAGCTGCCAACCTCCAGAAGACCTGAATACCCTACAGTCAGCACTGAGCCAAGCCAAACATGGACACAAGCCCCCTAACTGCAACTGTGATGGCCCTGACTGTCCGGACTACCTTGAGTGGCTGGAGAAGAAGATTAAGTTGGCAACAAGTGAGGATCAAGGTGCCTGCAAGATGGCTGATGCTCCCCGACACTTACAGCCTCACCTACAGCAACCACATTTGCAGCATCACCCTCAGCCCTTCTCCCAAGTGAATGGTGGCCACCGAGGTTCTACTTCATACCCCCAGCAGCAACATGGAACTCATTTAGACCAAGTGCCCTGCTCCAAACCCCCAATTCCCTGCTCTCCCCAGGTGCTCTCCATAGCTAAGGAAAAGAACGTCAGTCTTCAGACAGCCATCGCCATAGAAGCCCTCACCCAGTTATCTGGTACTGGTCCGCAAGCTGCTGGCACTCCAGGTCAAGGCCCTTACAACAGTAACCTCCATCACCAACAACATACACAAAACCTCCCATCTCAACCCCTAAATGGCACTAGCTTGATCGTGTCCTCTCCTGGCACAAACTCATCTTCTTCACGCTCTCAATCCGTCCCTCCAGGACTACACACCAGCCAGCAGGCCCTGGTATCCTTTGAGCACCACAGGCCCCAATCCCAGGGCCAGCCACCCCATGCTACCCCTCTTCCATCCTCTACCTCTCCCTTCCCAGGTCAGGGAAAACATCCAGGCTTCAGCCCTAATCCCCAGCAGTGGCAACAGGGCTCAGGCAGAGGCTCTGAACAGAAGAACCCATGGATGTGTATGAAGTCTGAACCACAGTCTCACTACGCCGCTGCACCTCACAGTAGCTCAGACCCCATGTCAGAGCTCAAACAGCTGCTTGGTGACACCAGTGGCAAGTTCAGCAATGCTCCTTTCAAGCTTCCAGTCACACAGCAGTTCAGAATGAGCCAGAATGGAGGTATCCAAGCCCAGGACAACCCAGCATTGGCCAGGATAAAGCAAGAGCCAGACTCTGGTGAGCACTACCATCACACTGCCTCGATGGGACATTATGGCATGGCTAATTGTCAGCAGCAGGGTCAGCACTACCCTGGCTCTCCCCTGTCTCCTGGCCAAGCAGCTATCAGTCACTCCACTCAGGCAGCTCTGCAACAGCACCTTCACTACAAGAGGAACCTCTTCTCTAACCACTCCCCTGGCTTTGGAGCACCAGGCCCTCATGCACCTCTGGCTTGCCAAAACTTGAAAAAATGGTGGCCACAGATGGAGGCAGAAGGTTTGTCACATCTGGCCATCAAACAGGAACCCAAGGAGCCCAAGAAGAAAAAAAGCAGCCAAGGATCTCCTGTCATAAAAGCTATGAGTGGGATGCTTTCAGTCCCTCCGCTGCCCAAACCCAAACAGATAATCATCAAGAAGACCAAGCAGAAAGCCTCCATGCCAACCTTCCTGCCTCAGACTCAGATCACCGTACAAAAACCACCAGTCCTCATGATCAGAGCCCCGGCCCTGACCAGCCTGCAACCAGGTTCTTTCCCCTCTCTGCCCCTCCACAGTAACTCCACTCAGGCTGCTGCTGCAGGCCTCCCTGCCCCAGCCCAATCTCAGGTATCCATTTCCAACCCCTCTTCCATTGTTTCTGCTTTGTCAGAAAACACTCCAGCCCTCATAGGTGCTCTGCCCCCACCTGTGGCCCTGGTAGACCATGCTAAGTCAGAGGGAGCAGGCAGCCTGGCCTCCAGTAACACCAGCACCACCACACCTCTGACCTCCACATCTTCATCCAGCACCTCACAATTACCAGGGCTCATCAACATAGACCCGAAGTACGAAGAACTGATCCGCCAGTTTGAGGCTGAATTTGGGGACACAGAGGCACCTGCTACCCAGCCCATGGCAGAAAAAGCTACAGGCCCTCAGCTGGGGAATCTGTCCCAGACCGGTCCTCAAGACCTTAGCCCCACATCATCATCCAAATCCCAGTCAGATCCCTCAATTGTCACCACTAAAGCCAGCTCCAAACCTCATCCAAGCGATCAGGAGATGGAGGTCAATAAGGATGAGTCAGGGACCCAAAGTGAAGCAACCTTGAACCAGGCATCCATAGAAAGCCCAATGGAGGGGCAGGGTGAGGTTGCTCTTCATCAGGAGGCTATTCCTGACAAGCAGCAGCAGCCCGGTGTATCAGAGGATATGTTCAGCATGCCAGGCTCTCCATTGCCGAAACGCATGAAGATTGAAACCTCGGGTGATATAGCAATACTTTCCACCACGTGCTATTCTGAAGAGGACACGCCCACTAAGGACAGTCTACCTTCGTCTCCATCACTCAGAGGCTTCCTAGAGTCTCCTCTGCGCTACCTGGAAAGCCCTACCAAGACCTTGCTGGATACTCCTTCCAAGGATCTACAGGCAGAGTTCCCTCTTTGCACCTGTGTGGGTAAGTCAGTGTGTTGGTGCCTGTTTATGTTTGTGTGAATGAAGGGGGATGAGGTTGCTGTCCATCAACAAACTGCATCAGAACTTTTCAGACAAGTATTCAGTGTTCTAACAAATATAACAGACTCCACACATTACCTCTTCATCTCTAAGTGTAGATAAATTTATCTAAGTCTGCAAGTACAGTAAATATGATTGATAAGATAGATACTAAAGGTGCCGTAAAGCAGCGAGGGAGCATGAATATTTTGCAGGGAAGACTCTTTAGGGGAAACATTTTCTAATTCTGAGATGCTCATATGTTGCTCTACATATTGAGCTAAACGTGGATGAACCCATAATGCTGTCACTGTTAGTGCTTTACTCTACCTCTTGAAATGCACCGGTCCACTATTAGGTCTTTCATTCCCCCTCTGCTTCTGCTTCTCTGTCTGATGCTTGTCGAGTGTGTCTAAGAATGTGTGTGTTGCCAGGGTGTGTGGCTGCGACCATCCAGACTGCGACAGTGTGAGGCACTAAAGGCAGCGGGCAGGAACAATAGCAGTGGTGGCAGAAGGAGCCTTTTGTGTGGGTTTGGGTCTGGCAGGCAAGCAGAACAGAGCCTTTGTTAGACAGAAAGGGGTTCAGTCCTATAGTTTGGGTAGTACCCTGATCAGGTTATTTGTTTACAACAAAGTAGGTGGTCTTATAGTAGAAATCTATAGATCATATTGTATACTACATATTTGAAATAGACAAGACAATAAATAACAGTTGGATAAAGTTAACTTTAGGTGGATTTACCCTTTGATACACACACATTATTCTAGTGTAAAAGGTCAAGTCTTTATTATTCAAAAATAACCAGCCTGTCTGTCCAGGAAGTCATTAATTTAACAGTAAATCAAGATTTTACTGCTGCAGCAACTGTGGGTAACAGATCATTAACTTGGTACATTAACTGAATAATGAAAGATTTTGTTCTCAGAAAAGCTGTCAAGAAATAACCACCATTTTCTTGAAGTTACTCAGAGCTCATTGTAGGGCTTTGAAGGGTTAAGACTGAGCAAATTGACTCTTGCTGTCCCTAAACATTGAGGAGGGTGCTCAGCAGGGGGAGAGCAGCTGCAGGGAGACACTTCTTAGCTGTGTACTGTTACTATAGTAAAGACCAGCAGACAACAAGTCTTGATAGTAAAGCTTGGTTACACACTGCCCTGTCAACTCCCTGGAGCATAACACTCTGTTGGAATGATATTTGCCTCCAACACACACAGATACATTATACAGTCTTGATGTGCACAAACACACAACCAATTTCCATGCAAGAATTTAGTTTGTCCTCCTCCACTTCCTGTGATGAGCCACGCCCTGGTGCCTCCCTGCACCACCAAGGGAATGTGACCTCATATTACCTCTGAACCAGAGACACACACAGCACTGAGTGTATGTCCACATTTCAGACTGACAGTCAATCAACTGATAGTGTAGAGCTTTTAAATTTAGATCTTTGAGCTAATGTTACGTTATGTTATACAGAGTGTGTGCTGCGGAAGATGTGTAGTGTACATGCAGTCTTTTTATAAAACACATAGTGGTTACACAGCTAGGGATACAAATGTTGGATACATTCAACAACAGTGTAACATACAAAGATAAGCACTGAAGTCACAGGACGTGGTCTGAAACCACAGACAATGTGTAGGACAATGGTCAAATGCACCCACACACACATACACACACTCATACACAACATAAACACAGATATACACAAAGCACACACAGACACACCCTTACTCCCTCTGAACACCAACACAAACTGAGTCATTCATCAGTGCCTCAAAAAGCTTCTGCTTCACAGTGTCTCCACATACACACCACACCCTACGGTCACAGCCAACTGTCTGTGTGTGTGTGTGTGTGTGTGTGTGTGTGTGTGTGTGTGTGTGTGTGTGTGTCAGAGGGCTACGTAGGTTCATGTGTGTTTGTGTGAACTGGATGTTGCAATCAGCTGCATATTCTCACGCTTTTCATAGATGACTTGGCTTCAGCTACAAAGAGGATGTACAAAAATACCTCAAACACATGCATTTAACTTTTAACCAACACTTCAATAACTGAAATGTGATTAAATGCAGACAGAGCTTCATTTGTGACTGAAGTTAAGTGGTTTAATGTTAAATATTATCAACTTGAGTGAGACATTTATTCAATTTGATAAGACAAACACCCTCTTGCTTCAAGCAGAGAAATTATTCATTTGAACAATGTAATGTGCAAAAACATTTTTAAAACCTATACACCAGGCAGACAACTTTGGTGATGCTGCTGATAATATTGCCCCATAAATGATGTAAATGTAAAAACAGGAAAATAAAATATTCATGATATCTTTGGTATTTCTTGTTCTACAAACTCAGAAGACATTTTCCAAGACATTTTCACCAAATATTCACCAGTACATGATAAGCTGTGATCATTCCTGCTCCTCTCTCAAGTGTCAATTTCGATTTCAATTTTGTTAAAACAAGCGACAAAACTTGAGTCAAACTTTGCCGCACTTCCTCTCTGAGTGTAAGATAAGGAAGCTGAAAATGAATCATAAAGAAGTATAAGTGTGGTATTAATACTTATATTACAGTTACGGTTATGAACACAATACAACTTACGTAAGAGAATGAATACATTATCATCACCAACTGTGATCTGTTGTATATTGTGAATAATTGTAGACATTTAGATGTGGAATTTGCTCTTTTGTCTCCAGTTATTTGTTTTCTCACCTTCTACTGCCTCTGTTTCTAGAACAAATTGTGGAGAAAGATGAAGGGCCCTACTACAATCACCTGGGATCTGGACCTACTGTAGCTTCCATACGAGACCTGATGGAGAGGAGGTAAGCCTTTCCCTCTTCTTCTCTCCTCTCTATTCATCTCCTCTCTGTTTCTCTTCCTCCTACATGCTCTGCTTTCTCTGCCTCTCCCTCCTTCTCCTCCTCTCTCTCCACCCTCCCTCCTCCTCACATTTGTCCTCAGGGAATCCATGACCCAGAATCCAGTAGGAGGAACAGGAAGTATCAGCATCATCAGCATATCAGAAGCAGAGCAAAAAGCACAGGAGTAGCAGCAGATGATAGCTGAGAATGAGGGGAATGAGGGAGGAGGAGGGATATAAACCAGATCACAGGCAGAAAGAGACAGAGATAGAGAGAGGGAGACAGAGAGAAGGGAGTAAAGAAGAGAGAAAGTAAAAATTGTGTATTTTTGTGCACAAATGTTGCCTTTAGTTTTTCATATTATGTAGCAATCCTCTAGTATTAATTAAGGCTGAATTAGCAAAACTGATTTAGCACTCTTTGAAACCTTAAACAAATAATCTTAAAGGTGAAATGAGGCAACCTATGACTCTAACCTAATCAGTGTCACATACACAGTACTAAGTAGATAGCCTCAACAAACCAATGCAATAAGCTGTTGTTACTTTGTCTGCAGTGTGTCAGCAGAATTGATAATTAAAAAAACACTTGAGCTTAGCAGTTCGATCTTTACAGGATTTGTTTATGTTATTATACCAGAGGGAGCAATGCACCACCTCACACGATCCCTCTTACATGATCTCATGGGGAAGCAGACGTAAACAAAATGGAGAGTAGCGTGGTGCAACAACTATGTGTAGTAATTTGTTGCGGAAGGTTGAGTGAATCTGGATGAGTGGCGAGACGCAGTCAACACAGGTTTTCTAATTCCCTGCGAGAACAGGAGGAGAAATCTTAAGTTTCTGCTAACAGAAGTATGCTAGCTAACTTTAGCCTTAAGGGCTAGGATGCTTAAAGTTGCTTGGGAGCACTGTTAGCTGATCCAGGATGACCTGGATCTGTAAACCCCTCACATATCCAGCACACCTCTTCAAAACATGCTGAACAACATGTATTGAACAGGCACTGCACCAGTTTATTCAATTTAGGAAGCAAACACCAGAAAGCACCCCAGTTGGTAATTTTAATGACCAAGGTGCAGATACATTCTCTATAATGGAATTGTTGCTGGGCTATATACTAAAACATAACACTGATGAAAGGTCAGCAGCTGTTGTTAAGGATTAATGAAGAGTCCATAGCTTGATTAACACATGCTAACATTGTCTTGTGGGATCTGTTATTTGTAATCCTAGAATGCAAAACACCGAGCACTTTGTGTAGCGCTCTTCTACAACCGGATGCCTCATTGTGTTGTGCTTCCTATTAAAAGTACTAAACATTAAACTGAGACACACATTTGGCTGCTGTTCACTGAGAGGCTGGATTTCAAAAGGACCAATGAGTCATTAGTCCCTGTGGAGCACAGGTTGAGTGGGGGGGGAGTTTGGCCAGAGAACACTTTTTGTTGTTTGAGAGATGACATAATAGTTAAGACCCCAGTGTCCCTAGCTGACCTTTGACCCACCCCTGACCCCAGCAGGCCACCCCTGTGGTGGTAGAGCCTACTCCCGTCCCACCCTCTCAGCCACCTCAGGGTGATTCCCATTCAGCAGGAGCCCCTTGTGTTCGCTGTCACACGAGATCTGCTCAGGGCTGAAGGTTTCACAATGGTGGGTATCACGCAGGCAGGAGACCTGATATGAGTCATGAGCAGACATCTGACAAGTTCTGATGACCTATCCCCACCCCAACTCCACCTCTGACCCCTCTCTCCTCCTTACTATGAAATCATCTTCCCAACAGTCCAGTGTCCAGGCAGGTGTTCACAGACACATACACACCAATTTACAAAACAAATAGAAATGTGTGTACACAAAATAAGTCTGTGCATGCACATGTGGACACAACACAGAAATACCCCCAAAAGCTGTCCTTTTGCTGGCATTATGTCGAGGCCAGTGGGTTCTGGTTTACTGTGCCATGCTTGTGTGAATCTCAGCAGTGACTTGTGAACACTTCTCACCAGCCAGTGCTGCTGATGTTGGCCTGTCTTTTTTCATTGTTGACATATGCAACTACTCCCACAGACTTCTGTAGGCACAGAGGAAATAACACACATTCGGAGCAACACAGGGAAAAAATAAGAAACACTCTTGATAACAAAAAGAAATGAACCTCTGACCAGCAGGATTGTGTCTTTTATTAGAAGTTGAGATACACCAAACCATCAGTTAGCAGCTGCTGAGGTGCTGCTAGACTGTTAGTAAGTGGCCCTGTGTTACCCATAGTTTTTGCAGCATGGCACCTTTGGCACAAGCAGCACCCATTTTAACAACAAAGCATGTTAAATCTGAGCTAGTCGTGCATAGCTCCACAGCGCTCTGTCAGCACTGGAGAAATTTCTGGCTGCACCAATCATCATTCTGGTGTAGGGGAAACAAACACTCTAGCTTGTTTGTACTTTGTACTACTACTTTGTACCATCTTGGGCAGTGCTAAGCCCATGATGCAGCGACAGTGCCCCTGCAAAATAGTGGAGTTTGTTTAGGTTCGTACTATTAGCAGCTGGGCTAGTGTTAGAATAACTTGATGTTTTCAGCGAGGTACTTGCTAGCTTGGAGGATGTTGTTTCCTGTAGTGACAGGGATTTTGAAAACAGTAACACGCAAATAGCAGGAGGGAGGAGAATGCAGCCTGAAACATGCTCCTGATGGCAAGCTTATACCAACAGTCTACATCTGCTGAGTTGTCTGACTCACTAAATCAGTAATTTCACACTTTTCTTTTTGAGCTACTGTCTTGAACCTGAACTGTCTTGAGCATAAGACAGTTTAAACAGATTCAGAGTATGAAAATGTAGGTCAGTTTTGACTGTATTTTTATTGTTTTTTGGATTGTGAATACAGGCGGAGAGCACACATCCATATCAGCAGTCTACTGGCCGTTAGATATATTCTTTTTGGTGTATTCAAAAGCAAATGCAGAGCTCTAGAGTAAGGCATCAGGGCTATCTGATATGAAGAGAAGCCACAATGGCTCCAAACTACAACTGCTGAAGTGAATATGAACATTAACATAATATTTTTGATATGATGATATATATAATAAATTGTCTCTCCCCCTGTGTAGGTATGGAGAGAAGGGGGATGCCGTCCGGGTTGAGAAGGTGGTGTATACAGGCAGAGAGGGGAAGAGCTCTCGAGGATGTCCTATTGCTAAGTGGGTAAGTAGCATTACATCACATCTGAGTGTTACAATACATAACTTTGAGTGTAGGAGACTGCAGTTGTCAAGGTCTCCCCTTTTTCCTTTTTTCTAACTTTTTTGACAGTCTGTCAACATGTCAGTCAGAGTTTGTTATAATGAGAGAGAGAAACCAAGAGTTGGAGGTGCCTTTGGACTTTGGTTACACCTGACAATGACAGCCACTCAACAACTGATTTACAATGTGTGTGTGTGTGTGTGTGTGTGTGTGTGTGTGTGTGTGTGTGTGTGTGTGTGTGTGTGTGTGTGTCTGTGTGTGTGTGTGTAATGAGGGGTCCTGTGGAGACACCTAGCCTTGTTTGTCACCACAGTGAGAAAGTCAGTAGGAGGTCTCACTCTGTAACAACTGCCCAGCCTCCCCTCCTGTGTCACCCCTCACACATCCTGCTAATGAGTTTATGGATTCAAAACAGCCATCCTACTGAGGGAGGGTGTGTGTCGGAGACAGAGAAGCAGGGCCTGTAGAGAAAGTGTGATTAGTGAGAAAGAGATAATAAAAGTGAAAGGGAGCAGGCTTGCACATATTAAAAGACTTTCCTGGAAGAAAAAACAGTTCAAGTGAGAAATTCAATATAGAGGTTAAGAGAAGTGAAACATGGGATATTTATATGTCTGTCTAGTCACTGGTATATTTTATAGTACAAAACTTGTCCTGTGCTGCATAGAAAATATACATGAGTATGTGTAATGTGAATTGACTCCCCAACTACATTTATTTAACATATAGCATCACAAGCACATTTAGGATTGGTGTCCAGTCACCGCAGCAGGTCAGATTTCAGCACAGGTATCAAATATCCTTGCAGTATGCAGCTTAACCATTCAACTGTTTCTCATGACTGCTGTGTAGGCACAAATGTTGACAGAATTAAACAATAGCAGGTTCTTCAGCCTTTTATGGTTCAGCTGACATTTAATTTGTGAGTATGTAATACTGTATAAAATAAGACTCAGTGAAGGTGTAGCTGGTAAAATGCCAGGGTGTTCACCTGTCCCCCCTAGATGAGTCAAACCTAAAATAATGATAAGCTCTGTTTCCTGTCAGGTTATCCGTCGTGGCAGCGAGAAAGAGAAGCTGCTGTGTCTGGTTCGTGAGCGTGCTGGTCATCACTGTGCCAACGCTGTCATCATCATCCTGATTATGGCCTGGGAGGGTGTCCCGAAGGCTCTTGCTGACACGCTGTACCGCGAGCTCTCTGACAGCCTCACCAAATATGGCAACCCCACCAGCCGACGCTGCGGCCTCAACGATGAGTAAGTAGCTGATTGGTACACTTTGACACTGGTTATCTAACATTCAAGTTTGTGAATATGTCTGTTTAGCATTATATTGCATTGCTGGGCCTTCGCTGTATGTCCTGTACTTTGTTTATGGAGGAGGATCTCTTTTTGAAGCATGTGCTAGACAATTTATCTCAAGCCATGTTCATCAGAACTTTCAGGAACACCTATGAGACCAATGAAAGTGTGCTAAAAATGTTTAGTGGCCATAACCTTTATCAGTTTGTGGTCCATGGCCTAATTGATGCTCATGAGAGTAATCTGTGACATTGAAAAGTACTCCAGAGGCATAAAGCTAAATTTAAGCCAAATAATATATGTATGCACAACAGCAAAATGATGCATCTTTCTCACCAGATGTGTGCACACGTTTATGTGTACTTTCTGTCCATGTCATATGCCTCAAGTCTACAACTAGAGTGGTACTCGTGACAGAAACCAGCCAAAAAATGACAAAAAAACACCCTATTTTGCAATGTTAAAAAAAGTGAGAAAAAAATCCTGGACCAATCAGCCATCCAAGTTTTGTGGAAGTCTTTTCAGTAGTTTTGGTGTAATCCCGCTGTCAAACCAACCAAACAAACACACAAACAAGCAAACAGACACGGGTGAAAACATAACCTCCTCGGTGGAGGTAGACAGCTATGAATGGATGCTGACATATCCTTGTTTTACCTGCTTTAGACATAACCACCATTCACCATGTGGGGCTTAGCAGCCTCTAAGCTGCATTATCGGCATGTGAATAGGTCAAATTTTATCTGTCTGTGTTATATAAATGTAAGATAAAATAAAAAGATATTTGTTTCATAAAACTTCAAAGATGCTAAATGAATGTGCTATAACAGCAATGCTCCAAGCACTTCTCGTTTAACTTTCTCTGTCACATTGTTAAATCCCCAGTCAAAATATAGTGTGAACCATGAAAAGGTTACACATCATTTATGCATTAAGCTGAGAGAGTGCTCACTGTCTCCCCCTGCAGTCGTACCTGTGCGTGTCAAGGCAAGGACCCTGAAACCTGTGGCGCTTCCTTCTCCTTTGGTTGCTCATGGAGTATGTACTTCAATGGCTGTAAGTACGCCCGAAGCAAACTGCCACGCAAGTTCAGGCTACAAGGAGATCACCCTGAAGAGGTACTAATCACATAAAAACCACTTGTTTCATAGCATTATAAAGGAATATATTAATGGAAATTATGACTGAGTTTAGTCACGTTTATAATATTGAGTCATTTTAAGCTACTGTTTTTTGGCTCTGTTTTGTTCTGACCTGTGATCCATGTTTTTGCTTGTCAGGAGGACAAACTCAGGAATAGTTTCCAGCATCTGGCAACTGAGGTGGCTCCTTTGTACAAGCAGTTGGCCCCGCAGGCGTACAGTAACCAGGTAATCAGTCTACACAGTTTAAACAGTAACATGCAGCCACAGACTACACCTGTCATCTTCTTCACACATAATGAGTAGTACTGTACACCAGACCATCAAGACTATGGCTTGTCACATGATAAATTTCCCAAAAAACAGAAAATACCTACCTGCAGGGACTGACTTGGTTGTTATCTCTGCCTACTTCCTCAGTGTTTGACGGAGTCGAAAGCTCCAGACTGCAGGCTTGGCTCGAAGGAAGGCCGTCCATTCTCTGGAGTCACTGCTTGCATGGACTTCTGTGCCCATGCTCATAAGGACCAGCACAACCTCTACAATGGTTGCACAGTGGTAAGATCACTCACCATACTCCTGATTTTTTGTTTTGAGGCTATTTTGAGGTCAGCAAAGGATATATTGTTCTTTTGTGTGAACCTATTCAACCCTTCACATAGGTATACTAAAAATTGTGGCTTTGCGCAGTTTATATTTCATCTTCCTCTTTGTCTCTGTCTCTCTGTTAGGTGTGTACTTTGACTAAGGAGGACAACCGTGAGGTGAAGAGGGTCCCTGAGGATGAGCAGCTTCATGTGTTGCCACTTTACAAGGTCTCCCTGACTGATGAGTTTGGCAGTGAGGAGGCCCAGCGCCTCAAGATGCAGACGGGGGCAATTCAGGTGCTCCAGGCTTTCCGCCGTGAGGTACGCAAGTTGCCTGAACCTGCCAAGTCCTGCCGACAGCGTAGACTGGAGGCTAAGAAGGCGTCCTCCGAGAAGAAGAAAAATAAACTCTTGCAGCAGGCAGGGGAGACGCCAGAGAAAACTGTGGTTAAAGCTGAGGTCTGCGTTACTGGTTCCCCTCAACCCCAAGGCAATAAAGGTTAGTTATTGTGTTGATTGTTTGATTGTCTTTAACAGATGTCCTAACTGTAAGGCAAACTCATTTTAATTGCTTGAATTGGAGCCTGATCTAGTAGCCTGAAATGCATTTATCCTAACCCTACCTGCAACCAATGTGTAACTGAACTCCAATACAAAGGTCCAAAAAAAGACATAAACAATTAAAGCAACATTAAGGTAACTTTTTTACCTTGAAATAATAGGTAATAGATCATTTTGATGGTACCCTGTCTTTTAATACATTAACTTCTTAACAGGTTTTCAAGACGTAATGAGTTTTGTTTGTAGTTAGCACCTACATTACGTCTGACAGATTGTTACAGACCTGGGATTTGTATTTACTACAGTGGTGTTGATCTCAGAAACTATGGGGGTTGCCAATTTGCCCAAAATTCCAATTTTTACATAATGTTGCTTCAAAATGAAATGCATTTGAAGATTAGTTTGTAACTTGCCTCTCCTTTTTTTTCAAACATTCAGCAATTATAAAACAAGAGGTGAGGCCCAACATCAAGAAGGAGCACTTCAACGGATCAATAGATGGATACCCCATGCAGGCAGCAGACCCATTCAACAACATCTATCCACACCCTGCCTACTATGCAAGGGGAGGCCTTCCCCCAACTGGCCAGCCCTCTGCACCAGACCCAGTAAACGGTTACCACCACAACCTGCCCGCAATGCACAATGGCTATTACAACTACCCCCCCAATGCACTTTTCCGCCCTAAGCTAAGGACCTACGAGGGTCGAAATAGCTCTTTGCCCAAAGCAGGCAGCAAGGCTGACCAGGTAGACAAGAAGCCTGATATTCAGAGCCTTCAGGCCCGAATGGCCCAGTCCTACCCTAGCTACCCTGAGCAACCCAACCAACCAAACTACAGCAGTTACACCCAGCCTGCTGACTACAACCAGTCCCGTCCTTCCTCGGTCACCTCGGAGTCCTCCAACAGAGGCACTCCGGTCATCAAACAGGAGCCTATGGATGTGCCAGTCTATGAAGGCACAATGTCAAGCCAGGCTGGTGCAAGCACACGGAGTACCACCCCCCAGCCTGCGGCCTGGCCAGGGCACAAGCTTAATGGAAGTATCGTTCCCACCAACTGGGATGGCCATCTGAACCCTAAACAACGTGCGGAAGCCTCATTGTTGAACCCAGACAAGCAGCAGTTTCACCAGCATCCCCAGCAGCAGCAGCCCGCTCCTTACCCCCAGCAGTGGACATCCTACCCTGGCTCAAATGCCCAGATGCCTTCCCCTGCCCCGTCGCCATTACACCAGGTACCCCTTTCTCCATCTCCGTCCCCTCACCCAGGCACAGCACTCCCAGGTATCATACATCAAGGCTCCTCATACCCTGGCACCTCACGGCCAAGCACCCCTCACCCAGGTACACCACAGCCTGGTGGCTCTCACTCAGGCTCAGTTACACCACAGCCAGGCACCCCCAGGCACTGGGCCAGCCCTGCTCCTAGTCCTCAGCCAAATGCTTGGGCCATGGGGCCTACGGCATATAGCCCTGGTTTGAAGCACAGCAATCCTGCAGGAGCCTACCCTGACAAGATCTGGTCCAAGACTGGTGAGAGTCGGTGTTCCACTCCCCTTGGGCTCCAAGAGAAGGCCTGGAAGTCCTGTGGAGGTTCAGTGGCAGGCAGTACCCCGTCCCCTGCCCCTGAGGGTCGCCTCTTCCCTGATGCCCTGCAACAGTCAGATCAGGCCTGCTGGGACCGCAGCCGTGCTGAGAGTGACGTTGAGAGCACCAAGGGCCATGACGACGATGATGATGAGGTGTTCTCTGACAGTGAGCACAACTTCCTGGATCCCAACATTGGTGGTGTAGCTGTAGCACCAGCCCATGGCTCCATCCTGATTGAATGTGCTCGTCGGGAATTACATGCTACCACTCCGCTCAAAAAGCCTGACCGCTCCCACCCCACCCGCATCTCCCTGGTCTTCTACCAGCACAAGAACCTCAACCAGCCCATGCATGGCCTAGCTCTGTGGGAGGCCAAAATGAAGCTGCTGGCAGAGAGAGCGCTGCAGAGGCAGCAAGAAGCGGCTCTCCTTGGCCTCTCGCAGGAGGACATCAAGGCCCTTGGAAAGAAACGCAAGTGGGGGGCTACAGTGGCAGGTGCCAGTCCAGGACCTGGACAATCTAAAGACAAGAGGGAGGGGCCAGTGACGCGGCTAGCCCCCACGTTCCAAACCACCTCTATGGTTACTGTGTCTCCCTATGCCTTCACCCGCCTCACTGGGCCCTACAGCCACTTTGTCTGAGGTCAGTAAGACACAAACAGACTGAGTGCTTCAGAGTGGTGCAGTGGAGGGCTGGAGAGAGCGATGAGCAGGATGAATGTCTCTCAGCCGTCCAGCAGTCTGGCATCTCTCCATCCTGCCCCCTCCGCAGTCCACTTGGAGGAGGGGACATTTTTATTGTTTTTTACCTCATGTCAGGCAGTGGTTTGGGCTTCAGACACACTGCCTGTGGTGCTCTTCCTCTCTCTTCCCTGGAGAGGAACTCCATTGCTTTTTCTTGTTTATAGAATTTTAATGATTCTAATTATTGCTATTATTATCAATATTATTATGATTGCTATTGTTACTGTCAATGTTGTTATTACAGGTATTATTATAATGAAGACTTGTTTGTTTTTTATTATTGCTGTTTTCATTAATGTTATTATTAATGATGTGATTGTTTTTGGTTATATGTTTTTTTAAATCAATCAGTCTGAGTCAGTCAGACAGTTGCTTTTTCCATGTTTGGAAAACATGTACCCTATTTTCTGTTTGATCTTTGTTCTTGTCAATCTTCCAGCTGTACTGAGAGGAGGAGCAATTATCTGCCTGACAAGACAGCAAATCGATATAACAGTAATCATATGTACATATCTATATATTTACAATATACAGATATGTATTTTTAAGCTAGTTAAGGCATAAAGGATAACTACAATTATTATCAACCTGGGCCTCTATTTCCTAGTTTGGGCCAATGTAAAGTTTGTGTCAAAATGTTCATTGCTCTGGCTGACATTGATTTAGTTTACCAGCATCACTGCACAGCACAGACACACTGTACCGGGACTGGCCAACATTTGCTTTTATGTTTTTAATTGCCTGGAACGTGCATATAAATTGTCTTTGTATTTGTGTCAGATTTTCCCCATTAGCTGGGCAAATCTGTGCACTTCAGCCTCCCAACACAAGTTACAAATAAAAACTATTCTGCTTGTGTACAAAACTGGTAAAAGAAAACCCCCACCCAAAGTCAGTGGTCAAAGCAGTATAGTGTATGACAGAATTATCAGTTGTATTTGCACTGATACCTTTTTGATGTGTTTACTGTAACAAGCAGAACATGTAAAAGGACGTGACCGTATTGGAGAGCAGAGCCCCTACAAGGCTAAAACTAAAGTTATAAACAAAACCAATCATCATGGTGCAGAAAGTAGGAAAACAATCCCAGGTTGAAATAATTAAAATCACCCTTTTTAACCACATTGGGAGAAAATGTTGCTGTTTTTCTTGGATAATGTACTCCTCCTCCTCTTGTACACCCCTTCGGCTTTTGACTGGTGCTCAGCTTCCAGCTCTGATTGACTCTCATTCTGCTACTCTTCATCGCACTTGGTGCTGAACTTAGGTGCTCTTTCACAAATTTGGCTCAACTAGCATTAGCAAGTAAATATGTTTGTATTGGCTGTGGTGGAGTACCAGAATGACTATGGTGCAGAAAATGTTTCATGCTAAGAAAAGTATAATGAATTATCTTACACATGCTTTCCTTTGCTGGATATCTGGTACTCCACAGAGGCTAAAATAACTGATACTTTTTGCTAATGTTATGTGACCCATATCTGCAATCACCACATAAACATGGAACAGGAGACACACTTTATCTTCCTTCAACATTCAAGTATGAGTGAGCACTTCCCAGTGTGAACTCTAGAGGGCAGCAGTGACTACCTTTTCAAAGTGGTGTGTACAAACAAACCTACAAGAGCTTCAGGTCCATGTAGAAGCCAGTACAGCCTTGCCTTGCTGCTTTACCCATCCATGGCCAGCAGAGGGAGATCTCACACCCTGTTTGCTGACCATGCATGGCAAAGTTAAAGGCAAAGCTGATCTTTGTCCCACTGTGGCTCAAATGTGAATTCTGGAGATGCTTTTAGGAAGAGCAGAAGGAATCAGTGTTGGGACAGCAGTGCTTTTGGTGCTCCTACACACACTTGGTGCTCTCCTATTACACTTGATTTACTGTGAAGGGCCACTCCTTCCTCTGCGTGGTGCTGTCATCTTAGAGCAGAGTGAGGCGTGTCCTTCAGCAGGCACCTTGTCACCACAGAGCCAGCCAATCAAAGTGGCCGCATTAGGGTTGCAGCTCTGTCATTCAGCTCAAGAACTGGTTCCTTTTGAGGAGTTTTTGCAGTTTACACTGTCCAGGGCTGAGAAAGCACAGTCACTCAATGCGGTTTTTGTAACCCTTTCACAGAGAAGACTGAGAGTTAAAGGGAGTCTCTGTAGCTTCTGGGAGTTGGCTCTAGTAATCAATGAATCTCTCGCTGTGTGTATGTGTGTGTGTGTGTGTGTGTGTGTGTGCGCGCGCATGCGTGCTTGCACGAAAATGACATACGCTTGGGTGTGTGAAAGAGAGAGACTTTGATAGCCTGGTTAGAATCCCTTGCATCATTCTGATTTTCTCTCCATCAACCATGTGACTATTTGATTCACATAAGTCGAAAATGAGCGACTAACAGAACTCGCTACAGGCTGACTCCTGGCCGCTGGGTGGTTGTTTAGGTCGAGGCCCTGTTCGACTCTCCGAAGGTCTCCAGCTCTCTACCTCACGCTGTAGAGACACTGGTCACAATCACAACTTGCTACTGAGGGCAGAGAATCATGCATATGTCCTTTCGTGTGCTCTAGATATCCACACTCATTTTAACCTGCTTTTTTTTTTTTTTTTTTTTTTTTTTACTCTTATTTATTACTACATGGTGATGATGATAATGATTGTCTTTGATGTTATTGCTTTTTTTTCATCTTTTTTTATATAGCTAATACAAATTGTACATAGAAAGAAAAGATTTATAAAAGCACTTTTAATCTTGATTTTAATGACAAAAAGAAAGAGCCGATTATTGACAACTTGAAGCTTAGGTTTTTTTGGGTTTTTTATTTTCTCAAGAGAGAGATAAAAAAAATGTAAATATTAAAATATTTAGGTAAGATTATTTAACTGGTGAGGATAGTAACTGAACCATGAATGACAAGGGGGTATTTTGAAGTCTCTGACAGCCCTCAACAACCATAAACAACACTTGGTCCCAATGTGTTGTGTGTAAATGTGTGCTTAGTAACACTGCTGTTTTGCTTTCGTAAGTACTGTACCCCTTGTCAGCATGTAACTGACAGAGACCTGACACTTTCTAAAAACAAGTTCATTTGCCCCAACTATGTAACATGAAACAACACTTGACTTACTCACTGGCAACAGTCAAAATAACTGGAGGATCCCCCATGTTGCATTTCTCTGACCAGAACCTCATATCCAGTAAAAACATGAATTTTACTGTTTTAAAAAGCTTGCCTGCAACTCATCACTAATTAATGGCAATATCATATTTCAATTTAAGCTTGAAAATACCAAAATTGTAATTATGTGGTACTCAATACTATTGATCTACTGTCAGTAAACCATTAACCTGATATGTGCTGCTTGCTGATTAAATTAATAGTTTGAGATTTTGGGAATAAGCTTATTCACTTTCTTGCTGAGTGTTAGATGAGAAGATGGATACAACTCTCTTGTCTGTAAGCTAAATATGTACCTGTAGCTAGCAGGCAGTTATCTTAACATAATTCACTAGAACATTATGTTTAAAACCTGAAGTCTAAACACGTTGAGTTGTAATCTTTCACTGGTTATGTCTCAGACTACTCCTTCCAGTCTTTATGCTAAGCTAACCTGCTACTGCTACTGGCTGTAGCTTTATATATAGCATTCAGAAATGAGAGCGATCAATCTTCTTACCTTCACAAGAAAGCAATTAAACTAATTTCCCAAAATGGTGAACTGTTCCTTTAATATCAGTAGAGTTGCTCTTGATAAATTTACCAACGATCATGTGCAGGACCGCATCCAAAGAGGGGGATGTTTAGGAACATACTGGTAGTTGCAGAGCCAGTCTGAGGTGAATCAGTGGACGATGTTTTAGCGAGTTATAGCCCAGCAATCTTTGTTAGTTGTGTTAGACTATCAGGTAAGAGACTGCTCCCTGCTTCTTTAGATGTATCTATCATTATATCCACTCTAGTTCTCATTATAGTATGTATGTACTTGGCACTCATGACGCCCCTGTTTCATTTGTAATTATTAATCACATGATACAAACATCACAGCCAACAGGTGGATGGGCTGGGACTGGCACAGCAACAGGGCCGATTTTACATTTTCACCATAATGCATGGCCCACATTACACACATATACACACACACTTGCCTAACAATGGGTGCTAGGGATACAGTGTACATGAAATCTGAATAACTTTGTAAATTTCTAAATGTCTCACAAGTTTGGTGGATGGTTCTCATGAGAGGTGCCACTTCCCAAGCATGTACCGAAATGGGGGGGTGGGGGATGGGGTGGGTTGGGGGGCTGGTGCTATGATGCTATGATGCTACACCTTTAGATTCACTGTGTAAAAAAAAAAAAAATGTGAGGGATAAGTGATCGCCACAGATATTTTTCTGAGCTCTTCGAATGTCGAGAGAACTATACTTTTGATTCAAGCAGTTTCACATGATCGGAAGCTGCCCTGGTGCTGACTTTATGAAAAGTCTTTTGTTACAATGCTACAAAATTTACATCTCTTTTTGAGGGCAGGGGGGCACTCAAACAGTTGATCACATTCTTTATAATATTCATTCCATATTGTACTTGAACTCATTTCAACTAGGATGAGATAAAGATTCATATTATATGAGGACTGTTATCTGGGTTTCATATTTGGTACAGCGCAAGTACCAAAGGCTGTTGAAATAATCTTTTGAGTATGTTGTACATGTTGATGGTAACTGAATGCTAAGATATCTGAACAATACAAGAAAAGCAATTATGTACTGCCTCCCTCTTCCTCTACCCAGTCATGCACTTCCTTTACTCCACCCCTCTCTTTCTCGGAACACCTTGTATATTTTGTCTTTCTCATACACACAAACATAGATATACATATGCATCTCACTGTGTATGGCCCACTTTTAGAAGTCTATTGAACGTGTCATTTAACGAACACTCTCCAAATTTAGGGTAGAGACTCGGACCCTGGCCCATAGAAAAATATAAATGAACCTACAAAACTGGCAGCTACATTCCTTTTTGAGTTTTAGGATTGTTCTTGGTTCATTATTTTCATGTCAAGGATGCAGTATGTAAAAAAAAAAAAGTGTTTTTGTTCAGTCTCTCTCTCTTTGTAGCTGTATGGTGTATTATGTGAATACATAGTGTATGTGGTAAAAACCCCACAATATTGTTTTATGTTGCGCGATAAATAAAAACATTGAAGTGTGTTTCTGTTCAGTGGCTTTATTTTTTACTTATCAAGATGTCACAATTATAATTTTCATTACAGTGGTGCACGATGGCCAACCTACCTCTGAGAGTCTGCAATTTATTCTAACAGGAGACTCTAACATAATTTCACATGATTTCTTCCTCCACTTTGATGAGTGAACTCATGGGTGGTGTCATCACAAGTGTCTCAATAGTCAGGAAAAGAAAGCTCCAGCTGTGGATTGAATTTCCTTTCAGTAATTACACTGAGTCATACTGTACTGAGTATACAGTTCAGTGTTTTACTCAGAATTTTTTTTTCTTTTTTCAAGAGAAAATAAAACTTTATTTCATGTGTGGAACTGAGTGAAAAAAAAACATGTTTACACTCAGTTCCACACATGAAAAAAACTTTATTCTATCTTGGACCTCATCTTGGATGAGAGGTGAGTTGTTTCAAGAAACTGAAACAAGTCCAGTTGCCTACGATACAGCAGTTAGAATTACCAAGACCTGGATGACTGAGAACCTTCATCAAAATCTTTACTACACTTTTTCATCTGGTTCCTCCTACTCTTACTGTCTCTCTCTGTTTTTTCTCTCCATCCTGCTCTTTCTCTTTTTGCACTGACAGTCACACACAAATTAACTGTATACAGCCAGAAGATGACATCTCATCTCATCTCTCTCTCTCTCTCAACACCCCGACCCCATCTAGAGCACCTGTGGATTGACTTTTAAGTCTCTGAGGTTTGGTGCTCACCCCTAGAAGGAACAGACTGTCCGATAAGAGGTTTGAGAAGCTTCTGCTAATGTGAAACAACCACTGTTTCATTCTGACCGTTAGGATCCTGCTTAATATGTGAGGGCAGACATAAAAAGCGAGAAGCTGGACACAGTCTAAAGTGGTGTTATGCAACCCTTAATCTTTTGTAGAACCATTACATACTGCATGCTGCTCATATGATGCAATACGCAGAAAAAAAGTTGATTTAAAGTTGGTCGAGAAATATACATATCGCACCAGGTTTGAGAGGCTGCAGTGTTTGCAGTTATGCAGTTTTTAAAAATTATTATTTAAGGTTCAGAACAGCTGAAGTAATATAATATAACGGGTAAGGTAACTAATTACTTTTGATACCAAGAAATAAGTAAAGTAAGATTATTACTTTTGAATGGAGTAATAAGTAAAAAGTAACTTATCACACTTTCTGAGTATCTTGCACAATACTGCTTATGAGTATGGAGACCACCTTGATCCAGGCTCTTTGAATAATTATTGGCATGTCACTTTCTTTGAAAGAAACACCCGGATAGACTGAATAAAGGACCTTGGTGTTACATTTGACTGTACCTTCTGTTTTGATCAGCACATCAAAGAGGAGCTGTTATGCTAATTTCGACTCTATATTTTTTATTCTTGGACTACATTAGAGTAGGTTTGCATGATTCATCATTCAAAAAAGTACTTACCTTACACTGGTCCTTTATGCAGCCCCTCATTTCATCCTCTGTCTGAAACAAGCTGCACAAGCCCCGTTCCTCTGAAATAACCTTCTTGAAGTCAGTCAATCCGACAGTCTGACTCGGTCGGAGCCTTTAAATCCAAACATAAAACTCAGCCTTTCGCCTTAAATTTTGGTTAGCTGCTTATTTTTTTATGCAACAGTCAACTGCTCAACAGTCTCATCTCAGGGTCAAAGGAAATTTAAAGCAACAAATGTTGATGTTTTGCATTTGAGAGTAGCTTCTCCATTTGCTTGTGCATTGCATTGTGGGACCACATATGCATATTATCAGCACATTTTCTAATATGCGCCCTCATTTTATTTATTTATTTACCACACAATGACAAATTATTACTGTGAAACTGTGTCAAAAGTACAGTTTGTTCTGAGCTGATTCTGTGTCCCTTAGCCTACCTTCTCATTTTCAGAATCTTATAAAGAAAAAAAGACTGTCAACATTTACTATTGGCTGCCAACTGTGGCTGCACATTAATTTTGAAAGGGGAGCATTGAAGTGTTATTGGGCGCCGTTTGCCTCGATGAGTTGTAACTGGCATCAAGTTGCAAGAATGTGGTCTGCAACATTGATTGATTGATTGAAATCTTTATTTCGAACATATGTTATATATATACACATACATATACATAAACATACAAATGTATGTAATTTATAACCAAATATGTCCTAAAATTCCTTAAATTTATCAACCATTATTGTATGTATTATAACTTATATATTGATTTCTCTTGTCTTCTATGAACATGTACCATTCCCATAATTAATTACATACCTTATATTAATTTAAGTAAGCGGGTATTCTCCAGCACCCACTTACCCCTCACCATAAATATCTACATATTTACATATATATTATATAAATATATACACCCACTTTCCTTTCTGCATGATAAAATGCACAAAATAGATTAATAAATAAATGAACAACCTATACAAAACTAAATACAAAACCCATCATAATCCGCTAGTTAATTTTAAAGCCCTCCTGCATCCCTGTACCTTGTGAAAATCATGTTTTTGTTTGTTTTTTTAAAAACCGGTTTGTGTTTGGACATTTCTTCAACTCCACATTCAGACTGTTCCATAGTTTCACACCAAGAATTGATATGGAAAAACGTTTGAGTGTTGTGCACACGAGTTTTTAGATTTAGTTTCCCCCTGAAATCATAACTTCACTCTCTATCAAAGAATAGTTTTTTGAATATTTCCCAGTAGTAGATTGTTTTTTGCCCTGTACAGTATTTGTGCTGTTTGAAATTTCCTCCTTCTAGTCCCTGAAAGTTCCACTACTAGACCCTGGTGCCCTACATATACACAACTTATTATTATATTTTTGTTTTTCTCTATGCAGATTCCAATTGTTATACTCTCTAATAAGTTGTCCACCACAGCTGTCATACATTCTAACATTATATAATTCAGGCTTTTGTCTTCATTCATAGCCGCTCCTCCTCCACTCTTATTTTTTCTGGTTATAGAACTGAATTCATATCCGTCTAATTCAAAGTTTCTTCCTTTATCAGGGTTGATCCAAGTTTCACATATGGCAATTATGTTGAACGGTTGTGTAAACTGACTTCAGTATTCCTTGATGTTGTTGAAGTTTGCAGACAGGCTTCTGCAGTTGAAGTGGATTATTGATAATCTGTTATCTGTCTTAATGGTTTGATTATACTGTTCCTCTGTTTAGTAGCAGCAATTATTCTTTGTGTGACAGAAAAAATTGTTGTCTCGATCAAGACATTTGAAATCAATATGATGAGACCAAAGGTATGACAGTTCAGATCCGTCAACGTGTGAGGCAGTGGGAGTCAGAAGAGACAGATGTTTCCAGGGGGCTGAGGTCCAAAAGAAAGAAGCCTGAATGAAATGGGACGAGGACGAGGACGAGGACGAGGACGAGGACGAGGACGAGGACGAGGACGAGGAGGATAGGGGGGTGCCGGCCCAAAACAGGTTGAGAACCACTGTTCTAGGCAGACAAAATCACTTCATTGTCACAAGATCAGACGCAAAAACTCTGTCGAACACCGTCCTCACCTCTGTCTAACAGAGAACACTATGCTTTATGTCTCAACTATACTCCACCCTGTTTTGCTCCTTGAATATCTTGGTAAACATCTACATCTTAATACATTATTATATGTTTCACATGAACATGTCTTCTGATGACTGATGGAGATTGTCTGGCAATAAGGCTGTGGTGGTTATGAGCTGATTACCATAAATACTAACTCAATGATAACCTTGCAGCTAAGTGTCCAAAATTCCTGTTTGACTGGCTCTAACAAGCAGTTATTTTTTACATTGACAGCTCCAACCTGATTAAATTGAACGTACCTGGCAGTGCCCCGCAGTATAGACCTTACAAATCCAGACAGCACACAAGCACAAGTCTTGAAACCATCAATTCATGTTGTTCTTCACTGTTAACGCATCGTGTTTCTCCAAAGGGGAGAGGACAGAAGCAGCAAAGATGTTCTATTAATCCAAGACAAGCCATTATAGCAACGCTGCAGCCATTAAAGCATACTTTGTACTTTTACTGTGCCAAAGAAAGAATTTCTCTATACTGAAGGTATACCATCATGTGATTCTGAACAATAGAGAAAGTTCTGAATGCAGAATATTTCATGCTAAATTCCTAGATCTAACTCTAAATAACTAGGAGCAAGGCCTCTCTTTGTAATAATAGTTTTTTACAGACAAAAGATGAAGAGCTGTCAGAGGTCCTTGTGCTACCTTTAACCTCACAAACTGTGAAGAGGAGAGAAACTAGAAATATGGAAGTGAAGATGAGCTGCTGAAGCAGTTATTCATCATGGCAGACTGTGTACTTTTACTGTGCAGATGAAGAAGAATTTGAATTTGTTGAAGGCCTTATAATTTTGAACAAGAGAGAAAATGATCATCTGAATACAGAATACCTCATTCTGTCAGTGAAATGTTTCTTTATTGACTCAAAAAAAAAAAAATCCCTAAAACATTGACTTTACATATTTCAATCACATACAATTTCCATGGAATTACACCTGGATTTCTTTTATGTATAAAATTACATTAACTCAGTTTAAGTTATTTTAATTTATTCACAGTGACTCAATGTGACAGAAATACTTTGCATTAAATAATAATCCTTATGTAGAACTTATGTAATAGGATTAGATGGAAAATGTCATGTGTGATTTAAATACATAAAGTTAATGTTTTAGGGATGTTTTTTTTTTGAGTCATTTCACTGACAACATAAAATGTCAAGCTAAGGGGGCATTAGAAAAAAAAATCAGAAGATTAACGGAGTGAGAAGGCCATGGATATCTGCACCAGCTGTCATGGCATTCCATCCAATACTGTGGTTTGATGTGCTGGAAGTCAATTTTGTGCAACCAACCAACATACACATTTTTTTAAATGAGTCTTTCCAGCTGGTTTTCAAGTAGCTGAAGATTCATGAAATTTTTCTTAACGTCACCTGTATTTATACAGACCCTCACGCTATTCAAAATGGACACAATGACCTTGAGGGACTAGGATGTAACCATACTGTTCAGTGGCGGTGTTGTTGTATGGCATTCAGCTTCTTTTTAATCACACAAACACAGCTTTATGTATTTGGCCATTTTATCATGCAACAGTAGTTTTGATTTGCAGGTTTCTAAGGTCAAACAAAACTCATTACGTCATAACAGTGTTAGGCCTTGAAAACTTGTATCTGGAGGTAAAAACGTATGTGACGCTATAATCCTTCCCTCTCACTGAAGTTACACAGTGCAGAAACAAGTGACAGAGGGGCGGAGTGGCTGAGACAGAAATTATTACGTTATTTTAAGGTAAAAAGAAAAGAAAAGAAAAGAAAGAAAAGTTACATAATGTTGCTTCAAGATTTACAGTTGGCAGTTATGGAAAAAATAAATAATAAAAAGTAAATATTAAAATTCTGGTTTTGAATAAACACATTTGAAATAAATAAAACAAACATACATACATGCATGAACACGTGAATAAATAATATCCGTGTGGAAAGCCCTGGAGCACTGAGTGTTGTCTGCAGCCTGTCAGTGGTCCACACATCATGTTGCAGCGGCTCCAGGTGTCCCTGCGCTCACAGTCAGTCGGTGTGCAGAGTCTGTGGCAGTCGGTCCTCACTGTCAATTCAGGATTCGCTTCTTTTATCACATTCTAACTTTTAACTACATCTTTCGTGTCATCACCAAAACTAGTAGTCTATCTGGAAATCCGCGGACGACACAGAACACCTGTCGCATTTTGGTCGGGCTCATTTATCAGCATTTGGCATCACAGCGCACCTGGAGCAGAACAGGTGAGTCACTTTCACACAACTTAAACCTGCGTGTCGGCAAAATGCTCACGCAAACACACTTGGTTCGCAGCCTTTATCACCCGCAGTGTGTTGACTCAACTTGCGTTTGTCTTGTAACGTTACTGCTACACAGACGGACACGCTTTTTCCCCGAGAAGGAAACCATAAGTTCACGGCAGGGAGATATAGACCGGGTTGAGCTTTCTCAACAGTAGTTTTCCAGCATCCATTTGTTGAAGCTGTCAGCTCCCTTTTCTTTCAACAAAACCACAAATAGAGTGAAAACAATGGCTCAGACTATTCCAGCTCCAGTGAAAGGTCTGCGCTGTATTTTCTCCTACAGTATCATATATTTATCCCTTTTTTGAAGTTATTGTGTTAAAAAATATCATTTTAGGCTGTGGCTAATGTCCCTGACGTTAAAAATAAACACAAAGATGCCGATAATAATAATAATAATAATAATAATAATAATAATAATAATAATAATAATAATAATAACAATAATAATAACACACTTTATTTATATATAATTATATTATATGAAATATTGTTTTAAATGTTTGGTGTGTCACTGCTACTGCTAATACACACTGACTTTAAAATGAAACAGTGAGGCTAAGTGCTGTAATTTGTTGGAGGGGTGCTCTGTAGCCCTTTAAAGCAGTACCCTATTCATCCATCCATCCGTCCATCCGTCCAGTCTTGAGTCTGTTGTTAGGGTGACTGAGCCATTATGAGTCCATTTTCCACCGCTCCCTCTAGAGCCACAAAACGCTCCACACAGCTTTTTATCACAGATGCAATTGCACTCCTATAAGTAGACTTTAAAGTGATAGTTCAGGTCTTTTGATGTGGGGTACTGCAGGTGGTACTTAGTGACTAGTGGCCCTCTTTAGTGTGTTGCCTGCAGTAGGTGACTGTCAGCTCTCCTCCTGTGTGGTGAGGCAGCTTGTGGCACCGACAGGGAAGCAGAGCATTGTACTGCTAAGCGTACTGACAGCAAGACATATTTTAGCCATATTTTAGGCTCACCCCAAAAAGATATATACATATCTGTTTAAGTTTACACAGATAGCAGCTGAAAGTCTGACCCAAACAACTGATAATAAGAAAAAAGGTGCTTTACAGCTGAACTATAAGCTGTATAGTTTGAAGTCTCAAGGGCATACAATAGTCCTGAGTATGTGAACACTCAGGTGCACACAGATGAACAGGTACACTAGGTTCAACAGGTTGTTTTGTATCTGAAAAGATGTCGATGCAGATGTTCGTGAGAATGCGATCTCAATTCATCATGGCCTAACCTTGGACTGCTAGTATCCCATGTATGTCAATGAGTTACCATAGACGGCTGTCTCCCTGTGCTGGAAAATGAGATGTTGTGAGGTTAGCGCTGATGTTTCTGATTTAAAAGGCCTATAAATTCTTTTGTTTGTGATCATTTACATCCAGATGACTTTTACATGAACATAGGGCTTACAGCTGTGCATCACAGGATTTTCTATCTCTATTCTATTTCATATCTCAGCAAAACCGCAGCAGCTGCTGTCATTGTGTTCCAGCAGTTTCATGAATGGATAACAAAGGAGCAGCTCCCCTGTGTACTGTATCTGTAAGGCAACTGTAAGATTACAATTTTCTGTCAGACATTGTTGTATTGATCAAACGTTAAAGGCAGGGGGACCAGAAGGTATAAAAGTGATGTTTTGAAGTTTTTTCAACCAAATAAACAAAATGAATGTGCAGTGCACGATATGTTACATTAAACTTGTGTAAAATATTAAAGCTAATTTAATGATGAACTATTTGTGCATTGATATTGTGCATGCTGACTTACTGACAAAGCTTAGGTTGACACTTACTGAACCATTGTTAATGTTATATGCCCCACAATGCTTTTCCTGCCTTGCAAGGTCAAAACCTTGAGAAGTTTGTCTTGAAAAGGGTCTATTGTTGGAGCTGAGCACTGCTTTTGTTGTCTTGTCCTGATGTTAAAGGGTGCATTACAGTAAAGCAATGTAATTTTCTGAACTTACCAGGTGGTGTACTGATCGAATACTTGGCTTTACCCACCTAATCATTATATCCACATTACTGATTTCATTATCAAAGATGTTGTGTTAATATTTTGTGAAAGTACCAATAATCATCCCTACAATATTGTCCAAGTCATCTATATTGTGGTATTTGGTGAAAAATGTTGTGATAGTTGATTTTGTTGCCCACTAGCATGCATGGAGTGCTTTTCAGGAGATTTCAGAGTATCGAGATATGCATTGTGTATCGGGATATAGCCCAAAAATAATACCATACTTTTTAAAGGCCATATCGCCCTTTATGCTGTTGATGAAACTGTCCAATTGGCTCTGCAAAAGGTTCAACGTCAACACTTAAATGATGACCCTTCTATTATCATTTTTCATCAATTTTTAAAATAATTTAATCATGCGGATCAAATTTTTTTGGACCAAATGGCTCAAATTATGGATTATGATTTCTATCAATTGTCATACCCTTAAGACTAAAGCAAATCATTACAATCAGTCATCGTCTGGGAATTGTATTTGCTGTTTCAGGCTTGAAAAGTGTGACAAAGATCTACACCCCCTAGGGGTCTCTGGGGGGAAGGTGTTTAAAATATTGGCTTTAAAATGAAGTGACAGGCAACCAAGTGAAACACACTGTTACCTTGAATTCAATTAGTGATTTTTCCTGGTTTGAATGTTGTTCGAAACATTTGTGAAACTATAAGTACACATCTCAACAAAATAAAGATTTCTAGTTGGTTTAAGATTTAAATGTGAAAATGTTACTTATTATGTCTTTAAAGGGTATACATCTATTGCCCAGTAATGTCATGCTTGCCCTTTTTCCTCCTGAGTTTGACATTTCTAAGTTCCCAAGAGTGATCTGCAATTAATCTCATGCTTCATGCCTTTGGGTGGAAACCTGTGGGAGGTATTGCATGAATATCAACAGGCATGGTACAAAAACACATTGCATATTGCACAAAATCTGACACAAACTCATTTTGCAACAGTGTTTAATGGGAAAAGGTCATAAAAAAAGAAAAATGGATCCTCTCTTATTTAATTGGACACGGGGCCGATACATCTGCCTTATCTGTGAACCGGTGAATTCAGTGCTCGAGGAATTTAATGTTAAACAGCTCATCACCAGAACAGTCCCAAATCATATGACAAGTTCATGGGTTTTCTTGTGTAGCCCACAATCACATGTCATCAAATCTTTGGAGTTTTCACTTATCCGGTGAAATATCTCAACGTCTACCAGCTGGATTGGCACAAAATGTTGTACAGACATTCACGGTTCCTAAGGATGTTAGCATTTAGTTCAGGTAGAGTATGTAAGTCCAAACATTGACAGAGCAGCATTAAGTTGTAGTGTTGAACTGCACTTTTTGAAGGTATGAAATCTTGAAACTCATCACATGTTTTTGCATTAGCATTATCCTACAGCGTAGCAGGATGTTTTATAGCCTCCTACTTTACATCAAATTTCCCCCCAGTTAACATAGATTTAAGTAAATCAGTCAGATATCTCTGATCATTATATCATTAGCAGTCATGCACAGACACAACATTCTGCATAATCAGATTAGTATCAACAGCATAAAGCCAGCATGTATGTGAACAACTGTGTTTTCATGGCCAGATGCTGTATGTCTGTGTAGCTAACTTCCATAAAATTGGTTGAAAAATAAAATGTAGCCTTTATATTCCTTCTAAATTAACGTCACATACCTTTAAATATTGATATGGGTAAGATATTCATAGATGGTGTTGTGGTAGTGAATTGGAAACATCCATGTCATGAGGCTCATAATGAGGTCACTTGAAATGTATTGATCACTCTGATCTGAAGATGAAGAGTTTTTGGCTGTTTTGTGATATAGCACTGTTGCTTTATAGAAAGGTATCTTTTTATTTACATTCATTTCATTTGGTCAAGGAAGTCAGTCATTAAGAGCATAATCTTCATCATATAAATCATTTAAATTGCATGCAAATACAGTGTTTGTAATTGTGATTGTTTTCAGATATTATTGGCATAAAGGCACACAAATTGAAATCCACCACATTAAGCAGACTAGTCTATTGCCCTGTAATGGATTCCTCAGTTGTTTCAGTCATTTTGGTCTTCTTTGATGTTCAGCAGCAAGCCATACAATGACACATGTCAAGCTGAATGCAAGAACAAAGAATGAAGACCAAACTGATACTCTCAATCCTTATTATTAGATTTGTTATTAACGAGACAACTGAATTAGCTCTTGATGCTGGGTTTCTTACAACATGAGCTGATATAATGAGCTCATAAAAAATGCAGTCAACTGACAAAAAGTCCCTAATGTAGTAAATAATAATGAAGAGAGATTAGGACAGCAATCTAATTTGGCTTTTAAATATTCCTACACAGAGGAAGCACACCACAGTAATGAGCTGACAATCAAACTGTCCTGGGAAATGAAACTGGACGACCAGTATCGTGAATATATGAGTGACATTGCTTTTCAGTGAAATTGAAATGTGCCAAACGTAGTGTAGTGCAAAGTCAGAACATGTACTGTATCTTCCCTGATTATGTTTACAGTTGTATCAGGAACAGTGAATCTTTGCATCAGCGTATCATCCAGCATTGCTTCAAGTATTGCTGTTGCTTAGTTCAGTCAGTTCAGGAATGTTGAATTTTTTATTTCTCTGTGGCCGACCATTGCGACCAGCGTCCTTCCTTGGGTCCTCGTACTCCTTTTCAGTTTCTTGAGTTTGTTACTGAGCCTTTCTCGATATCCTGCTGTATCTGCTTGTACACTATTCTTGTTCTTAAAGCTCACTCTAGTCAATTCCTAACTTCACACTGCAAGGAGACAGTTTGTGTCCTCGTTGGATGACTGCGGCTTCAATTTCACATCCATACTGAAGCTTTGGTTTTTCTTCTGAAGGCAGAGTAAGACACTACAAAATGGTTACACAAAAGTTGAGTTGGTTTTGCTGGCCAGCAAATTGTTGGTGCCATCCTTAAACCAGGTTTCCTGGCTGGGGGCCATTTTTTGGCTGTCCAAAGGCAAAGAACTGGTTCATGATCAGGCACCAGCTCTGGACAGGCCCTCAAACTTTCCTGTTCGAATAGGGGTGTCCAAGGACATAGATTATCAGGGATGAAGCAAATATATTTGCCATGGTGATCAGAAATCCTGTAAGAAACCCACCAATCAAAGCAAATAGATTTATCAATTTTTAGCCAGCCCTCAGGAACCCTTGCTCTGAGAGACAGGCAGTGTGTCAGCTGTGTGTATTTGCATCGCCATGGTGCTTCATGCACACGAGTTGTCTCACTCTGTTAAACACACTTTGCCCCAGGCATAGACGCTCCATGTGTCAATACATGCTTCTGGCTTTAGCTGGCAGCATTTGCTCTCCACATGGGTTGGCATTTGCCACTAGTTAACAATTGGGGTTTGTCATCAGTCTAACAGATCCTCTTGAAGCTGCAGCCCTGAAATCCAGTCAAATCAAACAATCTGCCTGATGAACACAGCATTTCGGCTGACTGCTGTCATCTCCTCTGATATCTGTATCAGTCATCATCATTACGCCTTCAAGTTAGTAAATGATCAGAAAACAGCAGTATATTAGCGGCATACATTATAACACTGGGAGAAGGAAGTAGAAACAAGACACAAAGGGATAAAACCACAAAATAAAACAGAAGATGAACAAACCAAAGAACCCAAACCATGACATCATTATCTTCAGAGGTTTGGTAACAATATTATGCAGTGTTAATTGAGTCAGATTATCAGACTGTGTTCATCCCTTGTTCACTGATCCCGGTGTATCCGAGTTCGTATGCATATATAAATAATGGAGAATTTTTTAACGAAATAAATATGTTTGTCATCGAATTAGCAGAGCTTTGTCTGCATGTGTTCTTCAACAGTACTGCAGGGAGATGGAGCAATCACAGCTGTTCCTCTAAACACTACTCAAGACAAGCGTGTCATCAGTTAAAAAACACACCTTCAAGCAGGTAGCCCTGTTGTAATGGAAAAGCAAATCTCTGCTGCCCTGGACTGCCGTGCCGAGTCAAGCCAAGCCATTTTTAGTAATCTGTGTGAGATGTGAATCTATCTATGCTCGCGTAAACATATACTGAATATGTGACAATTCCTGTGTTTTTCACACTCATAGTGGCATGGCAGACTAAACTTCACAACGCATCGTTTTAGGAATCTGACATTTTCAATTACTCTCAGTTGCTTGTGAGGTTAAACAACATCACACATATGGCACTATTTATGTTATTTGCACACATTAAGTTCTACACAACCTTCCTCTGTGATTGCCTGATCATTCTCAACTTGAATGAAATCAGCTTTCACAGCTTATTATTAGTTTCTCTGCCACTAAATGTCATTTGCAATTCTGTTAATTTGCATGCATCAAAAAAACTGCAGGCCAATGAGAAAGTCAGGCCAGTCTTTAATCTTGTTCAGTACTAATAAAGATCTCTCCATCTTACTAGAAACTATCTCGGCTTAGCAGCAGATTTCCAATTATAAATCAGGTTTCAAGCGCAGCAGTGTAGTTTAAAACCCAACTCGTCAAAAACTGACGCTTTGGGATGGCGGCCGACTCATCCCCCAATCCGAAAGCATCAGTATTTGACGAGTTGGGAATGAGACCCAAAAATCTACTTTTCTTACAAAAAGCACCTTTAATATTATTGCCTAGGCCAGGAAAAAGATCAGCGGTGAAGTCGCCAGCACCTTTCTGAAAAGTTGAGAGATTTTCAACTCGAAGTGCTCAGAGCAGCTGCAAAAAAAGACACTGGGCACTGCACATTTTCTCTGGACAGCCGCCTGCTGCTACAGACGCTTGCTCCTCATTGGGATTTCAATTGAAAAAAGATGCAGGTGCTCAGAAAAAAATGCTATGTGGATACAGAGCCTCATGCCACGCATTTTGTAGCAACCCAGAGCTTGACAAGCTGTTAGGGTTACAGGTTTTAAGCTATGATTGGATAATTGCTACATGGGAGAAGAATTAAGCGAAGGGTCAGCGTACACAACAATACAAATTTTCCAGATGAGACATCGTGTGTTATTTTTGTTTCACATGTATCACAGGAATCAGGTGATATTTTTGATACTGTTTGTTTCAAACTGAATTCTAAATGAGCTCTCTCACTCTCGCTGTTTGGTTTCTCCTGCAGTGTTGGTGCATTCAGAGGATGGAGATACAGGACAGCACGGCCAAGGAAGGGATGGAGCTGGAGGGATCAGCCACCACAGCAGCTGTTATGAACACCAGCCTATATTTCTCTGAAAACTTCACCAAAATTACCTTTTCCCCCTATTATCAGCACTCTCTGTATGTGGCCTCCAGCTACATCATAGCCTACTTCTTCATCTTCCTGCTATGTATCGTGGGAAACACCCTGGTGTGTCTCATCGTAGCGGAAAACCGCCGTATGCGCACAGTCACCAACCTCTTCATCCTTAACCTGGCAATCAGTGACCTACTGGTGGGCATCTTCTGCGTCCCTACAACACTGGTGGACAACCTCATCACAGGTGATCACCTTGTCTTAAGTCCTCCTCTGTGCAATAACAGGTTATTGTTAAAGTGTGTTGCCCTAAAGTTGGTCCTCTCTTCTTGTTTTGAAGACTCTTGACCAGAGTGATGCTAGATATTTTGGTAAGATATCAGTGTTTGAACCGCTTTAATTTGATACTCATGATTGCTGCGTTACAGCGGTGCAAACAGGTCGCTTCCAGCTATGATTCTACTGCATGCATGTTAGTCAGGCCTCTTTTGGTTTTCACCATTATGATGTAAAAGAAAATGCAAATCAAGTTACAGTAGCATGGTCATACAGTCAGAGGCTGACAGACTTTCTCCTTGTCCTTCATTTTGACAGGCGGGGGTCATTTTAATTTTTTTGGCAAAACCTATTTAATCGCATTTAATTTAACAAAACACCTCGATCTGACAGATCGTACAGATTATAAATTCATGAGGGCTTACTTTATTGAAATGTTACCTGTAGGCCAGAAATAATGTTAAACCACACCATGAAACAGAAATATGTAGAAGAAAAGATTATAGAGGTTATCAAATCGATTTTGTAATTGTAGTCTTTAGGGCTGTCTATCAGCGGCTTATATTTGACTTGCAGCCTCACCCACTCGCAGACTTGATGTGATAACAGTGAACACATCAGGGTATGTACAACTGAAGCCTGCACCTTATATTCAGTGCCCAGACTGATGGCCTGCTTTGCCTCATGTGGTGAATGTAAATAGAACAAAGCCCTGGCTTTAAACTGGCGTATTACCAGAGATGAAAAGAGTACTAGAATATTGTACTAAAGTAAAATTACTGTTAATTTTAGTATTTTTTACTCAAATTAAAAAACTTGTTTAGAAATGTACTGTATGATATATTTAATATTTTAACCTTATCAGCTTTATTGATTTACCTCAACAGCCTTCATGACCATGTTGGTGTGGAGTACAAACAGCAGTCACTGTGCCTGTGCCACCTATGTATAAACTGTTTCTCTGTTGGTTTCAACTAATTAATGTCACATTTTCTGTGAGGCAAAGACAAAACAAAGTCATATATTTACGAAGTGATTATGTATAATGTAAAAGGGGTCACTTACAGAGCAGACCCACAGAGAATCATCGGGTGTTTGAATGGCAAGGCTGCAAACTTAACAGCAACTCCAGAAGCTGATATAACAGCTGAGGGCACTTTAAAAAAAGACAGGAGTCGACTCCTAACACATACTCTCAAAGACTTCTATTACAAGTTGTATTTACTGCACGTTTCACAAACACACACTATATGAAGTAAAAATGTGATAATTAGGTAAAAAGTAGCTGTTCACTGTGTGCGCCGCCATACTACTGTGATGTCATCCGTGTTTATGCCAGCAAGCTCTGACTACGCAGATCCTGCAAAAGTTTCCGTGCGGCTGTTCCATAGCACTTTTCTGTGTCGGAGGTCAATTGAACGCACCATAAGCAGCGCGGCTCACAGTAGGCTAGTGACAATGCCCCCCAAAATTTGAGATACAAAACCTAACAATGTTTTTCCTCTTCTCTAAGGTCTCCCATATATGAAATGGGTTCTTAGGTTAAAATATTTTACTGCAAACATTGTTAAATTGATACATATTGTTATACACCCCAAACCTAAAAAAAGAACAAAAATATAGCCTGGTCGTATGGGAGTTAAGACATATAAACTTATGTAGACTAATAACACAAGCTCTGACAGCTTTGAAACTTGACATAATTGTGATCAGGAAGTTGATTTACCTATTAGAAAAAACTGGATGTGAATATCTTGATGTGTGTAACATATAGAGACCTATAAACACTTGCCTAAAATAAGGGGACCTACAAAAAATGAATATCTATGCAGAATGTTCTCATTTAATTTGTAGTTGCTTGGCCAGGGATTGTCATAGAAACACATATGATGGAAAGATGGGGTTGTACTGAATCCAGTGATACCAAATATGTGACTATAGCATGCATAGTGAGCATGTCACATCACTAAATGTATGAGGTGTCCCAAATGAAAGAAAGTGAAACATTGACACATGGTTGTGCTGAATCCAGCAATGCCAAATATGTAAATAGTATGCATAATCATTCATCACTAAATATATAAACTGTCCCAAATAAAAGAATATGTTGCATTGCATAGCAATGTACTGTACTGTACCGTTTGACATCACCGGGGGATGGGGCTTACAGCTCAGCATAGCACACAAAGGAGACAAGGTGACAGGATTGTAGTTTGGCCTTGATGATCTTTTTAATAAAACTATAACTTAACTTCACACAGTAAAAATTAAAATACTGTCTCAAATCAAACAAATGTTCATCAAACAAAACACTCTGAGGAGGAATGAGCCCTCTCCTCACGTTAAACTCCCCAGCTCTTTGGCTGGTGTTCTTCATGGGCTGTTTTTGGTAGCCATCCCTGTCACTCATCTGCATTATCATCAGTGACAAAGTAGGTCATATTTGGGCAGTCTGGGAAAGAGCAAGAGCAAAACTCAGTGCAAGTCAAGCCCACTGAAAGACACTGGCATTTGCTGGTTTCATTGCATTTTCCATCTTTACAGTACAGATGGGTGATGTCTCGAACTTCTTTAGGTGCTGGTGCCTTCTGGAACATGATAGGTTCAATGGACCCATCCTGTCTGAGCCTCCATCCTCTACCAACTGGGTTCCAGAGATGAGGCTTGGCCTGATGGCTGTGACGCCAAACTGCTGTTTGGTATAAGGCTCTTAATACATGTTGCTTGAAGGCATCCTCTGTTGGGGGTAGATTTGCTGCTGAAGAATCTGTGGTAGATGCTAGTGTGTACCTCAGCTCATCTAGGTTGGTGCAAGGATGGCCATTCTCCGTTTTCTTTTGGCCATACAGGAGGAGGGCATATTTTCTTGCCACAGGCAAAGCTTCGTCTAGGCTTCCAGACAGTCCAAACTTGGCCATTTCCTTTAAGTCAGTCAGATGGGTCTTCAGTCTTGTGAAAGCAGTGGTCTTTCCAATTCTGTACAAGCTGCTTGTGATATCGCAACCCGTGAGGGCGTGGCATGCAGGTAAACACTCACAAAGAGCTGCTCAAAGACTCTGAGCAATTGAACAAACTGGGACAAATCTTTCCTTTAGGCCATGTCCAGAATGCATGAACACTTGTGAGGATCCAAACATCCCTTTGCTTGAATAGTACACAAGCAAAACCAGTACATCTGTATCATCACATTTGACAATGAGACGAGAAAAGGACTCCGCAAGGTGTATTGCATGTAACACCAGTCTTGTGTCAGCCTCCTCCTGGTCACTGTAAAGATCTGTCAAACAAAGAGAGGTGTCCATGGACACTGTGATGCCTCACAAACTCGCTGCTGTCGCACCATCTTTGTTTTATGATGATGGAAGCATGAGGAAGACCACAAAAGCTGACCTTGCTAAGAAACTGGAGTCTGTCGTTGAAGAGACACAGCAGCTGCCCAGTGTTAAAGAACCATCAGCATATCTCATCAATGGCATGGCTCTTCTGCAGAGTCTCCATGATTCAAGCTTTCAGACATTCAATGACCTTGGTGAATGTATCTGGAATAAGATCACAATGTTAATGGGAAAGGAAGGCATCAGCTGTGTTGTTTTAGTGTTTGAGTGTCAGATATGATCATCAACACTCAGTCAAAGACCTTGAAAGGCAAAGAAGAGGCACTATCCAAACCAGCAGGCGGACACATACTATCACAGGACAAGCAAGTGTTCCAAACTACAGGAAATACCTGAGGATCAGTGGGAACAAGGCTAACTATGTAGCTTTGTCAGCAACTACATCACTAGTGCTGGGCCAGAGAGAATCTCTTCAGAGAACACAGTCATATTGGCAGGTGGCTTTGAAAATGGTGAGGAGGTCAAGAGGGTTAGCAAGTCAGGTGTTGACTGTTTGACAGATTTACGGTGACCAGGAGGAGGCTGACACAAGACTGGTGTTACATGCAATACACCTTGCGGAGTCCTTTTCTCGTCTCATTGTCAAATGTGATGATACAGATGTACTGGTTTTGCCTGTGTACTATTCAAGCAAAGGGATGTTTGGATCCTCACAAGTGTTCATGCATTCTGGACATGGCCTAAAGGAAAGATTTGTCCCAGTTTGTTCAATTGCTCAGAGTCTTGGAGCAGCTCTTTGTGAGTGTTTACCTGCATGCCACGCCCTCACGGGTTGCGATACCACAAGCAGCTTGTACAGAATTGGAAAGACCACTGCTTTCACAAGACTGAAGACACATCTGACTGACTTAAAGGAAATGGCCAAGTTTGGACTGTCTGGAAGCCTAGAAGAAGCTTTGCCTGTGGCAAGAAAATATGCCCTCCTCCTGTATGGCCAAAAGAAAAAGGAGAATGGCCGTTCTTGCACCAAGAACGGCCATTCTCCTTGATGAGCTGTGGCATACCACAATTATGTCAAGTTTCAAAGCTGTCAGAGCTTGTGTTATTAATCTACATAAGTTTATATGTCTTAACTCCCATACGACCAGGCTATATTTTTGTTCTTTTTTTAGGTTTGGGGTGTATAACAATATGTATCAATTTAACAATGTTTGCAGTAAAATATTTTAACCTAAGAACCCATTTCATATATGGGAGATCTTAGAGAAGAGGAAAAACATTGTTAGGTTTTGTTCTACCTCTGGTAGGGGTATCTCAAAAACTAAAGCCCTTTTTGACAGTTGGTCACTAGCCTACAGTGAAAATTACCTGTTGATTATCATATCGTTATATTGTGCTCACAGTGGCAGTGCTGCATGAGCAACTCTGTGTGTGTGGACACAGCGTGTCCAGGGAGATACCGTTATGATTCACTCTCACCACTCTTCAGTGTTGTTTCAAACGGCAGCAGAAAGCGGTTTAAATGAAAAACTCAGATAAACCCACTGTACGCCACCTGTCCAGCTCCAAATGTCAGCCAGACACCATTGGAGAGTAGCTGGTGAACAGTTACACAGCCAGATATTATTCCTTATAAAGAAAAACATAGAGGACACAAGACGAACAGGCAACCACAACACAAATCAATAGCAGGATCAAGAATCTGAACAGATGACTCACCAATGACTAAAAAACTGACGGGACTTAAATACAAAGTAAACTAACAAGGGGCTGAGGTGCAGGCGGAGCGAGGCAGAGAAACAAGTGAGGGGAATGGAAAAACACACAAAGACGCAAGTGAGGGAAATGTGGATGCAATTTAGTTGAAGTGGGATGCACCTGTGGAAACAATGTTGAAAGAAATGTTGTTTTTCTTTTTTTTCTAACACATTATGAATGAAAGAGCAGCCAACTCTTAATCACGTCTTGGACCACATAAAGGAATCAGGAGCTACTTAACAGGAGCTGAGCCTTTTATGATGGCTTTATTGATGAGTTCAGTTTTGTTTTGTTATTTATTTGAAAAAGAAAAAGAAACATGAAGGTAACCTCAACAGTTCTGTCAAAAATGTGAGAACCAGAAATGTGTTTAGATAGAAGGTCATACATGAAAAGGATGAGAAGAATGGGTGAAAAGTTGACAGTGTTAGTCACATCCTGAGTCCATTATGGACTTTTATGAGTTATGATAAGCTTCTTTTTTGCTTTCTGATGAAGTATCTGTGCTCGGCTTGTACGTATCATTTCAATATTGTATCTGAGCTATGTACATTTAACTGCTTCATATAGTTCTTGTTTGTTTAAAGGATAAGTTCACCCAAAAATGAAAATTTTGTCATTATCTACTCACCCCCATGCCGATGGAAAGTCAACTGTCTTAGTCCACACAACATTGTTCAGAGCAAAACAGCATTGCAGCATTCTCCTAAACAACTGAAGTAGATGGAGACTTAAAAAAAAAACGTTTTAAAACAAGTCCCCATCTACTTCGGTTGTTTAGGAGATCGCTTCAGCACTGTTTTGCTGTGAAGCTCCAAAAATATTTGGTTGACTACAAAACTGCACCTAACTTTCTTTGTTTTGGGGGAGCGAACGTATCCTTTAATGTGTCACAATCAATTATATTGAGGTAACGAGGTAACAGTTTATATAACAGTAACAGTTTATATATGCACAATCTGATTTAATGCAATTCAAAACAGCAGCCCTGCAATAATCCCTACCATTAATATGCATATTATATTTGTTGTCTGTTCATACTGTCAGAGAGATGTCAGGTCAAGTCTGTATTGGGTTAGACTAAAGCTTGTTTCTCCTTTTTAAAATCACATAGAGAAAACACAAAACATCTGAGTCTGAATATAATGTATGCAAATATGTGTAAGCAAAAAAAAAACAACCCTCCCATACCCATACCCCTCGATTCAAAGTACCCCCCCTTTTCCCTTAGAATAGAGTTATAAGTGGTAGTGGTTGAAAACATTGAAATACATTGAAATGCAGGACTGTCCCCAGCTATTTAGAGACATGGTACACCTGCAAAATGTCCCTGACACAAACAAAATGACTTCTGCTTGAATCTTTCCCTGCTGCCTACTATAGTTCACTGAAACTGACACTACGT
Organism: Pagrus major; assembly: GCF_040436345.1. Classification (NCBI taxonomy): domain Eukaryota; kingdom Metazoa; phylum Chordata; class Actinopteri; order Spariformes; family Sparidae; genus Pagrus; species Pagrus major. Next base: position 13,852,032 of record NC_133219.1, on the reverse strand, counting down.
TTCAATATTCTGTGGCTCACAGTGTTCTGCTTTTAGTTTGTGTCTTGTATGTTTCTATCAGATTGCAACAATAATGTTTACTCAACCAATGAATCATTTTCAACATGCACAACTGTGATTGGCACAGCTATAATGAAAAGATGTGAAACAAGTTACATAACCGGCAGAGATGATGAATGAGAAATCATCACGACACCACATATATTCATAAGCACAGATATATGGAGATATATCGATGTGAAGATGAAGAGAATGTGTTCTCACAGCCTGTTTTACTGAATAACACGTATTCTCTCTGCCCCTTTATTATGGGTTTATTGTGTGCAGACACAGGAGGAGTCCTTCATCTGTGTTTTACATAAACGCTATGAGACTGCTGTCTCTCCTGCTGATGCTCTGATGTCTTGTTAAACATTAACCAAACAGATTGGATCGAGTCCATCATTCGTTGGTTACTACAGACAGAAATGTAACAGAATGGCACAGTGGGATGGCGCAGGTATGAAGCAACACAGGTGTGCAGTGGAATAAATAATCTCAGACTCACTTAAAGCAACCGCCATGACTGCGGTAGAGTAACATTTAAGGTCCTCTGGCTGTTTGCTTATCATGGCATGCATGACGAGAGTGTGTGTTTGTTTTAGGGATTGGCTGAGATCTGCCAGCAGGTGAGTTTGTCCTTCTATTAAGATCTAGAGCTGACCACACTTTACTGTTTTACTAATCAATAAATGAACTAAACAAATAACCACCATGAGGTAAAAGCAAATGCATGCCAGTCAGCACCTGTTGGCTATCAACTAAAAGTCATTATTGGACAACAGAGAAAATAAAGTCAAACTAGTGCACAGAAACTCTCTGGAATTATTTACATGTTCTTTACATTTTCACATTTCTCATTTTACATTTAAATTAGCTCTTACAATTTCCTCTTACAAGTTTAATTACGGCCTGATTTTTCCTAGCAGCTATATATATATATATATATATATATATATATATATATATATATATATATATATATATATATATATATATATATATATATATATATATATACATATATAATTTTATATTTGGACTTTTCATTTTAATTATGACCAAATATATCCTCCATACAGAGGAGGCTTGGAGCATGAACTGTGAATTTCTGAACAACCATTTCTGACTAAGTTCATTTACATTTAGGGCATTTAGCAGACACTTTTTTCCAAAGCAACTTACAGTAATTCATACATTCATACACTGATGGTGGTGGCTGCCATGGAAGGTGCCAACCAGCACATCAGGAGCAGTTTTTGGGTTCAGTATCTTGCCCAAGGACACTTTGACATGCAGACCAGGGGAATCGAACCAGCAACCTTCAACAAGACGCTGGCTCTACCCCTGAGCCACAGCCGCCCTTTAGTCCATGATAGCATGCATCCATCAATAACAATTAGCGGGTTAATGGTTACTTTCAATCAAACAAAATGACAAAGTGATGCAATTTTATAGACAAAAGGTCCAAAGTCAACTTCACTGTAACCTCATAGTGTTCTGCAAAACCCTTTTTCTTTCTTTCATTATTCCATACCATAATTAAGGAACAGAAGGGCAGATTGTGACCATATCTCACATTTGGTCAGGTGTTGGTGACACTAATCTTAGGTGTCCATCTTGAAACTGAGCTGACTGTAGACATCTTCTGTGCAGCCTGCTGGGTTGAACTCTACTACTCTACTCTACTATAATTTGCAGCTTCTTCTTTTGTGGGAATTTCTGCAGCTTTACTGAAGCTCAGGAGTGAGTTCTGGGTGCAGAAATTAAATACTGTAATATTTTATCTTTTTACATTGATTATAGACTGCTGTTGTAATCAGTAATCATGCTAGCAGTACCTCAGGCTTCGTCTGCACCATAGTGTTTAGTTGAACTAGGAGGTTATTGTATTATTTGGTTTGCAAGTTTCTACAACCTTTAGATACATTTTCTCTGCCAATGGGATACTCTATTCAAACAGTCTGCAAATGGCATACTTGAGCCATCGTTTGTGCTGTGGCTCGGATAATCATGTATGGAAAAAGGAAGCACAACAGGTCCTTTGTCCTGTCGCATCTCACTTTGTGTCTCCTTGAACATGACAACTGTATTCACACTGAGATTCAGCCACTAGCTTGAGCATTTGTCATTTTTCCAACAGGTTGGCCCTTCTCCAACTCAGTGTGCAAGATGAGCGGCTTTGTGCAGGGAGTGTCTGTTTCTGCATCAGTTTTCACCCTGGTGGCCATTGCTGTTGAAAGGTGAGTGTATGTTGTGGTTTGATAGCTAATGCTGGGACAATGACATGATAAAACTATTTAACTGACAGAATACAAGCAATGTTAAGTTTGACCTATGGACCTTACCTACGGACAGTGTTGGGTAACATTGCTTTTAAAAGTAATTATGTTACAAGATTACTGTCATTAAAAAGTAACATGTTACATTACTAGGTTATCTACTGAGAGAAGTAAGGGGTTAGAGTACTTAAGAGTTACCAAAAATGACGGTAAATCAAATCTGGTGACATGCCAGCCCTTAGGTCAGCAAGAGCCAACCTGAACCAAGCTATCAGGAATGCAAAACCAGACGACTGTGGCAGGGTATGAAATCCATTCCCCCCATATTCATAGTAAAACTATGACCTAATAATAACTCACCAAAGTCAATACTATTTATCCTAGAGGCAACATGGACATCTGTACCAAATGTATTATATTAGATATAAATAGAAGATATTTCAGTCCAACATTGGCCTCCCTGGAGCCACGCCACAAACATGGGTCACATATTAAGTATTTGCTTGCTTTGCTACGAGCCTTTGTAATCACTTGACGAAAGATTTGACATTTTAAAACAGTTTTTTGGCTCTTTTGAGATGGGGATTCATCAATATTTTAAATATTTATATCAATTCTTATATAAACGAAAGATTAATGTGAAAACTAATTTGATGTTTCATAAGTAAGTATATAAGTTATTAATAAGAATGTATGTATGTATCTATGTATGTTTAGCCATATATCTAATCAGTGGCAGTGCTCTTTTTCCTCACATGCTGCAGGTTTCGCTGTATAGTTTACCCTCTACACCCCAAGCCAACTGTCTTTGTTGCCAAGGCAGCCATTCTGTTGATCTGGGTGCTAGCAGTGCTGGTCATGTGTCCTGCTGCTGTGGCACTGACTGTGGACAAAGTTCCTTTCCACTACATGGTTTACAACGATGACTTCAACCACACATTCCCTTTGTACACCTGCTATGAAAACTTTACCAACCCTCAGATGAGCAAGGTCTACACGGCGGTCCTGTTAGTGCTCATCTACCTGGTGCCCCTCACTGTCATCACAGTGATGTACTTGAGCATCAGCGTCAAACTGTCTTCCTCAGTGGTTGCAAACAGAGACCAGCCGCTGGCCAGCGCCACAGGTCCGGTTGCCGGTAGAAGAGGTGGTCAACCGACGATATCGCAGAAAAAGATCAGGGTGATAAAGATGCTTATCGTGGTGGCTTTGCTTTTCATGCTGTCCTGGTTGCCCCTCTGGACACTCATGATGATGACGGACTACGCAGGCTTGGACAGAGATCAGCTGGACCTGCTTACCAGTTACATTTTCCCCTTCGCCCACTGGCTGGCTTTCTCCAACTCCAGCGTCAACCCCATCATCTACGGCTACTACAATGAGAACTTTAAGAGGGGCTTCCAGGCTGTGTGCAAGTCGTGGAGGAGGACGGCCAGGCAGGCCAGGAAAGAACGGACTGTGCAAGCGCCTTGTGCAGGTGCTGCCTTTAGAGATGCCATGAGGAATCACAACCATCTTGTCTTGGGGCTTAGGAATCGAGTCCATAACGACAGCAAATTGCCTGACACAGCAGGCGTGAATACGAGTGCGAGGGTGGGGTGTGTGGTGGTGCACAGAGAGAGAACTAATGGTGAAGAGTCGATGAGGGTTAGTGCACTGGCAGCTGCAGTATATCAGGCGTGGGATAACTGAGTGTTCAGTGTTACTCAGAAATTAACCAAAGCCATAGCAACTCGAGTTATAGTCCCAGGGAAGAGATATTTACCAATGATCTGATGTTGAAGTGTAATGTGGTTACCTCTTGGAATGGTGGTCACACATTGAAAACTCAGTTTGTTTAGGTTGCACAGGTGACACCACAAGAGGTGGCAGACATACTTTGGGGGTTATTGTATTTTTGGACTATTTTCCCTTGCTGCAGACTAGCATAATGCCCTCTACCATTGGAAACAAGCCTTGGACAGCAAAGCAAATTCAAAATCAAGCTAACAAATAAGGGTTGTTCTTTGGGGGTCCAAACAAGAGTAGACATTAGAACTGCCAACAAAACATCTGATGCAGCTGACTTTTTAACCCACGATAGAAGCTGGTTTAAATCTACATTTGGACATTTTTGCTCATTTAGTTTAATCAGCAGATCTGTTCCACACATTAGTATGGTTATGCTCAAAGCTTCAGCTGGCAGGTTACGAACGTCAAACCTCCAACATACACAATCAATGTAAGCAACACCTGTAATTACTGGTCTCCTCACCCTGTTAGCAAAGCCTGAAAGGGAACAAGAGAGACATAATTATAGACACTTAGAAATGCTGAAATGGTATACATGTGAAAGGCCACTAACATGTGCTCTGCATCTGTCTGTATTAATCTCCTCCACCACATGATCCATGTACTCTGGTTCAGTCCTGTTTGAATGGTATCAGGAAGCATTGAGAAACTATGTGTAATTTCACACTCAGAAACCACTTCTGAGTCTCCCGTGGTTAATACGTAGGGCGCCACCCGGTAACCTCCTGTGTGAGATAAAGTCACTGAAATTAAAAACCAGAGTTGAATATTGGAAAGTCTTGTGTCTGCTAATTAACTGTGTAGAGCATGGCGAATTCAAAGAGTATTTTTAGTAAAGTAGTTTAGCCATGCACCATTGCAAAGCAGGCTAAAGAGCTATTGTGTGTGCGTAGTGAAATGCTGACGTGCTAATCGTTGCTAGCTTGCTAAAGCTACTTCCTGTGATAATGCATATTGTGTCCTATTTTGGTTTATTTAAGGTTTATTTCATGACGGGGCTTTCAGAATAAGAGTCCACACAAGAGTGTTAAAATGCTTTATTGTCATTTTTGTTTACACTAAGAGAGATTATTACAGTGACTGATTTTAGTTAGTTAGATAAATAAGTTAGCAGATGTTAATTCATAAATCATCATTCTTAACAAGTTTATATGGGTAGAAATACTGGCACATTGTTACAATCCTTTCATGGTGTTTTAATGCAAGATGAGTTAGTTTATTGCTGACATGTCTGTACTGGAATGGAGTAGACACACAGCTTAACCTGTTTTTGTTACCTGTAAAGCCTGTGAAAGAGACATATACATGTAAATGTATTTGAGTACTTATCTGGTAGAAACAGTAGAAGTAACATGTAACAGAGGATTTCAACACAGAGAAAGCGTTCTACCTGTTGATACCTCATTAGTTAAATGATGGACATTATAAGACATTCAGCAGCCTTTCAGAGCTGTGCCTTCAAACAGTAGCTAATGACAATCTACCTCCACATCACTGCAAATGAACAAGAGCTCCTTGTTATACATTTTATTACACATTATAAAATGATTTACACAAAAGCTACTGGTCACCTTCTATCAGCTTACTCAGTAAATAACCTCCAACTACATAAATGTTTGGATTGTTAGAATAATATTCTACCATGACGCCTTTTAAATGTTTAAAAAAGTGGCACAAAATGAAAAGTTAGCTTAAAGCACAAATGGATTTTAACAAGCCCAAGATAATAATGTGACAATCCCAGAAGATCCCCTCCCTTCATATGAAAACAATAATGAATAAAGTTGCATTCAGTAACATGCTCCTGACTAGGGATTGCAAGTATTGCTGACCAATGGCAGTAACTTCACCCTAACCCCAGTGGCTACTAAGATTTGAAGTGGGAGCCTGTATCACAAAGTGAGCTAAAGGCTGGTGTGTGCAACAAAAGTAGTAGGTTGCACAGGTCGTGTTTAACAAAAAGACCACGCTTGAAGGCAAGACAAAGAGCCGGTGCTCTGTTGATATGTGCAACCTATTGAGATTTGCAACATACCACATCTGGATAGGTAGGCTGGGGTAAGAGTGGGGGTCAGTGCTATCAGTTTGTATTATGGAAGCATTTCATGACAGGACAGCATAAATGATCAGAAGAGCAGTTGTCATAGAAAAGGTTATTGAGGTGTCGATCATTATCAGAAGGTCAACTCAGTTAATGTGCTACAGACTTACAACCTGGTCTAATGGTGTGAGAGTGCAACATAAGGGTCAGACAAATGAAAAGTGAATACAAAGATGAGCAATCTGATTTTTTTTTTCATCAAAATCCATGCGTGATGGAAAAATCTACAAAAAATGGGGGAAAACGCCCTATCTCACAAAGTTAAAGAAAGTGAGATAAAACATCCTTTACTCAGATCTGCACCAAAAGTTGATGGGGTCTATTCTGGGCTGAGAGCCAACCTCCACCCACGTTTCATGGAAATCCAATCAGTAGTTTTTGTGTCAGCCTGCTGACAAACCAACCAACCCACAAATGGATGTCCTTGGCAGAAGTAAATAAAAAGGAGAAAATGTTGTTGTTTGAGGCTGCTAATATATATTTATATTTTTGTTGTTGTGTTTATGCTATTTACAATTTGCACAAGGGAAATTTAGCATTAGCGTAACAAGGTAGCAGTAAGCTAAAACTAGCAAAAGTTGTTTAATCACATTAGTCTACAAACAAAACGTTTAACAAAACGCTTTATTTATTTACTAGTTGGTTTGTTTATTTGACAGGGACACAGCTTCTTAGCTGTACCACAGTTAGCTACAAGCTAATTTACACCTGCCGTCCCTGGGCAGGAGACAGAGACAACGTCACTGTTAGGAAAGATTTACATGATTCAAAAATATGTTGATAAATGTTCCTTTAAACCCAAAGTGGTCGCTAAAATGGTGAGGACAGACTTAAGCCCTAAAATACAATGCTGCCCCTCACTTTGTGATACAGGCCCCCAGCCTACAACTGCAATCACCCAATCCCCCACTAACTACCCACCATGCTCTATGCACTTTGTGCCTCAAAACTCATCAGTAATAATGATAGAGAGTTGCAGTCTTGTTGGCTGGCCAGCTAAACAATCTATGATGCAGCTAATGCTAGCCGTCTATGTTGCTGCAGCATAGGCAAATGGCAGCTCGCCCCAGCACTGCAGTCAGTTGCTTTATCGCAAAACATGCAGTGGTATCCTCATCATGCCCGGTCTCCACAGTGGTTTGTCATTTTCTACAAGGATAAAGTCAACAAAACTGTGAATGTGAAGCATCCTAACCTTGGTCTTTACTGCTAGCTCCAGGGAACATACATTCAGCAGTATTGTTATGACGAAGGTTGAAGGTTTGATTGTAAAATGGCTACTTTACAGAAAAATAATAATTTTCCTAGGAAAAAAACAAACAAAAAACATAGGATTTCTTGCAAGGAATTTTCCGTTTGCAGGGGCATTTACAAATGAAGTAAGGTATGAAAGAAGTGGTCTATTGAAAGATGCTTTCTAGATGCATTTTGGGACGTGGAACTGGGTTTTTGCCTAAAAGTCAGGATACCTTCACCTCTGCTGCTTTGACTTTTACTTCACTGGAGTAACCCTTTAATCAAAGGACTGTTTGAATGCTGTGTGTATATTATATTTTTATCTGATTTTATTCTGATTTAATGTGTTACATAGTGTGATGATATACTGAACTGAACAGTAGTCTTTGAGGTACCATATATTTGTTCTTTTATTAAATTAGTTGTTCAGCCACCTACCTAGATTGTGTTTACAAATGTTCAAAATATGGAGTAGAGTTTGGCAAGAATTTCTCTGGAAATAGATTTTGCAGTAGTTATAATGTACATCCTCAGGTCTTTCCTCTGCAGTACTGCACAGGCTGGCAGATGGTGAGCGATTACCTCAGAATTACCAAGTAAAGTACACTATAAAATTTAAATGGCACGAGCTTAAGTTGGTCATCTGTCGGTTGGTTTGCTGTTGTTTACATAGCCGATGTGAAAATGTTAAACAATTATTATGTTTTATTCACAAAATGAAATATTCTGGATGTTTTCTTGTTTCCTGAAATACACATTACCAGGACATATCTCATTCGCGAGACATGTTGTTGTGAAAAGTTAGTGACTTGTAATATCTTTATGCTCTAAAACTTTATTGATCTCAAGATATTGTGTTGCTTATAGATTGGAGTTGCTTTGTTTGTGACTTATATAAGAAAAGAAAAACATGGTGTTTGCATTCAGGAGTTGTGGTTCACTGCACAACTACTACCAAAGCATTGGTCATGATACAAGTAGTTTTATTTATCCTTGGGTTTTTGTGCCATCATTCTTAAGCAGTCAATGGCGTGATGTAACTTGAATGTGTCCCTTGTTTGTTGCCTTGTCAATGTGTACAGCATTGAGAAACGTATTATACTGACATGTTATATGTATGCCCTCTTATGTAAGTAAGCTTGTTGTTACTGTGTACAACCATACTGATGTCTGTGCTAATGATGTGGTAATGAAAATGTGGTAATAATATGCTTTTGTGAGCTTTTTCAAAGCATCCCACCTCTAATGACGCTATACACACAGTGGGATGTAATTTTGTTGTTTTCAATTTCAATTCAATTTGAATGTATTATTATATCAGAAGAGATTGTTGAACACTAATGAGTGTGTTGCCTGATGACACCTCATAAGAACCAAAACATACGTTGCAGACTACGGTGAGCGTGAGTAAGTGGCTGTTGTTGCTGTCTATCCTGTTCGCAGGCTGTAACACTCGACTTTCTCTATTTCTGCTTATTTTTATGTACTTGGTTTCGACTGCTACGGGTTTATCAAAGGCCAGTTCTGTTATTGATATTGTGGTCTTGAAGTCTTCAATTTTCTGTTCAAAAAATCATCTTTGATTTTGTGTGAAAATGTTTGAGAAATGCTTTGAAGGAAAGAAACGCTTCTCTTTGTTCACAGTGGGCTTTGTTCATGTATCATTCATAACCCGATTTATATAACATTTTATTCTGGAAAACATGGCAAACTTTTTTTATTATTCTTTATGAATTGAGATAATTTTCTGTTCTGGAGATCTACGTAAAGTTGTGCATTTACAACTAGATAGTGCATCATTTGCATATTTAAACATTTCAGATAACTTGTAATACAAAAAAATATTTTCTTAATGTAAGTAATCAACTGGGTTGTTTCTTGGTGATGACTGTTAGTTTAAAACTTGACCTGTAGTGTCTCTTAAACTAGCATCCCAATAAGTCTGCATGTCAGGTGTTAAAGGCAGGTGTGGGTGATGCTGCTGCATTTGATCGTGGGTGAAGCAGATGAGCTGAGGCTAAGTTACATGTGAGGTTAAGAGTAAGCTGCTACACTGACAGACAGTATTATTAAGTATTATTAAGTGTTTGCTATGTCAGCACACCTGTGTTTTGGAGTTTTGATGTAAGTTTTGAGTAAATCGTCAAAGTGTGTCAGTGTATGCAGCCACCTACAGTGTGTTTATGTTTAATGTGCACATTATCAGTGTTGTTTATTATGCCTGTTAACAAATAAATGATTAACTCAAAGGCCTCTCTGTTCACATGTGTTGCGTACATACAGAGGCTGTTCAGATAGTTTAACTCTCAGCCACAGTTCTCTTCTCAGTGAACATTTGTAGCTCACAAAGCTTCATCAGAAATGTAGCTGTACTCACCATGAGCTGGCTCACTAACTTGGACTGCACTCCGCTCCAGGCTGACATGCTCACGTGGCTGTGCCTCAGAAGTATATTTAAGCCCTGTGACTGTCAGGGTGTCTGATATCGTCGTTATGTCCTCTCAGATTGTACAGTGTCACCAGCTCTTTTCGACCCCACCCCTGCTGTTTCATCAAGCCAGTATGTAGGCAGAGATTATGAGGTCTTTGGCGCTTAAAGGTGTATTATGTAAGAATTTTCGTTGAGAACATTCACAAATTAACTAAAATGATCAACAGAATGTGAGGGAGTTTTGATGTTATGACATCTTTGTATTGTAGTGAGAAAGTGAGAAATTTATTTTTCTGGTGATTCATTTTCTAAGTCTGATCTAAATTATTTTCTCTCCTGTGACTTGCGATCTGGTGGAAAAAAAATAAATTACCAGGATAATCTTTCACTTATGCCACTTATGGTTCAAATATTTCCATTTTTCCAAGTATTTTTCAGTAACATGTCTCAGAGAAAATGTCGACCACTCCATAATTTAAATTTCTTGAACTATTTCTAACCATTCAGAGATTGTTGGAGACTCTTTACTTAGCCATGTACTGGTTATTGTTTTTTTACTACCTGCTAATAGTATTGGTAGTTAATATCTGTTCTGCTTTCGACACAGTTGGTACATTTCCCAAATATAAAAACTCTTATATGTCAAAATGAAAGTGAGTCTGTGTGGATAGGTCTCAGTCAGGCTTGCACATCTGGACACTGCAATTTTACTCCATTCTTCTTTGCAAAACTGCTCAAGCTCTGTCAGGTTGTGTGGGGATCAGGTGTGTAGTAAAGGCTCTTATTTTCTTGTTTCTCACACTCTCCTTACCTACCTCACTTCCTTTCCTTTCCTCATCACTCATTGATTCTTTGGTCGCCTTGTCTTTAAACAATTTCTGTGTAGTTTTTGCAGCATGCTTCGGGTCATTGTCTTGCTGGATGATACCTTCTCCCAAGTCGTAGTTCTCTTGCAGACTGAATCCGATATTCCTCCAGGATTTCCATATATTTTGCAGCATTCATTTTACCCTTTACCTTGACAAGCCTTCCAGGGCCTGCTGCTGAGAAGCATCCCCACAGCATGATGCTGCCACCACCATGCTTCACTGTGAGGATGGTGTGTTTGTGTCTGACAAAGATGGTGTCTAGTCTGATGGCCAAAAAGCTCCATTGAATAAGAAATGTATACAGAATGACCAGGGGTTAAAATGCATGCATTGGGGCTGCATATAGACCTAAATGGTAAATGGACTGTGTTTATAATGCCATTTTCTAGTCTTATTGACCGATCAAAGCGACACTGGGGGAGATGTTTGGTTTAACATCTTGCCCAAAGACGCTTCAGTATCAAACAAACAACCTTGTGATTGGTGGACGGCTGCTCTACCTCCGGAGCCACGGCCTAAACCCGGATTACTGAACAAGCCAGTTTCACGGCCGCTCTTCAAGCAGAAGGTCATCTGACAAAATTCTGATTTACCTGCAAATGAAAGGACAAACGGAACGGCCGCAAAGGAAATGAGAAAACCCACAGCTGACACACTGTTGTAGTCATCATGTCTTAATAGGGGGCCAATTAAATGTCTGTATTATGTCAGTTTTATTCAGTCTGTCACAAATTGCCTCAAGGGGCTTCGCAATCTGTACAACATCTATGGCTGCAGCAGCTTTTAGGTAATCACTCTGAACAAACAAAATAATTTCAACAGGACTGGAGTGGAAGAAACTGGGATGTAACCCTACTTATGAAACTGGACTGTTTGGTCCTTTTGAGATGTGTAGGTTGAAGGGCTGGGCCCATTGTGACCCACTGGTATTCAATTTGAATATACTATGCACATGCGAAGATGGTCTTACATGATGCACTATCAGTATAATTCCTCCCATCTTTAGTGTAATCAGTGCCTCCTAATAACTTATTTCTTGATCCACTTTGCATGTTCAATTATTCCCTGTACATGCAGTTCCATCATTGGAAACATAAAACTGTGCAAAATGGAGAACTTCAAAGAAATATGTGCTAATTAGAAAAGTATCTCACCAATTTCTATAACCAATTATTATCCTTTATGTGGCATCTGCCAGTCTCATTATATCATCTAATTAAGGCTCATTTTAGGCCGCTGCATTGTGATAATTGTTAGGAAAGGTACGTTAAGCAGACTGCTTTTAATCTCTTTAATTCAAAGGGGAAAATGTAAATGCATTGCAGGCACTGTTGCTTAGGAATGGCTTTTGGTCTGTTTGCTTTTGGTTGGATTATACAACTGGACATTAACAAAACATTTCAAGGAAAATGACAGATTCTCACAACTATATCACCAAGCTGTAGAGGTTGTATCTGAAACAAACAAGAAACATAAATAATACAAGCCTGTGGTTTAATTAACTTCCCCCTCCAGATAAGCAATTAAGAGATTTCTAAAATGCTTTTAATCAAACACAAATGCACGTAATTCTCAAACATGTTCTAGTACAATATAACATGACATTGTAATCTGTATGCAACAGATTTGACTCATATGCTTCCCATTTTGCACTCCATGATGATACTTTAAAGTTTTGCATTTTACTCATGACACCCAGCTCTAGACAAATCTTTACCCTCTTTAACAAATACAATGTGTTTTGTAATCATAATGCAGTGTGCTGCAGATCAGACTCTTTAGTGTACTGCTGACAGGAAACTAATTTAAAATTAACATGACAAGAATTGTTTAATACTGTATGAGCTTGTTTAGCTGGTCTTGTTCTGCTGTGGAATTGACGGCAGCAACAATGTGGAGCGAAGTGGTGTGGCAAGAAAAAAATGATGGCAGGCAATGGAAAAAGCAATACAAGTCCAGCTGTTTTGTGGCAGTCCTTTTATTAATGACGTCGATGACAGCAGCTCTGTAGCGGAAAATGAACAGACATTTATCTAAAGGAAAAGCAGACAATCTGCTGCTGTTTTTCTACAAATACAGGATGCGTCTTTTAAAGAGCAAAAAATAAAGCTTTGTTTTACATTACAGGAAAGCTCATATGAAGCTAATCTATTTAAGTAATCAGAGGGGTAAAAACATTTTATTTGTGCACAACTGCATAAACATTTGTTCCATAAACGCACTAATTATCATTCTGTATGAATAAGCTCTGGTTCCAATTATGTCTCAGTCGAGCTAGTCTTTTCTTTCTGATGCTATACTCAGTCAAGAGATATTTTCATACTAATATATAATATGAAATTCAGAGTAAAAAGGAAAAAGTAAGTTCACAACTGCATGAAAAGTATTTAAATTCAAACATTGTGTTTGATCAATCTTAAAAATAATGTGAAACCATAGATTTGGTTAGAAATCCGTTTTATTTTGGTTTAATAGGGCACTTAGCCTGACAAAGAAAAGCATAGAACAAATTATTCTTTATACAGATGTGTTTCATTTATTTACTCAGGTTATTCTCAGGTTGTTTGGGTTTTTTTGCATACAGGAATGCTTCCCCAACTAAACAATTTCCTTCTAGTTTGCTTAATTTTATTCTATATCTTGCTTTTGATTTGATTTTTACTGTGAGGCACTTTGTGAAGTCTGATCTGGAAAAACAGTATACATAAACAACTGTAGATGCTCAGAAAGACAACGCAGGCATCAATATAAAAATGAACCGTCAGCAGGAGGAAACCTGCTGTTTTGAAGGTGCAAAAAACGAAAAGGGAGTGTGAAATGAGCCCCACAACTTGTAACAGTCATATTTCACAGAACATTCAACTCCTCTAACAGGCTGGCCACACTGGAAGCATAAGCAGCACCTGTATGGGATGTTATGTCTTGCTTTTCATTTTGTGTTAACAAGTTAGAATGGCCAGGCTGTCAAGCGATTCTCGGCAAAAATTGACCTGAAAACAACTTGTAGACCTGCAGATTTCTGCATCTGTAGAATATGTCACAGCCATGAACAGATTACACACAACAAGTGAAGGGCAGATTCTTCCTCTGCACTCTTTTCTCTTTTTGTCTCTCTTTCCCACTCTCTTTATGGGGGCAAAAGAAAATCACGTCATCATATTTATTGATAATTAGCAAAGGCAAACTCCATGTAAACAGATAGGGCAGGCAGGAGCTGTGCTGCTGCAGCAACACTGCCTGTGTGGACACACATGCGCAAGTGAGCCCCAGCAGCTCAGCAACGCAGCTGCCACGCACTACACAAGCATCCAGTGTGGCCAGCCTTTAACTGTGATTTCTGAAGTTAATAAACCACTGTCATCCACAATGTGAGCTCATACCATAAATATGAACACCTATTCTAAACACACATTCACAAATGTACATGTGAACCCACACACACACACACACACAAAATCTAATATTTCAGTACTAAAGATCTAAACACAGGGTGTATTCATTTTCATAGTAACTCTGGTTTCACTTTTCCGTCACCGGTCTGATGATTCAGTGCTGCCCTTCGCTCTTGATCCTACAGGCCACAGCTGTGATAAGTGCTGCTCCCTTCCCGCTTCCATCCTCTGACTTTTGGAAAGTCACCTGACACTGCGGGGCCAAATCCTGCAACGTCTCTTGCATGATACTGGAGAAACTTGAGGAAGAAGGAAGGAGGGAAGAGAATAAAAAGGTTCAGTGTTGAGAATCTCATTCTGATGCACACTTAGTTATTTTCGATATGTAGAAATAGACAGACTTGTTCAATACTGAAAAAATAGGTCAAATATTGGTGTTAGGACATAATTGCTCCTTACTGAGGATGCGTCTTGTAAAGGGTGCCATCCACTCCCACGGTGATGGAAAACTGATTGAGGTTGCGATTCTGTCGCATCCTGTCAACCACAGCGGCTAAACCAGCACCGCAGAGCTGAGCTGCACGGCGAGCGACCACACTACAGACCTCCTTCACCAGTACACTGTCGTCACATGTGGAGCTGGTGAGGCCCAGGTGCCTCAGGATTGACCGGATCTGTCGCATGGCCAGACGGTCACTTTGGGATCAGAGGGATTCAGACGGGTTACACACATGTAAGAGATGTGCTGCTCTCAGCACTAGCCAACATGTGATAGACTGTTAAACCTATAAAATCAGTTTTGAGTTTACTGGCGGTTGAACACCATTATGCTGTTATGTAGACAAAAACATTGTTAAAATGTATTTCAAAGCTGCTTTTACATTTTTAGCCATTAGTCCAGTGATTTATTCAGTTAATGTGTTAACATGAAGAACTGCTGCATATTAACAGCACTGTTTCTTCCCTGAAGGGACTCCTGACAGACTGCTTCACTTCAGCCTTATTGTACATGTCTTTCACCACTACAGCTCAGAGGAACATGAAGCTATTTTGTGATAAATAAACAAGCAATTCCCGAAGGGGACATCAAAGGTACTGTTAAAATTGATTGTATATAGAGGGAATGCTGTTGGCTACTATTACACTCAATGAGATAACTGAAGGGTAATCAACTTCAAGGTTGTATCAGCATGTACAACTGCTGGCAGCTAATAAAGAGGTTCACCCGTGAGTTAATGGATCAAAAAAAAAATGCAGTCTGGTTTTAACTGTAAGTAGGTTTATTTTTATTGAGTGGTATAACTAAATCAAAATGTCAGACACATTTCGGGTTTAAGTTAGCTTTCGCAAAGAATCTGCTTAATGTAGTAGAGATCAACTACCACCAACACACTCCCAGCAGCTGCTGGTTTCAAGAGGATATTATGGCAACTCGTTTCGTTCACTTAGTTTCAAAGTTTCAAATCACTAGTGCAGGCAGATCCCTCTTGTGTTTGTGTGTCGCACGTCGCTCACAGCTGGATGTAAATACCGGTGTGTATCTATCACGAGTTCTGTTGATCTTGTCCGGCGCAGCTTCCGTAGTGCAAGCGGCTGTGAGGGAGACTCGCGTGCACGTGGGAGCGTGCCTCCAGGCAGATATAGCATAGTGACTGTTTAGGCTGTAAAAATGTACTAAATGACGTTGTTTCGACTAAAATCTGCATGTCGCCACTTCAGGACACTTGGATTGCAGCGGACGAGCAGTATGGAGCAATATTACAAAGTTTTTGTGTAGTTTTATGGACCTTTTCGCCTCGGACACCATTTACACCCGTACCCCCACGGGTCTCCAGCTGCACTTTGAGGAATAAGAAACTACACCGGACTTCTCATCAGCATGAGGGTGAGTCGATAATGACTGAATTTCGTTCTAGAGTGAACTATTCCTTTAAGGTAAAAAAAAGATACAAAACACTGATTTAGGGGCACAGTTTCAAAAGATGATTGACATTTCTCATGGATATTACAGTATTTACATGAATAAAAGCTTACAGTTTTTTACAGTTTGAGGAATCAAGAGACGTCCTTTTTAAAGGCAGTTCTCGCTCATTCAAAGCGGATAAAGGAAAATCACGTCATCATATTTATTGATAATTAACAAAGGCAAACTCCATGTAGACAGATAGGGCAGGCAGCAGCAACACAGCTGCCACGTAGCCTATGTGAACACAAACACGTGAGTGAGCTGCAGCAGCTCAGCAATGCAGCTGCCACGCAGTACACAGTCATCCAGCCTGTTAGACTAGAACAGTGTCTAACACTAACCTTTCAATCTGTGACAGGAACTTTGTCGCAAAGATGCCCCAGGTCTTCAGTCGCTCGGACAGTTTGCCTCTGAACAGCAGGCCCTTAGATGTAAAATCAATCAGAACATTCCTCACGATCTCCCCCAGGTACATGCCACTGATCATCTTCTCATACCTCAGAGAAAAAGACACACAAACAGAAAACTTAAACATGCATAAATAAATAAATGACATTGCAACAACCAGATGCTGCACAATGTTTTTTTCACAGAAATGACGTGAAGGACACTGGATGCTCTCTGTCTTTAGACCCTCTCTCTGAGGCAGTCGGTCCTCTGTGCCCTCTTGTCCATCAGTTTAGACTGTATTTGTGAGTACATGGTACATTTGATTTGGCATTTGGCACTTCTGGTTGTTTTTTATTGACACTAAAATAGTGGAAATAATACATCATAAATCGTCATCCAGTACCTCTGTTTCCCAGGGTTATTAGAGGAATCATCGACAATGTGGTCAAACTGGGTGCAGAAGTCATCGAGTTCACCATTGTCACCAAATGCTCCCCACTCCATGTTGATACACATACGACCGTTATTACCCTCCACCAGTTCGATGTTCTTCATTTCCTCCATGTAGCAGGCATTGGTCCCTGTGCCTGAATTAAACATAGGTGGAAAGTGCATTCAAGGAAGGAGATCATCAAGTTTTTCATTCAGATTCCATATTCACTCATTCAATGTTTGCTCACAGTATACTCATTTAAATGTTAAAAATAGAAAAAAGAGACTGGTTTCCAGAGAGGAAGGTGGGGGGTAGACAGACTTACCTACGATGAGTCCCAACTCACATTTGGGGTCCTCATAGCCGCAGGTCATCATGGTTCCCACTGTGTCATTAACCACTGCTACAAAATTCAAGTCAAATTCCTGGAAGCAGTGAAAAACAATTAATTTCCAGCTGACTGAGTTTTTACATCTTACATTAGTTTTGTTGCGTCCGTCACAGCAGGACAACTTACACCATTATTATTCTTATTACTACATTGGCTTTGGTGCCCTCAGGATACCTATGCTAAACTTTAATATGAGACGAGGTCTAATCAACCAAAGTAAGGAAAAAATCTTATATGGGTACGGCAGAACAATTATGACTAAGTGCAATAACCAAATTGCAAGAATTGCAATCATTCTATAAAAAGGTCAAATGTGTCACAAAACAGTGTTTTAATGAAATTGTGTAGTGCTGCAGAAATGCTCTGGCCTACAAAGCTTGTTCTCCAGATGTAATAAAACATGTTTGTTTGGCAGAGACTGGGAGAAATGCCACATCATCATGATTTTACTAGTTTTTCCATGACAATGAAAATTGTGATGTAAAATGTAATCATCCCTAATAATCATGAATTATAACACAATCGCAATATCTGTCAAAATAATCGCAATATCACTTTTTCATCATTTCGTGCAGCCCTATATATTGGTGAAGCTTTATTAAAGTATTAGGTTAATCTCCTTCATATGTGGGATTCTCAGTGCAATATAACCCTTAAGACTGGTTGCTTTTAGTGGCAAAGGTTCATCCTTTAACTCAAATTAAGGACTGATTAACTTTAGCCCTGACTGATTCTTAAAACCAACTGAGGTTTCTAGATTAAAATCCAAAGCAAGAGTTTCAGGTGTACCCATTAAAAAAAACAGTTCTTGTAAGGGACAGTGTAAAGACATAAAGGTTATACTTGGCTGTCTGCAGCAGTTTGCAACCATTATGAAGAAAATATATTAAAGTGAGAAAGAAGGAGGGGGAATATGTTGCAGACAAACCACTTCAGGTATTATACAGATTAAACCTAAACTTGTAACTTCATTAAAAGTTCCTACATCACATGCAATAGAAAGCAGACCTGCTGAGCTCTATACAAGACAACAAAGACTATATGACCATATGTGTTGTTTGTAAGCCACTTTGGCCCCTTACGGGCAGGGATGTAGTTTAAGTACAGGAGTGCACCTAAGACTTGCTCACACGTACGTACACACGCATGCGATAGGTGCATGCACGTAGAGTAGACAGTTACATTATTTCTAATAATTAACAATCTTGATTAAAAAAACATATCTATATATTCCCAAGGTAAGACATCATTTTGAGGTATAAAGTGTAATTTACGAGGTAAAAAGTCATGAATATGTGATAAAAAGGTTGTAATTATGACATTTATATCTCAATTTCGACATTATCTAATAATTTCTATCTCAGAATTTCAATTTTTTTTATATCTCATAAATCTTGAAACTCAAATTGCTATTTCATAATTTTGACTTTCTATCTCATAATAATGACTTTTAGAATCTCACAATTTCTACCTTTTATCTCATAATTATGACTTACTATGGAAATAAAGCTTAGTTTTCATCGTATCCTTTTCTTTAACTGGCAGAAATGGGCTTTCATATTCATCACCGTGAACCTTGTGCAAAGCCTGGCACAGGACACTTTTGGATTAGGTGATAACAGACAGCATGACTGCAACAAGGTAGGCAGATTGTTTTTTCAAAGCTGCTGCTGTGCACTGTAACTTCTGTCATAATGGTTGTCCCACTGTGAATATATATATATGGCTTTATTCGATAGGACAGCTTGAGAGATGACAGGAAATGGGATGAGAGAGAGGAGGGATGACATGCAGCAGGGGGCCGCATGTCAGACCTGAACCCTGGGCCACTGCAGCAAGGACACAGCCTCTGTACATGGGATGCACGCGTAACAACTGAGCTACTGTGGTGCCCCCCACTGTGAATATTTTTGCCAGGAAAAACAAAGCAGAAACTCCTTATTGACTTTGTGCGCAAATCCTGGACATGTCACGTTTTACATTGAAATAGGTTAATAGTTGGTTGGCTCAGGTCCTAAACGCTGTTGCTGCTCCTGTTCCTGTGCTGTAACTCTAAGTTACTTGTTTTGAGGGTGTAGGTCGGGTGAAATGCAGCCCCCCGCAGACAGAGTGGATAACATACGATAACAACTATACTGGGCATGCCCAGCTTGTTACATACACGTCACATAATGTAACAAATTCCACATGCAGAGCTGTACAGCTTTGCTGATGAGAAGCTGCAAACCTTTGTTCAAAACATGCCATAAAACTAAGCAGTTTTAGGAATTCATCATTTTAAAATTCTAAAATTCAACCGAATTATGCAAACTGGGAACATTTTATTTTCCTCACTTATTTCCTCATTCCGGTGCGCTCCGACAGCACCACACCTATGCTTGCGAGTCAACATTCACAGGCCATATTCTCAATAAAAATTCTGACGTCTTTGTGATGTGTGTACTGACCTGTCTGCGGCGGACAGCATCTTTGAGCAACATAATAACATCCTGTCCTTCACAACCGCTGGCTTTAAAACCCTTTGTCCACTTCAGAAGAATGCCCTGCACAAATGACAGGTCAGTGTGAGTGTTACAATGAAAGAGAATAAAAGCATTTCACTGTAATGAAGATATGTGAAGGTCACTGCAAAGGCTCCAAGCCATTTCAGTACCCGAAACACACCCACACACACAGTCAAACAGTACCTGATCCAGTCTGCTTTGATGACAGGGGAAGGAGAATGTAAATCCCAGAGGTAAGGAAGCTCCTTTCATGCCCATGTACTCCAGAAAGGCGGCAATGCAGTCCACAATGTGGTCGAAAAGCTGACACAAAATGCAAGACAATGCACAGAAACATAGGGAGTTCACAAACGATGTACCATCTCTATCAGGTATGTTGCTCTCCGTTTCGCAAAAATACACAGTATTCTGAGGTTTTACATGTTGCATGTAGAGCGAAAAGCAAGTTTCTGTACAGTTAGTAACTACTGATTGTGTTTGTCTCTCTCTCTTATGTTGCTCTGGTGTGTGTTGTGTGGAGCAAAGTATAAGTTAAATATTTTGGATAGTACATAACATTCACTAGAACAAGATAACTACTATACATACTAAGAATCATTTTTCTAATATACTGAAGTTACATATCTTTATATGGGATATGCATGAGAAAATGCACATAACATAATCAAACTGGTGTTCATTGTAATGAACTGTGTTCCAATGTTGTTCATTACTTAATATTAAAAATGTACTAAATACAACGACAAATGGTTCAGATGCTTGTCATGTGATGACCAGAATCACCCCATTGAGCAATGGGCCATTTTCTGTATCCTTAACTTGGGATAGATGAATAAGAGGAACAAAGGCGGTTTCAGAGGTAAGCTCCTTGCTCCTATTCCCTCCCCCCTCCCCATATACGCATATGAACTAAAACATTTGATAACGCTGCTTTCAGCCATTACGCTCCTAGCCGTTGGAACAGCCTGCCAGAGGATCTGAGAGGAGCTGGAAATATTGATACTAAAAACATCTCTATTCAGTCTGGCTTTTATGTATTGTCTAATAATTCCAATTTTATGGTTTTAATTGTTTACACTTATTTTATATGTTTTTTAACAAAACTCTTTATTCTTTTTTATCTATATTTTACATAGATTTTTATTTATAATTCACTGTTATCATTACTATATTACAGATTAACATTTTTGGTCATCAATTTTTACCTGCAGTATTTTATTTTACCTTTATCTTTTATTCATTTAACCAATAATTTTGTAACCCGTTTAAGTTTTCTTAATATACAACATATTTTTTTCAATCACTTGTAAAGCACTTTGAATTGCATTTTGATTTGTTTGAAAGGTGCTCTTTAAATGAAGGAGCAATTTGGGGTTCAGCATTCAGCTCAAGAATACCTCAACATGTAGCCACGGATTCGAACCAGTGACCTTTCCCGTGAAGTTTGATTGATATGACATGCATCTAAAGCTGAAAATCCTTGTAGTAGTGCGGAAGTGCTTAGCTGCACTCACTGGTTTACTCAAAACTCATTGCTCATGCATTGAGAGATGGGGCTTTTTTTAAGGACACAGAAAATACTCCACAGTAAACACAGAAGTAGCCTTGAAAATAGAGACATTTCCAATTAGACACTAGTTTGCTTATAAAAGAGAAGCCTGAGCAGGCGAAATAACCAAAATCTCCTCCTATGAAAGACTATGCTCTAAGCGGATAGATGTTAGATGTATCGGTATCCTGAGGTCCTGAAGAGTTGCAAAGTTTCCAATAATGCTTTTATTTTTTAATAAAGTTTAAGTAAACTAAAATAGAATTGAATATTGTTCTTACTTTTTAATTAAGGCATGTTATCATTCGTAAAGACATAGATGAGTTAAAACTTTTAACCCCCCAGTGATGTTTTACCTCTTCCCCTGTGCCCTGCATGGTCTCCTGCGGGATACTGTAGATCTTCTGGTGCATTTTCACTTTGTGTCTCTGTCCACTTTGCACTTGCACCAGCAACACCCGAAAGCTGGAGCCCCCAAGATCCAAAGCCAAGAAGTCACCATGCTCTGATGAGGACGGTAAAGACAAGGATCCTCAACACATACATAAAAGCATTATAGAAAAGAGAAAACTTGACTCAACACCAAGTCCTGTGGAAAGTTGATTTTTTCTTTTAATGCAACCTGTTCCATCCGGTGTGGATCTGACGTAGGCGGGAAGCATCTTGACGCTCGCCTGCTCATGGGTTTGCTTTGACAAGCCTCGGACCATCTCCTCACTCATTCGCCTCTTCACCTCCAGCAGCTGTTCACGGCTCAGGCGCATGGTGTCGAGGATGCGCTGACGCTCAGCATTTTGAGCGGCAAGACGGTAGGCTACTGCTGTTACCATGGCTGCACCCTTCCCACTGCCACACTGTGACTGCAAAAACCGCACATCACAGTCCGGCACAAGTCGCCGCACCATCTTATGAAGCCTCCTGGAAAACCTTGGAAAAGGGAGACACATTTATTGAATCTATTTCTGTTGACCATTTTCTCAAACAGACAAGCTCATTAAAATTTCAATGTGCAAAACTGCTGTTTCATGTCATGTAAACTTCCTACACTGTGTGACAATCTTCTGTCTGGCTGTCCTCTCTTTCCAACATTTACTTGCAATAAGAATACAACATGCTATAATAAAAATAAAATATACTAGTATACTAAATTATTTTGGTGAAAAATTAGACATAATAAGGGTGTGGATGTTTTGTAACATGTCAAAAGGATTTTTTGACGATCCATTTTTACTATAATCTTTCTGGCTTCATCTAGTGAAACAGCCGTTTGCCTGATTGTCTTCACTTCATACCGAAGCCGAAGAGAAAGAAAGTGTGGAGATCACATTCATGGGTTTCCTTTGTGTGTTCTGCTTTCTTTCCTCAATCCAAAGACATGCAGGAACACTCAGCTATACAGAATAAATAGTGAATGTGTAAACATACAGCATTGTGAATTCGCACAATTACTGCTATTTACTTGTCTTCTATTCAGGGCTACTCAGCTGGTATACTTTCAATCCTGTCTCTTCACTATAATGTCTTAAATTAAGCTCTATTGATCAACTGTATGTGTGCATTTGTGAGATGCACCAAGACCGACGTGATGATGTTCAGGAACACTTACTCTGGATGATTCTTGTAAACAGAGCCGTCCACGCCAATAGTGGTACGAAGCTTCTCAGCTGCCTTGTTATCCCGAATCTGCCGCAGCACTGCCACCAGAGTGGCAGCGCACAAGTGTGCAGCCCGTGTCGATACTATCTGACACACTCTCTGAGTGGCTATGCAGTCCTCAACAGATGGATCCAGACTCAGGCCCCGGAGCACCTTTTCAGCACTCGCCAGACCTTCCTCATCGCTACAGAAAAAGCGCAATACAAATCACATTTAGCATAACTCTGGTGAGTGAATGGGTAAATGAGAAGCACACTGTAAAGCCCTGTGGATAAAACGGCTATTGTAAATGCAGCTATTTACCATTTGACATCTGCCTCTGCTACATCACCAAGGATGCAGATGTGTTTGGGGAATTTAGGGGATTTGTGGAGAAGCTCTGATCTCCATATACTTCTGCTCATTTAAAATATCTGAGTATTTGTCTTGCATTAGTCTTGCCACATGGTGCAAGACTAATGCATAAACCACACTACAATTTCCACAACTAATTATTTGAAAAACCCTGTGACACAATACAAATCTGAATTGCTCCAATACACTTTTCTCATTTGTCTTGAAAAGCAAACAAGTGTTGTTGTACATGGCAGCATGAAGTGCAATACTTCACTGGCCTACAAACAAGATAATATAACTTCAGATGCAATTTGACTTGTACTTTCAGCCCTTGGCTCTTGCATTATGTTTAATTAGTGAATACTGGTGTGTCTAACACATAGTGTCTGTAGAGTCATCTTATTCATCCAGCTGAAACAATGTCAGGTCAAAGTTAAACTACCCATTGGGAATTTTTATTAGCTTGAAGATGTTTCACTGTTCTGCAGTTCTGGACACTATTTGTCTGCTGCTGACAGTACCACTGAAACATCAATGCATCAGAGTTTCTCAAACACTCATGCACAAACACAGACACTTACTTCTCATTATCGATGCCATAGATGTAGCTGGTTTTAAAGCTTCCAGTGGTGAGGAGCTCTGCTGTCGTCTTGCCCTGGAATAGCAGCTGCTCTCTGGTCATTCTCACCAGGATGAGACGCACCAGCTCCCCCATGTACATGCCACTGATCATCTTCTCAAAACTACACACCAACACAAAAAAAAAAAGGAGGAAGAAAATATAACCACATCCATTTTGACAAAAAAGTCTTCAGGTTAATGGTTTCATTTATTCATATTAATACCTTAAAACAGTCATACCAAAATAATCTATCCGCACATAAAACACAAATGCAGCATACTGAAAGCCTAGCAGATCGTGAACTTTTGACACATAAACTGTGGAAACACTATCTGTGAAGAGGATAAGTACAAGTAAGCCCTTTCACTCCTGAGACCAAGATCTGAGAATACTTTGAAATTGGGTACAAACATCATCCATCAACCATCTGTGAGACTCTGACATTTCAATTCTCCTTACTTCTACAGTATCAAATGATGCGTCAAAACTCACAAGTGCTATTTACCACTGTGGTAGGCCTACAACTATTGGAAAATATCGGAAGTCACCTAATTTGACAGGCGGTAATAAGACAACTCAAGGAAGTTATTTCCCAGCCAAATCTTTGCTGACAATCAGCATTGTCTGATATCCCATCAACATGGCTTGACACTGAAGAGCTGCACAGAGGAGAGAGAGTGGGGGAAGACATGCAGCAAAAGGCCACAGGTCGGACTCGAACTAGGGCCGCTGCCGCCGACTCAGCCTCGGTGCAAGCACTATGAGATTTTTGATAAATAATCATCAGTAATGTGGATATAATGACTAAGAGGATAAAGGCAAGTATTTAAACAAGAAGAGCAACATTCACAATTGTAATTTCACAAAATTACATCACATTACATCACTATACTTCAGAGCAGCTGTGGCGCAGGAGGTAGAGCAGGCCATCCACTAATGAGACGACTCACTCCTGATAACCGTCAGTGTGTGAGAGTGTGACACTCTCTGGGCTAGGCATAGAAATATCACTGAGGAGGCTTTGAATAGAAAGCCCTGTGTTGCTCCTGATGAGGTTAGCACCCTGCATGGCAACCTCTGCCATCAGTGTATGGTGTGTGTATAATTTGGTGCTGTAAAGTGCTATATAAATGACAGTCCATATACTTTATAGCCAGGAAAATACAACCCTCATGACAAATCATGATATAACGATATCCAAAATCTAAGACATTATAGTCTCCTATCAAGATAATAATATAATATTGATTTATTACCCAGCCCATCTTACTACCAAATATATCTTGACCAAAAAGAATCTGTTACTGCTCTGCAGGCTATTCAATTTAAACCAAATATACCGCTTCAATGGACACAAAAACATCTTCCAATAATACTGATATAATGGGGTTTTGATTTCTCAAGAGAACATATTAGCGATAATAGGGGTTATGACCTCTGAGTTGCTGGAAGGCTTTTAATGTGAAACATCAGTGCACATAGTGTGGAGATGCATTGTCAGCAACTTAACAATATAATTGCCAATTAGAACCACAGCTCTCTGTTACAAACAGAAATCAAACACTCACAGCTGCTTGCCAGGATTCAGAGAGCCTGCGTCTATTTCCCGGTCAATGTCAGTGCGAAGGTCCTCCAGGCCACCATCGTCTCCAAAAGCTCCCCATTCTGTATTGACGCACATCCGACCCTCATCAACGTCTAGCAGCTCAATGTTCCTCATCTGCTCCATGTAGCAGGCATTGGTTCCCGTTCCTTAAGGAAAGAGATGTTAGCATAAGAAAAAGAAAAGAAAAAAACTTGATTAAGTTTAGCATATGTGATGAAGACATACTTATGTGTAATACTGATATGGGTATTTGGTCAAAAATATTGTGATACTTGATTTTGTTTTGAAGTTCTAGATTTTATTTAATGCTTTTGAGGAGAATTCAAAATATCGAGATATCGCGTCCCACGGTATAGCCTATGAAATATATTATTATTATTATTATATATTATTTTAAGGCCATATTGCCCAGCCCTACTGACAATTTTTTAAATGGACAAAGCCACTTTATTGAAATCCAGGTTGCATTTCTTGTGCATACCTGAGTGTGATCTCCTGAGAGAGATATCAGGCAGGTTTGTGAGCACCAGTTGGCACACAAAGAGCCCTAATATGAATAAATGTGTACCTTTTGATCCACTTTAAAGATATACATAAAGCTGTTTTGGATAGCAACATTTACAAGTCTGTGCCAATTCAGAACTACAGGTACAAGTGTCCCCCAGGATCAGAGTTGACAGTGACAAGAGCTGCATGCTTTTTTCCATAAATACAGCTTATTGTGTAGTGTTACACTTGATTCCAGCATCAGTATCAAAATGCTGAGCACTGAGGGACCTTCACTGATCAGTAAACTGGACTCACCCACAATGAGGCCAATTTCACAGAGATGATCATCATAGCCGCAGGTCATCATGGTTCCCACTGTGTCATTGATCACAGCCAAAATGTCAATGTCAAAGTCCTGCAATGAGAAATTAATTTCATGCTATACATTAAGATGTTAGACATTTATTATCTCAGGGCTCTCCACATCACACACACATAATATGTCTAAGCCAAGAATCTCACAACCACTAAATCCATCTTTATTGTTTAGGATACAAATTCTAAGGATACACATCTAAATTCTTTGGCAACATTCGAATGTGATCTGGGCGACATATGACATTCTTTTAGAAACGTGCACACGCATGCAGGTCGCAGCATAGGTCGGGCCACATTGAAGGATCGCCTACTCAACTGACGTCCTCTGCCTAAACAGAAGTACACACTCATTCACACAACAACGCGCCTTATATTCATCTGCAAAAACAAGAAAAGGAACCACAAGAAAAACGCTGTCTGATTTTCATTTGGACCAGAGTCAGATTGTTACAAGTTTTCACCCGAGATACAATTGGAGACAGCGGTGTTTCCCAATATATAGGCTCTTCTTAAGCCGCCCATCCCGGTAGATAAAATGCAAATTCCAACTTTATTTTGTCAATCCAGAAACACAGTTGTTACTTCATAAAAGGCACACAGACCACCAGACTTTCAAAGTTGGTCAACGTTGTCAGATTTCGACTGTGTTGACTGATTCACGTCAACTCATGCATCAAGTAACAGGCAAGTTATCGGTATCCGTTGATAGATTAAATAAAAAAAAGATTTCTAGGTGTTTGTGAGATTTTGATGTGTTTGGAAATGTATGAAAATGGTACATAATGTACCATGAAACTATAATTTGTATACTTACCCCTCGTTTTTTGATTGATTTTCTCAGAAGGTTGACCACATCCTTTCCCTCTACTCCGTTGGCCTTGAAGCCTTTGGTCCAAGACAGTAAAACACTCTGCAAATATGAAAAGAAAGACATATGATGTCATAATAATCGATCAAAAACTGTGCAGAGTAGTGACACAGAACTTACCAATGAACAAACTAATGTTTGAGTCAAGTACGGTCTACGGATCTTAAAAAACATTGTGTAGCAAGAACAGCTCAAATGGCACTGCAGCATTAACATGTGTAAAAATAAATACATTTAGCAGACGCTTTTGTCCAAAGCAACTTACAGTAATTCATATATACACTGATGCCGGTGGCTGCCATTCAAGGTGCCGACCAGCACATCCCTGTTTGGGGTTCAGTATCTTGCTCGAGGACACTTCGACATGCAGACCATCAAACGACCATCAATACGAAAATATTTTTTATTACTATGTACACCCAAAAAGAAGGGAATTCTTCTCAGGTAATGGTGTTTTGTAGCTCATTGCTTAATGCAGTCTGATACGCAGAATCTATTTTTCCAAAGGGGGAATTAAGAGTCTTCTCTTCAGTAATAGAATTGCAATTCTTTGAATGGCCCTCACTGTCCTCCATCAGTACAGAAAAGCTTACTTTATCTAGCTAACCACAGAGGACAATTTCCCGCTACTAACAAAGACAGACTGCAAGTATGTGGGAGCACATTGATCGTTAAATCAATGTTATTTATATAGCCCACAATCACATTGCCTCAGTGGGTTTTATAATCTGTACAGTGAAGGACATCCTCTGTCCTTAGGCCCTCGATTCCAGGAAAAACTTGCCATATTGAGAAAAAAATATATATTAACAGGGGAGAAAAAGGTGGAAGAAACCTCAGGAATTGCCACAGAGGATGGATCCTTCTCCCCAGACGGCCAGACATGCAATAGATGTCGCCAGTACAGAACGGAACAACAAAATCACAAAAATGAGCACAGTGGAAGTATTGTTACAGAGAGGTGATGCTTCACAGATAAGAGGGTAAGGAGAGATTGGCTCTATTACCAGTCCCGACAACTCTGCAAGACACAGTCACAGAAGTTTTGTGTAGATCAAAATCAAGACTGAGTATGAAGATGTTTGTGGTTTGACCCATGAGTACTGAGTACTCTTGTCATATGGTAGTAATTACTACCGAGTAGTCATGGTTTGTAATGTCAACATGTTGATGGGCGTGGCAGCTGGAGTGATCCCATCAAAAGATGGTCTCTAGGTATTACAGCAACGCCTCAACAGTATGCTGCAGCGTTTGCCACAGGTACTCAAACAGCCATTGTGATTGGACAAGGCTAAAAGCAAGGCCGCACTGAAGCTCGCACACTCAAAAACATCCCCAGTGTTTTCACAGACATGAGGTTATCGAGATAATGAGGACCAAGTCTCACTTAAATAAAAAGAACCTTAATAAAATAACATAATCACTCACCTCATCTAACTTAGTCTGTTGACAGGGAAAAGAGAAGGTGAAACCCAGAGGAAGCTTTTTATCCTTCATGCCCAACTTTTCCAGGAAATTAGCCAGACAATCGGCTATGTGGTCAAATAACTGCAGGAGAGAGAAAAGGTCAGTTTTGAAAATTGAGCGAAAGAGCTAAACTTGAAAACGAAAGAGCTAAACTCAATCTCACAAATAAAGAGTTATAACGTATTACAACTGAAGTTATATTAGTTACTCTTACCCTTGTTATGGATATAACATCTTATAAAAAAAATATTTATTTGTTCTTAACTTTTACTTCTCATATTTAATGTGCTCTAGATAAACTAATGCTTTTATGTGCAGGTTCCATTGTTGGGCTCCATTGTTCTTCTTACTGCATCATGTCAGTTTGTGTGCTTGTATATTCATACATTCATAGCACAGCACAGCTTTGTCTCTGATGAGATCCACAACTGAGCTATGGTGCACTGACACCACAGGTGACAGGCTACAACAATGCAGTGTTTTGTTCTGTGCAGTATATGTAAGCTGTGTGCGTTGCTCAATGTATCTTACCTCAGTCCCACTGCCTCTCATAAGGTGTTCAGGAATGTCATAAATCTGATTTTCCATCTCCACCTTTTGTTCGCCATCAGCCATAACTTTGACCAGGAGCACTCTGAAATTGGATCCGCCTAGGTCAAGGGCCAGAAATTCACCTTGCTCTTTGAAAAAGAAAATTAAAAACATTATAATCACACATAATCTCACACACACATTTTTTACTTCTATCCTTGTGAGGACCCACGTTGACATTATGCAATCCCTAGCCCCTTACTCTAACATTAACCATCTGTCGAAAAGTCAGGACCGCCCAAAATGTCCTCACTTTCCAAAAATGTCCTTAATAACACTCAAAGATAGCTGTACAAGTACACACAGACACAAACACACAAATGCTAACTAGAGTTCACTCAAAAACATAAATAAATTACAATTACAAAGATGTTCAACAATAAAAGCGGAAAAATCTTTCAATTCGAAAAAACTAGAAGAAGCATGAAAAGGAACTCAGTGACTTAATTATGAAAAACAGTTGATGATGCGTTTTCTGTTAATCAACTAATCGTTCAAGCTCTAACCACAAGTTTGCTCATGCATATACAGTCAGTCAAAAGTTTACATACACTTAAGACAGAAAAGAAGAAAATGTATATCATGGCAGTCTTCAGCTCTCAATTTTCTGTGATAGAATTAATGGAACACATTGTCACAAAAAACATTGATGATATTTGCTTCAAATCTGAATTTATTATGGTTCTTCTGAAAATGTGAAAATGGTCATGGGACATTTAATCAAATATGCGAATTACTGTATGTATATTTTTGAGTCTGCAGTTTTGGTCACATTTTCAGAACACCTGCCATGATATACATGTTCTTTACAAGTGTATATAAACTTTTGACCACGACTGTACATGTGTACTCTTGTTCACATAATGACATTCTATCATATTGTGGTTTTGTGGTGCTGTGTATGAAACTGCAGTTGCACACTTGAATCTCTGTGTTCACTTAACTAGGGCTGTAAACTCCTAGTTGACTGGTCGATTTATTGGTCGATACGTTCTGGCTCGACCAAAATTCTGATTGGTCGATTTTTGGCGTGTTAATTACATGCTGCTATGGCAGTGCGTAAAAACGCAGCGGGTCCTCTCCATCCCAATGCTGTGTGTCCTGCATATGGCATATTGGACTTCATCAGGAGGAAAGTACCAAGTGCTAATGGGGGGTGTTTTCAGAGCACCCCTGTTTCACAGGTAACAGTGTGTCTTCAGAACACCCCCCTTGTTTTCACTATTTTGGATTAGCCCAACCCACTACAGACAAACAGATTGAAGAACGTACTAGAAGGCCTAGGTCCGGTGGTTTGTTAAATATTTATTTATTTTTAAGCGTTTCATTTACAGTCATTCCTATTCTACCATGTCAAAGACATCAGCAGTGTGTCACCATTTTATAAAAATAGAAAATGGAAAAAAAGTTGAATGCAAAGTTTGCAAACAGCAGTTTGTATATCACAGCTCGACTACAAACATGGCATATCACTTAAAAAACGGTAAGCTGACTTGTCTGCGTTAGGTTGCTCTGTCCGTTTTAAGTATATGAACATATCAGAATTGGCATATTTCAATGTCTAATAATCGTTTTATAACTGCAGGCGCACCCGCCAGCAATGGCAGCATCCCCTAGTTCATGTCTCAGCCAAGAAGCTGAGCTCCTGTGTTCAGTCTCACTCTGTGTGAGGACACACGCAGAGTGAAATGATAGTGTCTGTCAATTATTATAACATGACAAAAACAATTGTCTAAATATTCCTCAACAGTTCTTGTGCTGATATCACTAGTTGACATAGTATATTTTCGGAAATCATGGGCTATGATATTGCGCAGATGCACGTGATGCAAAACGCTGTCTACCAAGAGCCCCCCCCCACATTAGTCGATTTTTAGTTGAAATTTCACGGCTTCGGTCGACCAAGGATTTCTTTGGTTGATTACAGCCCTACACTTAACTCATTTTACATACGGCCTTCCTGTATGAAAGGGGATATTACCTGTTCCATCAGGAGTGGAGAGCACAAACGTGGGCAGCATCTTGACGGCAGCTGTCGGGTTTGTGTCTCTGCACAGGCCTTTGTCCATTTCTCGTCTAAATCTTATTGACACATCCATCAAAGTCTCATCTGACAGCTGGAGAGCCTGCAGGTATGTGTCCGCCTAAACCATTTCAAATACAGCAGCGAGTCA
Source organism: Pagrus major (assembly GCF_040436345.1). Classification (NCBI taxonomy): domain Eukaryota; kingdom Metazoa; phylum Chordata; class Actinopteri; order Spariformes; family Sparidae; genus Pagrus; species Pagrus major. The sequence continues at coordinate 13,820,471 of NC_133219.1, read as the reverse complement.
ATAAACAGTTCATGTATTGTCGTTCAATTCAACAAAATAACAATACGGTTAAACAGCCCTGTAGAGATATAACCTGCATGACAAAATGTATGCAGTGGATAGAGACAGAGTGCACTTAAGTCCCAGAGGCCCCTGAGGGGAAAATAATGTATTGCTCTCCTCTTACTTTGTATTGTGTGATGGTGCATCCTCGTCACTTCTGTCTACTAGCAGACAACAGAGGGTCCACTACCAACATGGTACAGAACCAAGAACTCAGGTTTAAAAGCTGCAGAACCAAAAATATGAGCCTTTATGAAGAGAAGTGGTTCCATGCAATAAGCATCATCAGGAAGAAAGTGAAAAGTGAAAACTGGGGGCTCCTGATCCTGAAACTCGGTATGCCTGACGTTAAGTGTCCATGTGTGTATGAGTAAGATGGCTCATACAATATCAAATGCTTTTGTGATGGTATTGGTTGTGCAGTTATTTGTTGAACTCACCATGTTATTGGTACTTGCCTAGCTTGATTGTAGCTTCATAAAATCTCTGTGGTGTAACTTGCTAAGTAATTTTTTTTTTCCGTGTATTTGCAATTGCTGGAGCTATTTACTACAAAGTTGGCAGTGAGAGACCTTAATTAGAATTTATTGTTACCAAGTACACATACTGTCATTTCGTATTGTTTATATTTAACATACTGTTAGCAATTTCTCTATTACTGTGAAGTTGTCTGACCTGATATGAATTGTTATCAGCATAAATGGTTGGTCGAAGCCAAAAAGCCACAGTTGTGCCTGAATCATCACAGAACCCAAGAGAGTAAGTGCACAACCGCTTCAATGCATTTTGTTGCTGTTTTAGCCCGTTGTTGCATATTGTGGCAACAGCCGTTATCCCTTTCAGTGGGTGTGGTTTTCAGAGTATGATGCGTTGCGCTCTGTCTTTATAGTCCTACCAAATGGATGCAAAATAACCTTATTCATTTGCTCAAAAGCAGTTCTGCTTGTATTGCTGGCTGACACACTCCGTCAGTGTGGATATTATTTATTTAAACTGCTGCTCTTAGTGCTGCTCTGTTGTTCATTAGCTCAAGCAAGTGTCAGGAAATCAGTGCGTCCTCATACAATAGAGATCAGTGGCAAAGGTAAAGGCAAACAGACTTCTACCCCTTTTTCATTCCTGCTCTAACTTTAAGAAATTACAGCCACACAGTTTTCTGATTCCCTCTAATTTCACAAAAAGGTTTTAAAGATGGATTTCAAACAAAGTTTCAACTTCTGTAACTTCCAAAAAGTATCAGCCTTCCTACTAGGTCACCTTGATCCCACGGTCTGACCGTGTATCTAGGAAACAAAGAACTTGTATACTAAAGAACGAAAGGTCCTGGGTCACAAGCACAAACTGTCTGTACTATACTGTACCTAACTACAATCTGAAATTGGATATAGTGAGGGTAGCAGAGCGTAACCAGAAAGCTTGACAAAATTAGGTGAGAAGGCTTTTCTGGATGAGACCATGACAACAAGATTTTCCCACCTGATGATATGACATTCAAAAGAGGCTCCAATTACTGCTGACTGGTTTTGTCTTGCACAGCAAACTCACATGTAATATTTATGTGTTTATTGTAAATGTGTTTAATTATGTCCATATTTTACCTTCACACTATCCACATAGTGTGTGGATGCTGTGTGGTTGCAATTTCCGTGACAGCTAACACTTCCACGGAATGAAATGCCCCATATAAAAAGGTTTTGCTTGCTCACAGTAAGTAAGAAAAATCAACATTCTGTGTCTATATGACCTCCCATGTGCCCTCTCTTAGAGCTGCAACGTGAACGCACTTGTAAAGTACTGCAAATGGACTTACGTATGGCATTTATGTTCTGAGGTCAGTTGTGTGAGGGTCACACAGATATTGAAAGTACTGTAGTACTAAGTATTCAGTATTTAAAAGATGTAGCTTTTATATTGCAGATAGTTGTGGACTGATTTTTTTAAGGACTTTCTTAAAAAATAGAAGGCTGTATTAAATCGTGAAAAAGTATCTGTATGCAGAAATGAGAATAATGAGGACGCCATACAAAAATCCTTGTACATCCATGTACACACTTGTACAGATTTGTCAGAAGGTGAATCATCATTGAGTTAGAATCGTGAGGCCAGCTAAGACACACATCTCTAATGCTCTCTATCACCAATGCTCCAGCGTCCTATCTTTATGCTCCCTAGCATAATGCATACCTAAATTGAAACCTTTTTTTTTCGATTACCTTCACTGATAAGTGGTAACGTTTAAGTGATCTCCATTCATGATCATTCAAGATTTTTTTCCAACCACTTTTCTTCCGGCAAAGCAATAATCCCTCCAATCTCATGCAATTGTAGCATGGTACAGAAGGCAACAGTGGGAGCACACAGCAGGGGACACGTGTAAAATGAGTTCCATTCAACCATAACCCTAACCCAAGTATCACTGGGCATTTGTACTACCATGCACTGCAAATAAGGCCTGCAACTAATTATTATTTTTACTGTCAGTTCATCTGTTGATTATTCTCTCAGTTAATCAATTGGTTATCAAAGTAAATTGAAAAATGTCAATCAGTGTTTCCCAAAGGCCAAGATGACATGCTCTAATGTCTTGTTTTGACCACAAAGATGCTCGATATGTGCAGATATACTTTTTTTTTTTTTTAAAGAACATAATGCAGAAAAAAACTGACCTGGGTAATTTATAATCATTAAATTCCCAGTGAAGTTTCTTCTTTCAGTGCACTTGGACAATAAAGTTTATTGTTGAACTGTAAAATACCCTGTCCATGTTACATATGAATTTTTGTCACAAGCAAATATATATATTATAAGTTTCATATGTATGTTTTAGTGTGTCACTCCATGAATCTCCCATTGACTCCAATAGAGAGCCAAGGTCACACCCCTTCTGTATCCCTCATGGGACCTTATTTCGGAAAAAAATGTGTATGGTAGTGAATGTACAGAGACAAATAATTTTTGGATCCCGTTTGAATTGTGCCAGGAAGTACATCTATGATGTTTGTCAATTTAAAGGTACATTTTCAACTTGATTAAGTCAGTTTGTCATTAAACTACTGAAACACAAGACAGTGAAAATACGAAATAATAAAGACTACACAGCCAACGCGTCGTCGCGTTAGTGACGTCGTCTCATTGAATGGTCACCCAAACCCGTAATTTAAACATTGTAGAGCTGCTCCTGTATATTAGCAGCTCACAAAAATGATGAACTACCCTTTCACATGACTGCAGTTGTCAATATGACCAGATTTATTGTGATTTTCATCTTTTTAGTACCTTTTCTGTGTCGAGTTGGCGGCCATGTTGGTGTTGGTGACATGTGTTGAGCGAGACAATGTAGTTGACTGAGCAGTTTAACACAAAACTAGATGATATTTTACTTAAACTATGAACTGCGACTTTCTTGACTTGGAAAATTATCTTTTAAATTGACAAACATCACGTGTGATTTGTGGCACAATTCAGCCGGGATCGATACATTTATTTTTCTCTCTTCATTCACTGCCATACAAAGCTTTTCTGAAATAAGGTCCCATGGGATTCACCGGAAGGGCTGTGACTTCAGCTGTCACGCCACAAAGCAAGATGACCCTTCCTTCTTTTTTAGATTCCTTGGGAAGGTAAAAATGACATCAGTACTAAGCCATGAGTGTCAGTGTGCCAGCATGTACAATATCAGCAGCCTGAATCAGGTGTAGCTACACTGAATTCTGTCTGATTCATGTTTACATACAGTAGATATTAAGGGTCGACTGATATGGCTTTTTCAGGACCGATACCGATTATTAGAAAGCAAGGAGACTGAAAATCGATATGTGGGACCATTTTCATTTGTAGAAATTTAAATCTTTGTGTCAAAATGATGAAATAAACGTACAATTAGCTCAAGTACTGTTCAAGTGCAATTTTGAGGTACTTTACTAGAGTACTTCCTTTTTCTGCTACTTTACTCTTCCTCTCCACTAAATTTATTTGTAGCAATCTGACAGAAAAATCACAGATACCAATAACCGGAAAAAGAGTTGTCCGATTCTGATACCAGTATCAGAAAGCCACCGATACTGCCAAAAATGCAGGTAGCGGTGGGGACGTGAGTCTATGCACTGAGCCGATACCGCGTGATTTAGAAACTGGACCCTGCTACTTCCCACTTAGCTCCGTTAGCTGCTTAATGTTACACACCAAAAATCAATTCTTCTTCGCTGCCCTAAAAGCCAACACAGGAAGTAGCGCTGAGCTGCCCCTGGCAAGTACTGATTTTAGAGCGATGAAGAAGTTGATTTCACTGTCAAAATAGATAATAAAAGAATGTTTTGTGGCAATCGTTCTCTGCAAGGTTTTACCTGAGCCAGGCCATACAACAATGATAGCAATCGTATCACATCCATAAAGGGTTAGTAGTATATACAAAGACGTTATAATTATATAATGCTCATTGGCACATGAAGCCCAAATGACTCGACTGTGTACGTATTGCTTCCACATTATGGGACCCACAGAGCGTGTGCTCTCGAGACCTCCGCCGACCAAGCCAGCTAACTTCCAGTTCAGCACCCAGTTAACTTGAATGGGGATAAAATAATTCAATCATGCAGCTCTTCTAGACTTTCCCAATTTTATTGGACCTAATAGCTAAAATTATGACTGTCATTTAACGGGGGTTGCAAAGCTAAATAAAAATTTATATCAACCATTTTACAGACAATTCTTACACAACGTTAGCTTATGGGAAAACTGGCTTCAGAGCCTGGCTCCTGGGGGCCTAAGTATTTACAGCTGTTAAAAGACAGCTGTATATACTGATTTTCTTCTTTTTTTCTTTTTTTTTTAAAAACACGCACTGGTATCGGATCGGTACTCGGTATCAGCCAATACCGAAAGCCCAGGTATCGAAATCGGGAAGGAAAAAAATATTTTGAAACATCTCTAATCCAAAAAAGGCTGAATATCAGCCCCAGTAATCTGTCAGGCTGATACTCAGTCTACCCCTAGTAGTTATATAGCTACATAGCTACACATGTAGTAGATACTACATTATTAAATTACACTTGCAATGAACTACTGTACATATTGTACGAAATGAGCCTCAATTCTGTGATTTCACACAGTGCTGTCCCATTCCTTGTGACATTTAAGGCGCTGCACATCCTGTCTGAGCTCACAGGTGATGTTCATTAAGTTCGTGTCTTAAGAAGCACTTACTTGACCCCATTCTTTACTTTCTCACACTCAAATGTCAAATGTTACGACAGACCAGACGTCCCCACAACAAAACCCAGACGAGTATTTTACACCAGTAAGGTTACTTACTTTATGCGTTTGGCCATCATGGAGTTCAGTGTAGTAATTAGCCAGCAGGCTCGAGGCTAACATATTTGGTTTTGTTAAAGTGTGGCGACTTCACGTCCTCTTCGTCCTCCTGCTTCAAAGTTGGTCAGAGTTTAGTTTCTTTCAGTCGGTTTCTTTAATTAAAAAAACATACAAAGGCAATAATATGTTCACGCGCCGTTCGCTCAGTTAATTGTTTAAAAGTTAAGTAATACCCTAGTGTTGGTTTAAAAACGTCGTACTGACAAACTTCCAACTTCCTGGAGTTGGTAGTGCGTCGACGTCATTCTGAATCGATGGCGCTGATTGGCTGCAGAGAAGGGGTGGCGTCATTTCCTTTTCACGGATGTACAGGAGCGTGGACAAAATAATAGGAATGACTTAAAAGCATTTAATGGTCAGTGTTTTTTCATGATTTATATATAATATAAATATATATAATATAATATAATGTTCAGCTTACACTGTCATATTTAAGTTTATTGTAATTGGTCAACTAGATAGATAGATAGATAGATAGATAGATAGATAGATAGATAGATAGATAGATAGATAGATAGATAGATAGAGCTCCTGCCGTGCTCGTGTCCATGCCAGGTATCGGTATCTGCGATCAGATGGGAGCACTGTGGAGAATGAGTAGAGGAGGTGCCTGGGGCTTTACAGTTGAGGTCAGAAAGGTTAGGCGTAGGAAGGCCAATCATTTTTAAGTCACTGTTTTTGATGCATGTGAGTTTGTCTATTGGTTAGCATGGTGTAGAAACAGGGGTAAAGTTTGTTTATTTTGTTTGCCAGTGAAGATCTTTCTCTTCTGATTACAATTTCTTCCCCAAAACTACAAAGTGCACCTTTAAAATGACATAAAACATGATCTTGTGAAAAGTGATGCACTTTGCTAGGTTTAACTTCCCACCAGAACATAAACAGTATATTAAGTAGTTCATATTAGCTTCACCTCCACTTCAATTGATTTAAAGCTGATGAAGTCTAAACTCAAATTATCAGTTTTATTATTTTGAGCAGCTGCAGCGTATTCTTCACGATTGTTCTCATTTCTTACAATAATTGACTCCTTGTCCTACCGACAAGAAACAATCTGTTTATTCTGATTAACATTGCATTTCTCTTAACTCTTGTTTTTGTTTTCTGTTCCCACAAGCTGCAAGCTGTGTCACTCTCTCACTCTCTAAAGCTTTCTCTTTCTCCTCCTCCTCCTCCTCCTCCTCCTCCTCCTCCTCCTCCTCTCTTTTCATTCTGATATTCTGATATCACATATTGACGGATATGGATTTACATAACCTGGGCTCAGCTGGATCATTGCTCCCCTTTGTTTTACTATCTCCTTATATCTGTATTTCTGTAAAATGTTATGCCTCTTCACTCTGATCTTTTCTGTTTTTTGCTAATTATTTTGTGTGGCCTGCCCTTTTCCAGGTCACCACGATGGAGAGGAGGTCATGTGCCTCGGGCACCACTTCGTGATGACTCGGCCTGCTCAGCCTGCTGGATCCACACACTTTACATATACTATAATTTGTATCAGATATTCTGTCAATGCAATTTGTAAACTGTGATTTTGTTGTTCTGTTCTATACATGCGACATCTATTGCATGTCTGTCCGTCCTGGGAGAGGGATCCCTCTCTGTGGCTCTTCCTGAGGTTTCTTCCATCTTCTTTTTTCCCTGTTAAAAGGTTTTTTTTTCTCAATATGGCAAATTTTTCCTCACTCGATTCGAGGGTCTAAGGACAGAGGATGTTGTTCACTGTACAGATTGTAAAGCCCACTGAGGCAATGTGGTTGTGATTTAGAGCTATCTAAATAAAACTGATTTGATCTGATTTGATTTGATTTGATTTGATCCTTAACTCCAGTCGTCAGCTTGAGGCCCCTGTGCAGAATGAAACAACACAGAAATGCTTTGTACCTGCTGCTATTGCACTGCTAAGTAAAGCTAGCATGAGATCATGCACTTTACCAATGCATGGCACTTTAAGCCTTTGAGTGGGTGACTTAATGTGAGTGTGTTTATATGTCTGTGTGTGTATTGAAAGCACTTGTCATGTCCTTCTTATGAATTAATGTATTTTTCATGCTATGATGAAACTTGCTTTTATTTTGTCATTTTGATGTCCTTTGAATATATTCAGCCTCACTGTGATGTCTGGAATGCTACAAAACAACTTTAACAACTTGGTGTGGCCTGATGCCAAAGGAGACATGAGAGGAGCAGGGGGTGATATACAGCCTACACGTACAGGTATTTGAGATATTCAACATACCTAAGAGGCTTTGTATGTTCGATGTTGTTTTGCATAGTGTGTAATGGTTAAATTATAAAGAAAACGCTCAGTTAAAACTAAACCTGACAATGATTTAAGGCTGGAGATACATATTCAAATCTCTCTGTTTCTTTATTTATGTTAAGTTACTGTCAATGCCTTACAGGCCACATCTTCCTCTTAAACAGAAAATGTTGTTCCACAGGCATGCTCATTGCTCATGGCACCTGGTGCAGCTTGTGACCAAAGCCTTAACCATTCTTTACAAGAGGAAACGGTCAAGCAGAAAATACTCTTTAATGCAGCATCTGTGCTGGTTGCCCTCATGTTGAAAGCATGACATACAAACACCCCCTCATGGTGAAATAAGCAAGTGATCCAGGTATCAGATGAATAATTATTTATAGAATGAGCTTCAAAGTTATGCTTGGTCACAGGGGGTATAGACTAAAATAAGAAAAAGCTGGTATGTGTGCAGAGGGTAAATTAAACTGAACGGTCTGTCCTGTGTAATAATAACAAAATGCTTGAGGCAATAACATTCACATCACATCAAAATGTGATTTAAAGGTAGAGTGTATAGGATTCAGTGGCACCTAGCACCAGTGTTTGGTTTGTCCGCTCTATAAGCCATAAAAGGCTCATTTTAGGTTCCTTATTTTCAGGTGATACTAATGAAAACATAATCATTTATAGAATATTCTATTTATAACAATAGACCCCCTACAACCTACAGTATATACTGGACCTTTAGAGTAAAACCAAGATGAGCTATGCTGTAAAATGTTTGTCAAATTAGAAAACACTAACTCAGCATTGACTGCTCAAGCATTATGACTTTTCAGTGATGGCAGTGATGTTCAGGCTCATGAGTGGCTTCTTCCATTCATGTACGGGTAAGTGAACTTAAGATTTCTACAGCACAGGTGCAGCCAAGAGGCAATGTGGTGTAAATAAAATCTCACAACAAATCAAACAACACTGGGAAATAGCCATATGATAATATCAAAATTTGTAATGTTTTTTGTCAATATCTCGTGCCCCAGCAGCACTAACTCAGAGCTCACTCCTTCTGATTCATCAGCTGAAGGTTCTTAGCAGCCTCTGGTCTCTGTGGTTCTCCTCTTTGCTGTCCTGCAGGTGGAAGTATGACTAGGCTGCAGCAAGAGCATCCCACACAGCCACTAGATCCTACTTCCATGAGTATGAAACAAACTTTCTACATTCCCTTCTCTGACATTGCTCTATCAGCCCCTGTTATCAAGGCCACTTTTGGGCCTTAGTGAAGTCTAGTGTCTTTAGGTAGATCTTATTAGCTGCATATCTTAAAGAGGAGTCGGCTAGTTGCTATAGGGAGTGGGCCCTTCGGCATCCTGCTCAGCAGCTCTTAACAATGTGTTACCAGGATGATTGAGGGTCGATTGACAACTCAATGTGCTATTCAGACCTTCAGCACCTGGTTCAGACAATAGCAAAAACAAGCTCTTCCAAGTGGCTTTGCGCCTGCAGGCAGCAGCTGAAAAAGACTGTATATTCAAATATCAAGAGTGCTTCAGGGGGATGACAGGACCATAGAACATCTGACTGGTGTGCACATTCAAACACAAGGATCCAAGAGCTGCTCAACCATTTACTAAGTATGGATGCTTGGATGATAGGATGGATGATTTTATGTACAGTACAAACATAAATGAATATATTGCCATACATGCCTTAAATGCAGGAGAACAAAGTTAGATTACATTATTAATGCATCCAGTAGGGTTAAGGAGTCTTAAGCTCTCACTGTGATCCTTCACAGGTAAGTAGTGGCAGGTACCAAACAACGCCAAATAATGCACCACAGTCTGGTGAGAAGGCAAATACTCATTTAAATATTGGATGCATGTAGACATAACCTAAGAGATATAAACAATAAGACATCTTGGTAATGGCGTAGGTTTGGTTTTGTTATTGGCGGGGACAGAGGAAATCACAGATATTGAACTGTGAAGAGTTTGAAAGTGCGCCCTGCCGGGAGGTTTCTAGGTGTCTGCTGGCACCAGAAGGGCAGAAAGAGAGAGAGGAGAGCAATTACGCAAGTTAAATTACCAGGGGTGTAGTGCTATTTGTTTAAGCACTTGTCGTCATGATTTCATAAATACTGACATAATGCATACTAGAAGTAGCAGCATTAAAAAGGAATTAGAAAATATTATTATTTAAAAACATATTGAGCAGCAAAATGACCCAGTTAAAGACAGATAATTCATACAAAGGTCAAAATTATGAGTTAGAAAGTAAAAATTATTTCTTTTATATCTCAATTTCAACTTAATAATTATGACTTTACCCATACTTATGACTCTCATCTCAAGCTAATCTAATTTCAAGTTTTTTATCACATAATTATGACCTTTTATCTCATAATTCCTGCCTTTTGTCTCATGATTGTGGCTATTTCTCTCATAATTATTCCATACCATGGGAATATTTATTCATCAAGCTTAGTTTTCATCTTATCCTTTTCTTTAACGGGCGGTAATGTGTAGTGTGACTGAAGCAGGTAGGCTGATTGTTTGGGATGAATGGAAACCAGCGCAGTGTGAAAAACAACACTTCTTGAAAAGAGACATCTGTGTAGTAAATAAAAAGTGCACAACAGATGAGTAGGTATTGTATGTAGCCCTGCATCAACTCTTCACAATGCATTAGTTGAAAAGATTGCAAATCAAGGAAAGCAGAGTGACAATGACTGCGACCTTAGCCTAGGGTAAAGATAAACCTAAAGATAAAAAATTTCCCTTTGGATATGGGAGAACGAGTAACAGGCAGAGTAACAGGCAGAGCTCAGCGCCCTGAGATTTGTGACGCGACTGGTTGGCCTGCACTGTCATCTGAAAGGAGTGCCTCCTCAACCTCCGTACCAAGGAGGAAACAGCCATGGACAGCAATGAAAAAACAAAAAGTAAGAGCAAACCTACTCAAATAACAAAAATACATCTAAAGAACAGATTTGCTCCACGCTCACATGACCTCACAAGCTCTCCATCCCACGACCTGAAAAACACCTTATCCTCAAAGAACAAGGAAAGATATGAGACCAAATCTAAAAGTAAAGGGCAACAGAGAGAGCTAATGACTGGGCCTCAAACACTGATTGCGGGTGATGGTGCTGTGAAGGAGGTAAGAAGCTTTTGCAGCAAGAAAAACACCAAAGTACTCTGATTTACCAATGATATGGTCTCTGACATCTCAGAAAGAATTTTGGACATTGTTGCTGAACATCCAGCAGCGAAATCTCTCATTTTACACACAGGGACCTCTGATGTTGTGAAGCAACAATCTGTGGTAATGAAACAAGACTTTATTGATCTGCTGAGCAAAGTCAGATCTCTCTGTTTGTCAGTGGCCCTCTACCAACTGTCTGAAGAGGTGATGAGAGATTCAGCAGGTTGTTGATGTTGAACAGATGGCTCAAAGCTACATGTGCCGCTCAATCAGTGAACTTCATTGACAATTTTAACATTTTCTGGGAACGCAGACACCTCTTCAAGGCAGATGGATTTTGCCTTAACAAGTCAGGAGTAAGGTTGTTCACCTCACCTATACAAATAAACTTGCCTTGCCTTACTTGGTGTTATTGTACTATTAAACAAAACCTCAAATGATCAACAGACCCTGGTGCGTTGTCCCAGTTAGTGTGGTTTGTTTGGGCTAGTGTGAGATCTGTCAGTCAAACCCTGGTGATTATGTAAAATCATTTCAGGCAACTTATCAATGCAGGTATTTTGATTTATATGTCAAAGCAATTAAAACTGCTATATTGTATCTCAGCTACTTCTCAATGTCCTTTGAGAAGTGTATGCCAGCAATTCCACATTAATGAGCCCTGAACATACTGAACAGATTAAATCCTGTAACTGAAGTTCTCTTATGTAAATAACAAGATGACTGTCTACCCATATGACCCTTGAGAGTCTACCGCCCATACGGGCTGTTGGAAATGATTGTTTTTGGAAAAGTACTTCAGGTTCAGGTAAGGCAAAGATCATCATCCATGATCATGAAACCAAAACTGACCTCAAAGATGGGATACAAACTCTGCACCAATACAGAATTGAATACTAAACCCATTTAATAAAGATTTAATAAAAGGGTCAGATCAAGGCTGTGGGGTACATAAAGTGAACAAAAGAATTTATTCCATAACAGAGTGTAGAGTATTCATAGAGTAACAGATTTTATACATAAAGGCATAAAGGTGTTGTATAAAGTAACCAAGTCATCCTCAAGAAAAAGTAAAGATATCCTGTTTAAATATTACTTTGGGAAAAGTGAAATCACCCACACGCAATAGTATTTAAGTAAAAGTCTTAAAAGTATCAAAAGTAATTCTCTGGCAATAATATTACTTAAGTATCAAAATGCCTAGAAAAAAGCAAATTACATATAGGCTATATTTAAATGTATGCTGTATGATGATCAGATCCAATATTCAGCCTTTCTCTGATTTTTAGAATAGGTGTTTTGTTTTGCTTTAAAAAAATCTGATTGCCAATGAAATAAATTCATCTTAAAAAATGTGCTGCTTTGGCTCTGATGCAGCAACCTGCAAAGTTACTAGCAACTAAAGTTTTCAGATAAATGTAGTCGAGTAAAAAGTATAATATTTGTCTAGGAAAATTGAGTAATGGAGTGAAAGTATCAAGTGGCAAATAATGGAAAAACAAGTAGGTCAAAATTGTACTTTATTACAACACAGTAAGTGCACTTAGTTACATGAACGGATGATACACAGACATGGAGTGTGCAGTTTTCTGTACAGCAAATAAAACCCACTCAGGTCTTTTGATGTTATTCTGAACTCAGTCATCCTTTCAAGAGTTGCATTTCTATATAATTTATATTAATTAGGTCAGAAATATTTATTTGTTCCATAAGCGAATAAACAAGTGTATTTCTATGTATAAGCATGTTGCAACCATGTTGACTAAAAGCATGGAAATAAAGAAGAAGTAGCTGACTGTAGTTGGCCTATTGAGCCCCAAACAATGTCGCTGGACACAGTATGAGCTTGGAAAAACCATTAAGCTGCAGGTATTCGATATGATTGGTGGTGTGTGAAATATAATCACAGACGAACAATCAATCAAAAATGTTTATTTAGTTTGTTTAGGCATAAAAATCTGTCAATGAAATCAATGAATCAAATCAAATCAAATTAAATCAAATTTTATTTATATAGCCCAAAATCACAATCACATTGCCTCAATGGGCTTTACAGTCTGTACAGTGAACGACATCCTCTGTCCTTAGACCCTCGACAGTTATGAATATCTTTCTCTTCTGATTAAGAGTTCTTCCCTAAAACTACATAGTGCACCTTTAAACTTTTCACATGAAGTTTTTTTTCTTTTTCTTTTCCTGCTTTCATTCTTTCTTTATTCCTTCTCCTACACTGTGTCCTTCAACTTTCCTTATTTCCCTCTCACCATCCATCTGTCTCTGGTGACTGTAGGCCTACCCCATGGTGCAAGTAGCCCACAAAAATCACGTTAATAAGCTTTGTTTTGCAAATGTTGTAGTTGTGCTGCAGGTGACACAGGGAATTAACAGTTTTTGATACAAACAACGATGAGCAGAGGTGCTGTGGCAAGCTGGAGCTGCCTTACCTGTGGGGTCAACTCTTCTTCGCCGGACAGCCTCGCGCTGCTGCAGCGGCCTGATTAAACCCACAGCACAGGTGTGTGACCCCCGGAGCCGCTCGCACTCTCACTGTTATTACACAGCGCAGGAAAATAATGTGACAAGAAGCGAGCGCTCGGCGACTTTAACATAAATGTCACTCGCTGAAATGAAAGTGCCAGAGGAGGAATTAATGAGCGATATCCTGAAGCGACTGACGGGCGAGTCTGCGCTCCCTGTTTACAGCAACATCGAGAAGTTCAGACGGGGGAAGGACGGCAAGTATGTTGTCGCTGAAGACTTCCACGAAACCGTGAAAAAACGAGAACTGGTCAACGCCAAGGAACGACTCAGAGTGAGTGCTGCCTGGAAATGAGATTATCATTTAATTGACAGGAAGAAATGATGGGTATATTGTAGTATGTTCGGCAGGGTCGAGAGGACACGTTCATGTCAAACACCGTTAGCCAACAGTTGGCTCATGGCAGGTAGCAGCTGCTTCCTCTGCCATGAGAAGTGTTGCAGAAACATGTCTGTGATTATATCCCACACACCACCAATCATATCAAATACCTGCAGCACAATGTTTTTTCCAAGCTCATACTGTGTCCAGCTACATTGATTGGGTCTCAATCGGCCAACAACAGTGCAATATGATTATTAAATACACAGCATTTGACCATGCACACTTTTAGGTAAAAAATACAGGCCTAAATCTTGTTTTATGAGTTTTGTATTTGGCAGTAAGCATAGCCCTTTTTTAAATTCAAGGAATTGTAAATGCAGTTTGGCAGTAAGTGGTAGAAAGCAGACTCGATTCTCTCAATCAAACTTGGAAAATGCACATGTCTTGAAGGTACACTATGTAGAAAGATCTTTATGCCTAAATAAATTAAATAATCAAACTCTCTTTGTTTTCATGACTGAATAAACAAACTGGCAACTGCAGATGTAAATTAGCTCCAAGCTAACTCTGTTACAAAGCATCAAATAGAAACATTTATGTTTAAGATTGTACATGGTCCCTCTACAAATAACACAAAACACTTTGTCTCAAAATGTGTTTACTGTTTTCAAATAGTATTAACTGAATTTATCAAATCTGCCTGGGAGGCAGATCTTGGTGTGGAGTTGCCTGAGGTGCTGTGGAGGGAGTGGAGGGAGGGGATGGAGAGGATTGATCAAGGTTCAATTAATGTTCAATTAATGCAAGGTTGCAATTGAACCAGTTCAAAGTTATGCATAGATTACATTATTCTAAAGAACAATTAACAACATTTGTGACACATGCAATATAGCAAAAGGTACTTTAGGCCACACATTCTGGTCTTGTGTTAAGATTTTCCCTTTTTGGCAGGATGTCTTTAGTTGTAAATTCTAAATATTGAACTCAATGCATTGATTGCCTTGTTTGGTTGCTCCGAGGCCTCTCTTACACCGCCACATACTGTACAGCAGACTCTTATGTTTGGTATGTTAGTGACAAAGAGAATGAATCTAAAGAAATGTAAGGCTACCAGTGCTCCTTGTTTTTCTAGATGGGTTAGGGAGCTCATCTCAGGGATACATCTTGAAAGGCTCTGTAGCAACACACGTGGGTTTTGTGAAATATCTGAAAGTATGGGACATTCTTTGTCATATGTCTTGTTTAGGCTGAAACTTTGGTGTATAACTCTCTGTCTGGTATAACTCTCTGTCTGTTTCTGTTGTTGTTGTTTTTGAATGGGGGGCTTGTGTGTTGGGAGTTGGTTTGTAGTTGTCAGTCTGTTTGGTCTGATGATGAAAATCAAATATATAAAAATATATATATAAATATATATGAAACCTCTGTACAGATCAGGAACTTGAACACCATGTTCTCCCGCTTGAAGCGCATGGTGCCACTAATGCGACCAGACCGTAAGCCAAGCAAAGTGGACACACTTAAAGCTGCGACGGAATACATTCGATTGCTTGTTGCAGTTTTGCAGGATACTGACAGCGTAAGTACGGCATTCATCAGAACTTGAATAGAAAGTGTCCTCTGCCAATCCCCAAGGACTGCACGGCAATTTCTTTTGAGGTGGTGATTAGTGTTATTTTCTATTTCTCAGAATGATGGGACTGATTTCCTAAAGAATGCAATCACTTATGGTCAGACTGAAGGCTTGGGCAGTGACCTATGGAGAGGGGATGACGTGAGTATTGTTTTTTTTTTAAATATTGTGCAGTGGAAACAGACAAGGCAACCATGGAGATGACCCCTACATTTCTAGTTTGATATGTGTGAAAAACACAAACAAAGATGATGCTTTGCTTTAGTGGCACATTCAGCCAGCTCCTTCAAATTCCACTTCATTTTTCTTTGTTTCGGCTATATTGCTGAAACAAGTATAACCTATGGGAGAAATACATTCATCAGCATTTGAGAAGAAATCAGGTGTTTTGGTTTGAGAGCAGTGGACTTTGAGATGATCACTGCCACAGCATCTATCAGTCATTCAACCTGATCAGCTGGACTGCCATAGGGAAGAGAGAAAGGGAACTGAGATAAGATCCATGTTAATCCACCTTGTATTACTTTCTATACACATATCGACTGCAGCAGGGCTCTGCAACACAAATGTTAAGTCTCGGCTGTACATCAAAATCATTGGATTTAAAACGTAATTATGTGTAAAATGATCCACCAGTCAAGTTATTATAATTTGTGCACATTAGTCGGACATCAAGCTATCACTTTCATTGTTCGTCTGTCTTTAGTCGTGTCACAGAATGTCCCGCCACAACAATATCTGATGGGTAACACTTCACATTGAAAGCTATAAACAGTGAATAATCTGAATCTGTAAAGTAACTAGTAACTAAATGTATCAAATAAATGAAGTGGAGAGGAAGAGTAAAGTAGCAGAAAATGGAAATACTCAAGTCAAGTTCCCTTTCAAAATTGTATTTAAATACAGTGCTTGAGTAATTTGTATCGTAAGAGGATTTTAGTCCCCTTGATTTCTAATAATTGGTATCGGCTCTGAAAAAGCCATATTGGTCGACCCCTATTAAGTACAGGAAATCTCACCCAAGAGATCAGGATCTGTATCCTATTTGGAACATTGTTATACTCTACACTTATTATTTTTTCACTAAGTTCACTTAATATTTCACTTTTTTTATGGTTTTGAGTTGCCACTGTTTGGCTTATTCACCGGAGTGATAAAGGTCTGAAAACATTTGCTGACTTGTAGATAAATAATCACTTTCCATCTTTTATGGAGCTGAAAGAAACATACTCCCTTCAACAAGGCAATTTTTTCCATTAATTGCAGGTCAGACATTTTAAGAATATTTCCAAACATTTTGAAAGCTTACCCAAAGGAGGAAGGAAAGCATAAAAAGCATAAAAGAAGGAATTCTTTTTGCTGTGGAGGGAGGGGATAGAGAGGATCGATCAAGGTTGAATTAATGCAAGGTCGCAATTAAACCAGTTCAAGTTATGCATGGATTACATTATTCACACACAAAATGTGTCCTAATGTTACTGATATTTGTGACAGATGCAATGTAGCAAAAGATACTCCGGGCCACAAGGTCTGGTCTTGTGTTAAGATTGTCCCTTTTTGGCAGGATATCTTAGTTGTGTTTGGTTAGGTTTAAAAAAAACATTGTTTGGGTTAAAATTTACCCTTTCACAACTTGTTTCAAAGGGTAACTTGTTCGTATTTTTACCTTTCTGTCTTTTACCTGAATTACTTAAAACAAGGCAAGTTTATTTGTATAGCACAATTCAGACACAAGGCAACTCAAAGTGCTTTACAGGGGCATAAAATTACATTAAAAGACATTATTAAAAACAGGTAGGAGGACATCAAGAAACAAAACATTAAAACAAATTAAAAATAGGAAAATAAGCTAGAATATAATGGGTTTAAAAGAGACAAGACTAAAGAATAGAAGTCACAGTGCAATTCAAAGCCTTGAAATTGCCTAATTGAAAGTGGCAAACAGAAAGGTCTTCAGCCTTGATTTAAAAGAGGTGAGAGTTGGAGCAGACCTGCAGGTTTCTGGGAGATTGTTCCAGATATGTGGTGCATAATAACTGAATGCTGCTTCTCCATGTTTACTTTTGACTCTAGGGACTGAAAGCAGACCTGTACCTGACGACCTCAGAGGTCTGGCTGGTTCATAACTTAGCAGCAGAACAGAAATGTATTTTGGCCATTAACCATTCAATGCTTTAAAAACCAACAGCAGGATTTTGAAATCTATTCTTTGACAGACAGGAAACCAGTGTAAAGATCTAAAAACTGGAGTGATGTGATCTACTTTTTTGGTCCTTGTCAGGACTCGAGCAGCAGCGTTCGGTGGTGCATGTCAACTGACCCAAAGTTTCCCAGCAGCAACTTGCATTGTAACAGGATGATCAATGTTATTCACTTCACCCGTCAGTCCTTTTAATGTTTAGGCTGATCCATGTATATTTTTAAGTCATTGTAACTGTCGTGGATTCACTTTTTAAGTGATAATCATATAATTTGATAGTGGAAGGATATATTTTGATATATTTTTCTTGCATGCTTTTTCCTGACAGTTGCTGAACATGTCAGAGATGGAAGATGAATTCACTTTGCCTCCAGAACCGGTAACAGAGGACGGAGATATGACCAGACTGGTGTTGCAACACTGTTTGATGCCTGCATACCAGTTCATCATCCAAGTAGCACCTGATCAGACCTCAGTAAGTCATTTAACTTTCTGAATATTGAGTCTAATTTTATGCTTGGTGCTTTTCAGCTACGTTTCTGCTAAATTTCTGGCACTGTCCAGCCAGCTGACATAGTGCAGCAATTATGAAGATGCACATTCCCAGTCAGTCTCAGAAAAAGAAAAGCCTCAGTCATGGATCAGAAAGAGAAAATCAATACACATGTTATGGCTATATATTTTTCAACAGTTCAACAGTTTTTACACTTTGTTTGTGCATAATGTTTTTGTTGTTGTTGTCAAAGGCAACAACATATGACTCAAGACAGATAAGTAACAGGAGACAGCATGTAAAAAAAACAACAAAATAATAATGTAAAACAGTATTAAATTGAACATAAAGGAGGAGAAAAAGAAGAATATTTGTAGGTTTTGATGTATTTCAGGTGGGTCTTTCAGTCTGGGTTTGGTTTAGTAACATTCATTTTCTGTTCATACATAAACACACACACAGCCCCCCAAATACACATACATATAAAATATAATATACATATACATATATCTGCCTTTTTTCCTCCATCCACAACATTCTCATAAACAACATTGAATGGGATTCTATAACAGCCATACTTGATCAGATCTCTATCTAAGGCAGAACTTTTTGTTAAATGTTGAGATCAAAGTGATTCTGAATTGCAGATAATGGGATGCTGCAGGAGGAGAACACAACAACAGGAATGTTTTCACAATAACATACAGTCCAGCACAAAAGCCCTGTAATGCTGCAGTTTTGAAGCTTATAATGTTCAGTGCTTCAAAATAGTGGGTGATTCAGCTCTGGTTATTTTAGAGCACTCACACTTGGCCTGTTTGCTCCATATCGTGCTGAAGCACGATAGTCCCTTCTCCCCAGTCCCTCGCTGGCCTGCACTCACATTTTTCCGGCCGCAACCAGGCCTGAGCACGATTACCTCTTGTACATACATCATCACGTCGTAGCCTGGTCGCAGCACAGTACTAACTTTTTTGTGGCTTATTTTGTGTCATTTTGGTCATAGACTGCCCTCACACATTCCTGGATTTCTTGATTATGCAAGGCGGTGTAATCGCATGATTATACTTTATGTCCAAGTTGCGCACCCGTGCTTGTGCTCCTGCATGAGCAACCATACCATGCCGAAGCACACCTCTTCTAACCGTGCCAGGGCCAAGAAAGTGTACCATG
This sequence comes from Pagrus major, assembly GCF_040436345.1. Classification (NCBI taxonomy): domain Eukaryota; kingdom Metazoa; phylum Chordata; class Actinopteri; order Spariformes; family Sparidae; genus Pagrus; species Pagrus major. Next base: position 13,801,251 of record NC_133219.1, on the reverse strand, counting down.
TTTGAGCACTGTATGGAGTGCTCACACTTGTCAAACAAAGTGGGCTTCAGGGGTCAATCTAGCTTGGGCATGGTACGGATTGCCTAGTGTGAGTGCGCCCTTAATCTGTTTTGCCATAATGGTTTGCCTGACTGTACTATATGTAGAGTTTCTGTCCACCACCTTCAAGTACAGTTGGGTGGGAGATGAGAGAAATGCACAATATGAAAAGCTGGAAGCTGGGGCGATATCTCTGATTCTCCTGTATCATTTTTGGTCATTTGTTTGTAACCTCTCCATAATGAGCCCAACAGTGTTCTTGGACTGCAATGCTAAACCAGTAGATGGCTTTTTAAAACCTGGTGCCTACATTACCCACAATGCAACTTAGCCACTTAGTGACATTACTGGAGGCAATTTATCAGATTACATTCAGCTCCTTGGAGCCACAAACGGCTTTATACTACATAGTTTTAGAGCCCATCAGATATGTTGGTTGGCTGATATTGGCCTATTACAGATAAATCGTATCGGCGTGTATGGTGATATCGGCCGATATGAAAACTTTTTGGCTTTTTAAAGAAATTTGTGCAAAAGATGATGCTTGGGGTAATTTATAATCATTAATTTTGAAGTGAAGACACTAAAGTTTATTGTTAGACCGTCAAATATGCTGCCTCCATTATGTATTTATGTATTTATGTACAAGTGTTTGATGATCACTTTTAAGGGATCACTGCTGTGTCTATCAGATGATATATCTGCATTGGTGCCAAAAACTACATATCGGTCAGGCTCTACTTTGTTCAGATATGCATTAGTACTCTACTACTAAGAACTGTAAACACATTTAAATGTGTAAAATCGGTGGAGTTAACCTTTTGAAGTGAATTTATTGTAAGGGCATCAGTAAATGGAGACAAAGTGGCTGAGGCAGAGAGCAGGAGTCACGGTGAGGAATAGCAGGAATCTTCTTGAAGCTGGGTTTATGAATGGGGAAGAATGGCGTGCACTGGCCAGGAGTAGCAGGTGGTTGAGGTTGGAGAGCGGGCAAGCAGCAGGCAGGCAGATGAGTTTGATCCTGAAAATAAACACAAGGATAAGTAACTGAAAATCACTTTATCTCAAAACACGAGGACAGCCCTGAAATGTCTGCTACCCCTGTAGCTGAGATGATAATCTGACAAAGAGCAGATGAAGAGCCAGAGATACACTGCATGCTGATGAGTTTGATGGAAGGCATGTATATAATCAGTGGGTGATCAGGAGCCAGGAGAGCCAAGGACAGTGCGCCACACACACGTCACACAAACGACACAAGAGAGACAAAGGGAGACTGAGAGGGGAGTGTGCTGTATTGTAGGCAACTGGACTTGTTTCAGTTTCCTGAAGACATTTCACCTCTCATCAAGCTTCTTCAGTTCTGACTCACTGGTAGGGAGTTGCTGGCTTTAAACCCTGTGTGTGAGTGTCCTTACAGAGTCGTTAGGGCCACTTGTAGGTCGTTGACCCCACCGTCCTTCATGTAGGTTGCAAAGGCTAGGTGAGCGCAGGTGTGAATGGTTGTTAAGCTGTCTGGGGAGAGAACTCAGAACAGCATTGTAGGTGGGAGATAAGTAATGTCATAGGCCACCTCCTCTGTTCAAAGATGGTCGTTCAAGTTTGATATAGATGGATTCTTTTTCTCTCTCAAACCGTCTGTCTTCTCTGGCCAAGATGTTTACATTGTTGTCCTTGAAGGAATGATATGTTTTCTGGACCTTATATACGACCTTATATATATATATATATATATGTATATATATATATATATATACGGAATATGATGTTTATTGTAGATCCTCCTGAGTTTCTCTGATATTCCTGTGACATAGGGAATGACGATGTTGTTACGTTTTTTCGTCTCTTCCTCTCTGTCTGCTCTGGATCTTTTTGAGGTTTTGACAAAGGTCCAGTTTGGGTAGCCACAGGTTTTAAGTGCTCCCCTGATGTGCTTCTGTTCCTTCTCCTTCCCCTCTTTCTTTGTGGGCACGGTCTCAGCCCGATGGTTTAGAGTTCTGATGACCCCCAGCTTGTGCTCCAGTGGGTGATGAGAGTCGAACAGCAAGTACTGATCTGTGTGTGTAGGTTTTCTGCACACCTCGATATTGAGGCTTTTATCTTCTTCAGTGTGTACTGCACAGTCAAAGAAGGGCAGAGTGTCTCCCCTGACATCTTCCTGTGTGAACTTGATGTTATTGTCCACATGTTTTGTGAAGGTTTCCACTTCCCTTGTTCTTTTTTACCCAGTTATAGTAACCTTCACTGTACTGGAAGAAGGTGGTCATCAGACAGAGGTCAAGTAAGGTACAATTGTGGTCTGGGGTGAAGTTGGTCCTGCTGGACAAAGTGCTGTCCTGTAGCAGGAGTTTCTTCACCACCTTTACAGCTTCTTGGGTGGGAATGCATGTATAAAGTGAGGTGACATCATAAGAAACCATTTTTTGGAGTCTAGTGTAATATCTCTCGCCCTATTGGCGAAATCCTGTGAGTTTTTGATGTGGTGTTGAGTGTTACTGACCAAAGGAGCAAGGATACTGGTTAAGTGCTTGGATATGTTATAGGTAACTGAGTTGATGCTGCTGCTGCTGATGGATCTGAGTGGTGCTCCTTCCTTGTGTCAGTGGTTAAATCCAAACATTACAGACACTTTAAAGCAACTCACTTAGAACAGAAGCTGTCACCTGGAGAAATAAGGACATGAGCAACACAGTACATCCGTACATACAAGAAAAACTTGTCCAACAGAGCTCAGCCAACAGGAGAAGGATGTCAGACCTATCATCAAACTGGAATGACCGTCTTTGAACGGAGGAGGTGGCCTACAACATTACTTATCTCCCACCTACAATGCTGTACCGAGTTCCCTCCCCAAACAGCTTAACAACCATTCACATCTGGGCTCACCCAGCCCTCATATCCCACATTAAGGTCGGTTGGGTCAACGACTCACACGTGACCTTAATGACTCTGTAAGGACACTCCCACACAGGGTTTAAATCCTGCAGCTCCCCTACAGTTAGTCAGAACTGAAGAAGCCTCTTGGATGAGAGGTGAAGCGCCTTCAAGAAACTGAAACAAGTCCAGTTGCCTACGATATAACACTTAGAATTACCCTGACCTGGATGACTGAGAACCTACATTATCATGACATTTAGTTGATATGCTAAGTTAATGCAAAATCAGTTCATCCAATCTCTCGAAAATGAGACAGGCAGCATTCATATAAAGGTCTAAAGACAGACCCTTCAAACAATAAACAATCAGACATATGTGAAATAAAATGATATGGCAGGAATACAATACAATCAGCAATCAACACTTCTTTCTTTGATTGAAACATCTGAGACATTCAAAGCATCCTAACAAGTACCTCCTTATCTGATTAGATAATTCAAGCTGAATCAGTTGTTTGTCTCAGTCCTTACACCCGTACCATTATGCTATTCACAGAATTATCGTGATGTGCTGCAGGTTCAGAATCAGAATCAGAATCAGAATTCCTTTATTTGTCCCGCAAATGGGGAAATTTCTTAGTCACAGCAGCCAAAAGACAGTATCACACTTAAACAATAATAAAAAGTAAAAAATAAACAATATAATAAGAGATAAGAAATAGAATTAACTCGTATATACATAGTATTTACAATATGAACTTGGTATTTACAATATGACATAGTATTTATAATATGAACAGTGTAAGTATAAACAGTTTGGTATTTTTATTTACAAACAATAAATAATAAATATGGGTATTAAAAATTGTCCAATTAGTGCAAACCAGAAAGTGTGTGGATATGTGTAGAGTTTTGTATTGCACAGTGCACATGTGAGGTCTACTGGGAGCAGTGCTGGTTGTACAGTCTAACAGCAGCAGGAAGGAAGGACCTGCGATACCTCTCCTTCACACACTTGGGGTGTATCAGCCTGTCGCTGAAGGAGCTGACCAGTGTGGTGATAGTGACCTGCAGGGGGTGGGACTCCTTCACCAGCAGCGATGACAGCTTGTCCATCATCCTGCTCTCTCCCACCACCTGCACTGGGTCAAGAGGGCATCCCAGGATGGAGCTGGCCTTCTTGATAAGTTTATCAAGTCTCTTCTTATCTGCTGCGAGATGCTGCTGCTCCAGCAGACTACTCCATAGAAAATGGCTGATGCCACCACAGAGTCATAGAAAGTTGTCAGGAGTGCCCCCTGCACCCCAAAGGACCTGAGCTCCCTCAGCAGATGGAGTCTGCTCTGACCTTTCTTGTATGTTGCTGCAGTGTGATCAGTCCAGTCCAGTTTATTGTTCAGGTGAACTCCCAGGTACTTGTAAGACGTCACCATCTCAATGTCCGTTCCCAGGATATTCACCCGTGTGCAGGGTTGTTTGCGCCTGCGGAAATCCACCACCAGCTCTTTGGTCTTCCCGGCGTTGAGCTGGAGGTGGTTCCGCTGGCACCAGTCCACAAAGTCCTTAATAAGTTCTCTGTAGGCTCTGTCGTCCCCGTCCCTGATGAGGCCGACGATAGCAGAGTCATCAGAGAACTTTTGTAGATGGCTGTGGGGTGTTTGGTGGGAGAAATCAGCAGTGTACAGGGTGAACAGGAAAGGGGCCAGGACTGTTCCCTGTGGGGCCCCCGTACTGCAGACGACTGTGTCCGACACACAGTCCCGAGTCCTCACATACTGTGGCCGGTTGGTGAGGTAATCGAGGATCCAGGTCGTGAGGTGTTGGTCCACCCCCGTGAGCTCCAGCTTGTCCCCCAAAAGCGCAGGCTGTATGGTGTTGAAAGCTGTCTTGGATAAAGAAATATGTCTAAAGTGGAAAGTTGAAGCTTTTGTATAAGAGATGTCCCTGAGTAACTTAAACATGTTTTTAATGATTATTTGCACTACTTTATTTTAAAGCCTTAGCCAGGAAAAATAACACTATAAGAGTGCTTATGTCTTTACCTTCTTAATTCAACAGGTTTCTCAACCCTTCTGAGTGATGTTTAAAGCAGATGGACCAGTAGTGGAAACCTGCCAGGTTGGTTTTTAATACATGAATATCAAATCAGTTATCAGAGGCACATGCTCAGTTAAAGTCAGATTTCCTAATTTTTGGTATGATTTCAATAAACTAACACTGAAGCATATAAATGATTGTATCATGACACATTCTGTAAATATCAGGCAGGTTAGATCAGGGGTTATAATACCATGAATATTGTAATTATTGTTGATGCATATAATTATTATTATTGTGGAGTATACAAATGTTGCCCCCATGTGGTCTGAAAGACGATTGAGAATTTGAATTAATTTTTCACTTGACAGTGCAAAGTCAGCACAGGACTTCCTCATGGAAGACAAAGGCTGCATCCAATTTCCCAGACTTCACCTTACTTGCAGACTAGCGGACTTTGCGGGCGTGTTCTCGGGAAGTCTGCAAGTCTTTAGGGCTTTTCAAAGTTTACATTTCATTCAGCCCGCAGGGGCCCCCAAGTGGTCTTTCTGCAGACTTTCAGAGAGTCCACTTGGGGAGTGGACTTCACCAGACTTCACTGATTTACTTTACCACAATTCATTGCGATGTGGACATAATGTTGTAGAACTCATTGTGAATGTGTATGTTACTTGAATAGTGTATGCTAGGAATAATATATAATCACATTATAATAGAGAAATATGTAAAAGTAAAGATTATAGAGTAAATCTAAATGATTTTATTATTATAGTCTTCAGGCCTGTCTATCAGTGGCTTATATTTGCCGTGCGGTCTCACACACTCCCAGGCTTGACGCGATGACAGTGAACACATCACGGTATGTACAACTGAAGTCCACGAGGGCTCAGTCTGCAAGTCCAGAGGGTGGACATCTGGATGCAGCCAAGGTGACATGTCCAGTAGGAAAATCACAGGTGTAATTAATCAAAGTAATGATGGCTGAATTCCATTTTGCTGCTTCAGTTTCAGGGTCCTGGTCCTGCTGGATCATTGTCAGACTGTCACTTGAATAGACCAGAGCCATCTTGAATGTTGTTAGTACTTTTAACATCTTTTCTTACTATGACAAGTCAAAATGGCTGCTGTGATATTGTGTCCTTTCAGTGCACTAAATAATTCAGTTTTCCAATCACAGTAAATGTTGCAATGTTAATTGGCCTATTCAATGTTAAAACCCTTCTATCATCCTGCTACCGCTACACTGACCCTGTACACCAGTACACTGACATTGATGTTTAAAGTTATTCTGGCTGATTAGACATCTGCTGGTGGTTTACTGAAGTCACTGAACTCTTACATATTGAAGTAATTACCCCTCTCTGGCTTTTTCATGCTTATTCTTTAACAGCACTGGAACAAAGTAGAACAGATTTTTGAATAATAATTTCCTACAGATATGAAATGCATTGTTACAGTGCCCTCTTCTGGTTGAATGTTTGAAATCTGCATCACTGTTAGGTGGTATCAGCAGTGTGCACTGATGCCTCCGTGATGAGAACTTACAGGGATATCAGGGTGCACTGAGAACAGTCGCATCAGTGCAGTCGCTGAATCACTGAATTTAGTATTTGTTTTAAGAGAACTGTGTGTTTTTTAAAGTAATTCTTTCTTTTTCAGGGACCTGTTGCTTTGAAGAAAGGATTTTTCTCGAAGAATATGCAATTTTATTTCTTATTTAATTTAGCTTTTGAAATTAAAATTTTGTTTGAGTAAATATGAATGTGTTTTTATTTTTGTTTTACAAACTGTATCCTTGGCAGTCCTTAAATAAAATGTACAAAACAGCTTCTGTTTTTTAAAATTTCTACTTGAAAGGATTTGTTGTCTCCTGTAATAATTCAACTTTACGACTCTACAATACAACACTTTATGGTACCAGTACTTGATAAATATTAAATGAAAATGATAAGCTTTCGTGAATTCTCATTTGAAGGGAGAAACTTGCACCAAGATGACCGAGACTTTCTGGCTCTCATAAAGTTAATTTGTCCATATAATTGAATGCTGTGTTTGAATGTTTCATAATGCTAAAGCTTTCATTTTCTCAATAGGTGGTTGTTGCTGCTTCTCACTTCATCAGGTATCACAGAATGTGTCAGAACAACAGAACATTTATTTTCCAAACTGCACAAATGCTACCGAAAAACATATTTCTCTCTCATTTTCACCTAATCTCCTGGTTAGACATCCATGGTATGATACAAGGTCTTGCAGCTAGGGTCACAGGTGGAGGAGAGGCAGTTATGATGAGCGATTGAGAAATCAGCCTGCACAACAACTACTCTGTCAGAGGTGGCATTCCCTGATGATAAATCTCGGAAGATGGTCCAAAACAACAGTTATAATACGGAGATAGATACAGTAAACTTCTGGTCTCTCTGGTAAACTCTCAAGTCTGTCAAGTCTTGCCTATTTGAGATTAAAGTTCCCCACCTTAAAATTAGACTCTGGATTTAAAAGATGGCAGAAATATCAATCAAATTCATCTATCACTAAAGATAACTAAAGATGTTTGAACAGTTAAGAAATAGATTTAAATTTGTATAATATAAGCTTCTTACTGAAACACCGTATCTGGGAAACTCAGAAAGTCAGACTCTGTCATTGGACAATATTTTGTTAGAATTCAAAATGGTCCGAAGACAACAACAAAATTATGGAAAATTTTCTAATATGACACACATAAACACTCCATATTAAACACAACCGCTAAAAGGTTTTTGGTGGAACATATTAGATTTAATATTAATAAATATTACTGATAAAAACATTTCTGACTCCACATTGTATCAAAAATTAACTGTTTTGATCTTGCTCTATGAAGAACTTATGGCTGCATGTTTGTATGAAAGGTACTATATACTGTAAAGTTCAGCCCAGTACTTTTTTTACCTATACTGCTTGCATCTGCCACGAAAGCAGTAGCACATAACTGGCAAGAGAAGGGACCTCCATCCCAATTTTACTCGGTGGAAAAAATCTCTTTGTTGTTGCAACTACAAGACAAACTTTACAGGTCAATTTGTTTGGAAGTATAAAAGAAGAGTGGTTCTAGACTGGCTTACCTGGGGGGGGACAGGTGGAGTAGTGGGTGGAGTCATCACTGGTAGTCTTAATATTATTAACTTTTTTGCGGTCATTTTTGTTAATTTACTGTAATCTTCTGCAAAATCATGATGTTTGGTTTATCTGAAGGATATTTATGTATTTCCTTTTTTCTTTTTTATATTACTGCATATACGACCTCAGGAACAAAGATGCAGAGGAAGGGAAGTGGGGGAAGGATTTAATGGGTGTGCAGGAGAGTGGGCTTGACTCGGTGAATAGGACATATCCATGGCACTGCAGCACATATAACATATATGGAAAGAATATTAACAAGACGAGCGAATGCTAGAGGTTGGTAGAGTAAAGATACAGAACATCTTTATGTATGGGCTGAACTATAGGGTACATCAGGGTTCTTCATTATGTTCTGAAGAAAGATTGATGTAAATATTCTATATTGAAAACTTTGGTACCCAATAAACAAGCTGCAAATAATAAAGAAGCTTTAATTTCATCATACTATTACCACCTACCGTTACAACTGGGATATTCAATGAGAAATGTAATGACCCATTTTTAATTGCTGTTTTTTTCCAATCCATTACATAATCTGTGACAGATGTAAAGATTATTATTATAATTAATAGCTGTTTTCATAGCACCTTTTAGTACAACGTGCTGTATATACAACCAATCAAACAATGAGAAAGTCACAAGAAAAGCAGGTATTGCAGCTGCAAAAGCAAACATAGATATAGAAAGCAGAAAGTGTAACACGGGGAGACAAATATAAGGATTGGATTATGCCAGACAAGCTGTTTGGAAACATTTTATGTTTAATTTCAGGTTGTTTTTTGAATGTTTTAAAATGAGTATCAATTTACTTCAGTTGTTCAGGAGAATGCTGCAATGCTGTTTTTCTGTGACGCTCCAGAAACTTCACCTGACTTTCCAGTGGCATTGGGGTGAGTAGATAATGACTGCATTTTCATTTTTGGGTGAATTTTTTATTTTAACTTTGAGATCAGAAGCACGTTCAGCCAAAATTATGAATCAAATTGAGTTTTTACATTCTCATTATGCAGAATGTTGCATATGTTGTCTGATTGGATTAGTGCTAATGATGCATTAAAGGTGTATTATGAAATATCTGTAGAAGAATTCCAGTTAAAACAAACAAAAAAAATAACTTGTCAACAGAATGTGAAAAAAAGTGAGTCAAGCTACCAGCCTGCAGAGACTCAAGTCAGTTTAAGGCCACTAGCTGCACAGCTAACTGAGCTAACAAGCTAATGGCAGCTAGCTACAGCCACAGAAAGCTACAGGAAAAAGTACAGTCAGGAATCCTTAGTGGTTCCTCTGCTCACATGCGTTCACCCTATTAGTTTGACCTTTGTCAATTCTTACACATTATTACTTCCACTTCCTGTATATTTTGAATGTCAAATCTTTATTTGCAAAGTAAAACCTAGTAAGCACAGCTGTAAAAATGCAGTGGAGTAATAATAATCCTCACATCTCACAGCGTGCAGACTCTTCTCCATGTGACCAGCAGGTGGCGCCTGTCTGCTGTCACATAATCTGTCTGATCTGAACACGGCCTTGCAAACTAAACGTTTTAGCAGACAGCGTTAGAGATCCTCCCGGGCTGCACGTAAGCGTTACAAACAACACCCAGGAGCAGAGCTCAGATTGATGCCTCGTGTAGCTGCATGAGTGGGAGCCTCTGGGTGTCAGACTGGGGACAGGCGTGGCAGTGGGCTGGTCCAGGCGCACTGAGCGATGAACAACATCAGGGTGTATTGACTTGGTGCGAGCTGAGGCCCTGACACAGTCTGACAAAAGAAGACAGAGTCACTGTGATTTAAACACGTCTGCTCACCCTGAGGACGGCGGAGGGCTGTGGGTGTGCCGCACCCACTCAGAGGACGCGGTCCTGAGGATGCACTGAGGTGAGTGGACCGCCTGATCGTGTCTGTGTTCAGATGAGGTGAACAGGGCTTTCATGGTGAAATGGCTGGGCGTAGTACAGGTCCTCCCTGACGCGTGCATGATTGGTGTGTGCGCATTTCACTGGTGATGTCTCAGTGTGACACGGCTCTGTCCTCACTGCCTGATGTTTACCGTGTTATTGCCTATCATCCCGGATAAACACTGAAAATCTGCGCAGCATCTCCTCCGTGTTGCTTTTATTTCCTCATTGCGTGCGTGCACACATAAAGGCTCATGATGGGTCACAGTGAGGCTGCAAGTGTGTGATGGCAGAGCCTTGTTCATCTCGCTCATTAACGAGCCAGTGGTGGTTTTGTGTTGTTTAACCGGTCTGTTCCGGATTGAGGAGAGCCGCGCAGTGCCGTGTGTGTCGCTGCTGGCCTCTGCTTTTTAGCGGGTGGCCATTAGCGGATCCTCCGCTCTGCTGGTGCTGAGGCTGCGGCGCGTGTGTTGCTAGGCAGCCATGCAGAGCGCGAGGAGCGAGCGGATGGATGAACGGAGGATGCGGGAGACCAAAAAAAAAAAAAAAACAACAACAGGAAAAAAAAACCCGTGCATTCATGTAGAAATATGGTACCGTAGATACACAACATGGTGCCCTGCCGCTCTGGTCGATGGGCCTGTCCTCTCTGTCCTCTGGGAGCGGAGTATGTAGATTTGTATCTCCCACAGCACAATGGCAGACACATTGAACCTCTGTGTAGCTTCATCTGAGCCACAGCAATGTAGAAGTTCATGTGAAAGTCAGTGTGTTAGTGGAAGATGTAAGGTGTTAAATTACTGGAAAGCTTATCCGACATAAAACAAACCTTTGGTGATGTTTAGATGTGAGGTTATATATTGTAACATTCAATTTAATCCACATTACAAGAAGCTGACATTTTATGATAAAGGTAAAGACAAAATAGCATCGTAATGAATCTTTGCTACAGACCCCATCATGATTTTATTAGGTTTCTCAATTAGAAAATATTAATTGTGATGCAAATTTAATCATTCCTATTTCTCAATGATGATTCATCACTGAAAGTGCTGAGGACATTAGGGCTCAGCTGAAAGAGTCTTTTAAACAGGCAGTGATTGGAGGACCATATGAGGTCAATGTAGATATTTACAGTGGGGGGAAACTTGCATAATGTTATGTTTACATTTCATAGACAGTTCATAGGATATTAAGACAAATTAAGCTTGTAAAAAGTGATAGGGACATAAAATATTTTATCACGGATGACAGTAATCGTGAATTGAGATAATATCCGAGTGAACATCCTCACCTGGTGACTTGAAAAAGCTATTTAGTTAATTTACGTACAATCCTGTATTGGCTTCCTGATTTATTTTGACCCGCCTCAGCCTGTCACCACGGCTGAAGGGATGGCTTGGATACTGTGTCCCCCACAAACACAAGTTAAATCGGATGTGTCTTGAGAACAACAGGGAGATGAGGTTACCACCATTTATTAATCCTTTATTTGTGCAAGAAGATCTCATGAATCATGATTTGTTTTCATTTCAAAAGATGTATATCCTATCTGTGATGCAATAAAGATATTTGTTTCAAATTGTAAGGTTAAAGTGATTCCAGTATGATTTAGTGCATTTTTTTTGTTTCTATTTTAAAGTTTTAAGAATATTTGATGAAAAACGTGAATAGCAGTTATGTTGGACAGGATAATTGTGATATGAACTCTTCACATCGTCGTATGCCTAATTTTTTAAAATTACTTTTACATTAGGGGAGAAATAATCCAGTATGGAAAAGAAATTACTTCAACAAAATGTGTTCCTCTACCTCTACGTCGTTCATGCGTTAATGCTTTCTCATCTTGTTTATGCAGCATTTCTGCAAAGAACTCAGCCTGCTAGATGTGTAGAGTTAATGAGTCCATTAATTAGCAGATTGAATCCAGCAAATTTCCTCTTGAACGTTATGAATATTATCTTATTAATATGCAATAATGATTTAGTTTAGCGAGGCTTAACGTCAGCCTGTGGTAGGCAGGACTATTAGAAAGAATGGTATGTGTGAAGATGTGTTATGTTCAATAAAAATGCGGTAGCTGCATGCAGTCCAGAGGTGATCATGGTTCGATGAGGACTTTCTCATTACTTTTCAAATAAGCGAATATGTGACTAGGCATTGGATAATAGGAACATCCGATTGATTGTTTTTGTGGGGGATACAATGTGCGGGCCATGGTGACTGGCTTAAGCATTTCAAAATAAAACAGGAAACCAATAAATGACTGTATGTCAGTGAGATAGACAGCTTTTTCAAGTCATTCATGTGAGGATATTCACGATTATCCCGATTACGAAAATTCACCTAGATCAACTTATAGTGTTTTTTATTCGATCTGCACTCAAATCTTTAATTGTCCCATCCCTATGTTTATTATAAAAAAGATTTTCTAATGTCAAATAATTTCAAAATGGTTTTCATCTTATTTTGAGAAACTGGTAGTAAAGGTACCGGTTTGTTAAAAACAAGCAGCTGGTTTGGATCCATTATGACATAAACCTAATGAAAGCAAAGCCAGAGGAAATCAATCCAGAGCTACTTAGGTAATATTATCCCTATCTGACTCTCTGCTGCTGGATGTCAGAGCTCAGACACAGACCTCCTAAAACCTCCTGAGAATTTTTGAAACAAAAGTGAGGTGATGATGCATCATGGTCAGCCATCACAGTGCGACTGAGGATAAGAAGGAGGAGGAGCAGGCAGGGCTGGTGTGGGCCAGCAGCCAGATCTCTACGTCTCCCCTCAGTCATTAGGAGCCTCCCTGGAGAGAGAGGCTTTCTGTCTGCTGCCTGTCAGCAGCTGGGCCCCCTCTTCCCCCAGAGAGAGAGTCGGATGCACTGTGAACCGAGCTCTATTGTGAGAGAGGAAGGGAAAGCTGCTGCCTCACATGATGGCTTTTATAGACTGACTGCTGCTTATAATCGTAAAATAAGCAACCTGTTAAAAATACATTTGGATTATAACCCAGATATTATATATGAGCTTGTGATTGCTTCAAACCACCTTAGGAGTAGTTTTGTTTATCAAAACATAGTTGTTATGATCTGGGAACATAATGCTCGTATGTTTATGGAGATTAGTTGATAGTTTAGTAAATGGCTGATGGTTTTTCGGAGAGCTGATGTAATGTTTCAGGGGCCTGACGTTGGCAGGATAAAGTGCACATTTTATCCAGAAACTCCATTAAAGGTTTAGTCATCTGTCCGAGTTTCTCCTGTGCAGTGTGATGAGATTCAGTAATGCACGGTCATCTGATTTAACTTCCTTTTGTGCTATTGAAGAGAGCATCTTTAAAGCTCGCCCTGGATGTTAGAGACTGAGGATGCGTGTGATCAGGGATGCACAATTAAGAAAGCAATTGAGTCAGTTTGTGAGACGTAGCACAGCAGAGAGGGTGTGGTGTGTTTGGGGCCTTATCTACTCCCTGCAGCACTGTGTGTGTGCGCGTGTGTGCGTGTTTCATTCAGGGAGTGGCCAGCTGTTTTTACTGAAGATCCTTACGGTAACTCTTGACTCTTTCTCCAATTACCGGGCTGTATCAGCAGCAAACTTCCTGTGAGTGGTTCTGACGCGGCCGCCTGCATGTGAGCTCTTACTGCTAATGCTGCGTTTTCTATAGCTGTTCACTTCCACCGGCCGGTGCCCCGAGGAATACAGCATCCTTAATGTGAGGGTAGGTTTTTCATCTTAATGCAACCATTTGAAAATAGAAAGAAATCAAGGCTGAATGTGCAGTCCAGTGTACTGTTTATTGTTTATTTTAATGCAAGTGAGCAAAGTGATCTAACTGACATTTGTTTGATATTTCATTTTGGCTTTTGACTTCCTCTGGGCTGATGTGCACCACAGGATCACTAAGCAGGGCTTATGTGGACTCTCTAAAGCTCAGGAAGATTAAAAACTATTCTGCTCACTTGCACATTTACTTATGTTTCCAAGGATAAGCTCTGATAGAAGTGACTTTTCCTCCTCACATGATTATCGCAGCTGCTTCATGAGCATATGGCTAGTTTAATTAGAATAGCTGATTTCTTAAAAATCTGCTTTTTGTGACTTTAATTAACCTGTAATGATCCTTTCTTAAATCTTTAAATCATGTCTACCACATCCCTGTTGTACTTTACATTCACCTCATTTGCCTGCTCGGGGAATTTCATATTGGGAATGAACAGGAAATGATAAATTGAAACATATTTTTAAAATACACAGTGTCCTAGAAAGATCCTGGTACATTAAAATGCAACTTTTTACTCTTTACTCATATCTGTTTCCCCTTGGTGCCCGTCTTTGTGCTAAGCTAAGCTAACTGGCTGCTAGCGGTGCCTCATAAATTAATGACAGACCTGAGAGTGGTATGGATCTTCTCATTGTAGCGTAAAAGTCTGTTTCTAATCTCTAAAATGTGTAAATTATACTGGCAATAGACTTTTGTTTTGCTTTAAGTTATCACTATGAAGAAAATGTTGATTTCACAATGTAATAGCTGCTGAATAATGACACTATAAGTGCTTAGATTGGTTTCCCAAAATCTCGCTTTCACTTTGTAATATGTCTCAATCTCACGGGAAAATGTAGGTCAGACCCAGTCAGGCTGGCAGATAGAAAGGCCAGGCCAAGAACGGCAGCCTGACACCATTTCTATCTGCTTTACAACTCAATTATGGTCTAAATGGATGCATAGACTCATGTTTTGTCCTGTGTTGTTAGTAGCTGCGACTTGTGGAAAATGTAAAAGCAATCCAGTCTTCTTTGTGACAGCGGCAGTAACAGTAATACCACTTGGAAATGGGAAAAGTTGTTTGTTTCCACTTTAAATGTAGTTTAGGTATCTTAAGTTACTGTTCTCAGAATGCTAACTCTTGTTTGGTTCTAAATTGTGCTCTTTAAGCAGCATTTATAATATCCACACACTCTTTTTACAGTTCTCCAACTCGCCCCTGGTTGTAAGTGACCCTCTGCAAAAAAAAGTAGAAGATGAGCACGTCCCCCACCCCCAAAGGCACCCCGGTGCAGCGCAGCCCCAGTGATGGGGTCCCTGAGAGCCTCCAGTCTCCTCAGCACTCCACCCCTGGCTCCGGGCCCCAGCAGAAGAAACGCATCTCCAGCCTCCTTCAGAGTCCGGTGAGATGGCTGTTTGATTTATATGATTTATTTCCTCTTTCTCTGTCTCCTCTCCTCTAGATGTGGTTATCACCCCACATTAGAATAAATCTGTTCTCAGATGACACCTGAGTGCATGGCTGTGTGTGTTTCTGCTTATGGGAGGGCACCAGTGAGGCTTTGTGATGCTGATGAAGTTGTGTGTGAAGTGGAGAGGGTGAGCATGAAGTGAAAGGACTGATGGAGAAAGGCTGACTCATTAATTAAATGTGTTTACTCACCCTCTGCCTGAAGTGTTTGTTCTGTATGTTTTCAAAGCTCCCATGATGTTTTGATGAAACAAAATGAGACAATCCCACACACAGGAGCTTTAATGGAGTCTTATTTTGAAACTGAAATGATCTGTGTATGCAGCATGTGTGATAATATATTAATATCCGTGTTTGTGTGTAGTCGTTCCGGGAGGAGCTGGATGTGATGATCCAGGAACAGATGAAGAAGGGTGGCAGCTCGTCCAACCTATGGGCCCTGAGGCAGCTGGCTGATTTCATGGCCTCACATGGCTCTCCAGCCGCCCTGCCTGTCTCCCCCTCCAGTAAGTACACAACACTTTCAGATAAACCTCTTACATTGAGCATCTTTAGGTCTGGTGTTCTATTATTATCTATTACAAAGGTGCTTAATTTTAACATTGACATGTTCAGACTTAATGCAAGGTGAAGCTTCATTCTCACATTATTTGCCCGCTGGATTGTTTTTTAGATAAAGGAATAGTTCACTCTAGAACGAAATTCAGTCATTATCGACTCACCCTCATGCTGATGAGAAGTCCGGTGTAGTTTCTTATTCCTCAAAGTGCAGCTGGAGACCCGCGGGGCTACCCTCTGGCAGGAATAATTCATATAACGAGCGCCAATTGTGCCCGAGAGGAAAAGGTCCATAAAACTACACAGACTCCGCTGCAATCCAAGTGTCCTGAAGTGGCGACATCCAGATTTTACTTGAAACGACGTCATTTAGTACATTTTTCTAGCCTAAACAGTCACTATGCTATATCTGCCTGGAGGCACGCTGTGAGGGAGACTCGCTGTGAGGGAGACTCGCGTGAACGCGGAGCGTGCCTCCAGGCAGATATAGCATAGTGACTGTTTAGGCTAGAAAAATGTAATAAATGACGTCGTTTCGAGTAAACTCTGGATGTCGCCACTTCAGGACACTTGGATTGCAGCGGACGAGCAGTATGGAGGAATATTACAAAGTTTTTGTGTAGTTTTATGGACCTTTTCCTCTCGCGCGCCACTTACGCTCGATATATGAATTATTCCTGCCGGAGGGTAGCCCCGCGGGTCTCCAGCTGCACTTTGAGGAATAAGAAACTACACCAGACTTCTCATCAGCATGAGGGTGAGTCGATAATGACTGAATTTGTGTTTTAGAGTGAACTATTCCTTTAACTCACCCAAAACATCCAACACACCAACTGTACAGATATTGTTGCTCTAAGCTAATTATCATCATACGCACCAACCGTGTGTGTGCGTGTGAATACGCCCACGTTGACAATCAGTCTGACTCATTAGATGTACACTGTTGGTATAAAGCCTGCCATTGACTGACTGCACGTCTCCACAGGAAAAACCAACAACAATTTTCGAGCTTGAAATCTACATAAGTTACTGTTAACAAGTTACCTTAACACCTGGTCCTGGTGGCCCCTGCCCTGCATGTTTTAGATGTTACCCTGCTGCAACGCACCTGATTCACATGACTGGCTCGTCATCGAGCTCTGCTGAACTGATAACAGGCCTTTCATTTGCATCAGGTGTGTTGGGGCAGGGCAGGAGGCCCCTGAGAACCAGTGTTAAACAGACAAGCAGTTGTTACCTTTTGTTTTGTGTGCGATTTTGCCATTTTAATGCCAGGGCTTGTCTCCTGATGTACAAATGTTTAATCAAACTATGTTCCCCCAGACAATATTGTGCAGGCTCACCTTCACTGCATCCTGGGCTTTGCGCCACCCAAGATGACTGTGATTGGTTTAAAGAAATACAAACAAGCCAGAGTGTTTCTTTCCCCTATAGCAGACCTTTGACTGGGGAGTAAGGCCTGGCTATTACGACACTAGCCACACATCCACACACTGTGTGCCATGGACAAATCTGCTGAATAGACACAGGAAGTCACTTGTTAGTTTGAGAAATAAATACCCAGAGCATCCAAAAACTTCAACAATGAAGTGGGCAGGATGACAACAGAGCTTTCCACTGGGTAACTCTAAATCATGAATCAGAGGTCCTGTGGATCGTCTCTTAGCTCAGGTGGATCACCCAGTTTGAGCTTGAGCTCCATCAAACTTCTTTTTAAACCAGGTGTTCTCTCTTTAGTCTGGGTCTTGTTGTTCTTGTCATTATTAGACCAGATGTTGATCATATAAAAAGTAGAGCTAAGTCATAATCAGTGTCAACCCTACTAGCTACTTGATTTAATGGATGACCTGATGACGCTTGTCTGGCACAGATGCAACCAACAACATTAGTTAGTGGAAGCGTTCCATTACATAGCTGCTCCTGTCCATGCTTATTCACTGGCACACATAAGGGTAAAACACTGAATGCTGCGTGCTGGGAGGAGAGTGAAAATTAAGTTTGGCAGAGCCTCGCAGGAAATGATATGAGGTCACCAAAGTCAGTGTACTCATTATAGTAGTAAAGGTTAAACCTGTAGTGCGAGACTTATACATGACATATAAATGAACGTCCACTGGTCAAAATGTCTGCCGTGAAAAAGGGTTGATATGCAACGACTCTCTGTACTTCCGTGCCGACTTGTCAGGCTTTCTTATCGCAGGATATCATTTGCGGCGTCTTAAAATATGAATGAGTAAAGTGATATTGAGTTACTTGCTACAGTATTGATGAAACGGGGGGAAATAAAAGGTGTGTGTGCCGCAGCAAGTGTGTGGTTGAGCGAGTGAGGGAAAGTGAAGATGAAGCGGGCCGAGAAGAGGAAAAGAAAGTGAAGTTGTCAGTTTAGCAGTAAATTTAAATTTTATGGGCCGTTGTTACCATGCTAACAGTTTGGCTGTTTACCCTGATTACAGACATGTACTGAGTAGATTATGATTATTAAAAAATATATTTTCTATCTATGAAGTGGCCGAGCCTGACCCGAACCCAAACATCATTTCTAAATCTAACCCTGCAGTATATGAAGCAGGGTGCAATGACGAAGTAAGCTACAGCAAATAGAAGTATGGCGGAGCCTGCGGCGCCGTAAGCGCTCAAGTGTTTGTGTAATTCCTCTCACTGCCAGAAGGGGAAGACAAAAGTTCTGCACTGCATGGTTTAATTTGCACTGTCCAGTCAGAGAGAGGTACTGGTTGTCAGAGCTGTGATTAAATCTTGTAGAGCTGCATTACAAATGAGTTATATTCATCACACAAAGGTACATCTCCACACAAAGCAACAGGAAAAAAACATCAGAAGAAAAGGACATAAACCAGACTTAATCCATATCCACACAACCAATGGCATTTGTCCTTATGTTGAACTGTTTACCTGTGAAAGAATCGATCAGGATTACCTCTGTTGTCTGCAGACTCTCATCTTGCTTTCCCTCCCTCTCTGTTTCTGTTTCTGTCTGGTTTTCTCTCTTTCCTCCACAGACATGATGATGGTGACACCCATCAACGACCTGCACGGCTGGGAGCCTGGCAGCATGGTAAAGGGGGAGAGGTTGATGCGCTGCAAGCTGTCCAGTGTCCACCGCCTGTTTGATCTCTTCGGCTGGGCCCAGATCAGCCGCACCTGTCTCACTGTTAGTTTCACGATCTTCTTACTTTACACGTCTGACTTCACCTTTGTTTGTTTGGTGGTCAGAGCCATCATAAGATCAGATTTGGGCAGTAGTTCTCTGTGGAAGTATTGTATCTGAAATGAACTGGATGTAGCTTTACTTTACATCATTGACGTGTCTTTACTAATATGTGTGTGTGTGTGTGTGTGTGTGTGTGTGTGTGTGTGTGTGTGTGTGTGTGTGTGTGTTTCCCTCCCTGACAGCTGCGTGTTAGTAAAGAACAGGAACACTTCTTGGTGCTTCCAGACGGCCTGGCCTACAGTGAGGTGACTGGATCCAGTCTGGTGAGTAAGACTCATCCCAGTCCCAATCAAGTATACACACTATCCCTCTTACCTGTAGTGCTGTTTTTCCATCGAGAGAGTGAGTTATCAGCTTTTGGAGATATCAGCTTTAGGGATGTCTGCTTTCTCTCCAATACAATGGAACTAGATGGCACTCAACATAAATACATTTGAAAAACTCAACAATGAATGGCATCCTTATCTGCTGAGCTGTAATGTTAGCTTGTTTAGTTAGCTTAGTAAGTTAGCCTTATGTATTTTACTGCAACAGTGTCCTCTCTGGTAAAAAATCTGATATACAAAAAAAAAAACTGCTCGCCTGCTCACCCACTCCCGGACCCGTGACCACATCATGCCGTCCTTCAGAACCTCTACTGGCTCCTTGCCTCTCAGTGAAACCACTTTAAACTCCTCCTCATCACCTACAAAGCCCTCCACCACCTGGCTCCCACTCTACCTAACTGAGCTCCTCCACCAACACACTCCCACCTGAACCCTCCGGTCAGCTGACGCAAACCTGGCCTTCTCTATTGCTGCTCCTTATTATTATTATTATTATTATTATTATTATTATCACTATGTCAGTGAACAGATTCAGCTTCCTTCTGCACAGTGGTGGGTGTAGTTTGGTAGAAAGACTTTAGTTCCTACCTCTACCTACCTATCCTCTGTGGATTATCGTGACTAACCAGGTCATGATTTCTGAAGAGACATGGATGACACATTTTTTTTTTCAGTGCTTTGAGCACCACAAGCCGAGTGTCTTCTAGATTTATTATTTTAGACAGACATCTCTCATAGTCATAGCTCAGACCAAAACAATAGCACTACAGGTAGAGAAAACATGTGTATTTTTGATTTTGGGGTGAACTGTCCCTTTAAATGTTCATAATATTACATTATAATATAGGTGAAAATCATTGGCTGTTAATCTAGCAGCCTTGGAACCCACTCTGCCCTCCAAAGAGATTTAATTTGAAGCACGTTGCACAATTTCCAAGAACCATTCAGTCAGCTGAAATCTGCTTTTGTTTTAGTTTTAAAACTGTGTGTATGACAAATACTTGTTATGTTATTATTCATTCCATTGTAATATCACTGGTGTAAGCATTTTATAACACTGCTGATGACTTTGCTTCCTGAACATCATACACCCGGAGGGAGTGCTGCCAAATCTAATTACTCTGAGCTGCGTGGTTTCCAGGTGAAGGTGAATATCCTGGGTGAGGTGGTGGAGAAGGGCAGCACCAACCTGGGTGTGGACAAAGAAAAGTTCAGCCTGCACTCGGCCATCTACTCTGCCCGGCCAGATGTCCGCTGTCTGCTTCACCTCCACACACCGGCCACAGCTGCGGTGAGTCAGATGGGCTCGTGCCAAAAGAGAGGTTGGCATGAAGTCACAGCTCTGTCCCGTCCCGTTTAGAGGAGACACATTACACCACTGCTGGTCACATCCACATACACGCAGAAGAATGAGGGATACGCATTTAAGATTATGATGATTAATTAGGTTGGATATTATTTCTTGACCTTTGCTGCCACGACTTACAGCCGACTGTCTCCAGGTTTCAGCTATGAAGTGTGGTCTCCTGCCTCTCTCCCATGAGGCCCTGCTGGTTGGTGATGTGGCTTATTACGACTACAATGGAGTCATGGAGGAGGAGGAGGACAGGGTGGAGCTGCAGAAGAGCCTGGGCCCGACCTGTAAGGTGAGCACACCTCAAGAGTAAAGACATTTCATCTTCAGCTTTATGAACGGATGAAGGAAAGACATGAGGTGACGTGGTCTTACACCGGGTTAATTATGGAAGCTGGTGCTGCTGCTTGAAGACGACACTTGGGAGTTCTCAGCGTGTCTTCTCGTTCTATGTCGACATTTCTCAATAATGTGCAGCTGAAATGAAACAGAAACAATTAATGTGGGTTTTATTCCTGTGTGAATGTTGATTTTTATGATGTGCAGGTTCTGGTGCTGAGGAATCACGGCATTGTGGCTCTGGGGGAGTCTGTGGAGGAGGCCTTCTATGCCATCTACCACATCCAGGCTGCCTGCCAGATCCAGGTACTACACACACACACACACACTGCCACCGCATGTGTATGTGTACATAATTTTACACCTGGGCAGTTGCCCTTCTCTTGACACCCTTTCACTGTTATTCAGCCAGCAGCCCTGACTGCACTGCAGTATGATATACACTACAGTACAGGAGCGTCGCGTGCCAAACACACACTGCAGTAATCTAACAGGACCAACAGTGTTATGTAGGCAAGCAGATATGTCACTGTAAGGTCAATACTGTATTATGTTTTCCCCTCTCACAAGATGGTTCAGATTTAAATGTGTGCTTATGAAGTAGAAGTTAGAAAAGAGAAAATGAACCGCAGCTTGGTCTGAATCTTCTGTTCTTTCTTTTTTTTTGTAAGGTTACAGCTTTGTGCTCTGCCGGTGGTGAAAACAACCTGATTCTGCTGGACCGCACCATCCATAAACCCAACCCAACCGGCACCGTGGGCTGGGCCGGCTCCACCTTTGGACCCCTGCACAAGAGCCGCATCGGGGAGCATGAGTTTGAAGCCCTCATGAGAACTCTGGATAACTTGGTAGGCAGCATTTTTACACGGTTCCCATGGATCCACCAAATCCTTGGAAGTTGGTGAACTAATTGCATTAACTCACTCAGGTACTGTACTTAAGTACAATTTTGAGGAATCAAAGAGACTTGAGTTTTACCTTCTTACTGCTTAATACTTCCACTCCACTACATTTATTTGATAACTTAAGTTGCTCAGTCAGATTGTTCAGTGTTGATAGGTTGGGACTTGTGACGTGTAACCAATCAGATCGTGCTGTGGGCGGGATATTGAGTGACGGGATATTGAGTGACAGCACAGAGACAAAGTATTGCATTTTTAAATTAATTTATTAAATCGGCAAATCCAAGACAAAAAATAACAATTCAAATAATCAGACATTAAAGAATCAACCTTGATCCCTGTTTCAAACCAAGACATGTTGGGTCATTAAACTTGCAAGAATTGGGCCCAGAAAGGCCTTTAAAGTCCTTGAATTTCATGTTAAAGATGGTGTCGGAACCCAAAAGCATGTACAGTGATGATCGAGGATTAATGAATCTTTTATCTCCACCAATTTTTCACATGAAAATCACTTTGTTTTTCATACAGAGTCCTGTACAGTCTATGAACACAGTCGTATTATGTCTTCTGTGGCTCATGAGGGAGCTCTTAAAGCTAAAAATAACCCTGATGAGTTGCACTAAGGACATGGAGCACAGCATATCTAATGTAAGACGCTTGTGAGTCCCGTTATAAGAAATGTTGGATCGAATGTTTTTGGAAGGATGAAAGTCAGGATATTTGCTGCACTGATTTAAAATATTCTGTTTTTTAATAGTTCTCTTGCAACACTCCCTTCTTTGTGCCAGTGGGATACTAATTTGCAGGATTATCTCTATTAAGATTTGCAAATTCAAAGGGTGGCCCGCTAAAAGGTTTTTCTACCTTGATGTGTGTGGGAGGTTTGCTGATTCACACAAACTGCGGGAGGTCTGTCAGCTGCAGCTCTTCATCCGAACCAGCTCGCTGTGGCAGCTGCTTCTTTCTCCTCCAGTACAATGAACTGATCCACTAACAAACAGCACAGAATAACAGCTAGATACTGATGTCACATTCATTTTATATGGAAGTTACCATAGTTACTATTGTCTAAATACCATTCACGTCAACATCCAATAATGGAATCAGTCTAATGGATATACTGCTGTATCCTCTGTGCACAGGATCTTTAACCATCATGTGACTAACTTTGCGTTCTGCAACCGTCTTGAGTTGTTTGATGATGTGATAAATTGTTAGTCATAAATATGGGATGCTTTCCCATCTCTCCTACATCCTGTGAGCGCAGCATGTGACGAATACTCAATTTCCTGTAGCTGCTCCTCAACAGCAGCATAAAAGCCTCCCTGTGGTCTGCAGATGGGAAGCTTTTAATGTAAAACAGCAGCAGGAAATGTTCCGTTTGCATCAGCTGTAACTAACCGAGAAATACAGCCATAACAAACCGCAGAAACTTCTGCATTAAAGCTGCTATAGAACTGAAAACTAAACATGGTGAGACTTGCTGAAATGATGAACTGTTGCTTTAGCTAAAGCTTCTGTCCTCTGCTGTGTTTCAGGGCTACCGTACAGGCTACGCCTACCGTTTCCCTGTGCTGCTGGAGCGAACGCGGACGCGGAGGGAGGTGGAGGTGCCTGCAACCGCCACAACTTTCCACCAGTTTGACGACGACGGCATCCACCCGGCTCTGAGGCAGCACCCTTTCGCCCAGCGCCAGCAGCAGGAGAGGACCCGTTGGCTCAACACCCCCAACACCTACCAAAAAGTCAGCCAGGAGCAAGCCAGCCCGGGACACCGCACCACTGTGAGGCTCTGCAATGATTTCTATTGATTTATTAAACAGATCTATAGATGGCGTTGAAGAAATGTGTAAAATAAAGTTACAGACCAGCACTGCGCTGCACAAGCTATGCTTAAGTTTAAATGTAGCCTAGATTTAATTTAATTTCTAACTTAGGACAGAGTTTATGCACAACTAATATTTTAAGGGTTGCACCGACTGAAATAGTTCCAACTTGATCCTTACACCTGGCCTTTAGGAGGTGTGAAGTCCTCCAGCTGGCATGGTGCATTGTTTTGATAGGTGGGATAATCTGGATGCAGAGGAGCGTTTTCTGATTGTATTGTATTGTGTTTTTTGTTTTCCTTGGACTACCGTCAGACAAATCTCTGTAAAAGTACCCGAACTAATACATACCTGCCAACACTTCCGATTTTCGTGGGTGTCCTGTTTGTTCCTATTAATAGCATTCCTATTTTTAACCCTCTCTCCCTCTGTGCTCCTGATTGATAATTTCTCCTGTTAACCTCCTGATTTAATTGTGATATAAATCAAAAGGGTCTTTCTCAGTCTCTGTCTGGAATATGTGTCTCGGTATCTGGCAGCCCAGTCCATAGGTAGAGGGGAACCAAGCCTCCAGAAAGAGTTACATCGTCACTGGAGCCCTAAAAATTTCTTCTCCTGAAGCTAACATTGGGAAAGAAGTGGCTGTAAAACGGTGGATAAATTTGCTTGAGTGTCACAACCCCCGTGAAATGACTCGTTTGACTGTAATACTTTGAGCCATTTGGTCCAATAACATTTGGAAATTGTCAAGAGCCGCAAGTTTAAATTATTTTATCCCCATTCAAGTTAGCCAGCTCAGTCAGCGGAGGTCTCTAGTGTGCAGACTCTGTGGGCCACACAACACGAAAGATCGAGGTAATTTTATAGCTGGGAAGTTGAGCGATTTTGGTTCCATGCACCACTTAGCAGCTTTTATAGGAATGAATGGGGCTCTGCCTCCAACACTTTGTCCAGATTTTGATATAAGGTCCTTGAGGGGCGCACACGCAGACGCCCAATGTGCACCACTCAACACTAAACACGTCCCAAGAAGAAGAAATATGCTTCCAAATTTCACCTCTTTTGTGATGAGAGTTTTAGATGTTGACTAAAAGTTTTAGTTTTCTTTCCAGTTTGCCTTATTCTACTGCGAGCTTTTAATTTAAGGCTAATTAGAAGTCATTTCACTTTCACATCCCTGTATTTATTAAATGAATCTGTGGTGTAGGGCTGCATGGGGGTGGGGGCATTACAGGTAGGCCTTTTGCAGATATCCCAGAAAATCTCCATCTTTTTCAAAGCCTTATGTTGGCAGGTATGCTAATGTCAACATAGCATTATAAGGCTAACAAAGCTGGTCATTTTTCTAAATTTGACATTAGCCACTAATGCTATAGTGTGTTTGGTTAGATACAACCACTCATTTATAATCATCATTATGTGTCTGTTATAGCATCCTCATCAGTACCATTTTGTGACCCTATGTTGTAGCTGATGGTTTCACCTCTCAATGTCATTGATGTGATATGTGAAATGTATCACCCACTCCAGTGTGCTCAGGCTATTTAAAACCCCTGTAGCTGAGGGCATGAATCCCCCCAAGTGTATCTCTCTACATGCAGCCAGAAGGAAGAAGGCTAATCATGGGTTGAGGGGGTGGCAGGCTCACAAAACCCTTGCATTACTCCACAACATTGTGCTACTCTGACTGTGCTACACTGTGGCCATCGTGACCTAAGAATTGACTAACCACTGAGGGATGGGTGAACTGTCAGTGGTGATTTGTAGATATGAATAAAGAAAAGGTTTGGAGCTACACCTTAAGACTGACTGACGTAACAGAGAGAAACAGAGTAATTAACTTCACATCTTTCATGATTTCAAAAGAAATTGGTTATAAATGATGTTTAAAATCAACAATTTTCTGATCCTCACACCGCGGATGATATACATTGTGGAGCGTTTGTTTTTGTTTCCACGTATGGCGGGGTACGATGGAGCAGAGCTGCAGTGGTGAGTCCTTCAGAGACAAAAACAAAATCAGACTGGTTGTCCTCCGTCAGTGGGAGGAGCTTGGCTCTCTCATCTGTTTTTCTCCTCCTCTGTCCCTCCCACCTTCCTCTCTCTCCTCTTCTCTGCATTGCAGGTGAAGGCCCACTGCTCTGTGATGGCCACTGCAGTGCACAGTCTGCCCTCTGGTGGACAAACATCCACACTGTCAGAGCTGCTTGATTAAAAACATGCTCTTTAAAGGGACACTATGTGGTTTTGGAGAAGAAATTCAAACTCAGAATTTTAATATTTAAACAAGCTGTTCTCAGAGGAAAATATTGTCCCCAGAACAGAAAAGTCAAATTCCTTCTGATTAATTTTTCTTCCCCAAAACTACATAGTGCACCTTTAAGGGGAGAAAAATGCCACAGTGGCTGTTGCAGGATCGTTTGCATTCACATAGAGTTCTAATAATTTGCCAGTTAAAGTGTATTATGAGATATTGTTTTGTTGTCTTTCCCTTAGTGGTTGAAGGCAGAGGAGCTGACACAAGCTGGCAGCACAGCCATCAAGATAGAGAACCCAAACCAGTTTGTGCCTCTTTTCACCAACCCTCAAGAGGTGATCGAGACACGAAACAAGGTGACGTCTCCTTTGCTTTTGGCCTTTTCTGTCTCCCACAAGGCCGATCTTAGCCTTTGACACAAGACTATTCTTCTCCTCAGATCCGACAGCAGAACCGTCAGGACATGAAAACAGCAGGCCCACAGTCTCAAGTCCTCGCCAGCGTCATAACAGTCGACAGTCCTCCGGTAAACTGCAGTCTCACTGCTCGCCAAGACATGTTTCTTTTCTTGAGCTGCAGATTCAAAAGCAGTGATTTTGTGTCTCTGCTCATCTATTAGTCTCCAGTCAGCCCACCAAAAGAGCCACCAGAGCCAGAGCCTCCCAACCCCTTCAACCAGCTGACAGACCAGGAGCTGGAGGAGTATCGCAAGGAGGTGCAGAGGAAACAGGATGGAGGGACCGACGGTATGATTCGTTCAGCTCAATTCAGCTGAACTCTAGTTTCTCAACCATACAGTTATACTATAACATACAGGAGACGTTTGTTTACAACTAAATCTATTCTTAAAGCACAGGAATATAGCTGTTAAACTTATTCCCATGTGCTTTTTTAGATTGTTGAAAGTATGTTTGTGAGCATTACACCGATACATGATAGTTGAACAGGTCATCCCAAAACCATCTGCTGCTACAAATGCCTCCCCACTGAGCACAAAACATATCCAAACGTCAATTTAACATCTTTGCCGACGCTGAAATCATGTCCAGCAGAGCCAGAATGAAGTTTTTTAGATGTCTTTTTAACGTGCGCTAGTGATGTCCAAGTGACATCACTACGGGTTTGAAATGAAAGTTTTTACAATGTCATGTTTTAGACATCTTTTCAACTTCAGTCACAGATGTCTAAAGAACTTTGTTTTTGCTCAGTGAGTCCGATCTTCTGCAAAGACCTGCCGGTAGATGTTGGTCTCTGGTTGCAGGGAGTTTTCTCCCATTCAGCCACAAGAGCATTAGAGAGGTCGGCTACTGAGGTCAGGGTGACTGGACCATAAGACCTGGTGAACGTTAGCTTTGGCTAGCTAGCTAACTGAAGAGGCCGAAGCTCAACGTGTCAGCTAGCTAGTTAGCCAGTTAGCTTTGACAGTCCTCTCATTGCTCTAGTCTGTATTCACCACTGAAGGTACACACACACACACACACACACACACACACACACACACACACACACACACACACACACACACACACACACACACACACAGAAACAAACCTGGACCCATCCCTGCCCTGGCATACTGTTCATCTCATTATCAAGTAACCATGTGGTAAGTTAAACAGGAAATAATACTTGGGGAAAATGGGAAATAGATAAATGATTAAATGTGTCTTAAAAACCAAAGAATTTGAAAAAAGAGCGAAGATTAACAGATTTATCAGTTGATTGGAGGTAAAAGAAAAATATGAAGCTTTTGGCCAGAGGTTAAAGGTGCGATGTGTAAGAATTTTAGTGGAAAACATTCAAATATTAACTAAACTTATCAACAGATTGTAACATTATGACATCTAAATATTTTTAAATCTTTAATTGTCAACCACAAAGCTTAACATAACCATTGTAGTTATTTAACTGTATTAATTATTGGAAAAGGCAGGCATTAGTAAAGGCAGCTTTATATGCTAACCCTCACTTTCACTGCTAATGCATTTCACACTTTCTTTCACACTGTGTGCAGCATTTTAAATGCCAATATATGTCATCAGTTCAAATTAAACGTATTCCACCATCCATCATCGTAAGATGATGGACGGTGGAATACGTCCACCATTGTGGGCTCTAAATCATGCAGCAGATTTTCGGCTGAATTCTTGCTGCATGTTACAAAAAATGAAATGTAGTATAGATGCTGTTAGAGACCGCCCGTAAGTCATGTTTGAATATGCACATATACTCATTTCGGAGGTTAAAATGCTGCACACAGCCCCCTGATGTTAACTTGACTTCACTTTTGAGTGTCATGTAAACTGTGTTCACTTCTCTTTTCCCTCACAAATCTTACCTCCTGCACATCTGAACTCTCACTGTGTGTCTCTGTGTGTGTGTTTGTGTAAGATGGGGAGGAGGTGGCAAGTGACAAGGAGTCTCCCCCTGCTACCTCCCCCACAAAGGGCCCTCCGCCCAGCCAGCCTCCTCTCTCAGGTGAGGCTCGGCAGAGCTCTGCCCTGCTTGCCTTGCATGCTGCGTACCCGACCCGCAGCTTGCCTCCGGTCTAACATGGACTCGTGCTTCTGCGCTCTCATGCTTCAAATGCTCACTGACAACCATGTTACCCCTCCTCACATGTAGTTGATACTGACTCTGTTTAGTTAAAACACACATTCAGAAACAACATTCTGTATATTCAAACAGAAGAATGTTGAAGGATTTGCCTTGTAGATTAGACGTATGCTCTATTGTCTTGTTTTTCCTTCTTTTCTTTTTAGTACAAATATAATCTCCACAAAACATAGACTTTAGAAAGAGCTATCCTGGTCATAATTATCGTGACTACAGTGAGAGATGCAGATACCCTCACGGATAGTGTGGCGTTGACATGTGAGATACCTGGAGGAGTAACATGGGGGTCAGGTTTGGTTGGCGTGTGCAATCGATCTTTCTGATGAGAAACATTTTGACTTGACTTTGGCACATGTAGCTCTGCCAGTGAGCCAGCACCAGCCTGGAAATGGCTCAAAGTAAACTGAATACATACATTGCTTCTGTTATCAGTTACACCTGCGTAAGTCAACATCTGGCACAAGTCTGTTGTCTTGGCTGTTACTGTTTGATTTGCCACATTTCATCCCTTTGTCAGGAAATCCATCTGTCAGAGTACCTGCTTTATCTGTTGTACTCTCTCCCTCTGTGTCTGTCTGTCCTTTTCTGTGTCACTCCACACTGATTCATAGGGCACACTTCTGGTGCTTTGGTCTTGTCTCACTAGTAAGTACAGAGAAACAGTATGACAACCCCCGTCTCATTAAAGCGAGCATGTTCATCTGCAGCGACATGTCTAGCATTTAGCTTCGCAGCTCCACCCCACTCGAGCCTCCCTCGCTGGTTGCTGAATGTTCTGTGTTTGTTTTTTGACAATCCTCGGAGCAGAGGAGGCAAAGCCCGACTCTCCAGCCATACAGAACGGAGGCGAGGAGGAGAAGCAGACGACCGAGGAGCTGGAGAAAGGGATGAAGGCTCTCTCGACCAACGACACCTCCTCCACGCCTGCAGCTCCGCCCGCCAAACTACAAGGCGGCACTCCTGAGGGTTCGCCCTCCAAGTCCCCATCCAAGAAGAAGAAGAAGTTCAAGCCGCCGTCGTTCCTGAAAAAGAGCAAGAAGCAGAAGGAGAAGGCGGAGACCTGAGGCACTCACACACACCAGACCTCGGTGAAATACTACTGTGAATCATTTCTTAGTGTATGACGGAGTAGCAGATGAGTTAACCACATCAGATCTATTCAAACCCTGTCAGTTCAGATGTCATGTGCTAAACTGACACTCAGATATTTTACTGTAACACTGATACTCACTGATTTGATCTATGGGGTGATTCATTGCAAGCAGGTTAAAAAAACAAACACTGATAATTCTTTTCACATACTATTTGACCCAGGTCGGGTACGACATTTTGACGCACTACGTCTTCACACACACAAACACACCTGTATTACTCATGTCTTATTTTCACCTGCTGTGCTATCGAACCATTACTTAGCTTCACCGTATAGACAGTCGGACATGTTTCCTTTCTAACACTGGGGTCACGAGTTTGATCCTGTGCACTTGCAACTGTTTCATACCATTTTTAAATCCACATCCTCGCAAGAAGACACAGTGGGCATTTTAGTTCCCTCGAATTATGCACCCCTTATCCATGTATAGGCACTTACCATATGTATATTGACATTCTAGTACGTTGCATTTGTTCATCATCGTAGGCATCTTCTAGTCACGATTTGGTTTCTAATTATCAGATAGATGTTGCAGGTATACTGTGTGAGCACAGGTGCAGTATGTGTAGAAATATACTGATAGCTACTGATTGTGCTCTTCTGAATGCTGGTTTTGTGTAAAACTATCAGCCTCTGACATTATTACAGCGGGGATGAACGAGGAAAAAGGAAGCGGGGGGGTAATATACTGTCTCGCAGCAAAAAACAAGCCGCTACAAATGCCACTGTTACACAAAAAAACGGATAAAGCATAAAGAAGTCGTTGCTTGCCGATGCAGTTTGAAACCCAGTAATAGAAGTTACTGAAGGTACTAAACATTCCACTTTTCTCAATTTCTTTCAAATGTTTGTGTGCAAAATACCTCTTAACAGTTGTAATTTTTTCTGTTTTAACCAGTTGCTGATGTGTGATGTTTGCTCATGGTTTTTATTTATTTTCTGGGGTTATGGTTTCAAAAGATATCAGGACTGAGGGACAGGAAGTGGGCAAGGATTAAAGGTCCAGAAAAGGAGGAGTGCAAACTGTGGGACTCCACTGCTCAGTCTGTGATCTTTCTGTGTTTAGGGATATTTATGGGACTCTTCATTAGTGTAAGTCTTCAGTTGATATGGTACCATTGATTGCTCAGCTGCTTCACTGCATTTCTTTTTTGAAAAGTCATGTCTCTGTCTGGGCCCACATTGGAAGTACACACAACGCTTCATGATGGTTAGATGTACATAAAAAAGTGCTTTGGCACCACCTAAATTCATTATTTTAACAAAACATCATCAGGCTGCGACTTTTGTACTATTCGCTTGTACATAGTGGTTCACGTTCAAGAGCACCACTCAGAGAAACAGGAAATCACTGATCGCTGTACTTAAGACAGAATTAATTTCACTGTTAATTCAAACAATGATTTGGTGAGAGTCGACCGTCAGTGCAAGAAAGGGAAAGGAGAAAACCGTATAGAAACATGGTGATTTAATGCAGCCGCATATAGCTTCAAATAGGAAAGAATTAACTGATGTATTGTCAATGAAAATGTCATCCGTCAAAAACTGAAATGCCCCCAAAGTTGTGTGTTTTATTAAAATGTGTGTGCTTAAAACTGTCTCTGTATCCTAACATGTCTATATTGTTCTATACACTGGTAGAAGTTGTTCATAGAAAACAGTTTTTTGTCTTGAACTACTCATTATTTTCTCAAATGACCAGTCTGAGAATTAAATCTACCACACTACACACAAAGCTTGAGTTGATACAAACCAGCAGCCTAACCACTAACAAAGAAGTGTTTGATTTAATCTTAGCCATAATCTACATGGAATCAGTATCTAAAGCCAAAATATTGTCAATGATCCTGTAGTGGCATAGAGAAAGTTTGAGCCTGGAACAATGTTAAGTAGTTTAATACATTTCTATTAAATCTGCAGTTTCAGTAAAGGATATTAGAGAACAGGGACACCTGCTGGCCAATGCTTTCAGATATACATCCATGCAGAAAAGAATCAATATGTGATGCACAGTTTCCAAAACAGTCAGCTCAACAACCTGAGGATCTCATCCTCCAGCTCCTGCAGGCTTTTCTTGCCAGAGGCAATGCTGATCACCAGAGAGTCCATCTGTTCTTCTAGCTCTGGACGCTCCTTACACACAACAATTCCCAGTAGCTGGGCTTCCAGACCCTGCACACACACAAACAGACAGTTTGTGGGTTAGGTTAGGGTCCAGTACCTGCAGGTAGTCTGGCATCTGAAAGTCTATTACTTTGAGACCCTGCACATGTGGACAGGAGGACAGAAAGAGAAATACATCATAAATACGTTTTATTTAATCTAGAAGTCTACCTGAAATCATGGTCGCTTTTGCTAAATTAAAACGGCAACAGAAATACAGCCTGTAACACACACACACTGCATCAGAAACAGTTATACATCTCTAAAAGTGTTGATAATTGAACACAAAATGTGGAACAGGCGGCTTCACAAAGCGAGGGCCGAGGTTGTTGACAATTAAGGAGGTGACGCACATAGAGACACGGTCCTGACGCAGGGAGCACACAATCAGCATCTTCTGGAGCTGATTACATTTGGTCTCCCAATCACCTAGAAGGAAAACAGAGGGGAGGGGTAAAGCCAGGGAATAAAGCAGTGAAGGAGATGTATTATTATGATTATACGTAATGACAGTATCTGTAACAGAGGTGTTTGTTTACCGAATGCCACACTTGTGAACTCAGTGATTACGAATGAACGAACCCTAAGTGCTGGCTCTGTGCCTAGACTCTCCAAAGGTTGTCTGATTAGAACAAGAAGGAGGTGATGGCTTGATAAGTCAGTCCAAAAACACACGCACTCTCCTTTATATGCCACTCATTTATTCAATGTTGTGTATACTCCTGTAGAAGGGCGGTGTTACATGCTCCCCGTCTGCTGGCCAGGACGTGCAACTGGGGTATTGTATTGTTTTGTTTTATGTTTATGTGATTTGTTGTCTATTTTTTGTGGCTTTGTTTTGGTTAGGTTTAGTTGGTTTCTTTTGTGTTAGGGTAGAGGGTCAGTCCCCAGCTCCAACGGCCCTGGAGGTTTGGTCTGGGAGGCTGCCCTTTATTTATTTATTTTGGCCGGCCCATCAGGTTGTGTGTGGGGTTTTCCCTATTGTTTTGTTGCTGTGAAACTACCACAGTGAATAATATTAAGTCCAGAATAATGCAGCGATGTGTGATGACTTTTCTCTCTCATCTCGGTCCCATAACTTCTTTCACTGAAACATCAATTGATTGTGATTGACAGGTGAACAGAGGTTCTGAGTGGTGTAGAGGGTTGTGGATCTGGCACTGTCTGTTCAAGTGAAGTGCATGCGATGAGTGGATGGCCTTCTGAACAGCATCCTTGGAATGAAACGCAAAAACTAGTACGCACTTTGCAAAATGAGGTGCAGGTGGTAACTATTTAATATTTACCATTCTTTCCACTCTTGGTAAATCTAATCATGCAAATCTCTTCAGATTACACTACATGAAGGCACATACATCAACATGAAGGTTTTTTTTTATTTTTGGTGCCTTCTGAGTCACCCAGAATTCAGCCCACTGCTTTTGACATGTGATGATGTCACTCACACTGAAAAATTACAAAAACATTCAAACCTAGAGGTGCTGTTCAGCTCCACTGTAACCATATCTATCTATTTTAGTTTCCTCATCTCAATGTTGCACATAATCTTCAAAATATAATCAAATTTGATTTCATATGACACGTAGTACTGTCAGTCTGTTTGGTTGTCGATGTACTAGATAGCCCATCCTTAAGCCTCAGAGCAACCATAAAATGGAGACTCACCTGCAGCTGCCAATGTGCCCTCGAGACAACTGCTCTCACACTACAAGAAAAATAAACAGATGGACGCTCAAGGAAAGCACCCTACCACCTACCGGAGAAATCCAAAAGGGCATCAAAAAGGTAACACCTACCTTCTGAATGGCACACAACAAACCAGCATCAAATCACAAAACAAGGCTTCCACATGGTGTATCTCCTGAGCAACAGAAACCAGAGCAAAACACCCGCGACTAACACAGGTCTGGTGAAAAAGCACAGCCAAAACCAGCTTTTTCAACAAAAATGACCTAAATGGACAAGCCCCCATAACACCACAAAAATGGGAGACAACACCATGTTTATCTTTAAAAAAACGCTTTATTAAACTAGATTCAAACATATTAAACTAAACTAAATCATCAAATGAATGTTTTTATTAAATGTTAATGTAATTATATGGGGTGTGGAAATCAGTAGGGTCAGTGTTGTACAATGTGCATGCGTGTGAAATGTGTGTGTGTTGTCGGATCTGAAAAATAACCCCAAAAAGGTTGAGCTATTTATTTGTTCAGGCTCATGACAAGAGCAGTCCCTCTCTTGACCCAGTGGTCTGGGGTCACTGCTCCGGATTTCAGCTCCACACAGACCACAAAAGAGGCTCGGCCTGCCCCGCCTGAACGCACTGGGAACAAGTAGCAGGGACACAGGTACATACCTACAGAGAGAAAGCGAAAGAGTTGAGACAGCAAAACCACAGGGCATCACAAACAACATACAAACAGATGGAAATAAACAATAAACCAAAGATAATAAAAGATACAATCAAACAAAGAAGCGTTTCAATAGAAAGAAGATGGAAAGAGATTGGAGGAAGGATGTCCTTGGCAAAAGTTCTGAAACAACTCACCCCTGGCCGTCTTCTTGCGGTTTTCCACAGGTTTGAAGTGGATGGTGGGCATAGGACAGACCATCTGCATGGGTTCTGCTTCCACCAGACAGGAGTTCTTCTTGTCCCAACCAGCCCCCTCTAGGTACAAACCTCGGATGTATACTCCATCCTGGAGGGGGAAGAAGCAAGGGAAGGGAGGGAATTAGCAGACTAACAAGGAAGAAAAGGTAGGGGGCAATCAGGAAGGTTTAAAACAAGAGAAAGATGGAGGAGAGAGGGCAGAAGGAAGGAGTGACCAAAGAGAAGGGGCAAAAACTGCTGTTGAGGAGAAGAGGGGCTGGAGGAGGAGGAGCATGAGACAGGCAACTGGAAGAAAGAGAAAAGGAAGGTGGAGAAAAGGGAGAGAGGAAAGAAATAAAGATCAGTCTGGAAGGAAATAGAGCCATATAGATAAAAAGAAGAAAATGGGAAGGAGCACAAAAGGCAGGAAGGCCTGGAAGTGTGAAAAGGTTTTGGAGTAGTATAGGGAGGTAAAATAGAGAAAAAGGACAGAGTAGTGACAGGACATTCAGAGTCTAAACAGAAAAAGAAAATAAGTGAGTGAGGAATAAAGAGCTACAATGACAGCAATTCTGCCTCGTAAATGGAATTAAAGATTTGATGAATGGGAAGAGAACGGCGCAAGTGGTGTACTGCTTTGGCTGATTATGCGTTTTCAGCAATATTTGAGTTGACATGAAAAATGTGATGGAAGGTGGCGGTGACAGCTGAAAGCAGAAAAGTGGTGTCTGTGGAAATCTATATGGAAATAGAAATAGAAACCTTGGCCGGGTAAGGGAGGTTGCTGTCATCCACAGTGGACACTACAAACTCCCAAGACAGCGTGTCCACTGATATCTGCAAGGAGAGTTTCACACAATGTTAACGGTTGTTCAAAAGTCATATTGGAACAGATTTTTCAAGTGACAGATATGAATGAATATCTATCAGATAAAGTACTCAAGTTTCCTCGTGTACGGCATGAAGTGTGGTGGTTGTTGGCTGAGATTAATGTATGGACTAAAAAGAGCTCGGGAAAGGAGTGATGAGCCGGCAAACCAACACAAGGAGGAGACTGCACTGTTAATCTGAAAGTAATTGTGTTTCCCACTGTGGTTTAAGATGTGTATTATGTGTACTGTGAAAATTAAAACAGAAAATAATTGTCAGTAAGAGGGTTGAACTCTCACGTTGTGCTGTCGAGCGTGGGACTGCAGGACAGCGGTGAGGAAACCG
This sequence comes from Pagrus major, assembly GCF_040436345.1. Taxonomy (NCBI): domain Eukaryota; kingdom Metazoa; phylum Chordata; class Actinopteri; order Spariformes; family Sparidae; genus Pagrus; species Pagrus major. The sequence continues at coordinate 13,765,475 of NC_133219.1, read as the reverse complement.
TGTGGAGAGGTGAAGCCGGAGAGCCAGAACAAGTCGGGTGGCTGGGTCGTCTCTGCCCAGCGTGCAAACTGATTGACTCGCTGGCAGAGATCCCTGGTCCATGCTGCCAGGGGCTTCAGTGAGGGGTACGCCTAGTGGACAGAGACAGAGAGAGACGCAGACAGAGTGAGAGACAGACATGGCTAATCTACAGTCATTTCATGCTCCCCAACTGTGGGAACAAGATACGTTTAGTGCAGTAGCATTGTGACTTTACATTGCCCTAAGTTGGTGGACCAGGGTGGCCTTGGTATTCCTAATCTATCACTATATTATTATGCATTTGGTCTCAGGCATGTGGTCTTGCCCCGTTGCACAAAAATTCTGGTCTGCTGTATATGAGAATATCAAAATGATCCTTAAATTAGGCATCCCATTCTGTCCAAGCTTGTTTGTCTTGGGTGATCCTCTCCCTCTAAAATCCTTGCCTGCACCTCAGGCAGACTGGGTTCAGAGATCCCTCATGTTGGGGAGAAAACTTATCTTAACAGAATGGGAGGCGATCACCTTACTGCCAGTCTCAACTGGGTATTGTGGCTGCACACAAGTGCAGATAATAGATGGTGACTTCCTGAGGATCCAGTGGATATGCACAATAGCAATTAAAAGGTTTACTCTCTTTATTCCTGAATGTCCTCCACTTACACTTACAGTAAGTGTAAGTGCATAAAGTATAAAGCTGAAGCTTGTGCGTCAAGCAGTAGAGAAAAGATAACGAGAGAATAAATCCTGCAGCCTCAAAAGAACATGTTTTGAAGGAGGATTTGTGGTACCTTCTCCCACAGCGGTGGTACTCGGCCATCATAGATGCAGTTGAAGGTCTCCTCCAAACTAGATGACATCACCACTAAGCCTTTGATCCCCTTCTCCAGCTCCACCAGGGACAACCTAACACAGAAACACACACAGTCATAGCAACAAGCAACAAGCAGTCATTTATATCCCCTTTCACTGTAGGTGTTTCGTAGTCACCGTTTCCTGGTTTGTAACTTACACGCTCGGTTTGACCAGAGCTCATGAACTGCTCAACATAATTCTCTATAAACTAACACATGCAATTCATTTTATCTGGAAAACAGGCTAAAGTCTTTCCCAAGTTTCTTAATGTACAGCCCTCTTTTCATGAAGGAATTTAACCATTTCTTCTTGATAACATAACACACACACAGTCACCACCATCCCATTAGAAACTGTTGGATTCAAAACAAATATACGCACACACACACGCGCGCGCACACACACACACACACACACACACACACACGCACACACAGTTCATACATGATGGTGTCCAGCAGAGAGTTGTATCTCTGGATCTCTTGCAGCAGGACCACGTTAAGAGGGGTGGGGTTGCCCTGGACTTGCAACCTGGTGCCATCATGGTTGATCAATGATGGTATCTCATTACGAATGTCTGACAGCATCTCTAAAACCTGGAAGCACCAATGAAACATTGTACAGAAGCAGATAAGACAGGTTATTTAATGCCATAAACAGTAATGACAATTAGATTTAAAGAGGACAAAGAAGTTAGAATTTTCCAACCTTTAACTGCATGGAGATGCTAAAATTAACCTGAATACTCTACAGACTCTTTAATGGAGATGACACTTGGCCCTGTATACTGCTCGATTATGTCGCAGATATAAAATTGTTGGTCTCATCCTACTCTGTGTATTTCCATTTAACTAGCGATCTCTGCCCTCCCCTCATCCACCTTGCTCCCTCTCACCTTATCTTCTCTATTGGGCCTGGCCCCCAAAGCAGTGGTACTGGTGACCTGGGGCTGCAGGGAGAGCAGGGTGTCGAACAGCATCTTGGTTTCTGCCATCTGGCTTGCAATGTCAGCATTTGAGTGCTGGCCAAACACCTCAGGGTGCTCTGTGGACGGCAGCATGCGGATATATTCCTTGTACGAGGACTGGGGACCATCACGGGGGATGTAATAGGAGGATAAGGTGGACAGCCTGACAGATAAAGGGCGTTGACAGAATGCAAAGTCAGTGATATACATTTATTGATGAAATTTGGTACAATAATACATTAGAAAATGATCATGTATATAATTAGAATGTATATTCTCCAATCTGTAACACCTCATAATATATAAGTAGCTAATGCTGGACATATGCATATAACCTGTCTTACTAGAAAGATAGCTTTCAGAAGCTGGAGGATATCGCATCTTCATTTGACTTGTTTCATTACTTTGGACACACTGTTTTAATGGCAAACAGCTTTCAAGGACTTTTGGAACACAGTGTTTTTCCCTCAAAACCCAAAACGCAGACAGTATTTTCATCTCATCAACTAAATTTTGATATAATAATGCACATACAGCAATGAAACAAACCCTCACAATATAAATGACAAAGAATCTACCTTAAGTAACTCAGTAGCAGCGTGTACTTTATACTGCTTGTGTGAGTGTGTATTTGTGTTACAGTGTCTCTCACTTGAAGGAGGGCTGGTTTATGGCAGCATCACAGAAGTAGTCATTGATGTATGTGGTTAGAAGACGTCTGTCCCACTCGTCCGTGACATGACCTCCATAGTTGACCTCGGCAATGAGGTACTTGAGTGCATCCCAGGGAATCTCCTTGTACTCATCCAGGTACAGTCTCAGCAGACTCTCACTCACCTAGAGGGGCATGAAGACGATTATTTGAACAGACTGACTTTGAAATGCAAATGGTAAGTCAAAATTCTCTGTAGACAGGAACAGTATAAATAGACTGGAGAGGAGGTAATGTTAACAAATGCAAAAAGTGGGATTCAGTGGCATACATTTTAACTTAACTGTCATTACTTATTAGTCTAACTTTCCCTGACAACATATCAGATTTTTTACATTTTTTAAAATAAAGCTACATAATGAATAAATGGTAGAGGTCAATGATACAGTTAAGACCAACCTTTATTGTTTCAAATTAATCAGGTACTATACACCCACTCAGGCAGCTCAATTATTATGCACTTTATGATTTCTTCTCATTTTTCATATTGTATTGAGTCTGGACTCAAGCATCATCGTCCACAACCAGACACATTACATCTTAATATAATGGATAAAAGCCCTTCCAGTGCCATCACTGTGACATACTGAAAAGATACCATCTACTGAGCTTTGAGAGTTTTACTCATTTTTGTATTCTCAAATTAACTTTCAAATCTATCAGGGTAAGTGCCGGCTAAAAAGCAAACCAGAGCTATTTGTACATTGATGTATATATGTATTGAAGTATTGTTTTATTGTGTATTACGGTTTTATGATACTGATGACTATATTTTCATTATACTGTAAATGTAGAAGCCCAACTAGGGACAAGTTTTGAAAATTAGCAACAGCTATAAACTCTTTGCAGCACATAAGTAGTGGAACTAAAACTGCATCGTCCCTATTAAATAAAATTAAAAGAAACTAGCAAAAACATTCTAGTTAATCAGTCATTTCCGTCAAAACCACAACTCCATCCTGATTATCTTGACTGCATGATTCAGTCGTCATCATCAACATCTTCACTGGACTGAACAAGAGAGTTTATATTTTTGCTCTGTTTTTTCTAACATCTCTCACTGATTCCTTCGGTAACAGAAAAGGTCCTGACCTCAAAGTCAGAATCGTTGAAGCCATAGACAATGTTCCAGCCCAGCTGTAAAAACTTCTTCCTTTCCAGCAGGATGCTGTGAAAAAAGCAGAGGGAAAAAAGCAGCTTCCTGTAGAAGGTGGGTCTTGAGCAGCTGTTGAACTGATCCTCTGTCACCAGTTGGTACAGATGCTTCATGTTGGCTTTCACACCCTGAGGACAACAGGGGGTGGTGTTAAGACTGTGGAGGCTGTTACGTGTTAGATGTATATTTTACTGTATGTGTAAGTAAATAAAACTCAATATACAAAGAACTTCCATGTAAGTGTGTTGGAATGTAGATCATGTATATACAGTTTGCCTGTAAAGAAGATATCTCAAGTCTGGAACTCTGTATACACCTTTGGCGGTTCAGTGGATATCTTGATGCCGGCCTGCAGGACAGTTATGGGAAATTTGGGATGTGGCGCAGAGCTGAGCCAGAGTCTGAAGTTTGGATGGGGCTTCTGCACCTGTAGCTGCTCCACCAGCTTGTCCAGCTCAGGCATCCATGAGAGAGAGAGGTGGCAGTTGGCAAGAAACACCCAGTGACCTGGGCAGAGAAAAAGATAGCTAACCTGATATAACTTGGTATATCATGTTTAGTTGGCTTTGTGTCCTTGGGTAATCTTGGAGTGACCATGAGAGGAAGAAAATGCATTATTCCAAGTACACTTGTAAAGAACAAGTGACTTAAGAAAGTAACAAAAACAGCCGCAGGAAAAAAAAATAACAATGCTAACCAACAGAATGAATCTGAGACAGAGTAGCAGGTAGAAAGACAGAGTGAAGATGGTGTTGTACCATTCTTGATGCCCTCCTCTATCATGGTCTTGGCGATGGGAGCCTGTCCCTGGCCCAGAGAGAGAGCACGGAAGTGAGTACTCATGCCAGATGCTTCAGCCAGCTGCAGCAGGGCTCCTGTGGGATCCACCCCAGGAGACAGAACAAAGATCAGAGGAGTCCTGCAGGTGGATTCCTCCACAACCTGGGGAAGGGCCAGAGAAAGTGAGAATGGATGAGCCAACATGGATAACTCACTTGACACCTTACAGAAACACTGAGATGGGCTTTGTGAAATTGAGTTTTCAAGTCAGCTACAGTTATATCTAATCACACAAATTAAATGTAAAAACATTTGTTTCATTCACATTTAAGGCTTCAAAACTTAAACTCAGGACAGACTAAGCAATAGGGATTAAAAAGATAACAGATGACACTCACAGCCTTCATGTCCAGAACAGGCGGCTCCACAAAGCGAGGGCCGAGGTTGTTGACAATTAAGGAGGTGACGCACACAGAGACACGGTCCTGACGCAGGGAGCGCACGATCAGCATCTTCTGGAGCTGATTACATTTGGTCTCCCAATCACCTAGAAGGAAAACAAACAGAGGGGAAGGGTAAAGCCAGGGAATAAAGCAGTGAAGGAGATGTATTATTAACATGATGTGGAATATTAGGAGAGTTGAAAGTTAAAAGGGGGGGGCTAACTGAACAACAAATATAAAGAGGGGAAAGGCTGAAAGAAGTATGCGTTACAAATCAGTTGCTTTCGATCAGGGATGATACAATTCCTTGAAGTCAGACACTTAAGTCACTGAATATTCAAAGTTGGGCTCATAGATGGAGTTCCTGAACTGTTTTCCTATAACAAAGTGACAGTATCCTTGAAATTAAACACAAAAATGCCATCTAATAAGCCCACAGATTCAGTCTGGGCATTCTTTTCTTTGTTGAAGTCAAATAACATGTCAAATAAGCTGGACTACTCTACTATGAAGCCATGGTTTGGTGTGCAAACAACCTTTTTGTCTATCATCATCAAATGTTGTTGGAAAGACCAGTCTCTTATATTACGTTATTTATTGATATATTCTTTGGGGATTTAATTGGAAGACGACCCACTTCCTCTGTAGATTAAAAGGGTATATTTAAGGTAACGGAAACACAACGATTTTTAATATCAGGTGATTATACACTAATGAAAACTTTATGAATATTATATTCCATTTCTGACCCTAAATCCCTCTAAATCTTACACAGTTAAAAGAACCTCAGTTTTCACAAATCTTTAGAGGGATATAACGCCTGTACACCCACACCAATCAAATACAGAAAGCATTTTAAGGTAATACACTCTCTATTGTCACAGTGTTATATACTTATATACACAGCCATACAGCCACCCTTAAGAGTATGATTTGTTTTCATAGTTCCTACTGGGAAGAATTTCCTTCAGTAACACAATAAAAAAGAAAAATAAATCCTCCACACACAGACACACAAACCTGGTAGTGTGGCTTTCTCTGGCTCAGTGCTTGTGAACCAAAGCTTCCAGTGTCGGGGGTACTCTTCAAAGGAGACCATGATGCCATGGAAATTGGGAAGCTTATCCAGCTCTGTGATGTTGTCCCAGCTGCTGCCTGCCAGCCAACTGGTACAGGGGTTGTCCATTGGACCCTTCTTATTAAGTACCTAGAATCAGACCCATCAATTTATCAGGAATCAAACTCTGCTTCCATCAGTGTACCAATAACCAATCCCACTAATAGATCAATGATACAGTATCAGACCTGACCCAGGTATGTCAACAAAATGCACTGGTGAAGAAGGTAAGTTGTGAGAAAAATCTCCCAATGGCTATGGCAAGCTTGGGGAAACACATTGTCTTTGAGGGGAAGGATAACTTCTATATGGCTCAGCATTTGATTACACAGTGGAATGTCTTTTGGGTCATTAAGCGTGCTCTATGCTTTAAATAAAAGGTTGTATCTTGTTGGATTATCTCAAATCAAATAAAGCAAAAAAAAGATGCTTGTGTGTGTTCTGTGTTTTCTTACGAGTCCTCCTCGGAGGAAGAACTTGTACTCATCCATGTTGAGTTTGCCAGCCACCTCCAAGATTTTGGCATACATCTGGAAGCTGAAGAGCAGTTTGTGGACCTCAAACAGACCAAGACATGCGTACCTGCAGAGGAAAACACACTGAGTTACTGTAGCTCAAGTAACTCCACAGACGAAGTTAATGTTTTTGACTGATAACATCATCAAAAAAATGGTAATTTGTAAACAAACTCTCAAATCAGGACAAATACGTCTTCATCAAGGACACTGTTGCTTGCTGCTGTACCATTAAGGTCTGTGACACTACAGTATGTTTCAGTTCAAAGTAACTTTTGAGGTATCATACACCTCAAAAAAGAGCTCTTCTTCACTTGTTCAATATTTGGATATTTGCATTATTTGCTCAGGAAACAGAACAGATTGTCCACTAAATGCAGGGTTGGTGGTTTAATAACTGGCTCCTCCAGTCCACCTGTAAAAGTGTTGCTGAGCAAGATACTGGGGCAACTTATAAAGCCCCTTTTCCTTTATGCAGCCCATCCATCTATTTCACGCAGCATACTTGAACAGCTTGGTTGTACATCATAAATAAGGGTATTGATCTTTCTCTGTCCGTACAAAACCTTTTATGACTGGAATTCACTTGACCCACAAATACCTGCATGAACACATGGCTTACAAAAAGGGACTCTCTTGCTGCATCCTTGCTTACTTGTATACTGCGTATGTGTGGTAGTCATTGAGGTTGGTAATCCTTTCCTCCAGGTTGTGGCTGCGCTTGCTCTTTTTTATGCTGAGGGTGAACAAGTTAATGTAGGCATCCAGTGAGAACTGGTACATCGGGTCAATGCGGACCATGTCATTCAGGATGAAGAAGAGAATAGAGGCCCGTTGGGCACATGGGCGGTAGGCCTATTAAGAGAAATTTAATTTCATTTAATATGTCGTCTAAAATGAATAAGAAATGCACGTCACAATTTTCCACAAAAACCCCAGTGATAGCATATACTTGCTTACTTTGTCTTACTAATGGTCCAAAACATAAAAGGTATTTAATTTATTATAAAATCCCCTCAGAATCACTGCATCTATACACCTGACCTCTCTAGCAGAGTCGAGCTTGATCTTGGTCTGTTCACTGCTCTTCAGTTGCTCTGAGACCTCAGTGGCTGTCACTTTGCTTGTCTGGAGTGTGTTCACCAGCTGCATATCATCCAGCAGTGAGCCAGTCGCCTCATTCAGCAGCCTGGTTGAGCAGACACACATGCACAAATACATTTTTAAAAAAATCTATGAATATAAATCCAACAAAACACTGCTACACTGCTTACTAAGCATGATAGACCAAGAAAAACATTAAACTACAAACGCATAAGGGTTCACATACATCAGAAAATGAAGTTTAAAACTGCTTGTTATAAAAATGAGTCACATAATCCTGCAAAGCAGCAGCAAGGAACTTTCATTTGACTACTAATAATACGTGATAATAATATATGTATGAAAAATGTGAAAGGTGACAGTTTCCAAAACAGTCAGCTCAACAACCTGAGGATCTCATCCTCCAGCTCCTGCAGGCTTTTCTTGCCAGAGGCAATGCTGATCACCAGAGAGTCCATCTGTCCCTCTAGCTCTGGACGCTCCTTACCCACAACAATTCCCAGTAGCTGGGCTTCCAGACCCTGCACACACACAATCACACACAAACAGACAATTAAAGGCAGCAGCTCATACTCTCAAACTGTACGTGCACACAAATGAGGATACACACACTGGTAGAGTATCAGAGTAACATAGACAATAGGGAACTAGAGGCAAAACATGTAGAAGACACAAACATTCACAGATATACAGTCACACACACACACACACAGACCTGCTCCTTGATAGCAAAGTTTACTATGTTGGTCTTTGTAGAAATCTCTGGTGTGTAGTGTGGGTTAGACAGCTTGGTGGTGATGTACAAACGAAACTCTGGATTGTACTCCACCTCCTTATCACCTAGCTTCAACAGGAGCCTGCCACCTGGAAAACCATGCACGCAAATGTACACCCACACACACAATGAGTTAACTGACTGTTTTCTTCAGAAAAATAATTTGTGAATTTCTATGTGTGTGTGTGTGTGTGACCTTTGTGTGTCAGGGACTTCTTAAAAACTGGGTTGAGAGAAGGCTCCAACTCCTCCTGGACATTTTGCAGCAAAACTGGATTCCCACACTGGATTGCGTTCTCCAGTACCTGCAGGTAGTCTGGCATCTGAAAGTCTATTACTTTGAGACCCTGCACATGTGGACAGGAGGACAGAAGGAGAAATACATCATAAATACGTTTTATTTAATCTAGAAGTCTACCTGACTCATCATCAGTCTCTTTTGCAAAATGAAAACGGCAACAGAAAAACAGCCTGTAACACACACACACACACATACAAACTGCATCAGAAACAGTTAGACAACTCTAAAAATGATAATTATTAATTGTTATTAATTTGAGAAACAAAATGTGAAATACTGATTACTATTAGCTGTTAATATACTGATTTATTTGTTAAATTCAACTGTATTTCTGTCATGTCAGGAACACCTTAAACACAAATCTGTTTTTCCTACATAAACACTTAAATATACAATATTCATGATTGTTCCAGAAATGTAACCTTCCAAAATTAATTGTTAATACCAGTCAATTAGTAGGAATCAGGACAGGATAGGCTGAGTCAAGACTTACTCTCACCATCTCCATATTCTTGATCCACTTCAGAGCTTGGCCTTGAGGATCCACTATCAGCGGCCATCTTGAAAGAAGGAAAAGACATAAAACAAGTCAATATAGCCAAATCCAAATCCAAGAAATACAAACCCAAATGCATTTTAACCTAATTTGTTTACTGTAACAGCAAATGGCATCCACATGTACTGACCGGTTTCCCTGAGTGATGATAACTCCATTCTCAGTAAAAAATGCATCAGTGGGCAGGCCCTGAATGTTCCAGTCCCTCACGGCTGTAGGCTTGGACAGAAAAACTGCAAAACTGAACCCTGGTGTGCATGGGATCTCTAAGTCCTGTAACTGAGGAGAGCATACACAGAGTGCAAACGTAAAAGAAAGAAAGACAGACAGTAGAAAAAAAATATGGGTTAAACATTGGAAATACAACAATAAATTCATAAACAATTTAACATTTTAAGAGGACACTTCTCCTTCAAGACTTGCTAGTAGAAGCAGAGAGAGTAAAGGGCCAAACCCAATGAAAGTGTCTGACACTTCACGTTTTGAAGTGGCTAAACGTGCATCAAAAGCATTATGAGGTGCATCAAACTTACTTGACACTTAGGTTTGACACTCTCCATTTGTCTATGTTTGTGACAGCCTTTCTATCAAGATGAACATCACTAACATGGATTAGCGATAGCATCGATATTAGTATGGACAAGCTGATATTAGCAGGGATAGTGAAAGCTATCACTCAAACAGAAGGTTTTCTTGTGTATTGAGGAGCTGCAGAGTTTATTCATGGTCAAACTGTGACCTGTACTGTACATTTACTGCCATTAGACAACTGCTCTGCTAAACTTTCCCTTTTGCTCCGGTCGCTTACACAGGTCTGCTCTGAACACAGTCACCGTAGCTATCTCGATTTCTTAAAGCAGCCAAGCTGTTTTTATAATCTCTATTGGAGGAGGACGTATGACTCCCAAATTCTACTATAGTCATACGACATCACTCCGTGTTAGCAAAACAATAAATTTTGTGACTTTGAGCACAAAATTAAGTTATTTGTCCAAAAATATTTGCCAAACAGTGTGGCTCATCAACAGTCAGGAAAGCATATGAAATATCATAAAAATATAAAAATATCAAAATACCCTGGAGGGGGGCTTTAAATCTGATGCCTTTAGTGCGCCATTGGATCAATTATCGCTTTCAGTGAATGTGGGCAAGCTGTTAACTATGCATGTGTCTCACCTCTTTCATCCAGCTGGCAAGCAGCTCATCTCTATAGTTTGAAAGGAAGGGTCCCATGTAGGCCAGGGAAGATGCTGCTAACAAACAGTCTCCTACCAGGTACCTCATGTTTTCCTCAAGACCCTGCAACACACACACACACACACGCACACACACACACACACACACACACACACACACACACACACACACACACACCACATACACACACAAATTACATATGTATGCCTGTGTGCACCTACACAGATGTTGGCTTGAAAGGACCAATTTTTAGGTCAAAGTAGATGAAGGATTATTATTTTTGTTGTGTATGTGTATGGCCTACAGGAAGTCTCTCCTCCCAGCGGACCCTCTCTCCAGCAAGTTCAGTCACCAGTTTGTCAGCTTGGTCCAGTTTCTCCTCCATCTCCTGGGATTTCTTGCTCAATCTCGTGTTCATTGCCAACTTCTCACCGCGCTGCTTTTTCAGCTGGTCTATCTTCTCCCCCACCTGCACACACACAAAGACACACACAAAGCATTATAATAAATCATTAAAATTATCTTGTCATATTGTACATTGGACTAACCACAATGCTGCTTTTTTTTTTTTTTTCACTCATATATAGACTTGACTTCCTAGATGTGCTGGATTTCATACCTCTCGTAATTCTTTCTGAGCCTCAGCCAGTGCAGATTGTTTCTCTGCTAGTTGGGCTGTGGCAGTGTTCAGTTGGGCCCGCTTTGGCGCCATCATCCTGTAGATGCACCCATAAACCTGGATGAAAAGTGTACATATCCAAGGATTTAGATTTCCCTTTTTTCCTGTTCATGTAATAATTTAACAAAAAGGAGCCTCATTGTTTTGTGATTTCTCCCTTACTGTTAAATGCATTGCTGCTATGCGGTACAGCGCACTGAATGCATACACCTTACTGTGGATTTGTGTGTGTTAGTACTATAATCTGCGTGCATAAGAAACTATTAAAACAATTATTTATTACAAATAATAATGTGCACTTGTGGGTTTATGCTGATTGTTCCTGTCTGTAAGCGGGCGTGTGTGTGTGTGTGTGTGTGTGTGTGTGTGTGTGTGTGTGTGTGTGTGTGTGTGTGTGTGTGTGTGTGTGTTCAAGTGTATGTTACCTCCATGGCTCTGACCCACATGCAGAGGGACTTTGCAGCCAGTGACACTTTGCCAATAATGTTTGGCTGGAAGTCTACCTGTCTGCAGTACTGACCAACCTTCTTCAACACACTGTCCAATATATTGTCCTTGTCAAAATTAACTAATGTTTTGATGAAGTTGGAGTCTCCTGCCAGAAACAATTCAAAGACACATAGGTCAGAAAACCAAGAAAATCGTTTTTCAACCCAATTGCTCTTATATGTGGCTTTCATTTTGATACATTTCTGAAGAATCATTGCTCTCAAAGGGAAAAGGTGCCATCCTGTTTTGAACCTTTGTTGTATCTACAACACGTGCGCTGCCATTGAATGCTCAGCAGAGGGGGAAAAAAAAAAAGGAGAGTACCAAGTCAGCATTGCCAAATTATATTAAAACATCTTCAGAAAGGGAGAGGTGAGCACGGGAGTGTTGCAATCTGGAATCTCACCGCTAGATGCCGCTAAATACTCGATATAGTAAACACTGTACCTTTAACTACCTGTACTTCAGTTTTCCTAATTACTTTGTTTATTTGCCAAACTCTCTTTCATCCATTTGTAATCTCTGCGCTGTTTCTCACCCAGCTGTCTCTTTGCCTCTGCCCAGGAAGGCTCATTACCCAGAAGGGTCATCACAGCCTGCATCACTGTCTCCACTTGTACTGGGGGACGGCCATATGACTGAATCTCAGCCAAGTCCTTCTTGTTCAGAGACTCCAAAGCCTACGTGCAAAAAGAGGTAAAACAAAGTAAAGTTAAAATTACCAATGGTCAGAGCGACAGGCAGGATTATAGCAATCAGAAGGACAGAGATCTACCTTCATGGCCTCTTCCAGGGCAGGCAGGGCCGCTTCCAGGTCTCTCTGTGCACTTTCAGCCATGGTTTTACACTGTAACTCTTCTGCTCTGATGTGTTCACTGTCTTCAATCACCGCCTCAACACAAACACACACAAACAATGTCTCATTGACTGATACATGCCTCTTTCCTATGAGCCAACTACCACACAACCATCTAGACATAAACCACAGATGTAAATTTGTTCTAATCCAATATGATCATTGGGTAAGCAAGGTGGATGTGAACCATGTAAGTGCATTAATAAACTATTACTTTTCAGTTCTACTTTTACATTTTAATAATTTGTGTACATGTTAAGGTGTAAGTGGTGCTTACCCTCTGCTGCTTGTCAGCCTCAAACGTCTGCTGTAAAATTACGGTCAGGTACTCGTCGCACTGGCTCTGGAACTCGATCACCTGCTTCTTGGCCTCCTCCAGCTCTACAGACATGACCTCCACCTTCTCCTGTGTGTCATTGATCTTGAAAAGTCCGTTACGCAGCTTGCTCACCTGTTCCGCCAGTTCACTGCATTTCTCTGTCATCAGCCTGGATGGACGCACAAAAACACAATCAGATGATTGACAATGTGATTGTGATTGACAGACATGTAGTGAACTGAATACAGATACAGGGCGATTAGCCACAGAGGAGGGTTAGTACAACTTGTAGTAGTTGAGGACAGATGGCAACTGTAAAGTGAATATCTTCTAAATTAGCCAGGTTAGTTTTATGCTTCTGCTTGATCTGATTTAGCTCTAATCTGATACATATAACACCCAAACTACCCAAATCCAACACACCTAATACATGTACTACAGCAGGACCAGCATGGTGTATCTGCATTAACCAGCTACATGACCCTAAAGACACACAAGAAAAGGAGAAAGTCTGAAGGTGCCTACTTCTTGTATCCAGACACCAGCTCCAGGTAGTTGGTGGCTGTCACATAATTATGTCTCCGCAGCTCCAACTTCATCCTTTTGGACACCTGTACTACCGACTGGTGTGTGGTCACTAAGGTACTGGCAACCTTTGTTTGGATCTATAACATCATGCAACAAATGTGAAAATTATGATATGACATTCAAACACAACGAATGCAACTTCAGAAGTCAGATTATTTATTATTTATCTATTGATATGAGGATTCATTTAAGTGTCATAACAGGGTCAGTGCAGTTCACAGCTAAAGTTTAAAGTTTAAATGTTTGTTTTCTAAACTACTCAACTTGAGATTGTCTATAGACAACAATGATGACTAATTTGTGTGTTTTAGCATTGCCGCCATTCGTGTGGTGGCAACTCAGTGTCTGCTGCTGCCTGCTAACAGCATCAGCAGAAGAGGTAGCTTATTAACTATTATAATTAAAGATGTTAAAAGACAGTGGCCCCTAGTTACTGATTAAGTATATAGCAATCATAAATCATAACATATTAGACATTGGTTACAACAACCAGAATAGATAAGAGAGAAATAGAGAAAAAAAACTTTTCCAACATATTTCAAGTGATTAAGAACTGTTTAATACCCTACTGTTACTGTACTAGCAAGCTAGCATATTTAAACAAGAGCTGAATTTAATCATTACAGACCAGTGACATAAGTAGAAAATAATAAGACATAATAAGTATTCCACATTGTTTTTTATTATTATTTGCGTGGCAACAAAATGTCAACTATGCCTAAACGTTACTTACAGAGGGTCAAAATTACAATAATAATAATATTAATTAACAAATAATGATTAGAATATTCTTGATCCACTTCTGGCAAACATATTTTACCTCTGCACGCCTAGGGAATCTATGTGAAGTGTCTGGTCTCAGACAGGGGCACTCTTCATAAAGTAAAGGCTTGTGTATTTCTTATTTATGTGAGAATCACTGGGTTAAATAGGCAACAGTTTGAAAGTTCAAAGTCAAGTACCCACACTTAAAAACATGTGTTATGTGTGAGTGATTGCACTCCTCACCCGCGGCAAAGAGCCCAGCTCCAGTCCATCCAAGAACCTCTTAGCTACCTCCAGCAAAGCATCACTGGGCCACTCACAAAACCAGTCAATGGAGGTGCAGTTGACAAGTGCTGGGTACTGCAGGAGGCGTTTCCTGTGGGCAAAAAAAAAAAAATTGTCTTTAGTTTTAGACCATCAAGTTTATTGTTAAACTGTAAAATATCCCGCCTTCATTACATTACTTTGTTACAAGGGTCTGATTCCTATATCTGAGGGATCACTGCAAAAGATCTGTGGACATCGGTGAATATATTACATTTCAAATGTTTTACTCCCTAATATCGGTTTCAGCATAGTCCCCAAAAATCGGGTCAGACTCTAATTTAAACTGTGTTATTTTTCATAATGTCTTTCAACAACAAGAGCAAACAGGATTCTCAAAATCATGAGAAAAGAAAAAAAGAGTAATGTGAACCAGGACATATTGTGGGACACACTGTGCTGCAGGAAACAGTGACAGAACCTACCTGAAGGCCTCCCCGACTGGGCTCATACAGAGAACTATGTGCAGGTTGCTCCTGACTCGCTCTATCAGGTATCTAAACAAGGAGTCTGGAGTCTCTGCCACGTTGTCTTTCCTGGCAGACTCTGACAGAGCACTGCATAACTAGAGGTACAACGACAACAGAAACATGTTCTGACAATTAGAATTAGGTTTTAACTGACATGAGACATGTTTTTAATATTGACATACAAGACAGTGAAACTGACAAAAATAAGCAAAATGTTAAATGTGCTGCTTTGACAATTAAACCTTTCCCAGCAAAGGTTTAACTAATTTCACAAAGGATAACACCTATGTTGGTGTTTTATATAGTATAGTATAGTATAGTCTATAGTAAGTTGGTAAAACCTCAGACTAGATGATTGAGTTCATTTAAAACACCAGTTTATTACCTGCTGACTTATATATAAATAAAATAAATAAATAAAATAAATAATGCAAGTATGCAAATAGACATGAAAATAAGTTGGACAAACAGGAGGTCAAAAATGATTTGAAGACAATACAGACCTCAACAAACTCATCTTGCTTGTAGAGGTTAGGCACCTCTCCAGAGCTCAGGATGTTATTTATGTCCTCGAGGAAGGATTCAACTACAATCTGAGTGTCGTTGAGCAGGAAGACTGTGGGCTTGTTGTCCACACCAGTCAGATGATATAGCTTTTTGATGTCTGAGAGCCAAGATAGAAAAAACACTGACTGTAATGTAGCTGAGGGGATGAGAGGAACTAATTTTACAAAGCCAGAGGTAATTCATCACAAATTTTATTTCCATCTTTGATTCAAAGTTTCCTTGTTTAAATTTCCAGAACAAAGAGTTATTTGCATATATTATATATATTTGAATGTAAATGGAGTGTGTTTGATCTCACCTTCTCTAAACTCCTGTTTGCAGTACTGCTTGGTGATTTCCACCTGGAATACCTGGTATTTACAGATGGAGGCGGCCATTTTAGACAGGCTTTGTCTGCCAGAGCCCCTAACACCAACCAGCAGCATGTTGCCTCTGGGCTGACTGATCACACGTACTGCACGGGTTACTGTGGAGGAAACACGAAAACATTATGCAAATCCTTCATTTACAAGATCCTTGTAATGGCGCTGAGTGTGGCTTGTGCAAATGACGTGACAAGTGTTTCTTACTATTATTCTGATACTTTGTCCCAACATTTGCTTACACTGGTAGAACATTATTACTTTGCATGTGACAAAATCTAGTTTTTTTTATTTCCACTACCTGTGTGCAATTTGTTCCAATATTGACATAGAGTATGGTAAACCTTTTTTCTTTGGAATAAGGGCAAAAAATGATATTTTCCAGTCGCAACAGCGTTGGCTGGTAATGTTTTCACTTCGTGAGTCTGTGAGAGTGTGTGTCACTATATCAAAATGTAGTCTCTGTTTGTCTGTCTGTGAACAGATTTTTGTTTGTGCATGTAAACGTGGTCATTGAGAGCAATCTCTGGCAAACAGTGAACACAGCAAAGACACACCAGTACAGCAGATGAGGATTTCTGCAGTAGAATGTAGTAGAATTTTATGCATGTGTTGTCCATTTAAATCGGCGTCCAAGAGTGCGTGTGGATAAGTGTGTTGTGTTCTTAGACGCACTGTGTTCAATGGCATCTCGGAAGAGCACCAGGCTCATGGGAACTACGCCAGTTGTCGTGTTGTAGTCCTCCAGCTGGGTTTCCATGAACTCCTTGAGAGCCTTCATATCCTGTAGGTCCTTATACACACTAAACTCGCTCAGGAAATCACCTGAAGCACACAAATAGAACAATAACTAGGAAGAAGAAGTACACTTTCACATCTTTACCAGTTTCATAATGCTTGAACCACAGTCCCTTACCAATCCACTATCGTATCTGTAAGATTATTTTACACTCACTAGTGTGACATTGTCCTTGCTATGTGCATGTATGTGTGTGTGTGTGTGTGTGTGTGTGTGTGTGTAATAATAAATGTACCAAATATTGGCGGTTGTTTGTTTGGGCAGATGTTGTGGAATGTGAGGCCAAAGAGTGAGCCCAGTTTTTCCCCCAGCAAAGCAACAAAGGCCTCCATGTCACTGTGATCGACAAGCCGGTCTGAGAAAACCCTGAAATCAACAACAAAACATTGACAACACACATGTACACAACAAAAGTACCTGTACTTTTTGGCTAATGTGAAAACAAAGTAGAAAACCATTTACAATTGGATACATCCTAGCCATCAGCTAAGAGACAATGATGTATAATGACACTGTCATAATAAGGCTGGAACTTTGGTAAATAAACAACACTACTGTAGGCAGTCAACTATTTGGTAAAAAAATGTCCTTGCTTACCTGAAGCACTCATGGATCCACAGTCTTGTCATGCTGTTTTTGGTGTCATGGTAAAGTGGGTCAGCTCTTAGCAGACCCTGAAACACCTGAAGGTGTGGAACAGGAAAAAAGACATCAATGTGTCATTCAACATAGCACAAATAGCCTTCAGTTACTTTCAAGAAAATACATCACCATAGCCAGTTACACTATTACCAAGGCTCCAGTTGTATTATCTTCAAAATATGCGCTGTGGGTATACCTGTATCCATCTAACCACGATTTATGCATTATTGTATACCTTGGAGATATCCCTGAGGTTGAAGACGTAGTGTATCTTGGCTGGAGTGGGAAGAAAGCGAGCTGAAACAGCTTCATACAGTTCTAAGGTGGCCTGAGTCAGAACCTGTCCAATGGGCTTCATCTCCTCCCTAAACTCCTGGAGTTTTTGGCCGATCATGGTACCGTAAATCTGCTTGATCTGGGACTCCTGCATGCAGAGAAGACAACTCTGTTCAAGTGTAGTACATTTTGTAAATGATACTGCCATGTCAATAAGACACACATATCTAAAGTTGTACTGGTCAAGAGAAAGAAAAACAGAATGGGGACTCTTTCATACAATCATAATCTCCTGGGTGTTGGATATGAGAGTTATGATAATAATCATAATCAGGATAATTCCTGTATGGTGAGATGAGAAGTGGATGACAAAAGGTGATGAAGATAATGAAATTTCTGACAGGTGGAAGACTACCAAGATCAACCTTGCTGAGATACACAGAAATTGTTGGATGATAGAAGAAGGAAAGAGACAGATAAAGAAAAAGAGCATATTTAATATATTTCAGTAACTGTTTAAGTAATACTATAACTATTTTACATTTATTCTTCACTAGTAAAAGAAAAGGAGAGGAAAAATAATCAGCAGGACTTACAATAGGGAAGGTCATGTTGATGAGGTTGAATTGACTCTGTAAGCGGTCAGAAATGTGAGTCCTCCCTCCACCAGGGGGCCCCATGGACGCCAACAAGAACATGTCCTAAGAAAGCAGATGCAGTTTGGTGATCTCTACTCATCACAAATCTATTAAACATATTTCACATGTCAAGCTTTTGTCCCACATACTCCATAAAAGAATGGAAATTAAGAGGTAATTGTAGAGGAGGCAGAGAAGAAGAAGGCAGGAAAATATTAATCTCACACACGCCTACAAACAGACCTCAGTTCACTGCTCTTTCTTACCTTGACAAACTTTTGAGACTGTTTCTGGTGGTCATACCAGAAGCCATAGTCAATCCAGAGGCGCAGCAATTCAAGCGGGGGTTGGGAGCCAAAGAGGTCGTGAGCGGGCATGTTGAGATCGTCCAGAAAGCACAACAGCCGCTTGCCACCAGCTGGCACAAACTCGTCTTTGGTTCTCTTCTCTACGCAGCTCTCCATGATGGACTGGATGTTATTAGAGGTGGTCTGGACAGTGATGGAGAGAGAGACAAAGATACAGAAAAGATTATATGATTTGAATGGTATGTTCCATCTTGTACCTTGAAATGCTTCATATGTTATGAATCAATGGAAACAATGTGACAATAAAATTCAGCAATGAAAGCATTCAGTTCAAGTGAATGTGAGAACAATAGTGTGTTTGTGTAGGTGATGATTAGACTAATGTGGCGTGTTAGCTTGAAATGGCAACATCTGCATGTGTGTATAGTATTCTCTATGTGAAAATATAGAGAGGAAAAACTTTACCAAGTGATATCAAAATCATGAAACCTGTTGCTGGTGATGAATGTATTATGGGCCATGCTACCGAATTTGTCATACTAACACAGACTCTGATATGACAACTATTGTCAATATAAACAACTGTTTAATTGTTTTTTGTCCATTCCTATTATTAGAATTCCGAAATCTTGCAATAGAGAAGAAAATAGAAAAAAAAAAAACACTGCCTGCAGTGGAGGCCCACAACTTGCACTGAAGAGTTGAGAATATTTTAACTTCTATGTAAGAGCAAAAACTGCTAGAATAACATGACATGCTATATTTTTACAGGGTGAAATCTCTGGCAGTATGCTGGCTGGGATGAAGCCCTTGTGCAGTGAGGGAAAAAAAACAGTGTGACTTAACAGTCAAATTGCAAATAATACAAGTTTGTCTTGGCAAAAATTTCATACAGGTCACTCAATGTTAATTAATCTATTTATTTTTGCACATTTCCCACCACTTTGGCAGTTGATATTTTCATCTGCTGGACAATTACACACGATACTGCCAAAAAGCCGGCATATACCAGCTAACGTAGACCCTGATGGGTAGTATATAGACAAGCATGCGAGCAACTTTGTTCACGATGCAACCGGTTGAATACATGAATGCGTTGTTTCAAAAACAAGTATATCTCTGGCCTAATGAAGGCAATAATCACCATCATTCCTGGTTCTCTTATTGGCCTTCATCACTGCTATCAAGCACTGATATCTGTCTTGGAACCACACAGCACTTGACTCTAATTGTAGTGAAGGTGAGATGGAGGCCATTCAAAGCCATGACGTGCTGGGGTGGAGGCAGTTACACTCTCACATGGAAACATGCACAAGCATATGAACACCAAACACCTATGGCCAGATGCGCAAAATTCTGTTTTATAAATCTGAGTCATTGAGGAAATGGATGCATGTGCACACACCTCATTTCCATTCCCACGATTATTCATAAAAGTTTGAACAAACAACCTTCAACATCCCTATGTATATGGATGCGTACTCCACCACTCATTAGAACTAAAGAGCAGAAAGTGAGAAGTGCAATACAGTTTAGCCAACTGTTTCATCAGCAATTCAACAGCATCAGTGCAGCTGTCATTAGGTACAATGACAGCCTTATGAGCAACTTTGGCTATTTGTAGCAGTGTGCCCAAACATGTACCTGTAAACTATCACCATCAACTGGTGGTGATGGATACTGAATACGGATGGTCTGAAGTCCCAAAACCAAATGCAACTTCACCAGTTAGCAAACTTATTTCAATTAGGATAGAAGAACAAGAACAAAGACCAGGCACAGACAAACACAGAACATGCAAAGCCACCAACCTGTGAAGACATGTTGACAGTGAGGGCAGCCCAACTGCTGTCTAATCCATGCAGGACACTTTGGGCCACTGAAGTTTTACCAGTGCCCACTGGCCCAGTCAGTAGCACTGGGTACTGACCCAGCACCAGAGCCTTCACCAGGAAGTTGTAGCGAACTGTGTCCACTGTAGGAACCATAATCTTATAGAAAGGACCTCTGCAGGAGAGGGCAGACAGAGATATACAGATGTATTGTAGATCAGCGTTATGTTATATCATCTATCTTAACTGAACTGGTAGAAAGTCAAATGGATAAAACATTGTGTACAACAGCTAATGTCATTTACTTACTTGGCATTGTAGCGCCAGCCCTTTAACAGCTTATCTTCAAAAGAAGCCCAGGTTTTTTTCTTGGTGTCCACATAGTACTCATAAACCGTGTCCTGAAAATGTTTATATCAAAAGTTCAGAGAATGTTGGTGCCTAAGACATATTCATTCAGCTTGCTGATGAAAGTGGCATACAGTGTTATCTCTCATTAGTATTATGCCAGTGTTGCATTTAAAATGCGTAAATCAATCCTACCATGGTTTGCAATTGAAGCATCTACACATCATATTGATTTACTGTAGTTTAACAGACACTGTAATGACTGCTGAAAAACTGGTTGTTGTGTTTGTCTTATGGTACCATTTGGCACAAAATGGGACTCTCTTTCTAAAGTCTTTCAGTACCATAGCAGACATAAAAAATTAATAGCCATGTTAGCCTTACTTGTCTAATTTGATTATTTTGTTTGTTTTTTTGGAAAACTTAGTCGAGCCACAGCAGTTGTAACCTACAGCTTACTTAACACTTAACACTGGTCATACAAGAAACCTAGTGACGAGCGAGAGAGAGATTGTCATTTGACACATTTGACTGACTTTGTATACTATAAATGTGTCAACAAGTATTATATTCTACAGAGGACCTTGGTGGGGAAGTTACATCCCATCTCCTTCAGAAAGTTGTCAATCCTCTTGCGTCCGTCCTCGTCAACAGAAGCACAAATGGACCAGATGAGGCTGAAGATGAACCAGAGCTCCACCATCCTACCCAAGTTCTCTGTGTCCGAAGTATTCACCTTGAGTTACAGAGAGAATTACGTTGTTTTTTACACTGGGGATATTAAAGAGATTTAATCACTGATGACATGGGGCCAAGATGGATAATGTTTCTCTTAAATTTAGTAACAAGTCTTTTACATTAAATGCCATTAAGGACCAACATTTGAAGTGCTGGAAAATGGTTGCCCATAGGTGGGATTACAATGTGCAGTGGAGGTTATAGATTACACTCTAGTTGTCATACCCCATTGCTGGGTGTGGCCAGGGAGTCATAGAGGCGGCAGAGAGAGGTTACTCCATTGAGCTCAGTGATGGGGATCAGCTCCTTACAGTTGCTCTTCTTAAAGTTCAGTGTGCTCTCTACATACTTCTCAAACAGACGCTTTAAATGGTCCGCTTCGGCCTGTGGAGAAATTCAGCAATGGGGGGGTCAATAGATGTAGATGGAAGACAGAGGGTTCCACAAAATGGGCATCATCCATAAAGGCTTTTTTATGCCCCTCTAATAAATGTGTTCTTAAAAAACAAGTTATTAAAGAGTTATTATGAGTGGGTGCATTGTACCTTTGGACGCTTGTCCAGCCAGGACTGAAAAAAAGGCCGCCATCCCAGATCAGCGTACTCATTGTAAACAATCCCACAGCGAGACACTGTTGCTGGAGAGGCCATTTCCAGGTTCTCCACTTCAAACAGCAGAGACACCTATAAAAAAAGGATTTACATATAGTTGTTGTCACTGTGACTGTTTGACTGTACATGGTTCACAACAGTACAGAAATATATAGTAATTAATTTTTGTTTTGTGTTAACATTGTGTATATGGGAACATGAACAACATTTTATTATACCAGATTGCTGCTTTTGCAAAGAAACAGCAACGTTAATTAACTCTAAACAATGAATTTTGAGTCAGTATGTAGTAATAGGTAAATAATATTTAAAGTGCCTTACTCTTCAATCAAGTAAAGCACACAAACAGGGTTATTATTTGTTGGCTGTCACTTTTTCCCATTTCTTATGTAAGCCAGCTAAATGGATCAAGCTGCCTGAATGCTCTGGCTCCCTCTCAGCTTTTAGATATTAATCTTACTCTGTCTTTGTGCTTTGCCTTTGTCGAATTAACTACACAAAAACCAAAACAGACCAGATGGTTTCCTTTTAGTTGTTGCCTGAAACAAAAGACATTTTCGTCATTGTATTGCTCCATTTGGAGAGATGTAAAGTTGGCAATGCCTAGTTTGAAATTGTTTCAAAACATATGAATTATGTCGACTTAAAATAATGTACACATGTGCCAACAATAAAAACTTCTTTTGATGGAGATCTTGAACTGTAATGCAAGGAATTGCCCAGCTGCTTGATGACTTGATAGATTTCAGTATTGGCTGTTCTTACCTGTTCAGGCATGGAGATTCTCTCACCGTTGATGAGCGTGAGCACCTTGTTGTCGTCCATAACGGAGTTCATACTCTCTATCCACAGCGTGTCAACAGGCCCATCAAACACAATCCACTTCTCATCTGGTTTCTCATCTAAGAATAGAAGGCAGAATGAAGGTGTGAAAGAAAACATTAAGTGACTTACAGTATGGATAAAGTATTGGCTCATTATATTGTTTCATATCGATTACAAGGCCCTGAATTGAATCACAATTGTATCATGGCAGACTTTTTGATATCTGCAAATGTCACATTGTTTTCCAAGTATTGAAATAATATTGTATCAAGATGAAACAGGTGAAAGCATTTGGATTTTTTAAAACAAGGCTTTTGAATTAATAAAGGCTCTTTAAGATAAAATAACATGTGACTCAGTTGAGCTGAAGTGAAAAAATGGGAATATGGTATAGCCAGAGGAAGAATCATCAGACCCTAGTATGTTTTCACTTATACCACATGTAGTATGTACAGCAGTGAGTGTTTTTAGTGTCAGCACCTGCGCAGGCCGATCGCATGAGAGAGGACAGCACTCCGTCAGCCCATTCATTGGTGGAAAGGTCAATCTCTCCATACAGCTCTCCCAGACTCATTGCCTTAGGGTTCAGAGGATACTCCTGTTGTGCCAGGAGGAATGAAAAAGAGAAGATAAAAAGATGACAAAAGTGCACTGTAACGGCAGTTTATATTTACTGAAGACTGTCAAGGATAAGTATATGTCTTAGGGTGTGTACTGTCTACTAAAACCTTTGTTACAAATGCTGCTTGAGTCAGTTATAAGTAGAGAGAGAGCAGAAACAAAAAAAAACATATCTGTGATTCTGACTGGCTGTTTTGAAAGAGCTCTTTTTATAAACTAAGTATTGCCGGATGAAAACAGTAAACATGTCAACTAAAGCAGTCACCTAATCTAAGACTGTCTGCGTGCAAATACAAAGAATAAATAATAGAAAATTGGGGAAAGGCAGACAGTAGAATAGTTGTAACGCTTTGTATTGTGGTGGCAAGTGTGCCAAGATACTTGAGTCCTCTACAGCCAGCAATAATGTTAAACAGATTTTTTCCAACATAATGTTGCTCATAATGTGCCCCTTGATTGCCTCATTTACTCATGACTTTCTCTAATAAAGTTGGAGCACTTCAAGACCTGAAAAAGACCTATTTGTGGAGAATTGGCTGCATGGACCACAACAACACTCAAAGTTACTTGTGGATAAAACAGCAGTACTAGCCAATATTGCCTATACATTTCTATTGTTTTCAATCCACACCCACCTTTACCAGCTGGAAGCCAGGCTCTCCCTTGTGGTGCAGGGCAGTGAGGGCCCTCTGCAGGGTTCTCCAGGTCACGCTCTTTGCACTGCCTGTCTTGCCCACCAGCATGGAGCAGTGGTGAGAGTTTCTCGTCTCATAAAGCTGGATGACTTTGGTCATGGTGAAAGGAGTCACCTGCAAACCCCTCTGATAAAGCTCCATCGTTATAGCCTCCTTCAACTGCAACAAAGTGATAGCAAAAGACTTTAGTTATGAAGGTGATGCCTTGAGTGATATTATAAATATGTAGAAAATGATGATATATCGACCACAATGTAACAGAGTCAGGTTGAATAATGTATACCAACAGCATGCGTGTGCTGGGCATGTGATGACGCATGTATATATCTGTATAATCAATAATATTAATAATATAATAAATATTAATATATTTATTTGCAATCTTTATTAACACTCTCCACCAAGAGAGACAGAGAGACAATGGTTATACATCAGGTGCAGTGACAGTGGTGGTGTCTAAATGTAGTCTAACTCTGCTGAGCGTTCCAGTTTTAGCGTTGCTTAGAGCTGTTTATAATATGTTGGTGCTATAATGAATATTAAGAGGAGCTGACAGCTCTCAGGACAACCTCTGAGGCAAATGAACTGCAGTTGAACTGTACTTGCCTGTGAATCTATTTGAACAGAGGGATAATCAATGAACACAGTCTTACAGTCAGAGTTAACATAACTAAACACAACTTTAGTTATAACACAAAGAATGCTGACCTCAACTGCTGACCCACCTGTCCATAGTCTGTAACAGGTGTTTCCACACCTGGGAACAAGTCCTGGACGATCCCATCAAATAGTGGAAGGTCAGTCGAGGTCAGTTTAGCAGTGTTCATGTCCTTAATAGCCATGAGCAGGATCTGAGCACAGAAATACAAAGGCACTCACTCACAAATACACTTCCTATTTAAGAGTTTAGTTCATTTGAAAGGAAAGGAAAGTTGGTAGTCTATTCAAATGTGTGTGTGATTGTTCTCATCTGATTTGACATTATAGTGGCTGGGGTTCACATTTCAGCTATACAGGCATAGATACTTCTTGCTCTCCCTGTGACATTCTTTTGTAGTATGAAATTCCTTCTTATATAGACCAAATCACAATGATTGTATACACTTACTTCCAGGTTAAAAACTGTCTGCATCAGGCACTAGTTTACATGCAATTTAATTCTCTTTAGTGCTTTCCACACTGAACTTTGCTCTAGGCTGAGGGAGCTGTTAGCCTCAGGCTAAGAAAGCTTTCACACTGGCACCTGCTAGGCCTGCCCCGGAGCAGTGTTAGCCCAGAGTTTGTAGGGTTATCCACAGAGAATCTTCCATACAAGGGGCTAAAAGGTGCCAGTGTGAAACAGGGCTAAAGTAAACAGTAACATACCATTCTATAATGTTAACATTAGTGGCATGTTTCAATGGACAGTTAACCCAGGGCTAGAAGAAGTGCAGTGTGAATCGTATAGCCCTGGGCTTAGTTTGGGTTATTAATCTGTGTGAGAACAGGGGCTAAGTTATCCTGGGGTAAACTCTTAGCCCAGAGCTAAGACTATGCAGTGTGAAAAGCCCTTTTTTTAATCATGTTATTTCAAAGCATATACCACAAATTCATCTAAAATGCATGTTTGATGCTCTCACATCTCATTTATCACAACACTTTCACATAAGTGAATTTAAAGACCTAAACTACCTGTTGGGTCACAGACAGAAAATGAAAGAAAGTGACAGCTTGAATTTAACCAAAACTAGCAGTTAGCCCGAAATGCTGATGAACTAGCCCTCAGCAAGTTCTGTGTGAGAGAGAGAGTGAGACAAAGATAGAGAGAAAGACCCACTTCTTCATCGGGAACTTTGGGGAAAGAGCTGCGTTTCTTTCCAGCACAACGGAGCAAGGAGATGAGAGCGCGCAGGCCAAAGTCATAGTGGTCCTGTTTAGATAGCTGCTGCGCTGCTAGGGAGTACAGGGTGAACATCTTCTTCGCCAGGGGCTATGAAGACAAAGACAGAGAAAGAGTGAGAGTGACGCAGAGTAACATACAGACACAGAGAGAAGAGGGAAAGGACAGAGGGAGAAGATGAGCCAGGGTGATTGAGCATTGAATGTCGCTGCTGCTTGTGTTTGTCAAATAACCTCAAAAGCACTTATTGTACTACAGGTGAATAGAACGTAAAATAATTTAAGTATAGATACCAGTTGTTACAGAGCAGCAAGCAGCAAACACACCTAAACAATTCAGTATTAACTATGGCAGAAAATGTGTCTTCATCTAAGAACGCACCTCAGTGTTTAACCCTGACACTAAGACCAAGACTAACCTTACTTAGATGTTTTTCTCCTCTCATCTGTTTAATTTTTTCCAGCACATGTCCAGTACAACTTTTAATTGAGTGGTAGTACCTTGGGCTTGTTGAATCCCTCTGCAAACAGCATGATCATAGCGATTTGAGTGGAGTCTGGCACCACCATGGAGACAGGTCTGAACATTGACTTGAGGTTGTCCGGAAGCTCAGTATGACCAGCATAACCTAGGGAGAAAAAAAAGGAGAGGGAAGATGACAATTACAAACACCAAAAGAGCTAATTATAACAGGTTTTCATGACAAAAATAATCCGTTCCCCGAAAATGTTTCTATTTCCGCAACATCCCACTTCTGTCAAGTTATATGCTCAGTATGGTTCAATGTCTGTATGTCCACCAACATATGGCAACCTAAAATGTAGTGTGTGCATTGCACATTAGCAGTGACTTACCAGGATTCATGGTGACAAAGATGCCACATGAGTCGACCAGAGGTATGTGCTGTCCTTCAAAATGGAACTTGCATTGTCTAGCTGAGAGGGCAGACAGGATGGAGAGGATCTGCTGGGCCACTACTGACAACACCTCAATGTTGATACGGTTGAACGCATCGAAGCACCCCCATGCTCCAGTCTGTTCAGTGTGGACATAATGAAATACATACACATTTGAAAGTCCAATTACATAAATTTAAAAAATAAATAAATCCAGCTAACTATGAAGCAGAGCTGTGCACACACATGATCCCTCTCACGTGATCTCATAGGGAAGCAGACATAAACAAAATGGAGATTAGTGTGGTGCATTGCTGTAGTAACATGTTACATTGAAAAAAAAAAACAACAGCAGAGGGTTACACAGCCTAAGTCGGGAGATGCAGTCAACACAGGTTTTCTATTCTTCAGGGATAACTGGAGGTGAGATTTTACGATTCTGTCAACACTAGTATGCTAGCTAATGTTAGCCTCAAGGACTAGAATGTTTACCATTGCTTGGCAGCACTGTCGGCTGCTCCTGGATTCCTCTCTCATTGATTGTTATGGTCCAGCTCGTAAGTTACTAATGTAAACATCCAGATTTTAAATCGTTAATATCAAACATGTTGATAAATGGGGCGGTGCTGATGACTCAGTGAGCATTTCAGGAGGCTGAAGACTGGATCTGTAGACCCCTCACATTACCAGATCATCTGTGCCAAACAGCATGTTTTGAACAGGCACTGCACTTGTGTCCTTAACACAGTCTTGTTGACTGTTGTTGATCATCATAAACCATACATGGTGAGCACACAGAGAGAAAGAGAGAAACCTACCATTGACTATCCCAGAAAAGGTTTAAATTAAAGTGTAAAAAGTGTTTTTGATCTTGGCTCGCATGATAGCAGTGTTTCAATGATTGTGTCGTAAATGCCATCTGGAACACACACCCACTCATGTATCTAGCCATAATGAACAGCATATTCAGTCACAAGTAATCATTTAAAGATATAAAACTACTGTTGTGCCTCTTGTTATGTAGGTTGATATCATCATCACTTTTGTGATTATAGCTATAGCTGGCATCGCCATCATGATCTCTTTTCTTTCCTACCTGTGCCAGGCCAGAGAACATGCGTCCCATGGATTTGTAGTCCAGTCTTTCAGAGCAGTTGACTACAATGACATGCATGCCTAGAGCTTTGCCCAAGTCCTTCACTGTCTCTGTCTTCCCAGTACCAGCTGGGCCTTTAGGACAGCCCCCACGATGGAGATGGAGCGCTGTGGTCAGGGTCATGTAACACCTGAACAGAGTCAAACAGGCTAATTTATTGTACAGAAAAAACATGTAGAAAGAAAAAATCATTATATAAATAGAAATATGATCTAGTTGGTGCACTTATTGACTGAGTGACTGATTGTGACCTGTCAGTAAGTGGAGTGATAACGAGCCGTCCAGAGTTGCCCAGATACTCATAGCCATAAGTGAAACATGCGTTGGTCTGTCGGACTATGCAATCATCCTAATGAAAAAACAAAACAGGAAATTAACAAGTTTAGTGGAGGTTCTCTTGGTCTCGTTCCAACTCATCTCATCTCATCTAAGCTCAAGTTGATCTCTTGCTGCTGTTAGATCAGTAAACTGAGTGGGGAGAGTGTGAAATGCTGATAATCGAGAAAAAAAAAGTGGAATAGAGAGAGGGTATATGTATGAATTTGAATATCATACTGAATTAATAGAAGTTATATACCTACACACACTTGTTCTATTACAGATTTGCCGTTAGCTTTGTAGCCAGATGTAATTAAATATTAGTGCAGGGAAAATTCTCATGGGGAGGATAAGATGGATTCCAGCCGTCATCATCAAAGAACAGTCACTAAAACATGTTCCTGAAATTATGGCTAAATAAAAGTTGTCTTATGTGCTCTCCTTTCTTCATACTGTCTCCCTTTTCCTCAATGCTATCTCCTGGCTGCTGTTGTAGCTTGACCATCAGAACATACCTTCTCAGAGTATAGTCTCAGCTGGCAGAGCCACTCAAAGGCATTGGCATCATTGCAGCCTGCCTTAACCAGCTTAGCAATGACATCCCGAGCATGAACCTCCACCGTGATCAGCGCTATGAGCTTCAGACGCAGAACTTTGGACAGTTTGCCACGGATGATCTCTGAATAGCACTGAAGCGTGGACACCTGAGAAACAAAGACAGTGTTAGCAAAAGACCTCCAGGTATTGATTAAAACGTAGCTTTTTCTATGAGTTTTGCCCTTTCGTACACACATAAATGGCGTTGTAGGTCACTGAAGAAGGAACTTTTGGAAAACTCCTTGCAGGGTGAAGAAACCCAGAAACACTGTTCTCTGTGTTTATGTCGAGATGGGCAGGGATTGCGATTTTTGGGAAAAGATGATGCACACACCCATACGCACTTCTTAATTGGGCCTTATCAGTGTATGAAGTATCATAGGCAAATGTGAACTCAGCGTATGTGCTTTGGTATTGTGGAGTATTTAAGTTTGTACATTGATGGAATAGATGTTATATTGTCTACATTTAGAAGGATACAAATGGACACTGAAATACAGTGATGATAAAGACAGACAAATTGGCCGCTGACAATGTTTTGCAGACAAAATAGGATTATCCAGGAAGATTAAGTGCAGTCACTGTTTCGTCTGTGTTGGACTGGACAGAGATTAAATGAATCTGAAATGGTGCTAAAACACTCGTTTAGATGGAGATCGTTTTCTTCAAACTCTATTTCCAAAAATACCTGTGTACATGTGGACTACACCTTAACAAAATTATGTTGGCTATCTATGGTTCTGAAAATGTAAACACACACAGATGACACAATACACATTTTACATGCTGGATACCGAGCATTGCTGTATAGAGACAAAAAAAGTCTAGTGAAATGACAAAAGTCCATCAAACCTGTTTCTTCTTTACAGACTTAAGGGAGGACTCAGCTCTCTCCTTGCTGGTACTGAGAGACTGAGTAACGTCACTGGTCCACTGGATCTGACTGGCTGTTATCAGCATCTAAAACAGGAGGAATGCACACTTAAGGAAAACTGAATCCGTCAATTTTAAGAACATTGCAACTTTAATTTCATCTGATTTTAACATTAAAAGTTTCCAAGTTTATTCTCTATAAACTCCACAAGCAGAAGAAAATTCTATACATTTGATATCAGGCAATACAGCTTGTGTACCTTAAAGCAAAATATTACCACTACAACCAATGACCTGGATCGAGTAAATAATTGTTGCGATTACACACTGGTTTTCAAATTGGGAAATCCATTTGCACTGCTTTGACACACAGCTTGTTTCCCATGACCAACACTCACTGCTAAAGCAGAATAGGCAAATAAAGAGGGAAAAGCCAAAGACAATTTTACCTGTCCTGGCCATGCTTTGACCCATTTGTCTCTCTGTCCTGATGTCTTCTTCAGAGCAGAAAGGCAATTTTTCAGCTGTATCTTTAGTGTAGCACGCATGTTCTCCTCAACATCACACAGCCAAACCTACATACACACAAAAGAAAGTGGTGCTTACATTTACCATCATAACACAGCCTCGCCAGTACTATCATAACTACACTTAGTTTAATCAACAGTCTTATAGCCATGACCATTATCATAATCATTGCTGCTGTACCTCCACAGATCTGTCAAGCATCACTTGTTCGTTGAAATCAATATACTCCCCATCAGCAGAGAACATCCCAAGAGCGATTGGTGTAGGCGTAGTGACCACCTACAGAAGACATACATACACAGTGACAGCTTTCTGTATGTACTGGTCCTTCCCAATTTCAATACAGTGTTTTGAGGTCCATATTTTAAGGCCAATCCATACTGAATGTTTGATACAGAGTCAAGCAATAAATATAGCAAAATGTAACCCAATCGCTGTAGCCTTCACAAGCTTTTGGAGATAAATGCTAACATCTAAGATTATTAAAAAATAATTAATACTAGTCACTTAGCACAAGGTTCAATTTGAAAAGTTGTGTCTGTAGCACGTAATGTGGTTCCATATTATTAAATAAGATTGCATGTACCAGTGGATTTCACATCTTATTATGTCTTGTTTTGTCCTGAATCCTGATCAAACTCTGATCTGATGTTTACTTTAAAAGTACTTTTTATTTAGATTACCTACTTATGCAAAGTAGACTACATTGACACAAATATTATTATTCTGTTGTCCATCATGACAATTCCATGAGTAATAAAAAAAATGAGTGTAGGTGTGCCTATGATTCCCTGCCTCTTCAATACGCAGGCTCTTGATGTTGCAAAAACACTTCTTCAGGTGGGGCTGCATGGCTTCTGGGTTCTTTGACTGCCCGAGGATCTCCACCAAATCCTCATTGGACAGGAAGTAGAATCTTGGGAAAATCTGCCTCTTGGTCTCCAGGTACATGTCGAGGGCTTTCTGGATCTCTTCCAGCTTGGCGCTCATCTGTGCCAGCTCCTCCAGCAAGCCTTAAAAAGGGAGAGGATTTATGTTGATATATAACATATAATAATATCTATTTTATTCATAAATAAGAAGTCTATTTAGGCCAATATCATCATTACAGGTTTGTTTCTTAACACAATAAAATGTTGATACTTTCTTCACTCCAAATTACAGGTAGAATCTGCATCTGACATGAAAGATATGGATTTAACATGGAACACATTTCAAAACAGCTGTAGATCCATCACAGTATAACTAGAAGAAAAAAAGACATCTTAACATTAGAAAACACAACACAAATTTAAGACTTATATAGAGGCCCTGAATACACAAAATTTGAATAATACAATTTTTTTCTTTGTTTCTATGCTATCTAAGGTGTGACTCCATGAACGGTCATGATAATAAATAGTTCTTTAAACTGGCAAGAGACAACATTTTTGCTTTAACTTATCATTCTGAAAATATAATCAGTTAACACCAATTGCACAGTGTAATAGTTGTAAAAAAAATAAATAAAAAGAATTACACACAGAGATTTTTTCCCAATAGACCTCGCTTTCACTGTGCTATGTGGCCTGCCACCAGGCTGTATTTTTTTTATAAAAATGAAGGTCACACTACAGTACGGAGGAAAGACATCTGCTATTACGCAAACAAAAGAGGGAGACGCATTGTTTTCCCTGGTCACTATCCCCAGGTAACCGTGGAACAACTGGAATAACTGTTGAAACTCTACACTACAAAAGAAAAAGAACCCTGCTGATGAAGGAGGCAAAGAAAGTGAAGAAGCAGATGATAGAAATTGAGGTAAAACAAGAGTGAACAGACGGACATTAACTCGATGGAGAGCGCTGGTGTTTTGTCAAAGGCTGTAAGATGGATCAGTAAGTAACAAAATCTTCCGAACTATTAATACAATCAAGCAATTTACTCCGCCTTTCATCACACTGACATTGGGGTTTCTAGATCAAATTGGGATTTTTATTGCTGTTTTTTGTTTTAGGACAGTGGCTAGGCCAAGACAGCATTAGCCATTGCTAATGCTGTCTTGGCAGTTATACAACAGGGAAATGCCAGGAGGGGGAATTTGAAAAGTTGTCTGTCTCCGCTTTAAACATAAAGTATACAGTATGTACTGTACATACTTGGGTGGTGTGTTCCCTGCAAGGCGTTGTTATCCTTCTGGAGTCGGCCCATGGTGGTCTTCCAACTAGAACTAGTGTCTTCAAACTCTTTGCACTCATGAGGCAGCTGCTCCCGGATGTCCTTATCTTGAAAAATGTTCTGGAGCAATGAAAAAAAAAAGAAGAAAAATGGAGAGTTACAGAAAAAGACTGCGGTTCCGCTCCTACTTTTATCTACTTACTTGCGCTCTACATAAGTAAATGCGGCATAACACTTAATCTTATGTGTCAAGTCTATTTTTCTCAGTGATTGTTTACAACCCTTAACGCCTCACAATCTTAAAACAAATGTATATGTGATATTGACCTGCATCCCTTAGAACTAATGTATGCCTGTGCTTGTTCATGTCCATTCTAAAACTTGATAAAAATTTTGAAAAAAAAAAAAAGGAGCATATCTTTTCCTGTGTAAAATGGATAACTGGAAAGGCAGCTGAAATGCCTCCTGTGCAGAGATGATTTTGTAGGAAATGAGAATTGTCTGTCAGTGAAACATGACTAAAACGCGTCCTGTGTAGACACAGACGGAGCACCGAAGATGCTGCTGCTCTGCACTGTTACACTGAAAAGCAACAATATAGCCGACAGGGGGTGCCATACTGTGTGTGTATTGTGCCAGAATCAGAAACAATTAAACTATGTCTACTGACAAGAACCATAACTATCATCAAAAGACCACAACACATTATAAATGTACACTCTATGATGAATATTCACAGACAATAATGAAAAGCCAATCATAAAGCAATGAATACCTATGTATAATAATGAATCCTATGAGATAGTAAAGTACATGAGTGCGTTTCCTGTACCTTCAGAGAAATCCACTGATGCTGCAGAGTGAGGATCATCTCGGTGACTTCCCGCACCTGGGACAGCTGACGTTCCCAGCAATCTACCTCCTGCTCAAAGGCTTTGACAAACCGAGATGCCTTCATTGTGGACAGAATAACCTGGTTGTCCTCCAGGGCCTGGAAAACCTCCTCCGTACCCCTGGGAGAGACAGGGAGGGAGAATGAAGCATGACTGCTGGTGATTGCTTATAATGGTTTTCACAGCAGAAAAAGTAGAAGAAGAATCTGTTTATAAAGTAAACCAGCACAGTTTTGTGCAATCCAGTGTACTGTACCAGTTTTTGAGGCTGTAGTTATTGTTCCATTTTTTGACTGCATAAAATTGAGGTGTTTGTAGCCCCCTTATTCATAATCATTACTTGACTGAATATGATGAAGGCACATAATTTATGAAAAAAAACCTGAAGGGATAATTTGAGCTTGTAAAAACCTAACAAGGCAAAATGTCAAATTCATTTTCCATTTGTTAACAAAAATACTATGAAGGTGGATAATGTTTATTTGTTGCCCTTTGCCTTAGGCTGAAGAAAACTGTAAAACAAGGCAGTGCTGATCAAATATTAACCGAGATCTTGATCATCATCTACTTCTCACCTAAAAAAAATTTCAGAAACATATTTTTGTGGGTTTTTTTTCCACCTCTTTGTCATTTATGGGTAATTTCTAAAAATGTTTTATTTATACATGTTTGATTATATTTTTATGTTTGGTTATATTTCTCTGTATCTTTCACTCGTTCTTACATTTCTCTAATCTTGCTTCACAATCTCACCGTGTCTCTCTAATAGCCTCCATCATATTTAGTTTGGGCCAGTAGCTGACTGTAGTCTTCATCCCTCTGTTGAATCAGTGGCAATTGCTTGGACTGCTAAATACACTGGGCCTGAGCTCTAACTTTTTTTAGCCAGGCTGTTACTTACCTAACTGTTCTGCTCACTCATCTCTAACTACAAACAAGCACAATCGCTCCCTGTTTCTGACTTCTCCAACAAGGCTTTAAACAGATCTTTCTGGCATCAGCTTCATAAATGCCCTTGGTACAGCCATGCTGTACTGTACTGTTAGGATTTTACTACAGAAACAAGTCTTCCTTTTAATTTGGTGTGGAACAGAAACTGGTGGAGTCCACCTTTTTGTGTGTTATTGAATATGGAGATGTTTTGCATATGTTTTATCTGATTATTTGAGTGTGCTTTTTCTGTTAATTTGCTGTTGTAACTCTGTGTTGCTGCCATTCTTGGCCAGGACTCCCTTGTAAAAGAGATCTGTGATCTCAAAGGGACTAACCTGGTTAAATAAAGACTAAATTTAAAAAAAAATGCTACCAAGGCTGTGGGATCAAGTGACAGAAAACACAAATCTATGACCATAAGTTGTTTCAGCGCGGGTTACATTATTGATTCTCAAACCCTCAACCCAAAAGCTTTCTCACCTCAGCCAGTAGTGGCCTTTAGTTTCATATGGTGCTATGTCCAGGAACGTTTCTGCCCATGTTGTCGTCATTTCCTCCAGACTCTTAAATATCCAACACAAAAAGTAATGTCAACAGACAGAAGACAGAAGAGGTGGCAAAATTTGGGGGCAACATTTCTATTCTATTCTTTTTTTTCCACACAAGCTAAATATGTTACATTTTCATGACTAGATGTTTAATGACCTGAAACCATAAATCTAAGCTTTGAGTTCTAAAGCTTGCATAGATTCAGAGATGCTTTTGTTTTTTTCACCCTACACAGTACGAATTGTCTTGTATAAGTCTCTACTGTGCTTCTTTTCATGTTATTCTAAAATTCCTAAAGTTCCTTTTCTTTAATTTCCTTGGATGTATGTGTAAGGGCTATTACAGCAATATACCGCACTTACAAACATGCCAACCTCCTGGGCGAGACCCTGGTTAAAATGAATGGAGGCAAAAGAAAACTACATAAATGCCAACTGAGCATCAGTCTAGACAAGAGGAAGAGACTTGACCTTTTCAATGGAGAGTTCATTGCTGGCAGCTCCAGAGATCTTACAGATCTTCTCAGCATATTTGTCGAGGCCCAGAAATACGATCTTCTCCAGGGTGAATTCACTGCTGGTTGGGTCAAAATAGCAAGACAGCTCTTCGTAGATCTGTGTCCAGTGCCTGAAAGAAAGGTGGCATTGGAAGCATGGTTTGTCTTGCAATGGTCATGGGTGTATTCATCGGCTCCAGCTGTGATAAAAACACAACACCCAGGTGGACGCAGACTTGTTCATACTTTTTCATCTGTCTCTGTACAAGCAGTGACAGAAGTCACTTGACATTTTTAGCAGGTTTACCCGCGTTTAAAAAAGCGCCTATACATGCTAATTTTGGTGTTAAAGTACTACTAGTCTCAAATTACCCAGTCGATAGACAGAAGAAAAAAAAAAAGAGTGAATAGTAACACCTTCCAGTCAAGTCGACTCAATTTCATCTGTATATCCCAAAATCACCACTCACCATTTGCTTAAAAGAGCTTTACAAATCGTATAACATCCAACACCCTCTCTTTAGACCAGTCATTAGCCAATATAACGCATTACAAAAACACACACTTACTACACTTTAATACTTCAACAACCTTATATTCTCATTTATTTATAATAGGGTTATAAATTATCATGGCTGATTATCCGGCCAATATCCAGCATTTTCCAATTATCGTGTCAGTGATTTTTCTGTCAGAATGACAATAAAATAAACTTAAATTTAATAATGCGCTACTTTGGCTCTGATGCAGTATTCTCTCACACAATGTCCCTCGTACAACAATATCTGATTACTCAATCAATAGCCTGTAAACACTTAATAATCTGAATTTGCAAAGTAACTAGTAACAAAAGTTATCAAATAAACGCAGTGGAGAGGAAGAGTAAAGAAGCAGAAAAATGGAAATACTCATGTAAAGTACCTCAAAATTTTACTTAAAACAGTACTTGAGTAAACTGTACTTATTTCATCACTGATTGTTCAAAGTTTTGACACAAAGAGTTTCATTTTTACTCAAATGAATATCAGCCCCCAAATATCATTTATCGGTCTCCCCTTGATTTCTAATAATCGGTATGGGTATCGGCCCTGAAAAAGCCATATCGGTCGACCCCTGATTTATACGTATATACTGTATATTTAGAGACTGCTCACCTACATCATAACCTCACATGTTGTTTGTACAGATTTGAATGTAAACATGACCTTCTTACTGCGTACTGAAGGACATAAATGTCTTTCTTATTGACTGTGGCAACAGGGACGTACCATCGATACACCCCGCTGGGAATTTAAGCTAAAGACACTAATTAGGGAAAACACAAATGGGAAGAAGACCTTGGAAAGAAAGCAGCAGAAGAGACTCCCAGAACAGCAGACTGGACTAACCATAGTAATAAGCTTATTCTACTGCGTGTGACTTAACATGCTTTATGTCCATCCTTTTAGTCAAACCTAAATAACAAAAAAAAGCGTGCATATCATTTATCTCATCTAAAATTGGTCTTCTCAATAAGGACGTTAAAACATTAACCACTGTTTAACTATTTGACAGGTATTTCTTATTCATGTTCCTGCTATGTCTTGTACATTGTGCCTATTGCAAGACAATAGTTGCAAGATATACTGACAAGTAAATACATGTAGATACTTTGGTTTCAAACAGTACCTGTCTCTCATGGCTGGGTTCCTCAGATCAGCGATGAGAGGGATGATTTGCTTGAACTGATCAATCTTGCTCTTGGAGAAATTTACTATCTCCCACTTCTTATCCTGCAATCAACAAATATCAGGTCCTCACTACTGTCACATGTAAATGGGAGAGCAACTTAGGGTTTCATATTGGGGGGGCTGTGCTTTTGGTGGTATTAGCAATGACTTTTGTGCATCCTGAGAGAAAGCTATACACTGTAAAAGGCATTTAAGGCAGAATTTGTGGATCTGAAGCTAAGATTACTGTGTCCACTAAGATAATGCAAACATTGTAGCCAGACTGTTAGTATGTGTTCTTTCTACACACACCATCACCAAGTTACAGCTTCCAGATAGTACAGAATGGATTGAATTGATCATTTTGGCATTTTTGTACAATTTACTTGAATGAAACAAACCAAAGCTGACACTAGTAATATATTAAAGCTTGTAGCAGGATGCCAAAATCTGCAGCTATTTAATGATTCTGTGTGGCAGAACTGACCTTAAGTTCTCTCTGGAGTTCATGGATTTTTTTGAACATGTCCTGCACTGTGCTCTCCATGCCCTCTGACTGTAACGTGGCAAAATGACCACCCTTCCAGACATCCCAGTTGGCATTCCAGTCCTGTGTAATCTCCCAGACCTGCTGCAGGTGGTCTATGTCCTGTACAAAACATACAAAACATACAGGCACAAACACTTTTATTAAATTCACCTTGCATTACTCTAGCATCTGCAAGAAAAAACATGTCTTTAAAATCCATCACAAAATCTTAAGTTTAACCTGAGATGGATTCTGCGTCTCGTGTCCTGTCAGTTTCCTGCCACTATAATCATACTGTATCATCAAATTAAGGCTGTCACGATGCCATATTCTCACTTCAGGATTGTCATGGCCTAAAGGATTCATGATATTGATGTTATCACTAAGAACATTTTTTAAAAATGATATATGTCAAATTCATTTTTACCTGTGTTTATTTTGTGTTTTGTATCTTTTTTTGGCAAATGAATTACACTCAAAATGCAAGTGTAAGGAGTTGGAGGAGTGTCTACAACCAAATCTGCACAAAAGTTTACAAAAAGTACTATTATACTGAATACTCTATTTTCTGTTAATGGCGGGTGACAAGCCAATTTAAGAGGGGATGTGTTATAACACAATATCAATATTTCATTTTTTAATATCACATTTATGGTCAATATCTGAATATTGTGACACCCCTCAATCAAAAACTTTTAAAACTGCCCAAAAAAGCTTATAACCTGCTTGTATCATCCACACACGTTGAGCCAGTTCCTCACAAACACAATTCCCACAGCAACCTTCTCTAGGTTACGTTGAGTCTGCATACAATTATGGCATTACAACAGTATGTTAAGACTATGAGCCTAGTGTTGTGTCAGACCTTCTCCAGCATCTGGATGGTTTTGAATGGAGGCCATTCTATTTTGAAGAATTCCAGCCCCTGAAGGATGGTGCGCTCTTCCTGTTTTAGAGCCTCCAGTTGGATGCGATGGCCTGCTATTTCCTCTAAGGCGAACGAAGTGCTCAGCTGACTGGAAAACGGCCCTGGATATGAGAATGTAGGGAGATACACACACAAGTGAAAAAGCAATCATCCAAATCATGGATGGTCAACTAACAGCTCTGTCATATATAGTAAAAAGAACATACTTAACAAAAACAAAACACAGGTCATCTCTCCCAACACACTCAGATTGGTATTAGGGGTGCAACGATAACAGACGTCACTTTTAACAACGGTTTATAGTGTCACGGTTTTGTCTCCGTGAATGCTCAGCTACACAGTGTTTCTGTTCTCACTCTCAAAAGAGGAACATTATGTTTTTTTTCTATGAACAGCAGCTGTACAGACAGTTGCTGGTGCAACTGGCACACAGCAGGAAGAACAAAGAGAAACATGGTGCACCATCTTAAAATGCCATGCAACAACAAGTTCAGGTAAGCAAAGTCACACATGTTGTTAAGAGAACGACTCCCCTCATTTGTGTTTAAATGAGGGTTTATATGTTGTGGGGACAAAATACAATAAAAACTTTCATTAAAAATGCTCATGTGATTTCACACATCTGCAGTGTTGTGAAATAAATGAATCCATTATAATCCATGAAACCAGCCCTTTTCCTCAGACTATAATCATACCATCAAAAACGTATATATTGTATATAATAGTTGCATCCCTTGTTGGTATATGCCTTGAGAATCAGAAGATTGGTTCCAAAGTTTCTCCCAAAGTAAATTCAGTAACATATGTTGTGCAATCTGTCAATTCAATTAGACAATTGTGAGTAGAGTTGTTATGCTGCTTTGTGGAAATATTTAAATTTACAGGTCTACAGATCTACATTGATGTTACCAAGAACCTTTGTTTGTAAGGTATTTACTTGACGAAGTAAAGTGTATAAGCAAAAAAAAGAATTCCCATCTTGTTTTCTTACCTATAAACTACTGTAGATTGAATTTTCAATAAATCTCAAAACAGAGTGAATTGCTCATTTAAAGGAAAAATACAATGTGATAGAAGAAAGATAGTAGCATCCAAACAGAGTCAGGGATGATGATGGTGGAGCAGGAAAGTAAGGAAAGTAAGGAACATCTCTTAATTTGAGGGAGCAGCACTGTAGTCAGAAATCAGTGTGCAGTGCACAGACCACAGTGATGGAACAGCTGGTGATAATGAGTGTTACAGAGAAACTATGTGTGACCTGCTTTATTGAAGTCCGTAAAAGCGCTGTGGCTCTTCTTCTTGAGCTCCTTAGCCGAAAGGATGAGGCTGTCCTTAAACTTCACCTTCTGTTTCTGCAGCATGATGTCACTGTCAAACAACAGCTGTTGGAACCACACCCACCTCTCATTCAGCATCTCACGCATTTTGTGCACCTGTGGGTGAACCAAGTTGCACGATTGGAATAATGATGACATTGTTTATGTGTTTATATGTAGATATACAGCACCTTCACTTGGCTGTATATTCATTTGTCTTTATGCATGAGCGAGGTACTTACATCCTGTTCCACGTCAACGTCATATTTGTCCAGGACAGCAAACTGATCATGGATGAGAGGAATCTGAACCTTTGTCTTAGTCAAATCACCCTGGAGAGTCTCCAAGAGTTTCAGGCTCTCACGAAGCTCCGGCAGTGTCTGGGGGGGTTGTTTCAGCCTAAACACACACATACAAACAAAACAACAATGTGTCACACAACCTTTGGCAGAATATGTATCTCAAGTTCAAAAGCTTCTCCCTGTATCTTCCCATCCCTTCTTCCACTAATGACTAAAGAGATCATGATAGGTTAAATTGATCTTTTTTCTTTCTTTTTTTTACCTGAATTCATCATGCTGTCACTTGACTTACAAACCACCTACAAACCGTAACACACAGACCCG
The DNA here is from genome assembly GCF_040436345.1 of Pagrus major. Lineage (NCBI taxonomy): Eukaryota > Metazoa > Chordata > Actinopteri > Spariformes > Sparidae > Pagrus > Pagrus major. Next base: position 13,724,841 of record NC_133219.1, on the reverse strand, counting down.
GATGAAAACATGAGCTCCTTGGCGGAGGTAATAAACCCTCAGCTGTAAAACCTCAACTTTAAAATAAAGTTCCTTTAAGGTTCCCAATGCTTATGAGACTATGAAGCCTACCATAAACCCTGTTTTGAGTCCTTCCGTCTGTAATGAACACATAAAAATTCAGCCCAAAATAAAGTCCTTTCACTTGAATCCCCACCTGTTGCCATTGTCTTGCATTGAGGCATGAAGTTCTTTTAGACGGGTGCTGGCTATGTGGCTGAGCAGCTGAGTTAACTTGGTCTGCCAGTCACTGCAGTGCTGCACCAAGGAGGACTTGAGTTTTGAACAGTCCAGCATGACAAAGCCGATGTTCAGTAGCGTCTCTTCCAGTTGAACACTGTTGACCTTTTCTGTGTACCTGGAGGGTGAATCAGACAATGGACAGAACACAAGAGCAGAGGAGAGAGATGAATGCTTCTGCATGCTTCATCTTGGTAAACAACAGATTTTAGGAAATGTCTTCAGACAGAATAAAGTTAAAGTTCACTTAGGGAATGGAAACAAATAAAAACAAACACAATCAGGATAATGGTCTGTGTGGATGTTTAGAAATAAGTTTTTTGTTCAACAGTGCCTGTGTATATCTGCATCAAAAGTCGTGACTGGTGGGTTTAGTCTCTGGTAACGTTGTATAAAGGAGTCCTTGTTGATCTCCCAGATATCTCTGTATTTGTCCCAGTTCTTCAGAGAGGCCTGCAGGTGGCTGGCATTGGCTGTCATCCCTGAGGAAAGAGCAGCCTGAATCTTCCGTATCTCCTCGTCTTGCTCTGAGGGATCAAAAAGGACTCAGGTGATAACAGGGACAAAGAGTAGAAGCACAGACAGATAGACATGGTCACATTTAAAGCTGCTTAGTAACCACTGTTTGCATTGTTTCCAATGCTGTAATTTACAAGTATTTCATATACACATCAGGCCCACATTTGCTCAGTGCCCAGTATAAACAGCTCAGGTGTACACACTAGTACTCTCTCTCGAAAAATGGAAAAAAGATTCGTGAAAAAAGCTTGCAATAAAATGAAAGACACGTTCACAAAACAAAAAAATGTTCTAACCTATATTGATGTGTATGGGATTCCCATGTGGCTGTTTGCCAGGGTGAAGTTCAGCCAGTCGTTTAAATTCTGAGACGGTGTTGATGAGCTGAGGCAAAATGTTCACAATCTCAGCAAGCTTTGCAAGCGTGGGGGAGAACTCAACCTGTCAAAACAGGGACACACACACACATGCACACACAAACATACCGACACTCAGCTTGACAAAAGACGGGGGAGCAGAACTTAAACTTGCAGCACAATGATAGGACGGATGACTATATGCGTGTGTCTGAGTAAGAATAAGTAAGACTAAGTCAGCATATGTGGACAATTCCTAACACATGCAGACATATTTGAACATTGTATAAACAAATCACTATCATTTTACTGAGAGGGTTGCTGGTACCTTTGGTGTGGTTTGAGGAGTTGCCCGGTGCAGTGTTACCAGGACTTTGAACAAGGGATTGGGTGATTGGGTGGTCTTGCTGTCTCCATTGATTGCCATGGAGAGTTTCATCATGGAGTTCTTGATGTTAATCCTTAGAGCTTTCTCCACCAAATGGTCCACCCTCTCTGTGAAGGTCACCCAGTGCTCCTGGACCTTTAACACCATGGTAAAAATGTACATACATGACAAGGCGGTGCAAATTTGGGCTGTGCCTGTTTATTTAAGATCAGAGGGCTTAGTAAATCTGTCTCTCAATAAGAAAAGTCACTACCGAATAGATACGGCTGCTGATTACAATATTTGCTGTCTTGGTTGTGCAAGCAGTAGTTGAGAAAGTTTAAAATCCCGACATTTTCAATTTATTATTATTAATTATTTTTGGACTACTTTAAACTTCATCTCCAGGAAAAGAACTGAACTAATATGCACTTAACAGTTGCACCTGAAAAATCTTGCTTTTCTATCCTCTAAGCTTCTGGCTCATCCTTGCATACTTACAGTATATAGCACAAAGTAGGGCTGCACGAAATGGTTAAAAAATCATATCATGAGTATTTTGACCGATATTGCGATTGCAATATGATTCATGATTAATGGGAATTATCATTTTAATTGGCTTTGATAATTGTTGACATATTTTACCTTCATCAAAAGATTGCAGCCTCTTGCGATTTGGATATTGCACTTAGCGAAGCTGTGATTTCTCTTTGAATTGTGCAGCCCTATCACAAAGTAAATCTAAAATAACAATCCTATAAATGTGCCAGATTATAACTTTCTCGAAATGAAGGCACATTTCTGATGGAATGCTGCCACTGAATGAATGAAACACAGCACAGACCTCAGGTCCGTCATTAGAGAAGGTGTTATGAATGCGGGTCATGATATCAGCAATATCCTGGTGTGCTGAGCGCAGTATTTTGAGTTGGCTCTGCTGGTGAGCCTTTTGGTCATCCTCAAACTCCAGGTTCCTAAGAATTACAACAGGAGAAATGCCCAAGATGCAACCAACAAAGGAAACCAGTTAAGGTACAATTAAGATACAGCCCGTATTTATCTCCTTAGACAATGTCAAGAAGTGGAGATGCTTGCTGTTGACTTAAACTATCTGTTGGTTTGTTTTCTAGTCATTCACTCTACATCTGAACAGAGGGAAAGGAGATTTCAAAGAAGCACGTGGCATTATTTTATGTATTATGTATTTTTTTGTATTAGGCATCCCATGTAATGAGGAAGAAATCACATGTCTGTTGTTACCTGTAAACAGTCTTTCCATCCAGTCTAACCAGTAATGTTTCACTGATCTTGTGACAGAGGTTGGAGATGGATGCTGTGGATGCTTTGTATTCATCAGCTATCCTCTGGACCTGGAATGAAATGGAAAGGAGGCAAGATGAAAGGACCTCCTCAGTGACTACAAACCAATTTGGTTTTCTTACTGGACCAAAAATAGGTTCCAGGTCTGTTAAGAACAGCCAGTCAGTTGTTTTTGACTGAATCTCAAAAGATTTAAAGACAAATCTTTAATACAGTAAAAATAAAACTGTACACATGTCAACATCAGTAAGCAGTGAACTCTGTTTCAACCTTGTCAACGTGCGGGAGACAGTCTCGAATGAAGATGTCAGAAGCTTTACTCGACCACAGGAACCTGGTCAGGCCCGGCTGCATCTTTTCATCAATGAAACGAATACGCTCCCGAAACAGACACATATCAATCGGAGACAGCATATCAATGATCCTAATGCACACAGACACACACACACACACAAATAAGAAGGCATTTTAGAAAATATTAATGTGTATACTGGGTGAGTACTACAAGAGCAGGCAACAGTATCTAGAAAGCTGTTGAGAATGTGTGTATGTGAGTTTGTCAATGTGAGTGTTCATGTGTGTTTTTCAAGTCCTCTGAAAGTCACAGAGGCAACTCAGAATGTTACCAAGACTTTTAGTTAAATATATTCTGATGTAGTCTGGTCTGTCGCTAACTACAGTTTCCTGTTTTTCTGGCATGTTTGTGATGTAAAAACATGACACACAAGAAAGAAAAGGGAAACTCATCTCCTTGCACTAGGAAAGGAGTCAAACACCTATTTGTTTAAAAAATCTGCCTGGGGCATTTAACAGTAAACAACAAAAGATAGAAATTCAGTTTATACAAAATTCTGTTTCTCAATTCAGTGCCAAGTAAACCCCCTTCCTTATTATTGTTCATTGTTTACATGCATTTTGTTCTCCTTTTCTGTGTTTATGTTTATGTGTGTGTGTGTGTGTGTGTGACCTGTTATAGGTCGTGACCACCAGCCGTGTTCTCTCCTCCAGGAGTCTGAGGTCCTCCCTGTACTGGTAAATGTCACGTGCATCCTGGGGTATTTCATACTTTGATCCCAGATGATCCCAGTACTCGATCTCAGAGAACAGGTTCAACAGGTATCTGGAAAAGCAAACATTAAAAACACAAAATAAAAAAAATTTGCACATTTTTTGTCACAAATATGTACACATGTATTTTCGTTTTTGTGTCAAATTGTTTTGTTTTTACATGAATATATAACAATAATAAAAATAATAATAATAATAATAATAATCTCTGTATCCAACTGATGGTTAAAGTTTAAATACAGTATACCACTTGTGTGGGCATGAATGCAAACTTAACATGCAAAGTATGGGTGTGAGTTTTGTGTGTCGTAAGTACACAGACAACAGTATACAGTGTAAGACACTGGGTGAATGTATACTTTAATGTGAATGCCTTGAGTCTCTTGAGTGTTTGTGTGACCCACTTGTTAAAGTTGATGTTCAACATGCCGGATTCGTCCTTGCTGCGCACCATGAGTGGCTGCTCCAGCCTTTTTAAGTACTGTCCATCCAGGCTCTGGCTCCACTCTCTGAAGGTCTCCTTCTCCATGTCATCCAAAGCCTGCTTTGTCTGGCCATAGATGGTCTCTATCTGCTTGCGGCTGTCTGTTTCAGGCATGAAGAAGGCATTCTGAAGCACCTGGAGGACAAAGAAAGGGGAAAAAGGAGGAAATGGTCAAGGAAGGAGCTCCAGAATGAGGGTCCACTTAAGACCATGTATACTATCTGTTTACAGTCAATATATGGTTAAAATCCAATCAAAGCATAATCAGCATGTACAGAGTTCTTACTGTCATCCTTTACTTTCTACACTACTTAGTTGATGGTGTGAAGAAACAGGTATGCACCAAGACAGAAAGCCAAAGATTACTGTGTAGTCTAATGCACATACCTTCATGGGCCTCTCAAAGGGAGCTATCAGGTTCCTTAACACATTGGCTTTGCCTGCCATCTGGGGCATAAAGTCAGGAATAGACCATGTTGTCTGGTTCATGTCTCTGTTGATCAGTCGGAGCTCCCTCTTGAAGCTATCGTAAATGAGCTCCACATTATCATCAATGGTACATTTAATGGCCTGGGATGGAGAGGATTGGATGGATGAAAATGAGTAAATGAATTGTGTGGAGTATGAGAAGAAACTGAATGGAACTTACACTTAGACAAATCCAGGGTCTAAATAAAAGCTCTAAATACAACACAACAAGGATGAACTATACAGTACACCATGTCTAATATGGGAAGTATTATATAAATAGTAGAGGCGGCTGTCTATGAACCTAAGAGGAAGAAATCTGACTTTGGCTTGGATTAGCCAAAACAAGTCGCAGAGGCCTCAGGCATTCAATGAGGAACCCATACATACAGTACATGAACTTTAAAGATTTAATAAATAAGTCAGAGAATGTGATTAATTGAGAAATGCATAATTAGTAAGTGGTGTAAAACAATAGGGGTGTCATGATTCTCTAAATCCCAGATTAGTTTCAATTTTGATTTATTTCTCACCACTGACAGCAATGCCATTGTTAGACTATCTCATCTGGATTTGCCCTGATAACTGTCATTTACATTTCAAATTTGTCTTTAAAAAAATTGGGGTACTATACAACGACTGCTTGACTTCATCCTGGTGGCTTTTAACAAGTTAGGGAAAAGCAAGTTTAAAGCTGCTGCTTTTCGTTTTCGCTAACTTCCTGCCATTGCCTTTACCAGAACTGCCGAGCAGACAGAACCGCCTCTTTATGGAGTTGTCTGTCTTGATTGGATAAAGTGGAAAGGCATACCAGAAAATGTATTTTCTCTTTTACTGAACGAGCAGGAAGAGGAGAGGCATAGGTTACTAACCAAACACTCTATAACAGTGATCACTGTTGGAATATAAAGCTATATAACACTTATTTTAATAAAAAAATCTCGGACGTTGTCAGAGATCCCCGGTACCAGTCAGCTGATCGACTTCGAGCACACAGGATAAGTGTCTGAAAGTGAAGCTGTAGGCTACTGGAAAGCTAGCTGTGTCGTCTTTAAAATCTATAGGGCCCAATTGATTTTCGATTTAGAATCAAAATCAGGACACCCCTAAAAAGCTAATTGAGGACTTGAAGGTGTGGTTTAGTGTGTGTGTGTGTGTGTAAGAGAGACACCTCTCGAGCCATCATAGGCCTAAAAGTGTTCACAATGTGAACTCCTCGGTGCACTAGGTTCCCTTGGGCCTTAAACACTGAATTAATCAGGTTTTGCATCATCACTTCCAGATCCTTTACCAATGCGCGAAATCTGTGTACACACACACACAGACACACACACACACACAAAAGAACATACCCACACAGGAAAACACATATTTGTGACGATCAGCTGATAAATACAGTAAAAACATACTAAACTACACTTAAATACTTTGTGTCTGTACCAGTTTGGTTTAATTCCCTGGCTCCAAACCAACATGCTGATTAACGCTGCAGTGCAATTGATATGTGCAGACATATATGTTGTGTATTTTACCTATTACTGCTTTTTTGTGGTTGGGCTTAAAACCTTGCTAATACTTTCATACTGTTCTATTTAGTTTTAGTTTGAATGTGTAAAAGAGCAATAGACATACGTGTTGAATTCATTGCGCCATGTGGTATTCTCCACATCAAGAATGCCCTTGTCAACAGAGTGCAGTGTCTGTAGGCCACGGTGGAACTTGCCCTCTATCTCCAGGAGGCAGCGGCTGAATGCTGGTCCCTGGATGGTGCCGAAGATTGGTGACTGGCGCTGCTGACCATCCTCCCAACGGGCAAACTGATGCATGCAGTCACATACCTGTCACAAATCATACACAATGCATAACGTATCTGCAAATAATAAAATATTCTGTGAATCAATTTTCAGTTTAAAGACTAAATAAATTTAAGGTCACATCCCAGTGATTTAAGAGGATTTCAGAGGACAATGTAGGAGGGATAGAGAAGACACAAAAGACATGAATACAACACTGTTTTTCTGTGAAGCTACACAGATGTTTCATGGAATACAGAACTTCAATCAACTTTCTATCGACGGGGGGTGTGAATAGATAATGATTAAATTTGAATTTTGTCCTTTAAGAAAAAAATGTTTTATAACCAGAGGAAGACAACAGAGCTGAAGAATAAAAGGATACAGAAATCATCATGTCATCATATAGTAAGCAATTACACCTTAATCACGTAATGATCGATGCCTACTCTTGCCAGCGAGAATATTAAACCTACAAACTGTATTTCTATAACTATTGGTAATGTACCTGTGAAGAACTTTTGGTAAATTCTGTATCAGCTAAATCCAGCTCTCCTTTGAAACTAGATGATGTTTACATCCCATGAAATATCCAAAACAAATAGTTCATGTTTTTTATGGCTGCACCATTCGACCAAATGGAAATATTCTTGATGTCTTCAGTGTCACATCATACACATTTCTCCAAAATTTGGTCTGACACATTTGGTATCTTCAGCTGTCTGAAACCTTGGATAGACTTAAAAAAACAGTCCTGCTTGGAAGCATGACATGAATTTGAAATGACTGACACATCAGCAGGTTAATGGGGCTTCGCACGTTAGTAATTTTTAAGAAGCTGACGACTCAGATAGAGGAAGCAGCTGTGGCTGGCCTGAGTTCCATTTAAAGACTTCTGCATGGCAATCCTGTGTGTAATCTCAATATTTACAGGCAACTCTTGCATTGGCTTCAGCATTTTTAACAGGAGTGGTTGCTTGTATTGACATGGATTTCAACAGCATGTATTTATAGAGATGTAGTGTGCAGGTTTGAGTCAGTTCATGTGTGAGCGAGGGGAATATTTACCTCAAGCAGCTCTGTGAACCTCTGAATGAAAGCATCAACCACCTCAAAAAAACTCCTATGGTCCAGGACCCACTCTATTGGAGAACACCTTGTACATCAGGTGGGGAATAAGAGAGGTAAGAGAGGAAGAGAGTGTCAGAACCAGGAATGCAGAGTTAGTTGAGTACCTCAGTAGCATGGGTCTATAGCGATCATTCAAATGTCAAGTGTTCAAAAACAAAAAACAGGTTGTCAACAGCCATCAATTCATGTTAAACCCTAATCACACAGGCCATCTCCGATCTGCAGGAATTGTTTTTCTTAATCACGGTTGAAGCATGGTGGAACAACATTCAGTTTTATGCATCTTGTATCTGGAACAATCTTCTTCGTCATCTCCTGACTAAACTCTTTGAAATCAATGCTGTTCTGTTTGACAATGCTCTTTAAGGGACTATTTATTTCTGCATTTAAACCAAAATTATTTGACACAACTAAATGTCAATTAAACTTCACACTCAACCCATATACAGCAGTGACTTAAAATACTTAAAATCAAACACATTGCCTTTTGAACATTTTAGAATTAAGACTTCCCCAGAAGTCCCCAGATGTACCCAGATCACACTGAGTTGAGTCTCAACATGGGTGACATTTCTCTTACATTTGGTGACTCTTTGAGACCCGCAGGTAAGATTCCTTCCAGGACTCGCAGCACTTGATACAGTCATTCAGGTTGTCCTTGCTGGATGCCACATAGCCCTTAAACATCTTATCCAGAGAGATGCTTTGTAAGCACAGGCGGATGATTTCATTGGTCATCTGCAACACAGAAGAAAACAAACAATACGTATTTAAAGACCAACTAACAGAAATATTTTCACATTTATTAAATGCTCAATAATAAGGTATAATGAGTCACTTTTACGTAAAATGCAACTATCTAACTAAAAGTCAAGGACTCGCTGTCTGTCTGTCTTTCTTTCTGTGGTTCGCATATCTGACAGCAAAATTCTGCTGTGACATACATGATCTATTAACTGTCTACATAATAGCTATTAGCTATATGAATAGTGGATTGCAGCATGTGTCTCTGTGTGCACAGTATGTAATATAATGTAATGTAGTAAAATGCAGATACCTTGCAGAAGAGACGAGTCATCCTCTCGCTGGTGTTGAAGTACTTGGAGTTGATCCAGATGACCCGAATGAGATGGATAATGTGTTTCAGCTTTTCAGGAGCAATTTGGCTTGGCTTAAGCTGGGCAAGCTCTTCACATGGCTCCTTCAATATAGACAGGAACTTCATGTTTAACTGGGCCACCTGAGAGAAATCCTGGACACACACACACACACACACACACACAAAGGATGGTTGATAATAACATTAACTGCATCATACCATAATTGTATCGTATGTATACCTTTGTAAAGAGATGATTTTAGACTTATGGTGCAAACTTCTTGTACCTGTATTTCCTTGGCCAGTTTACAGAAGCGCTCCAAATAGAGAGACTTGGTGTGCTGCAGGATGTCCTGGACGTGCCTGACCTCTGGTTTTTGCAGCTGCTGGCTGAATTCTAACAGCTCGGCAGAGCGACTCTCCCAGAGGGCCATCTCCTGCATCGGGCCACCGGTGTCGCTCATTGTCATCGTATTTTGGTCATTCAGCAGCTCTTTGATCTGATCTGTCCATTCGATCATGACAACTAAAAACAGAATGAACAAGTGAGTGGAAGACAAAAAAAGACAAAGAAGAGCGAAGGTTGGAATGATGTGAAAATACTAAGTATGACTAGGAAAATGTTGGGAAAGAAGCATGGATATGATGAGAAAAAGGAGTTGTAGGGAGAAATTAAGAAAGATAGGTGGGTGAAGAATCCCCACCACCACCTACACACACACAGACAAACATAGAGGCTTACTCTCCATTCTCTGTACCAGCATCTTATCTCTGCAGGCATCCTCAGAGCTGTAGTTTAGGCACTCCACTGGGATGTATAGAACTGTTCTGCCCTCCTTCTTATACACCACATCTGTTCAAAATAAAAGTGAAAAATATATCACACTGCAGCACACGTGCATGTAGCTCAGTGACAATTTCAGCAAGTCATGATGGCTATCCTGTGCACATTTCACCAGCTGAAGCAAAATGTGTGCAGCCTGCATGCAGGAGCTAATAAAAAAGTTGCTGAATCTTTTTTATGACAATGTACGGAAGAGACCCAGAAAGAGACTCAGTGTCAAATTATAGTAGGGAAAGCAAGGAAAACACTTTTAACAGGTGTCAAGAAGTTTTTAGAGCTCATTTTCTATGTGTAGTGTTGTATAAAGAGACAGTTCACCCCAAAATTCAAAAGACATATTTTCCCTCTTACCTGTAGTGCTATTTATCCATCTAGATTGTTATGGTGTAAGTTGCAGATTTTTGGAGATATAGATATATAGAGAGAGATGTTTGCCTTCTCTTGAATATAATGGAACTAAATGGCACTCGGTTTGTGGTGCTCAAAGCGCCCATTTAAAACACTTGACAGCAATGTCTCTTTCCAGAAATTATGACCCGGTTACCTAATATAATCCACAGACCTTGTTGCGAGCAGATTCTGACAGGAACCATTTTCTGTCTACGGAACTACACCAGCAGTATCACTGTGCAGAGGCTAGCTAACAGAGCTCACTAAGCTAGCTAAAGTTAACAGTTCAGCCAAAGGGGACGCAATCAATGTTCACACCCTGCGCTGTCACAAGCACAGTCCTCTCGTCCACATGCAGCACGTTTCCCTCTGGGCTGGGATACGGTAGAAAGAAAATAGTTCCTACATGAAACTGGTCACAACCAGGTCTGTGGATTATCTTGAGTTACTGGGTTATGATTTCTGTAAACAGACATTGCTGTCTAGTTTTTCTTTTTTTTTGGCACTTTGAGCACAACAAGCTACCAATGTTGCTGGCTAGCTAAGAGTGCCATCTAGCTCAATTGTATTTGACAAAAGGCAGACATCTCTGTGGCCGATATCTTCAAAAGTCAGCAACTCACACCAAAACAATCTAGATGGATAAATAGCACTACAATTAAGGGGTAAAAATAGTATTGTTGATTTTGGGGTCTTTGGGGTAACTGTCCCTTTAACTGTGATCTGTGCCTCTCTCTCTTTTCCTCTGAGGTACTCACCTGTGAGGAAGTTAAGGAAGCAGTGCATCTCTTGGAGATAGTGGTCCTTGGAGTTCTTGTCCATGAAGTCCATGGAGGGAACAAGGGGTGCAATCAAACAGGTACTGAATTCAAGCAGGTTCTTGGCATGGTCGCCTCCCTCCATGGCAAACTGTATAACCGTGTCAAATGTCTCTGCTGTGATTGTGGCCCCTGATTCGCGGATAAAATAACACCAAATATCTACCACCTGCAGAAATGTTTAGGTGTGATTGTGGAACGAAAGAGAGAAATACAGAGAGGGAGATGAATTAAAATTAAGGTGGCTGCTTTTCAGGAGTGTAAACAAAGGCATTCACACATTGTTCTCTGACAGGATCATGCAAGTAGTTGTATATCAAACTCATCAAAATTAGGATTAAAAGTGTAGAGGAAAGTGTGCTGTACCGATGATGGCAAGGAGTGCTCCACCCGCAGCCTGCCGTTGGGGTCCACATAGACCGTCAGGATTTTGATAGTAGTGTCCACAATAAATTGATCCACAGCCCTCTTATTCTCCTCTGACCATGACTCTTCAGTTATACCAGGAAGAGCCGCACAACCGATAAACAACTTCCGGTTGATGGGGAGATGAAAGGCGGGAGAAAAAGAGGGAGGTCAAGAGAAATAAATTCTTATTCAGTGACAGTGATGGTCATGAAAGACAAAGTTTAAATTTCTGCACTATAGTCAATGACCCAGCTTTACCAGACGAATGGTCTTCAATTCCTCCTCTTCCATATTTGTCATAGCTTCCATCTCAAATATTCCTTCTTTCTCTGTTACACTGGATACTGAAGCATATAAACACACACAGATAAACACACTTAAACGCAGTGACATATAGAAAAAGGGAATCACAGAGCATTCTGGGGACATCAAAAATGTTGGTTTATAAAATAGGTATCATGTATTATTCCAGAGTTTCATGTCAAAGCGAAGAAAAGGATCAGTCATCACTAGCAAGTTTACAGTACAGTTGAGAGCAGACCAGACATTTTGACGACAAACACTATACAGAATTCAAATGATGGGTCTTTTAACATTTTAATAGGTGAAGGCACATATTGGTATCAAAGAAAAGGAAGTGGCAGATAAGGTTGCAAAGAAGGCCTCAAAAACAGTTACATTTGCTTAGCAGTTACATCTGCCAGATTTTAGGGCCACATATTGTTGTTTTGCATTTTGTATGCATGCATGTATTGTAGTGAACTATTTGGATGTAATATGATACTGTTTGTGACAAGCTGGCCACCATACTGTTTCCTGTTTTAAAACAGATTCAGAGCCAAAACTAAGCACTGCCTGTGCATTCTGCTTTTCTTCTACCTTTTCAGCAGAAGGGAATACCACAGGCCTTTTTTTCTGTTTTCTCTGGTCATGTAGCACTCCACTACAATTCAGAGGCGAATATTGTACTTTTTATTACATTTTATTTTTTCACAACTCTAAGTTACTTTGTAGACATGATTTAAAAAAGATGTAATATGGTAATATTACAGATTATATTATATATTGAAATGAAAACTATATTGACCCCAAAGGGGAAAGCCTACCAGCAGAATAACACAATAAAATAGTTGAACCTTTTAGTAACAAACCCATTAGTGGATCAATAATCATAACAAAATTATAAACATCTGTTATGTTGTATTTTATTATGTATGTAAATATTATTATTTTTGATTTATTCATTTGATTCTATCATTTTTCTAATTAGAAACGAAATTAACAAATCACTTACACAAGCACTGTTGAACCACCCTTTGCATGAAAGTGGCTCTGACTTTCACTGGCTCGTGTAAACATGTGAGCTGGCCGGCAAACTTTTAGCAGCTGACGTCGCTAGCTGACGTTACCGGTACAAACCACAACCGTTACTTATATACTACACTCCGAAATACGAAACATTACAACAACAAACGTACGAGCATTTGTTCACATGTCGCCCCACGACTGTAGCCTACAGCTGTACGGGTAAAATGTTTTGCGAAAGTCGTTCTTGGTTGAGTTAAGCTAAGTTTGTTTTTAAACTTAAAAGTTGGTTAGTTTTCTTACATTAACTTACCATCCCGTAACCGTTGAGGAGTAAAAAAAGCAGCAACTGTTTCTCGTTGCCTGGACAACCGGAGAGGGGCAGTGCATCATGGGAGCTCGAGCACAAGAAGCCGGTGACTGATGTTGTTGTTAATCTTATCGCTGAGTAGTTTGGTCACTAAAATGATGTTATTGCTGCGCCAGTTTTTATAAAATAAAGATTTACTTCCTGTGTTGAGCTGTCGCTGCCCGCTGAATTTTCAACACAGACTATTTTTCACCCACCATTTAGTATTTTTTGTTCTATCTGCTGGTTCTTGTCAGCTTCTCGGCTTCCTCTCATGGCTCAGAGAGTAAAGGTGAAGATGAAACCTGTCATGATACTAATTGCATTGAGGTCATACTACTCTCTCAATGTCCTGCTTCACACAGGCGTCTGGGGATTAAAGCAAGGAAATGTATTATAGATGTATAAATATACCTTAGGCTGCTGGAGGGGAAATTTATGTACAATTTACATCCTGATGTTTTATGGTGCTATTTTTAGAGATGTATTTCCTTTTGTTTCCAAAGATGAACTGAAATGGTCCCCCTTGGTAGGATAGAGTGAGTCCAGGACAAGGCAAATGTTTAAAAAAAATCATAAAAGTGGTGTTCATCTGTGAAGATAATCTTGCTGAATGAAATGTGTGAGTATCATCAACTTGTGTTTGCCACAGAGTTTATATAGTGCAATAATCCAAAATTAGCCTACAGAAAGATGTCATTCATGCAGCACTGTATAGCCTCTCAGAGATAGTACGGCCACAGCAACGTTTTATTGGAGTCATTTTGTGAGTAATATTGACTGGAAAAATGTGGTCCTTACCAACAAAAAAAAAAAATTCTTCCAACAAATAAAGTGAAAGAAGTCTCTTTCAAGTTAATCATAGATTTAAAAATATAATATTTTAAATTCCACATACATAAATGTAAATTCACAAACAAAAAGAGATGTGATGAAGGATGTTGATGAAGGAATTAGAGCTCTCTTCTGTACTCTCTCATCCTTATTTGTTTCTTTTGTCCTGTTGAATTTGTTTGTCTTCTTCTGTTTGTCAGTGGTTCTGCTCTTATCTCCTAATGCTTTATCTGTATGGGATTCCATGTTAACCTTTGTTACTGTTTGCGGACATTTTGAAATAAAATATATATTAAAAAAAAGACAGATTGTACGGAAACAACAGAGAAATGTACTTCACATGGAGTTCCTCTTTCATACACATGAAAAACAAACTTGCAAACTACAAAACTTCAACTAAAACTACAGTCTGTGATTCATTCCAGATCCACACGGATGCTCTCCTCCGGATCGGCAGAGGGCGCTGCTCTGCAGAAAGGTCACCGGAAGCTCGCTTGTTGACCTCATGAGACAACAGAGGAGCCTGCCTTGAAGTAGCAGCCATTATCGCTAAAGAACCACAAACAACCTACTGTTTGTTAAAACTGCTAAGCTCATATTGTTTTCTACTTAGTACTGCATTGATCTACGAGGGTGATATTTGATCTTTTTCTGAAAATGGGCAGGAGCAGGAGTCGCACTCCTCCCAGACGAGGTAAGAAAGGAGATGTAAGTTAGCTAAATAAGCTAACGTTAACACAACGTAGCTGGATGTTCAGCTAGCCAAAAAAAACAAAACGGTTTTTTTCTTCTTTTACACTCGGAGAAAGCAAATATATAATGAGAAAATGTAAATGATACCTTTTCAACACTAACTTCATACTTTTAAATATGACTCACGGGGTATAACATTGTCATTTTTCTACAGGTTTATAATTTTTCCCAGTGGAGTGAATTAAGTACGTAACGTTAGCTTTGCTGTTTACATTAGGTAGATTACACGGTTTAAAACTCAGATGATATATAATTGATTTGTATTTCAATATCTGTGATTCGGTGTAGTCTGAGTATTGTAGGCCAACAGACTGATCTAGATCTTTCCATAGTTCACCGTGGGCTTGTTAATATCCTGTCATATCCGGCGGATTTTCTGTTTTGCTGTTTTTTTAACTGCGTCATTAAATATAGTTTAATATTCACCGTTGGGTTTATACCATCTGTCATATTTGTCTGGATGTGTGTGGAGATAAAACCTTTAACGTGTTTGGCCCCTGCACTTCGACCAAGTCTCTAAAGGCCAATAGTAAAATATCAGATATTCTTTACTACTCTTTTTCAATAGACATTGTTTGTGCATCCTATTTGAGACAGCAAGTACTGATTGATATCTTATCTTGGGTTTGTCTGACATCAAAGACTGATTGTTGTTGGTTAATTCTGCCAGTTATGCTGACATTAAGTGTCTACACGTTTGGCAGTTTTCAAAGAATTTGCTCTTCAGTGCTCAGCATGAACGCAACATTCGCAGCTTTCTCAACCACAATCTTGTGTTACAGGA
This sequence comes from Pagrus major, assembly GCF_040436345.1. Classification (NCBI taxonomy): domain Eukaryota; kingdom Metazoa; phylum Chordata; class Actinopteri; order Spariformes; family Sparidae; genus Pagrus; species Pagrus major. Next base: position 13,709,472 of record NC_133219.1, on the reverse strand, counting down.
TACAGGTGAGGGTGACCTGTTCTTCGAAGAGACTTATCTGTCATGCAGAACCACAACTGCATGCTAATGTGTTCTCGCATACTCAGTGTGCCAAGTTTTACCTAAAGTGATCAAAAGTTTAATATTAAAGGAAATCTGTATTCACAGTGCTGTCATATCTGTAATTACATCAACAATAATAACTGTATACTTTAACAATGTATCAGCACTTTCAGAGCATATTTCATCACTATCCAAAACTTGATGTCAGTCACCAAGCTATACCTCAGTTGCCTTGTGGCATGCGTTTAAATTCAATATATCATAGTAAGTGAAAATGGTACTCACCACTAAAATAGGCATCACATGGTGCCACTGTCATTTATACATGTTGTATGAACATCAGGTATAGCAACAGACATGTAGAGAAGTTCAACAAAGTATTGAAGGAAACCTCCTTAATCCTCTTTATAGAGAAGAATGTTCAGGCGTGTGGCCAATTTAAAATCCCCAGTTTACTGCTTATGTCCTGATCTCATTTCCTCCTTTTGCGCAGAGAGAAGGCGTTCCCGCTCAAATTCACGGGAGCGCGAGCGAAGGCGAAGGGAGAGGGAACGCTCTCGTTCCCGTGATCGGGACAGAGACCGGCGGAGAAGCCGCTCACGCTCTCCTCACAGGAGGCGGTCAAGGTGAGAAACAGATTTTGGAACACTGGATAGTATTTCTCTTGCATCTCCTGACCTGCCTAACCCTATAATTACCCAAGGCAACCAAGTCAAGTACCCCTGTGCTATTTATAACGAAGTGTAATAGAAAAAGCATTGTGTTGTTTGCAATGCATTTATGGGACTCTTTCCCCTCAAGCTCAGTGATCTGCGTGATCTGATATGTACTATATTAACCACTCTAACTAGCATAAGTGTCTGCCTTCAGTAGTCGTGGTAACCCGTCCTGCAGCCATCTTTGTGTTCCCTCTGCAGGTCTCCGAGGCGTCACCGCTCCTCATCCCTCTCTCCTGTGAGACAAAAAGACCGACGTGACGATGACCGCAAAGATGCTAAGGAGAAAGCAAAGACCATTCAGATCTCAGGTATTAGATGTAAAAAAGAATCATGTATTCATAATATTCCTATTAATAAAAGAGGAACTTCAGAGTTTTCAGTGCTGATGACATTTCCGAGTGTAACATACATGTTTATGCCAAAATTCAACTCCACTATTTTTTGACAGAGGAGGACATGCAGGGCAAAACAGAAGAGGAAATTGAGATGATGAAACTGATGGGATTTGCTTCCTTTGACACCACCAAGGTGAGAGAACAAGGGTGACCTATTTTATACAGCCACAAGGAGGTGCAGTTTGTTACAAATATAGTTCATTGCATTCTGCAGTTAAACTGAGGATGGGCATACTGTTTGTTTGCATTAATTTCAGTGTGCCAGCTCAATGTACCAGTTTTTATAACCACTGTGAATGGCTAAAGTATCAGAGCAGCTAGGATTCACAGAGTAGGTAGCTCCTGATCACAGGATTCACACCTGTGTCATGATTTTTGTTTTTTATTTTTTTGAAGGTGAAGGTTGTGCCTCTATTGCAATAATTATTATCCATGAACAAAAAGAAAAGTGGAAAATGTACAAATCTAAATTTTGATTTACTTCACTGGACAACACGCATGCCCTCCATCGCCAACTTCACTCTAAATTTACGTCATATATGTAAGGACTTCACTGTAGAGCCGTTGCATATACAGTATATGCAACGGCTCTACAGTGAAGTCCTTCCAGCAGCTGTCCTTCCTACATGCTTTACATCAAATTGTCAGCAGCTGGAAGTGTTTGACTGTGAAGCAGCTGCAGGTATGTGATGTTAAGGAATATTGTGTGTTAGCCACTGAGCTGTAACGGCTGTGTTAATAGCAATTTTAGGCTAAATTTGTCTGCACTCTTTTTAGTGAATCACAACACATAAAGCAAGTTTGATACTGAGAATTTTGTCAATAGTTTTTTCTGTCAAATGTAATGTGAAAACTGCCATCATGGTTTAGTTTTCCAATAGTTAAACACACATTGTACAGTATTTCCTCCACCTACTTCAATCCTGATTCTCAGTTGTGTGTTTACTGAATTGATTTTAAAGGTTTTACACATGCTCATCTTTAAAATTATCATCATCAATTAGTTTTGTGAATAAAAGGGAACAATGGAAGCCAAGCTGAGCTCTGCATTTAATGTATTAGTAATATGTGGCTATAAGCTCAACTAACTTTAAGTGTAGTATGTGATGTTTCGTATGTTAGAAGCAGTAACCTTGTTTTCAAACAGGGTAGGAAAGCGGATGGAGCAGCCAATGCACATGCTGTCAATGTGACCATGAAGAGGAAATACAGGTATGACAACCACAAAGAAAACAAATGTCTCTGAATACATCAAGCTAGGTGTTGGTCGTGCAGCAGCACAGCAGTGCTGCACATAGCCGCAGAGCACTTTTCCAGATGCTTCATGAGACCTTGTTTTGTTACATGGTGATACTTTTGAAGTTATTATCTGAACCCCAGTAGCTGGTCACGTTACCGAGTTAAGACGTCAACTTTTCAGTCCCCTCAGCATCAACCACTGTTATTATAGCCAATCACCTCTGCAGGTGTTTCTATGCAGAGATCCCTGCTCTCCCATTGGTGCTCGATGATGTAATCTGCAAGTGTTGCGAGGGTAACAGTGATGTAATGTGTTTTTATATATTTATTTTTTTCAGGCAGTACATGAACAGAAAGGGGGGATTCAACAGGCCACTGGACTTCATCGCTTAAAAGTATCAACAATTATTTGGGCAAGTTTGCCTCCATTCTCCCGTCACAATAGTAGATGATGTTATGCTATGTTCTGTTATTTGAAACCTGTATTGTGTTAAGCAACAACTCTGTATATCTTTTTATAGGTGAACACATAAATGTAAATAGTATTGCTTGCAGTAAGCCACAGCTGAGTACTCAAAGGAGACCCACTGTGGACCTAATGCATGGAGCTCTGTGTTATTGAGGTGTGTGGGGTTTTGTCTGAAATAAAAGGATTTTAAAAATGATTGTTTGCAGTCCTGATTGTGAAGAATATATATTTAATGACAAATTTGATTCTTGCATCTGCCATGATATGTAGACATATTTTCTCATGCATATCTTAACACAGTGACATCTGCTATTTATAAGTTGATGAATATAATCATACTATTACCAAGGTCTCTGGTATTGCAGAGCAATACTAACCTTAACCTAAAATATTCTTGTGTAGCTTGACAGATTTTTATTGTCACCAATTTGGATCTAATTTGGTGTTCTCTGCAAATGTTTTGGTATTGACTTTTTTCATTCAAAGATTAAATTTAGTTCAAGACGAAGGATGTTTTACAGCCAATAAACTCTTTGCATGTTGTCGTCTGCGTAGGACCGGGGATTGTTCCTGCTTTAAAATGGACATCCGTGTCATTTTGAAGCAGGCTTTTACTGCTATCATGTTTCGGAAAAGGCAGTGGGCGTGCGCCTGCGCTGATGTATTTGTGAGAGTAGCAATGGACCAATAGTAAGAGAGCATGTGAATCTGGCCAATCACCTAACGAGAAATAAGACAACATCACGAAAGCCAATCATTGCCATACACCGCGAAACAGCATGGCAAAGAGGCGTGGCTTCTGTCAGAAGCGGGCGTTGTCGTTTTAGCTCGTGGGCACTGCGGCCAATCGCTTGCAAATTGATCAGAAATCAACCAATCACGGCGCACGACTGTGTAGCGCAGGAGCAGTTCATTGTGGCTCAAAACGGTGTGCCTGGGCCAATGCGAATTAGAACCAAAATGGCCGAACCAGGCTCTCAGTAGCAGGCAGTGCCCGCCCCTCTGGATAATTGACCCCTGAAACGCCCAATAGGAGCATGATTGATTATGTCCAGTGCCCAATCATATCGCAGCACACAGAAGCTTTGTGGTAAAGTACAGTAGTTAGCTGTCGTCCAGATCAACAAGCCACTATTTTGGAAGCAGTTTGACAAACACTCACTGTTCCTCAGTTGATGTCAGTCGCTATCTGTTTCCAGCGAGACGTGTCACGCGTGATCAGCGATAAACCAGCACAAAACTAGCCAGCCACATAGCTCCGAAGCGATCAGGTTGGATGACATCGTCGGCTTTTTAACTTTAAGACGGCTAGCTCGCCTTTTTATCCATTTGACACCAGACAGAAAGCCAACGTTGTTTTTTGATTGGCCGATTCTTAACAGTATACAACCAAGCTAGCAAGAAACTTTTCATCGTTATTTCATCAAGTTGTCACCAACGCTAGCTTCAGCCAACTTCATTTTTTTTTTTTGCCAAACAGAACACTTGGCTTTTTTTTATATATGTCAGGCAACCCTTCGTTTTGTTTTTGTCAACAAACCGCTGTTTTTCTTGAAGAAGTGCCGAGAAAACCAACGACATTTAGCAAACACTTAATAAAGAAGGCAGAGCAACCTTAGCCGTTGAAGAAGCGTCAGCCTCGACTAGCCAGCTAACACCAAACCCTTAACGTCACCTGAACCATTTGAACAATCATTAAGGAGCGGACTGATGTGGCTTTTAAACCCCAGTGGTGCTGCATTCACGACCTTTAACTTTTAAATAGCCCGTTTGATACACTGCAGGAGGAACTCTTTCAACGTTACCTCTCGCCTTTTTAAAAAAAATAACAAGTGACAGAGCAGCAGAGCCAGTGGGACCTGAAGCAGGTTGTGTACAGCCGAGGAATCCCTCACCGGATTGTTATATTATCAGTGTTATTGTTGAAAATGGCGGCGATCGGACTGGTGCAGATGTTGATCGAAGCAGCCGAGTACCTTGATCGCAGAGAACGAGGTAAAGTGTAATTGCATTGTTTTCTACGGTCTGTTGTTTTTCTGAGAAATTACAATGACACCCCCCTCCCTCCACAGACCACGCTAATTAATGCACATCTCATTTAAAATCGATATTAAATCCTGTTGCTGCCCTTTTATGGTTTATATAAAATAATCGTGCCATGCATTAAAGACAGAAACGTTATCGGATTTTGCACAGCACTTAAGCTGAACGCATCGCCCACTCAAAGTAGCTGCTAATCAATATTCTGACAATTTTTTTTTCTGTTCATGTGCTGCAAATGTGCAAAAACACACGTGCATTTGCCTTTCTTTTCTACTGAAAGAATGAATGCATATGTGGCAGATGCAGTCAGATGTGCAGGGAGACATTGTTTTCATGGAGGCCCCTCCTTTCCCTCTGTTGTGGTTTGCTAGTGGGGTTTATTCCAGTTCAAGATGACATCATTGTCCAGGCTGAGGGAAGAAAATACTGTATAAAGATACTGCATGAAATCCATTCATTGCACGCCTGCACTTCAGCGCATCACATTGCTACTGAATTCCACAAGCACCAAGATCAAGTGTGGCACATTGTGCAGTCATCCTATTCCTGGTTTGGCTGCTTTTCACTGTGGCTATATTTTGCATTGCCAGATATCTGGACATGTGACCACTATGTTGTTTATTCGCTTGCAGAAGCTGAACACGGTTATGCCTCCATGCCACCCTTCATCAGCAGCCGGGAGAGGGAAAGCTTGAAAAGGAAAAGCAAAAGCAAGAAAAACACAAGTAGCAGGTAAAAGCCAGAAAATGCGTACTGTGTCACTTTGCAGCTCTGCAACAACGTGCTCATAATATACCCACTTCAAGAGTGTTCCCTCTGAGTGCAGCAGGGTTAATCCATTGTTCCCTCGATTGTTTTTTTGAACAAATCATTCATAATTTTCCATTTGTGGTGACAGAATCATATATGAGAACATTTAACATCATTTTGTTTATCTTTTTTTTTCTCTTGGTGCCACATGTAGTAATACATATTTCAGAGAGAGTAATATGAAATGCAACTCACCACCCACTGAAATGGGTGGAGGTGTTGATGGGGGAGGGGTTTGAAAGGCTTTAAAGATGGCAGCCTTATCATTATTGAGATATTTATTGTATATGATCATGATGCTTAAAAAATACTGAGATTTTTTGCCATGAGACCAAGCTTTGAGGTCACTCTGAGTGAACTGACGCCAGTGCAAAAAAATTCCCGCTGATACAACCCTAACCGTTTGTTTTGGAGAAAATAATGCTGTGTAAGGTAGTAACCAAAAGAATGTGCTTTTAGAGCCTCTCCATCCAAAGCCAGGAGCAGTATAGTGTGACAGATAATCATGCATCAAAATCACAATGTGAAAACGTTGACACCTCTTGACCATAACCAGCTCTACACCTTAGGGTTAATTTGTCCCCGACTCTAGAGAAAAGCTCCTCTGATATTACACACTGTGGCAGCGTGTGTGTGTGAGAGTCTGTTGGGTTAAAGCCATGTTTTAACTTCCCCTTGTCCTGTGTTAAAGTGTGTGAGTGACAGCAGCAAAGATCAGTCTGGCTTAAAGCGAATGGCCACTCTGTAAGGCTAACTGGGTCAGTCAAGGTGACTGCAGAAGACATTTCAGTGAGGGGGGCTTGTCCTGACAGCTCAGGTCACCTGAGTGGAACCTACTGCACACACACATAGTGTACATTCAGAGTCTGTAACCTGAATTCAATGAATCAATCATATCAAGACAGATTTGTGTTGTCTCCACACCCCACAGATCAATGTGCACTCTGTGATTAGATTGCAGTTTGCAGTTTGTCCAGGAGGATATGGTCTGTACTTATGTGGTGAGTTAGGGTGTGAACAAGATGTACACTGATGAGGCGAGATTCTAGAGTTAGGACCAATTCGAATACGATATTGGGTGACAATACTGTATCAGTACAGTTCTGTGCGTTTTTTGTTTGTTAAAACTACTTAACCTACAGCTTTAGGATACAATTAAATTTAATGCATTTTTCTATATTTTTTAGCTCTTTTAATAGGAAGTGATCTGTGGCTTATTACAGCCTCATGTAATCTCACACATAATAACAACTACTGAGAAAAAAGAACTCTATTTATTATATATATTATATATTATATTATATTTATTACTATTTATTTACTTTCCTGTCTAATTTGCCATTTTATTTATTAATGTATTCATTTTTACATCTTCTGTATTAACTCCTGTATTACTACCATTTTCATTTATTTTTTCATTGAACCATTTATATATTTATTTATTTCTGATTTTGGCAGGTTCAGTCCTCCATAGCATTGATGGTGGAGACGATGAAATAGCTCCATGATCAAAGCTGACAGCAATGGTGGAACCATATTCTATATGACCAAAAATAAGTCGTGGACTGTATTTGCCTCCACCTGTCATTGTGCACATATGAACATGAAAGGCTCTGAGTGGAAACACCAGAAAACACCACCTAATTAGTGCAAAAAAGAGCTTCATGCTCAGCTGAGGTGGAAAAAGATGTCATGCCAGCAAAATAGATTTTTCAAATAAACTGGGACATTAGGGGAACGGATTCTTTAGTAGACACAACAATGGCATATTTGCTACCACTCACCGGTACGTGCCTCCTTTTCATCAGAAAAATTCAAAAAGGAAATGAAAACAAGGGGAAATAAAAAATAAAGAAACCCCCTGCAGGTTGTTAAGAGAGGCAACTTATTAATATATACATACTGCCATTTTAGGTGGGAAGCAGCCATGATGTAGCAGAGGTACAGAAGATAGGAGAGGCGGCACGGTCGTTATAATGCACTTCAACGCATTTAGATTAATTGCAGACTTGGGTTGAACCCACATCAGGTCGGCCATGAGGGCACACTAGTCCACAGTGCAACCTCCTCTGCCAGTCTGATGTGCGGAGATGATCACGAAGATCACTTAAGGTAAAACGTGTACAGATTTAAATATAGGCCTCTCCCCTCGTGTAACCCAGTGTATAGCTAGCTGACAGTATATAGCTGCGTATCTAAAGACACAAGGACCCTTTACATAGACAGCTGAGAATGCTGTCAATTGAATATGGACCATGCGTGTTATATTGAAGCGGAGCCCTATTTGCACCATCTACCTGTCAGTGTGTGGCCTGCAAAAAACATTATTTATTGTATTATTCGTTGATTTATTTAGTTTAATTTATCGTTTAGTTTAGTTTTTTCGGCAACAGTCGACTTGTGTAAAGTGCTGCAGGGATGACGTGTTTTTGGAGGCTAACGTGGAAGTTGGCATCACCCTGGTGCCCTCAACAAAAAGCCTATGGGATTTTACAATTTGGATTTTGGAATAAAATAAGCTCTGTGGCACACACAAGTTTATAATACTTTAAAATAACCTTTACGGATGAACAGCAATTTTTATTTTATTTTTGAAGCATAAATATGTGCATTATGTCTGTTGTCAGTCATCTTCCATCTTGCTCATGTACTAAAAAACCCAGGATGTGGAGTGCTGTAGGACCACGCAGCTCAGAACATGCCTCCACATGCTTAGCAGGCACTATATTTTTAGACGTGTAGTAAAGAAAATATGGAAGTAGCTTTGTGTAAGGCAGACCACTCGCTGCTGCTGCGGGTTTGTCCTTGTTTCTATACATGAAACCTTTTAGCGCACCGGCACTTACTTTGACCATTTATTGTAGTTTAACTACAAGGTTGCGTTAAGCTGCAGCAACTCCCTCATCAGCTATGTGCACTTTATCAGCTATTAGTCATTACTATTTAAGGGCAGCAGAGCCACACTTGTTATTCATAAGGGTTTCTGCTCAGCCCAGATGGGTTGGTATGGTCTGGTATGATGTTGGCTCTTGATCATTAATAGGCTGACCAGCGCTGTGATTAAAACCTGGGGGGAGGGTTGATTTCTGCCAGAGAATCATGAATTGATCAGACATGATAAGTTCTATTTTTGTTGCTCTTGACACTTGGTGAAATGTAGAGCAGGCAGCCATGAAGCCAATTCCAGCCTATATAAACAGGCTCCTCCAGTGTGTGTGTTGTTTTCCCCATGCCATTGATGTGTAAGTCGTGGGGGAGGGGAGCCACCCTTTTTCTGGCGTGTATGTGTGCATGTGTGTCAGTAGTAGTGACTCCCCCTCCCCCTCATCTCTCTCCCCCGCTTGTGTTCCCTCTCTTTCCTCACCTCCTCCATCCCTCTGTGTCTTCCTGCTCTGTTCCTCACTCTTGGCAGGCAGTGGAGAGCACCAGCTCCTCCATTACATAGATGGAGATTCCTCCCCCACCCTACACATTTGCGTGCGCACACACACACATTCACACACTGTGCATCTACAGTGCACTATGTAAATCATACAGTGATCTTGCCATCCTTGGTGAGCAGGCAAATGGAGTCCTTTCACGTTCTCCACCATGTGTTGTATTCAAGATAATGTGGTTGACCTCGTGAGGCAACAGCAAGGCTTCAGAAGTGAAAATACAAGTTAATGGTAGAGTACTGTAGAAAAACCTTGTTGTAGAGCGAGCTGAAGGAAAGGTGCGGTGGTGACTCATCTCACTACAATCAGTGCTCCAGTATACTTTCACACATGCACTGCCATCCTACCTTACCTGGACAAGCTGTATGTGTGAACACAAATGTCCAAATAAGTCGGGCCGGACATTAACTGGACTCTGCCGTATTAGCTCCCAAGTCCATGTAATGTCAGTGTGAGCCAATTTGTGAATAGAGAAGGCGAATGTCTGAAGAATTCACAGCAATGAGTGGAAGTTTCGATGACGTTGCATGGGCTGTAGCTGCTTTGTACTCTAAAACAGTCAATATTACTGCTGAGTCCTCCTCCTCTTTCTACATGCGTCATAGATGTGTGAAAGTACAACACTGTACAATGTCCGGGCCTGATTCCCCAAGCATTGTTCATGTGTAAAAACAGCTACTGCTTCTTAAAGGAAAAGTTCACCCAAAAATCAAAATTCAGTCATTATCTACTCATCTACAACAAAACATTTCCGGAGTTTGGGGCACCACAGTAGCTCAGTTGTTAGAGTGCGTGCCCTATGTACAGAGGCTTCGTCCTCACTGCAGCAGCCCAGGGTTTGAGTCCGACCTCTGGCCCTATGCTGCATGTCATCCCCCCTCTCTCTCATCCTGTTTCCTGTCATATCTCAAGCTTTCCTATCAAATAAAGCCATAAAAGGGCTAAGGAAATACTTTTACATTAAACATTTCCTGAGCTTCACAGCAAAAAAGCGTTGCAGCATTCTCCTAAACAACTGAAGTAGATGGGGACTTTAAAACGTAAAGAATACAACCCGGAAAAGAACCCAAAATGGTTTCACACAGCTTGTCCATCATAATCCAAGTCTCCAGAAGCCCCAGGATCCCAAATTGATTTGAAAATAAGTTATTTACACCCTCGACGTGCCGTCGAGCTTGTCCACCCACTTCAGACAAGTGGCGTGCTGACATTTATAGCTTAGAGGCTACAACAGGATGTAAACATCTTTTCAAATCAATTTGGGATCTGCACTGCATGTGGAGTTCTATGATTGAAACTTGGAAGCAACCATCCCATCACTGTCATTTTCAGTTGACATGCAAGAGTGATTGTAGCTGCCAGGAGGAGTTAACATTTTTCACAGTGAATAAAGAAAAATACAGATTTAATTTTACAAATTCTTACTTCTGTAAGTTAATTTCCAAAGATTCAGAGGTCTGGAACCAAGCTAACTTGGAGCCATCTGAAAAAGAAATGTGGTTTTCATACAAGCTCGGTCTAGTTTAGCTATTTTTCAGCATTATTCCTGTCATGACATGCACACAGCAAAATCTGACAATACAGTGACATCGCAAGAAATTGGACAGGACAAGAAATCCGAGTAGTAAAACATTTTATGCATATATGGAGGAAAAAAATTACGACAATTTTAAAATGATTAATCTCACAGTATCATTTGGATTGCTGGTGGCACAATTTGAAGCAGCGTTGATTCATCATTTAATAAATAAAAATGGGACATTATTAGCCATCTACTGTATCACTGCAGATAAGTATCGTCAGTATTTTCAGCCATTTTTGTGGACAGCTGGTAACCAGAGAGTTTCTTGTTGTGTTATAAAGGAAGTTTGTGAGATGGACTACTGAACGTGCCAGCTGGATCTCCTCTTTAGTACATGGAGAATTAGTTAGATATCGCCTCAGAATGTAATGATTATGTAATATTGTAGTAGAATAGTGATAGTGTAATATTATGTAATAATGTGTAGTGACCAAGGGTGATGCAGCCAATGTGCTCCATGTGTGATTGACCAGGGATCCAATGTCATGTGCAAACTGTAAAATATTTCACATCACTTAGTATAACTTATTTTTGAGCCGTTCCTTGTCGCGTCATGGGTGCGTTAGCTGGAGGGGAAGATGTTTATGGGGCTAGAGCAGAAGGTTGGAGGTGTCCCAGAGACTGAACACCAGCCCGAATAAGTGGGATCATTTCCCAGCGCTGTTATGTCACCAGCGGCTGTCTGCCCTGCACAGGAATGCACACTGGCTTGGGGAGGCCAAGTGAGATAGAGAGCACCCAACGCTGAAACAACATGATACCCTGCACCACACACACACACACACACACACACACACACACATATATACAGGCACGATAACCATTGCTGTTCAGAAGTTGCAACTGAGGATAGTGGTCGAGAGTATTTATGAGCTTAGTCTTTAAAGTATGTTGTCAAACATGGAGGTGAACGTGTGTGTCTCTGTGTGTGTGTGTGTATGTTTGTGAGAGATGGCCACGGCATGGTGAGAGTGTCAGGCCTAGCAGAGCTGAGGGTGCAGAGGCTATTTTGGGAGCTGTGGTGGGGGGATCAGGAGGTCAAGTGGAGGTAGATGAAAGTTCAGATGAAAGTTCAGGGGATCTTCTTCTTGTCACTCAGGGCAGGCCGGCACATTCCTTTCCAAAAACTCCACTTAACCCCATTTCTGTTTCGTCTGTGTGAGTGTGCTGCTGTAACACTGCATTGCAGGAGTCATTCTGGCCACGAGCACACCTCCATCTCTCAGTTTAACTTCAGCACGGTGTCTTCCCCCGCCCCCCACCTCTCTCAGCGCTACATGCACAGTGAATAACCAGGCAATATGAAGGGGCATAGTCCCGTCTACTTCTGCCACCGGCTTCTGTTTCTAGTTACTGTTACTATGTTTACCCCCGGCCTCTTCATCACAGATCTGAGTGCGGTCCTTTAAAAAAAGCACAAGTGTCCTCCGTAGAACAAGCCTCGGGCATCAGAATACCCAGCCTGTTCTTCTGATTTCCTAGAATCTCATTTTGTCAGCCGTTCTGACTGCTCATAAACTCCCACACAGCCTTTTCTCGCTCTCTCGCACTCCCCTGCAGTAAGGCCCTGGACTGCAATGATGGCACACAGAGAGGAAACCTTACCCTGTTTAATCAGTGGCTCTGTTATTATGTGCAGTTTCTCATATGTGTTTTATCTCCACAGGTCTACGCACAATGAAATGGAAAAGAACAGGTATGTCAAAAGGTCTTTGTGTGTGTGTGTGTGTGTGTGTCTGTGTGTGTCTGTGTTGCATGTTTGTGAATAGTTGCTCTTCCTCAATCCATTAAAATAGCAGCTCACATCACCCCTCTGTCACCATGAAAAGTGTAAATCAAGGGTTGTAGATTGAAAATATGTGGCTATACATCAGATCATCATCATATAGTATCAATAGTTAATAAGAATAGAAAAGTTTAAATGTCAAAACTTAGAAAAAGAAGATTTGAAAGGGAAAATGAATTATTAAGATACAGTTATCTTTAGTTGTTTTTTTTTTCCATATGTCCTCTTTTCATTTGGCCTTTGTTATTTTCAGTTTGGCTTTTAGTTGTATGTAATTATTCAGGTATTAATTTCAGATTTTCTCAAATTACACCAATTGTCTCGTTGCCATTACACAATATCAATTGTTTATTTCAATATCCAATTAGCTTTTTCAGTTTCCTTTTTGATTTCAAACATCTTGGCCTGGTTATCCTGAGTACTTCGGTAAAATATAGAAGTCTATTTGCCATTTTCCACTTTTGATTTCTTTAATTTTAAAATTGTTATTTTATTGATTCATATTTAATTTAAAAGACCTTTTAAAATTCAGCCTTATGAGTATAAAATTCCATCTTTGTGTTTACGTGGACAGTGTTTCTTGCGAGCTACCTTGGAAAGATGAATTAAAAAATACTCGCTTGATTTGTAAAAACAGATAATCATGTTATCTTCAGCTAAACTTAAGAGTACATTTTCAACTATAAATGAACCACACCAATAATAATACTGTTTTTCAATGCTTGAATAGGTCTGTGTTAATGAAACCATTGTTTTTTCACCCCCTTTGAACCTGATAACACAAATGTGGCATCATGGTTGTATCAGGTGACACAATGTGCCCTTTGGCATCTGAGAGCAGCATGTTTCAATAACTTAGACTGGGCTGTTTCAACACAACTTTATTGAGCTGGTTGATTTATGCTGCTCTGTTTTGCACTGTGTGAATCAATCAGTCCATTATTACTTTTCTTATTTGCTTTAGCAGCTAGCGAGGAAGTTGGTACCAAAAAACAAAACAATATCAGTGATGAAACCCAGCATAGGTCATTTGTGAGAGCACGGTGCTCAATGTGCATTTGAGGACAGATACAGTATGTACATTATATTAGAAACTGATTAAGTTAATTTTATCAATGCCAGCAGCATGGCTGTAGGGATGGCAATGACATTTGGCTCATCCGCCACAATGGTGCAGGCTAAAATAACTCTCAGAGGGATTTCCATGAAATTTAGTTCACACATTCATGGTCCGCAGAGGAAATCACTTTGGTGACTCACTGACTTTGCCTCAACCACCATCCTCAGGTCAACAGTTTAATTTGTCCAATACTTTTATATATAATAATACATTTTATGACCTAATGACATTCTGATCAGCACCAGCTGTTCTTTGTTAATTACTGATTAGCAAATGTTACCATGATGTCATGCTAAACTAAGTTGGTGAACATGGTAAACATTATACCTGCTTAACATCAGCATGTAAGTATAATGTAAGTTAACATGTGACATATGCTGCCAATCAGTGTGGGAGAGGGCAAGGGTTTCAAAGAGCTAATGCTAGTTTGGTACCACGCTACTGTGACTAAACGCATGGAAAAGCATTTTGAGGAAGAGACTTTGCTGGACTGACTTTCACACACAAAAGCTAACAGCGACATGTCAGCCTTAAAGTAAAGCGCATATCCCATAATTTTGCATTTTTTTCTTAATAATTAGCCAGTTAGTTACCGGTTAATGGATGCTCTGCTGTGCCCAAGCACAGTCTCTGCTAGCATGGCTGTAGTTTTGCCATAAAACACAATAGTATTACTTTTACTATAACATTTTTGGATAATATCACAGTTGTAGTACAACCAAACTAAAAAAAAAAAAAGCTGATGCTGTTTTTCAGCAGTTTCTCAGGCAGACACTGACCAGGCCAGAATAATCATTTTTATTTATTTATATATTATTTTGGTGCTGTCTGAGTCTCTGTCACTCTCAGGGCTTCCATCCTGCCTGTGCTAGTTGATCCAAACCAGCAGCTCAGTGGACAGCCTGAATAATATATGGCACTGAGGCCTGTGCCTGGGATTTAGCCCTCTGCATGTGTGTGCGTGTGTGTGTGTGTGGGACACCTCATGCCTGGCAGTAAGTCAAACTTATGACCAAGACCCATCTAAACGTATTAAACTTGAGAACATTCATAGCCTTTAGCCAGTTTCTCCCACCAGTGGCTTGATGATAGAAAGCCGTCACAGGCAGATAGTAAATCACTCACGGCGACCCACTGCTAGCAAAGCCAGAGGAGTGCAACGAGACCCATCCCCCCTCCTCCACATTCAAAGTCCTATTTTGTACAAGTCTCCTCCCCTTCTGTCTTTGCACGCAGAACCAAGAGCGTGCATGCGTGTGTGCATGTTTACATCCACGTAACACGACTCCAGACACTGCCACACCTTTTTTCTTTTGCATGCAAGTTCTGTTGGTGGTCAGAGGGCGAGAGTGAAGACAGTGGGATGATTAATTGCTGGTCAGTCAAAGTTCGGTCTGAGGAAACCATTTTGGGTTGCAGGGAAGATTTGGTGCAACCATACTGCACCCAAACAGATGCACTCAGCCCAGTTGGGATCACCAGAGGACAGTGGAAGTGCAAAATTAGGGCAGAGAAATGTAGGTTGTTGCCTTAGGCTGATGGCACACAAGCCTATAGCTCCACATACACACTCGCCTGTTGACACACTGCACTGGAGCCACACTGAACTAAAATAACCTGTTGCTGAAAAAGTGCTGTGCGTTGCAGCCACACCCACCGTGTTTTTCTGTCACTGAGACACCATGTGACCCCGAGGTTTTCCATGCGTCTGCTGCATATCAGTATTGTTTAACAAACATTAGCTAGCCCGAAGATCTCTTATTATGTCAGAACAACACAGGCAAGGGTATTTGCATGTTATGTAATGTCAGTGTGCATGCCCTTTGGACTGCATCAGCTGAGAACCAGGCACTCGGTTTCAGCTGCTGAATACTGCTTTGATTGTGCGTGCGTGGGGTTAACTTGCAGTGTGTGTCCGTGTGTTTTAAAAGGGCAAGGGGTGAAAATATATTTGCGTCCTCTGACCACAGTCGCTTTGAATAAGGTCTCTTCCGGCAGTGACGCTCGCATCAGGATTACCTGGAGCAGACAACATCACAAACAGCTCATACAGCAGGTCCTCAGCTGCCGAAAATCCATTTTTACACTCACTCTCAGGAAGTGTGTGACGTACACACGCCCACTCACTCAGGCGCACACCGGCATACAGACACGTACACACTCCACCGAGGCTGGAGATGGAGGTGTGTGTTGTGTAACAGCGGGGTCAAGTGGTCGCAAACACCCACCAGACCTCAGCAACTGCCAAGGCTGCCAGCCCAGAGCGGCTGAGAGGGGTGGCGGTGCTATAGGACAGGTGACATTCATAATGAGTGCAGATCTGAACATATGGCACATGTGATCTTTGGGTTTCAGCACATTTCTGTTCCCGTCTTGTCGAGGGAGGATTGGCTATAGCTGTAGATATACTGTCGCTCAAGGAAATATCCTGTGTAGCAACAGTATGTAATAATGTTACAATGACTTCCTGCGAGGTAAGGTACAGGGGAGAGTCTCATCACTTCATGGAGACCATACATGTGCAAATGATTTACTCACCACCTCCTAATATGAATGAGTAACTCCAGCATTTGTATCAAAAATCAGAACACAATAAGTGCAGTAGCTCATAGAGAAAATAGAAATACCTCATTGACATTTAAGTTTTTTTTTTTTTTTCGTCTCTCTTTTTTCCCGATGCTTTGGAGAAGGATCCTACTATGATCCCTTTTGGCTGATATTTGTTTTCTATATCTGTTGATCCGGAATACAATTAATGGAGGACTTGAATACTTCTTTGGTATAGCCCAAAATGTGTAGCAACTGATCGAAATATCAAAAGATAGAAAGATAGCATTAAATTCTTCCGCAGAAACACACTTCACTTATTCTTTGATCAGACCGTTGTTGATTGATGTGACAATTTTCTCAATTTTAAAGTGCATTTTATTTGGGCACCATTCAAGGTGCTTCATGTAAGAATCAGCCACCTGGCAAGTTCGTACTCCAAAGAAATAGGGGGTATCATATCATCAGGGTACCTGCTAACTGCAGCTGCCATTAGCTTGTTAGCTCAGTTAGCCTTGCAAAAAGCAGTCCCATCAGTCAGTGCTCACCTCCAGAGGCCTGGGCTAGCTGTACTATTTGACTGTCGCATCTTGAGGTACAAAGTGGTACTCGACAGGAAAGGACAGTGGTGGCTGGTTAGCATGTTTTTTTTTCCATTCAGAAGATGTCTCTTCAGCAAGTAAAATTCTTTCATTTTGCCCCTTTTATAGTCAAGAATCCCTTAAAAAATAAAATAAAATAACATAAAAAAATTAATGATTTGAAATGTCAGGGGGTTTTTGAGGGGAGCAAGTGGTCCTTGAGTTATTTATATATGGATTTCTTTTCCCAAGGCCGCACGTGAGCTGTGCTGCTCCACAAATCACATGCTTGTTTTGTGTGTCTGCCGTGGTAAAAAGCTGATCACGTTTGACAGTTTCTCTGTCTGTTTCTTCTCTTCTGTCTTCAGGCGGGCACATCTACGGCTGTGTTTAGAGCGCTTGAAATCCCTCGTTCCCTTAGGACCAGATGCTAACAGGCACACCACCCTCAGCCTGCTGATGAAGGCCAAAGATCATATCAAGGTGCGTGGATCTACATCTGTGTGATTGGTGTGCTCGTAGTGTGAAGAGGGCAATTTATTGAGTGCCGTGGTGAGTAAGTGTGTTATTATTTTGTGCTTGAGTGACTAGAGGGAACACACACACGCACACACACACGCACACACACACACACACACACACACACACAGAACACCATTTTTCAGTGTTTTTCTTCTTCCCACCCTGCAGAGGTTGGAGGAAAGCGATAGGAGAGCTCAGCACACCGTGGAGCAGCTACAGCGGGAGCAGAGACACCTGAGGAGGCGTCTGGAGCAGCTGGGGGTGGAGAGGACCCGCATGGACAGTACCGGCTCCACCCTGTCTGACAAGTCCGACTCTGATCAAGGTGAGCCTTCTCACAGGGTGATTTTTACAAGAAATTCAAAACAAGAAAGATTCAACATTGTGCACTGGATCTAGCTATCTTGTTTTAAGAGATAAGACTGCTGAGTAGTTATGTCTTCTGAGTTTTCATTATACTAAGCTATTTAAACTTTTTCTTTAAATGTAACCATGTACTAAACTATTTACTAAACTAAAACTTTGTCAAACCAATGAATACAGTTACTTATAAATAAGAAATCGGTGTCATTGACAGTGAATTGATATTAGCTACTGCAACTGAATGATTATGTTATGTCATTTAACCTTTCTTTTATTTTCTTGATTAATCGATTAGCTGTTTGGTCTATGAAATGTCAGAAAATGGTGAAAAACGTTGATCAGTGTTTCCCAAAGCCCAAGGTGATGTCTTGTTTTGTCCACAACCCAGAGACATTCAGTTTACTGTTCTAGAAGAGTAAGGAAACCATTCACATTTAAAAAGCTGGAATCGGAGACCTTCGACTTTTTTTTTTTTCCTAAAAAAATTACTCAACTGATTAATCGATTATCAAAATAGTTGCTTATTAAGTTGATGGTTGATAACTAATCGAATTATCGTTCTAGCTTTAATGGTAATTATGCAGCATACAATACTGAATTATCATTCAGCCCTGTAACAATCTTGTCTTTGTGTCTAACAGAGGACCTGGACGTGGATGTGGAGGGGACAGACTACCTGCTGGGTGACCTGGAGTGGAGCACCAGCAGCGTGAGCGACTCAGGGGACGAGCGAGGCAGCCTGCGCAGCAGCTGTAGCGACGAGGGCTACTCCAGCGCCAGCCTGCTGCGCCTGCAGGACACTCAGGAGATGGCCAAGCAGCTGGGCTGCAGCCTATAGACAGCACTGCTCACCGACCCAAATCCCGCCTCCGCCCCTTTAGCCAATCCCACCCAAACGTTGTATCACCACTACCTATTCCCTCTCAGACCTCACCCATTCCCCATCCCCATCCCTTGTCTCCCTCCCTCCCCACCAGGACCGACCAAGTCTGAGGCCTCTCCTCCAGCCGGGCTTCTGTGGACTTCCTGTCCCCACGGTGACTTCCATTCAGACTGCGACACCTCCGAGACAGGCGCCCACATCCTGCACATCATCAGCGGTCAGTCTCAAGGGTGTCGTCTGCTCTGCTCTGCACCAATCAAACGAGGAATCTAAAGACACTCCCACCCTCCGTCCATCCATCTGTTCGTCCATCAGTCCTTCCGACTGTCAGAAACACAACTTTCAGCCAGAGAATGTTACCACACAATATCCCACTGCCTCTTTTTCTATGCCTCAAGAGCCATGGGAAGCACTTATGAGATTTCACCCTTACTTCACACACACTTAAACACACATACACACACATACACACATACACACCTCCATCGCTCCAAGTTGTCCACTGAGACAGAGTCCTCCCAAAGGTGTGACACTGACATGATGTGGGGCTTTTTTTCTGCCCTGCTCACCAGTCAACCATCTGTGCATGGTGTTTTGCACTTATACTTGCTTTTATAAACAAAAATGCTGTCTCTTAAAAAAAAAAAAAAAAAAAGGCCCCCACTACAGCTGTTCCAGTAATGTCACCAGATGGAATGAGTGTTTGAAAACCACGTCAGTCATCTGCCCGTCGCAGAGTGTGTGGACTCTAAAGCAAACTTTAGTTTGGGGCTGACAGCAATACGTCCCTTAGTACCCAGGCTTGAGTGGGCAGGCTCGTAACTACCCTGTAATGTTCTGTCCACACCTGTCATTCAGAGGGAAAGTAACACACAAACACAGAAAAAAAAATTTGTGCAGCATGAGATTGTGAAGGGGCTGGGGGATATGGGAGGGTTTTTTTGGGGACGGGTGGGTTTGATGTTTTTTGCCTCTCTCTGACGACGGTGGCGTTTTTACAGCATCCTTTTATCATAATGTGTGTATGTCACGTCTGAGCCTGGTGACAACATGGGGTTAACTAGCAGGTTTGGAAACTTTGAACACCAGCCACCAGGCTGGTATATTTTGGCAGGTGCTGGTACATTTTTGTACACTTACGTCTTCACTGCCCTCGCCCCGTTCACCAGGTATTCATAGGAAGGGAAGAGCCGATCTACTGAGAGCAGTCTGCAGCACATTCCATTATGTAGAGAGGACAGAAAGGCAGGTGAGACTGAGAGCATTATTTTTTGCAAGTGGATGTTCCTGCCAATTATTTATGAAGGGGAGAGTTTTAGTTCGAGACGAGCCGAGTCACCCTGAAACAGAACGACTGGCTTTAACTTTTCAGTGGGAGCACACTGAGGGAAGAATCTCTCTCTGTGTTCTCATGTGAAAAACACTAAAATGTCAAAACCACAGATTTTCTCTCCTTTGCCTTGCCTTCATAGCTATTTATTGTTCCTGCAAAAATGTACACCTTTTAATGTAAATAGTTTACAGAAAGATCTCTATGTCTATCAACAAATGTATTTATTAGATATACTAAATATATAGAAGAATATATATAAATATATTTAATTAGTCATAGCCTATGTTCTTGTGAGGTTTATTGAGAGTTTCCTACGTGTAGTTTGTTTGCACAACCTAGTCAACCCATAGAATATTTAGAGTATTTAGAAATGTCTCTTGTGCCTCGAGGCTTTTGTGTCTGTTCAGAATTCGGCACGGTGCTCCTAGAAAATGAAATGTTTTCTTTGTGGTTGATCATTATTTTTAGCTGTTTTCAATGCCAGCTTGCCCTTTTTGACAGGGGAATAAAAGGACAAAAAAAAAAACAGAATAATTTCTAAAAATGTTAAGTAAAAAGTATAAAAGAGGAGAGGAGCCGGTGGTCAGGTTGAGGGTGTGCGATGATTCCTCTGGCAAATCTGTGTTTGCCTGTTGGCACCGTCTCCGTGCCTGGGAACCTCAAACAAAATGGCTGCTCCGCCTGTTGAGATTTCAGCCCTTTTTTGCGTTTTGTTCCAAATCATCACGGGCAGGGAGAGGATTGCAGCTTTTTCGAATGTAGATCTGTCCTCAACCCTGCAGCAGTGCCAAAGGAACCTCCCCGCTCCTGCATCCACCACTTGCAAATCTCCGTTAAAGCATGAAGATGAATCAGAAAAATAGATATTAGGATTGTTTAGTCTTTTGAGTGTGGAATGCTGCTTATTTTTTGTCAAATTGAAACCTTTTCAAACAGAGAGGAACTGTGTAGCCACGTTATAAAGGGGGGGACTAAATGGACAAATGTATTGAAAAGTTGTTGTGAGTGGGCAGGTGTGTTCACTGAAATGCCATCTGTTGGTGTGGGCATGTACAGTATGTGTGTGAGTGTGTGTGTGTTTATTTCGTCACTGTCTTCAGAGAGAAATTTTCAGGGTGGTTGAGGGTGGGTGGGTGGTTTAAAAACAAATTTGTAAGGCTATGTTTCTGTTCTGGTTTTCATTTGTTTACTAGTGAAATGCAAGTCCACTTGACAAAGACTTCATGCATTAACCCAAGCATTAATGTCTGTCCATGGGAGTTTCCTCCTTCTTCATCCATGGCCTGTTGTTCGTCTTCCGCCAATCGACACGTGTGTGAATGTATGTGTTTCCTGTGAGCATGACTCCCTCTTCCACATGCTGCGTTGGCATCCGTGGTGCAGGCGAGGCAGGGGTGTGTGGCGGAGCAGTGCGTGTGTGTCAGTGATGATCATATGCAACTATTGCCCCCCCTCCTCCTCCCTTTCCTCCCCTCTACAAAGACCCTGGTGCTCTCAGCATCTGCCTTAAGAAGCAGGTGTGGAATTTCTCAAAGAACAAAACTACAGTCAGACCAGTTGTTTAAGCTACAGGTTTCAGCATCGGGAAACTCGATGTTCATGTGTATATTTGGTTTTTGCACATTTTCTTTTCCATCCCTGCATACACAGAAGTGGCTAAAAATGCCTTAAAAAACAGAAACTACGTGTTAAGTACGAGCTAACAGAAGTATATGAAATGTATGAGTGTATACAATGTATCGGAAAGGCCATTCCTTTTCATTGTGACAGTCTCAGGTGTGGTGCTGTCATGCATTACACAATAAACACACAGACACACCGCGTCATCAATCTGTGAAACATCGTCGTCGCCTGCTGCCTTTCTCCTCAGAAAGGTCCAATGTCTGTTTATTGAACAGTAACTTAAAGTAGGGCGTTTTGTGCACTTACTTTTTCTGAATTGGAGAATTTGGACACCGTCTTCTAAAGAAATCACTTCAAATGTGGGGGGGAATAACCTTTGGAAATGAATTGTTGAGCAGCAGTTTATATTTGCCATTGATATTAAAGGAATAAAACATTTGAAACCCTTGTTTACCTACCTATCACCTTGTCTTCGTCTTTATTTTGTGGTGCAAGGCGTGACAGCCTGCGCAGTAATTATCTTCTAAGAACAAATGAAGGCTTTAAAAGAGGAACCCAACCCAGCAGTTTCTCATACAATGACTAATCTTCATGTAGAGGCTGAATAGACAGTAATGAGGAGGTTTTTGCACAACAGATGAAAGCGAGCCTCTATAGGGGCCTGATCCTCGCCAGCCCTCCAGTGTGTTTCAGAGTAATCTGCTGGCTAAATCCCAGGTTTGTATGATCACAGCCATCTGACTGCTGCTCAATAACCAACACACACAAAGCCATAGAAGGAGAAGAGGGGGTGGGGGGTGAGCATCTTGAAAAGCATCCTGCATCCCTTCTGGAGGTGTCTAGCTGCTGAGGGGGAGGGGAGCCACAGGAAAAGACTGTTTCTACATCATGGGCAGCCTGAAACGCCTTGTTAGCTCCATATTGTAACCTTACCTGAGGGCCGAGCTCCAATAGGTGAAATGTAGAAATACTGACATGCGCCTTGTCCATTCCAGATAAAGGGCTTGTCTTCTCCACTATTTGCATTTTCAACCAAGTGCACCACACACTGACATTTAGAGTCTCATTTAGTATCTTCAGCCTGTGGTAACCACAGACCTTATTTCAGGCATTTAAACAAAAACCAATTCAAAAACTCAAAAACTTTGAGACGAGGGAACTGGATGTGCAAAAATACGAGCTGATTTCTTGGTTTTAGGACTACAAACTACACCACGCTATAGACAATATTCACACGGCAGACATTTTCCTGTGACATTGTGCTCAAGGTGGGAAGCTCAAATGTCTTTTAGATTAATCAGCTATACCGTAAGTAATGCAGCAGTTCAACCTGGCTGTCAATATTTCGTAGGCTAACTAAGACTTAGCAGAAGAGTCTTTATCGATCACATACAATCATACAATGTTCAACAAAGTGAAACTGGTTCTCTGCATTCAACCTGTCTCGGAGGAGCAGTGGGCAGCCAACTTGCTCAAGGACACTGACCGGATTATAAACATGTTTCGATGGAAGGAAACCCACACAAGCTCAAGGAGAACCTGCAATCTCCCCACAGAGAGGAGAGGAGCCAAACCCCAGACAGGAAACAGTGTAACCCCTTCACCACCATGGTTCACCCTGTTTTAATGTTACAATAACTAGGTAAAGTTTGAACTTCCAAAGAGCTGGAGCCCCAGGCTCTAGGCCGCGAAAAATTACTGATGTATTTATATATAATATATGAACATATATTATTCATATATAATATGAATAATGAAGCTATTTTTTAGTATTTATTGACTTGTTCATAACACTGAGACATAAAGGAATGTTGGCGATGGATGCAAAATTTTAAAGGCAAAAACGGTTGATGAGCCAAACATGCTCATGAGCGACTGGTTTATTGAAGGCCTTTAACACACAACCGATAAGTATTAATGAATAGACGTGAGTAAAATGAGCAAATACTTCTATTTTTTAGAAATAAAGAAAAGTCATACTGTAACACTTCATTTTACCGCAAATTTCATGGTAAGTAGGTGGTGATTACTAAGTAACATATTACAACAATCATTACTTAATCATTTGTTGAAAATTACCCCAACATGATTTGATAATGATATTATGCTATTTTTCAGCAGTTAATAAATAACTGGTGATTTCTACATTTCCAGGAAACTTCTTCTGCAGGTCAGTAAATTGAAGGGCATTTTATAACCATTTACGTTTCCACCAATTCCTATCACTTCAGCAGATCAGTCCAACTTTGAAACAATTAAAAAAAAAGATTATAATTAGCCACCATATATTTCTAAATACCAACAAATACAACCTCATAATCAAGAACCAAGTGACTCATTTCCCACTTGAAGTTGTATTCCTTATTTGCCCGTTGACACCTAATAATACTGCCTTCACACAACTCAAGTTAAATATCACAATATGACTCTTTTTATATTTCTTGACAACTATACATTAGCAAAAAATGTATTATAGGAAAACTGACCTGCAGAAGTTGGGCAGAAACTATAGCTGGAAATTATTCTGCAACAACTCACTTTAGTTTAGCGGCCTGCTGAGGGGAAGTCAGACCGAAACTAGGTGGAAATGAAAATGACATGATCAGCAGTTTAGTTTACTGATGTTTACTGAAACTATATTAAGAATTGTTAGCTGCTTATTGGAAAATAGCATATTTTTATTAAATCGTAGGGCAATTTTTTAAATAAACTTTGATGTAATTTGAGGTAAACTAACCTGCAAAATGAAGTATTAGCAGGAACTTAAGTAGCCTAATATCCAGTTCAGATGCTCCATATCAATGGGTAGATAGTGGCCATGTGGGAACCCCAGTTGAAAGCTGAACTGTGTGACCTAGCTGTAGACAGTACAGTGACGAGGTCATGAGAATGAGTCCACTATGTGACTGGGGAGGTGCAGCAGGGTCAGGGCTGTCAGGGAAACACTTGAGGGAGGCTCAGCACAATGTGGATATGCCTGACTGTAGTATGTGTGCACACTCTGGATATTCTGGGATGACTTCCATTGTTATGATGACCCGATGTCCTTTTCTGCAGACTCAAGGCCACTGAGACTCGTCTTACAAAGGGAGTACAGTTTAACAGTTACTCTTTGTTTTTCTTTCTTTCTTTCTTTCTTCGGTCACATCCTACTGTAAAGCACTTAAAAAGTGTCCACCTAAAGACACACCTTACGTTTAATCTCCACATGAAACACGAGACAGCCACCGCAATGCAGCTCAGCCTGAGCCAAGCACAACACACTCCAGCTGAGTGTATTGACACAACCTACCTGCTGGTGTGTGTGTGTGTGTGTGTGTGTGTGTGTGTGTGTGTGTGTATAAAAACGGTATTGACAGAGTTGTGTAAGGGTGTTTGTTTGCGGGCGTGTGTCAGAGGCCCAGACCTACTGACCCACCTCTCCTCATCCCCGTTTGTCAGATTAGTCAAATCCAGCAGCTTATCCTGGTCCTGCACACCTACTTTGACCTTCGCCTCACAGGGTGGCCCGACAAATCATGCGCGTACACACTCACAAACAAACACACACATGCAAACTTGCATTTCAGCACGCAGGCACCTAATGTAGGGAACACACCTGCATGACTCACACACACACCAAAGCAACACAATCAGCAAATGACTTGTGCCATGGAAACACACAACAACAACGAGCCCTTGGGAGCAATTGAGTTAATACACAGCGATTCAATCACTATAGGTCATCAATGGAGAGCACATAATGACTCCCTCCACCCTTAAACCCTCACCAAACCAGTGACAGTCCTGTGATTAGAGGCTCTTCTTTAATTCAATCATTGTTTATCTCATGATCACCTGCAGACATTTTGGCATATCATAGCAGGAGACGCACAGGTTGGAGCCAATGACATGAATGATGACTGCACTCCCCTGAGGTTAGCAGGGTTTTGGTATTGTGCATGCAAGTAATACTTGAGTAAAAGATACAGTGCTAAAATATTACTTAAAAGTGAATGTCACCCATACAAATAGTACTTGAGTAAAAGTCTTAAAGTATCTGATGTTAAATGTACTTTAAAGCAACATTTTCTTCTAGCTTCAAACTCATTTTGATGGTACAGTTTCTTGTAATTGGGTGAATTGTGTCTCTATCTAACTTCAGTGAGAGGGTAGGATCACAGCTCTACATACATGTTTACTATACTAGTACAAAGCCCTGCTTTCTGCTGGCGCTGCTTGCTGCTTCTCCACACCAACAGAGAGCTGACGGTCATCTACTGCAGGTAATACACTGACTAGGGTTAAGTACCTCATACAACACACATAACAAATACAGAGTATGAGTCGATCAATGTCAAAACTGCCTGTTTTTACAGACAAGACACAGGCTCACCTCCTATATTTACAATGAAACTGAGAGTAAGAAATGCCAAACATGCCTTTATATTTTGTATTTGACTGATGTTTTTTCATAAAGGTGCAATATGTAAGACATTTTGTTGAAAAAATGTAAAATAATAACTGAAATTATCAACAGAATGTGAAGAAATAATAATCATTTTATGGCGCCACTCCTTTTCAGCATTCCCTGCTTGGTCCCCCGTCCTTGGCCTAAAACCTCCCCCTCCTGCTGGTCCGAAGCTCCCGTGCTAACAATAAAAACACTAACACTTCTCCAGTGCTACAAGCTCCCGCTAGCTGCACCGCTAACTGAGCTAATCACAGACGTTACAGTTATATCTGGACACAGTGTTAGAGGTGTAGCCCTGGTCATTCCTATGAAAGCTGCTCAGAAATAAAATTATTTAATCTTGCGGCTCTACTAGACTTTCCCAATTTTATTGGACTGAATGGCTCAACTTATGATAGTCAAACGAGTCATTTCATTGGGGTTGTGACGCTCCAAAAAAAATTATCCACTGTTTTACAGTCGCTTCCTTTACAATGTAAGCTTATGGGTAAAAGTGTTTTGGGGCCCCAGAACATCAGTGACGTTGTAATTACACGGTTTGGTCACTACAAAGCTTCAAAGCCTGGCTGCTTCCTGGGGGCTCGGAGCTGTATTGACACAACAGCAGTTAGCAGCAGTTAGTGGTTACTCTGGCGATATGCTGCCCCCTACTTGTTTGGAGTATGAATTCATACATACATATTGCACTTTTAAGTAAGACAACTTCCATCCAGCGTGAATGCATTGATCTGATCATCACTGGATTTCATCACCTGAATAGAAATCCTGCAGCAGGCAGACGGTTGGTTCCCTGTGTGATCATTTGTCAGTGCAGGACGTGGCTGAGTGACAACAGCCCTACCTGATCACCCTCCATCACCACTGACAGCTCAGATCAAGAGACAGAGTTTTGAGTGTGTGCATACTTGTGCTACTTTGCATGTGTGTGTGTGTGTGTGTGTGTGTGTGTGCGTGCGTGCGTGCGTGCGTGCGTGCGTGCGTGCGTGCGTGCGTGTATGCAAACAGATGGAGGGAGATTGTCTTCATGAGGGAACGTGGTGTCCCAGAGGAGCAGAGTGAGGAGTGCACATCAGACAAGATCAGTGCATCCAAGATAGAACAAAGGCAAGGGAGCTGAGCGGCCTGTACGTGACACGTAGTAAAGCTCTTCACAGAGAGCCTCGCTTAGTGTCGGTGAGTAACACCTGGCATATCAAAGCACCAAAGAGAGAAGAGTTTCAAAGGAGCAGGAGCAGTGTCGGGGCCTCCACGGAGAGCTGGGAATTTCTGAGTTATACAGTATATGTCGAGAAGATAATACCACTCAGTGATTAAACATTAAAGAGTAAAGAACATATAGGCAAGTTATATCTTCACTCTAACAGCAATATGTGATCAATGAGGAGAGGTGGACCACACTGACGGAGCCATATCTAATATTCAATGATTCTCTTTACAGTTTTAAACTTACCTGAGAGCAATTCTGGTTGTTATGCTGCAGCTAAACAGCCAGAGTGTACAGTACTAGCTGCCCTGTGGAAGAGTGTTTACAAGTCTATTAGATGAAACCACAGCAGGGATAATGTGGCTGTGTTGGCAGCAGCAGTGGTCGGGACAGCAGAGGGAGAAATGTTAGCTGTAGCAGGCTGGTGGAGGGAGGATCACTATGGATCCCACCAGGAGAGGCAGAAGGAAAGGGGGGAATAAACAGTATTATTTCCTGCAGTACATGGTATAACAGCATGCAGAATGAGGGACTGTGAACGTCTTTGACTCCCTGCAAACAGATGCTATTTATAG
The DNA here is from genome assembly GCF_040436345.1 of Pagrus major. Classification (NCBI taxonomy): domain Eukaryota; kingdom Metazoa; phylum Chordata; class Actinopteri; order Spariformes; family Sparidae; genus Pagrus; species Pagrus major. Next base: position 13,681,746 of record NC_133219.1, on the reverse strand, counting down.
TACTTTAAAGTCTTGCATTAAACATGCATTATTGCATATTTTGGGTTATGCGCTGTACTGTTTCTTTGCTGGGAGCAATGGCGACCATGGTTCTCCAGCGTTTGCCTCACAACCTCACGTTGACAAGCATCGAGAAAGTTACGGCACCAAGATATAGTCTGACACCGGCACATAACCCCTCAAATTGTCACTCTTACATTAAGGTTTTTGTACAGATTAAAAACTAGACAAAGGTGTTATTTGTCAGACTTGCTGTTTCCCCTAGTCTTTATGCTAAGTTAGGCTAACTGGCTGCCGGCTTCATATTTAACTGAGAGATACGACAGTGGTATCAATTTTCTCTACTTTTGGCAAAAACAAATGTTGAATTATCCTTTTAATATCTGAGATGTATTTATTTATATATATAGAGCATGGCTGTCCAACGTGGGGCCCTTGGGCCAAAGTCGGCCTGCCATAAGCCTCAACTAAAGAAATATATAATATTTAAAACCAAAAAACAAAACTAGAATGGCAGTCAGTTGATCGCATTCCTCCGCCAAAGTCTAATTATCCTCTCAATTAAATTTCTTTGTGTGAATTTCTTTGCAAAATGAACATAGTGCCCCTTTAATAAGATTTCCATATATGTGGCAGTTTGCAGTCCCTGGTAAAGTGTAAATAGAGACATAAAATACATTAAGCAGAACAGCATTGCTCTTCATATTGGACACATAAAACACTTAAGAACATGGACAACAATACATAAAACATGAAACAGCCCCTTAGTTGTCTTTTAACTATGATAACAAATAACTGGATAACATTATCTCACACCAGGATGCACACTGCAGCATCTACTGTTAAAGATTATGTCTCATTTCCTGTAACAATAACAATATTGGCTACTTTCCACAGGTGTAATGAATAACTGTAATGTTGGCTCTTTTCTATGAGTAAACCAGTATCATTGTACTTTACTGGCAGTGAATCTGACTGATATAAATGGAATATAACTAACATTATTAGCCTGTGATATTCTAACAAAGTCACATCAAAATGTCTGCTGCCAAATAAGCTGTATTACCCTGCATCACTCAGTCTTTTTGCTACAAACCTTGAAAGCGTCCTCTCTGTTTCTGCTGGTTGACCAGCGCCCTCATCCTGTTGTTTGTTGTATAACACCATGGGATATTTCCTGTGGAGTCCGACCAGTGCCACTTTCTGCATGCAAAAGGTGATGTAAGGACTGCTCAAGGCTGCCAACTGTGGTCTTGTTTGTTTACAGTCATTACACTGCTGCCTCGGTATTAAAGTGGTAGTTGTTTATAGATGCAAAAACACGGCACGTTGCACCTGTACGCTGAACTTTGAGTCACTTTTTCATAATGCAGCAAACCTGCAGTTTTATATTACAGCTGAAGTGATACACTGGTTGACTGAGTGAAATGGAGGATTTAATGGCATGTATCACTTTACTGGCTGCTTTCAGCAGAATAAATTAAACACAGGTGGTAGTTTGTAACTATACGGGAGGACAGGGAGGCTGAGCAGCACACAATGATAGAAATCAGTCATGTCTGGCTACCTGTTATTTCCTGCTGAGTCACTGGCACCCTCCCCCTTAAGTAGGCCCTTTGTTACCAAAAGCAGTCAAAATGGCTGGCTGGCCAAGGTAAAGCACTGCAGGCACACTCTCTCTCGCTCTCTCTCTCTCTCTCTCTCTCAAACACACACACAGACACACACACGCACACACACACAACATACAATCTGTCTGTATGAGTGTGTATGCAGTGATGTTTCTAAGTCTTGATAAACTGATGTGGAGTAGCTTTAAACCTGCATTCTTCTAACGGCTTGCAGAGGGCGAATCTGCTGGTTTCAAAAAGAAGTCTGATTGTGTGTAAGCTTATGAGAAAATGACCCTACTTCTCACTTAATTTATTACCTCAGTGAACAGTTTCCTAATGAGTTTATGGTCTCAATCACTAGTTTCAAGTTTTCTTCAACACAGCATGATGTTCATTTTGCACATTATGAGTAAAATAAAGTCGTTAAAGTAACGATAAAGTAGTGTTTACTTTAAGGTGTGTCAGTCACTACCACTTGACCTGTGGGCAACCTGCATAGTGTCCAACTGTCAACTAATGTTTTGATGTCCCGAGATTGACATTATGGCCATCTTGTTTTTTAGAGCCAGGCATGACCATATTTGGACTTGTCACTACATACAGTAGCCACGCCCTAAAGCATACCCTGCTTTATCGTCAATTTTACTTTAAGTAGAGAGCTGAAGTCACGCCCCTTCTGGTGGACCCCATGGGACCTTATTTCAGAAAAAACTTTGTATGGGACTGAAGGGAGAAAGACAAATCATTTTTCAATCCCATCTGAACTGTGCCATGAATCACACATATGATGTTTGTCAATTTAAAAGATTATTTTCCAAGTCAAGAAAGTCACACTTTGTCATAGTTTAAGTAAAATATCATCTAGTTTTGTGTTAAACCGCTCAGTGAACTACATCGTCGTGCTCAACATTCATCACCAACACCAACATTTCCGCCAACTCAACACAGAAAAGGTATTAAAAAAGTTGAAAATCACAATAAATCGGGTCACGCTGACAACTGTAATATGTGAAAGGAGAGTTGGTAAGTTCTGTGAGCTGCTTATATACAGGAGCAGCTCTACAATGTTTAAGTTAGAGGTTATGTGAGTGTTCAACGAGACGACGTCACTAGCGCGACTGTTTATAATGGGTGACGTCACGGTGACTACGTCGACTTCTGTTTTACAGACTATGGGTGTGCTAGCTAGCTTTCATTATTATGTGTTGTGGTTGTGTATCCTCAATGGTGGTCTGCAGCTTTACAGCCTAGAAACTGACCACTACTTCACATTTTTCTATTATGGAACTGCCCGGTAGGCTTCAATGCATAATTATATGTCATGCACTTAAAACTGCCAGTATATTAGGTACATGTAGCTCAAACAAATGAGGTCCAATACAACAGGTTTTAGATTGGTGTTTAATCAACTTAATGGTGACTTTGGAGGATGTGGTTTGTAGTGCTGTTGAATCAGGAGTACTGCAGCAGGAAAATCCCTAAGACATGCAGTAAATGCAGGTAAAGTGAAGGCCCTGATCTCAGTATGAAGAAATTATAACATGAGGGTAATATTGCTATAATAAGGAGGGATGTGATTGTTGTTTACACGTGCTAAGCATCAGCTCAGGTCTGCTGGAACATGTGAGCACCACTGATGCTTTAGCACCCCGTAGTGGTTCACATGTGTAAGTAAAAATCTAGACACTATCTACCTGAGATAAAATAAGATAATCCTTCATTAGTCCCACAACGAGGAAATTTGCAGTATTACAGCAACAAAGGGGATAGCAAAAATAGAGAGCATCAATTAAAAGAGTAGTAATAAATAAGTCAAACATATATTTTTTAAAAATATAAGTAAAAGAGTAGTAGAAACAGTATAAATAAGAAACAAAATCTCAATGAGATTGCACAGTTTGAAGTTGATTTGGTGTGTGTGTGTGTGTGTACTGGTTGTACAGTCAAACAGCAGCAGGAAGGAAGGACCTGCAATATTGCTCCCTCACACACTTTGGGTGAAGCAGCCTTTCACTGAAGGAGCTCCCCAGTGCTCTGAGTGTCCTGCATAGGGTGGGAGTCGTACTGTGGTTGGTTGGTGAGGTAGTCCAAGATCCAGGATGACAGGTGGTGGTCAACCCCCGAGTGCTGCAGCTTGTCCCTCAGAAGCACAGGCTGCATGGTGCTGAAAGCACTGGAGAAATCAAATGCAAATGCACCGTTTAACACATGATGGATTTGTTTAAAGTTCTGGGGACCGATTTAGTGATATGCTCTGGATATGTTATGGCTGAGCAAATACTTGCTTCTAATAACAGAACATGTTGCCTGACGGCAAAATAAAGAGAGAAGAACACTATTTTATTTGCAGGGGAAAAACACATTTTCCCACGTCCCACTAAAAAAACATGAAGACACAAAGGTACCTTTGATTTAGCCATATCTTCTCTCACATTGTAAAAGTAGTGTAATCAGAGAGAGGGGGTGATCTAGGACGACTTGGCAGTGGCTGCACGTTTTCACTTTTTGGGCTGTTTGCCAGACTGCCGGTGTGAAGGGGGCAGAGGATGTGTTTGGAGGTGGTGAGGCTGCAGTCCTGTGGGTGGGTGCATGCTGCTCTCTCTCTCTCCTTTTCAGGGGCGTGGTCCCTCTAGTGCCTCCAGCCTGGATCAGGACCAAGGCCAGCGACAGCTCTGCGCAGCATTTTAATCCCACACAGGCCCCACAAGACTGAATGGCTACTGACAAGTGAATGCATCTAAAGGATCAACTTTTATCCACCTTTGGTTATCATATTTATGCACACATTTACGCTGCAGTGTTTACTTTCAAGTGATCTAAGTTATATAAAGTTTATGCAAAAATACAGGCTCTTGTTGGTTGTGGTGACTTATGACGAGGACTGCAATGTCTGATCCATCGGATGTTTCCAGGGCTGCGCATGAGGGACTGCGATGATGTGGGAGTGCAGGAATCAGGCCACTATAATGAGTCTCATCCCGTATTCTGATATTGCGGAGGTCGGTGGGGGGGTGGATGAGGGTGGCCGAGTACAGACTGCAGCACCAAAACACACTGTGGCGCACAGCTCCACACATCGATCCCTGCCGCCAATCTGCTGGGACAGCAGAGAAAAAACTGCAGTGACAGTGGACAGTGTGGGCCGAGGTAACACGAGACAGTCAGGTGGGGATCATAGATGTACTGGGGAATGAGATTACACGTGATTTTATCATGATGTGATTTTATAAGGTTAGACCTTGAGAGGAAAACGTGACTTCAAAACTTGTAAACGTATAGGCTCTGAGGTCAGACAGGATACATTAAAGCCCCTATACAAAACGTGATCTTCATTTAGAGCTGCTGTGTTGATGCCTGAGCTACGAGGCAGAAAAGAGGAGCCGCATGAGTGAATTCGTGTCTCCCCAGAGGGTGGAGGCTTTCTGCAAAAGCTTGCAGGTTTCCCCTCATCCTCTGTTGTCCCTGCGTCAAATGATGCGCCGGGCGCCTTCACTATAAAAGCACCTGTCCTGGCCAGACATCACTCGCATCTCACTCTCTCTCACACACACTCACCCTCACACACTCCGAAACTCCACGCACTCTCTCTCTCTCTCCCGTGCAGAGCAGTGGCACCGGTCACCACCACACTCAAGGAACCATGAGTTACTCCAGCGACATTTACAGCAGCAGCTCCTATCGGAAGATCTTCGGAGATGCACCCCGGTCCGGCCGTGTGGGTCTGGGCAGCAGCAGCAGCCCGTCCCGCCTGCACTCTGCGGGGTACCGCAGCAGCCACCGCAACTATGGCTCTCCCTCCGTGATGACCTCCTCCTCCTACCGCAGGACGGCGGCGCCCGGCCGCTCCTTCTCCTCCATGCCGGACTCCGCGATGGACCTGACCCAGTCCACCGCGGTCACCAACGAGCTCAAGATCATCCGCACCAACGAGAAGGAGCAGCTGCAGGGCCTCAACGACCGCTTCGTGTCCTTCATCGAGAAAGTTCACAACCTGGAGCAGCAGAACAAAGTTCTGGAGGCGGAGGTGACGATGCTGCGGCAGCGCAACAACGAGCCGTCGCGCCTGCACGAGCTCTACGAGCAGGAGATCCGCGAGCTGCGGGCGCGCGTGGAGGAGCTGACGCACGAGAAGAGCCAGATGCACGTGGACTGCGTGCAGATGAACGAGACGCTGGAGCGCGTGCGGGAGAAGCTCGACGAGGAGACCCGGCTGCGCGAGGAGGCGGAGAACACCCTGAAGGGCTACCGCAAGGACGTGGACGACGCCACCCTGGCGCGTCTGGAGCTGGAGAAGAAGGTGGAGGCGCTGCTGGACGAGATCGCCTTCCTCAGGAAAGTTCATGAGGAGGAGCTGCAGGAGCTGCAGGCGTCTCTGCAGGCCACACAGGTACACACACACCCCACCTCGGACAGGTGGTGCTCTGGTCCACCTGTCAGATTCATCATCAACCACTCTGGTTTAACTCTAACATCCCTCAACACTGTGCCCCTTTTTGCAATGACCTGCTCTGACTTTACTGTGACCTTCTCAAACTTGATCTTCTCCCTGTGTTCCTCCATGCTTCACCTGACCACAACATTCTTATTATACCGTAAATCCTATCATGAACTCACAAGACACCACTTTTGATTTGTTACAAACGACGTGTGTGAAGGTAATACATGAGAAATAATTATACATAAACTTTATTATTTCACAAAGTGCTTTGACTGATCAAGCAAAAGCAGGAAAGTCAGGAATAAACACTCAACAGTGAAGCCAAACGTAAGTTAAAACAAGAAGGCAATATGAGACATTACAAGTTAAAGCCATAAAACAGGCAAAATCAAAGGAAAAGAAAGAGAGAGAGCAAAAGCTGGACTTAAGAGCAGGTAAAAAGGTTACAATCAGTAAACAATAATAAAGGATGATAAATAGATTAAAAATAAACAAATAAAAGCAGTAAAGGATGGAAAAAACTAGACTAAGAGCAGAAAAAGGAATGAAAAGATAGAAAGATGACAAATCAGGGGTAAAAGTGGGTTTTAAGAAGTGATTTTAAAGAAGTTACTGATTCTTGGAGCCTTATCTCCTCAGAATAATGCCTCAAATACTACAATACATGTATGAGTCAGAAACTCAGGTCCACTACAGCTGTTTATATGACCTGATACAACAGGGTTAGAAAGTATGATATCAAGTCTAATAGCAGTCTTTCTCTGTATGTACGACATGCTGCGTCCTCGTCCATTTGAACACTGCGCACTGGATAATTGATGGCACTGCAGTTCCGTTTCAGCACCAGGCTCTCCCTCCTCCTCCTCCTCCTCCTCCTCCCCCTCCTCATCCTCTCATACATCAGGGGGCTTGAGCCTCCCTGCAGCCCCGGTGCAAACTTTAAAGATGTTTAATCTAAAAGAGTGTTTGTTTTTGTTGAGCTTGTGATCGATGCCATTTTGTGCAAAGTATGGCTTAAAACTGTATTTACTGTTTGGATTAATGTGAGTATTTTGTCACAGAGGTGTCTCTTTAAATATAAATATACTTTATTATAATAATATGTTTATAATTAGGTGATAGACTGAGGTTAGGCTACTGTTTTGGGGATAACTGTGAGGTGTTCACTCAAGGAGGTGAGGAAAGGGGGAGGAGGGGGGAAGAAAATGCGGAGAAATAGCGCATAATCCAGGGGTGTGGTCATCCCAAGGGGCAGCGTGCAGAAGCAAGCATGTGAGGTGCAATTGTTTCCATGTTCATTCCAGCACAACAGTGAAAATACAATCCGACATTTCACACAAAAGTTTTGAAGAGAGTTGTTTTCTGCTGCTCATTGAGGAAGTCTTGAGCTGAGCTGTTTTCTATGGGACAGTAATGGAGCTCATCGTGTTGCAGATGACACAAGGAAAGACACTGAAGTGAAGGGCAGCAGCAACTTTCAGCAGGAAATGTGCAGTAGTATTGAGCAGTCAAGTTGTGCAGTGGAGTGATGGTTGCTGGGTAAATTTCCCAGGGGTCCCTCCTCTCCCCCTGCAGGGAATGTTATTGCCATGTAAGCTATTGACAGCACAGCTTTCTCCAGCAGGGAGGCCTGAGTCAGCAGTTGATTCATCAGTCCTGCGGCGGTCCACCTCACAGGACTGCAACTCAGCTCATCAACGCCCTGCTCACCTTATACATATATGTATATGTCACCCGGAGGCATGCTGTCCAAGTATAGTATAGAGCAGGATCTGCATCGAACACAGCAACAGAGAAAGAAGCCTTCCCCTGCTGGCTGCTTATACATGATATTGTATACAGTTAGATTAGAAGTTTATTCGGTTTATATGTGAGTCTGCACAGTTTAAAACACATAAAGAAATACTCCCTGTTTTTATCAGGCTGGTCAGTTCATTAGCTACAGGTAGTCGAGTGTGGTTTAAAAAGCTTCTCGCCATCAATGGTTGAAAGTCAGTAAGTTCAGACACAAATAAAGTAAAGCACCTCGAAAAACAGAGAAGCAATAACCTCGGAGTCAAACTGGTCACTTCCTGGTCACCAGCCTGCCTTTTCTGCCCATTACTTAAGTCATTTTTTCATTAGATTGTTCCATAATCAAAATTATACAGTTCAAAGGATAAAAATCATCTTAAATAACTCAAATAATTACGCAGTACATGTAACAAAAAAGTACCATAAAGCATTTAGACAGACAGTTCTGCAGTTTTATAGTTCCTTGAACATTTAAGGATTAATGGTCACAAAACCTTTATTATTTTTATCTTTAATCTTTACTTTCTTTCCCTCTCCTTCATTCAGATATCTGTGGAAATGGACATGAGCAAACCGGACCTGACTGCCGCCCTGAAGGACATCCGAGTTCAGTATGAGAACCTGTCGGCCAGGAACCAGGCCCAGGCCGAGGATTGGTACCGCTCCAAGTTTGCCAGCGTGACCGAGGCTGCTGCCCGCAACCAGGACGCCATCAAGCACTCCAAGGAGGAGCTGAGCGAGTACCGCAGGCAGGTGCAGGCCCGCACCCTGGAGATCGAGGCCCTCAGGGGTCACAACGAGGCTCTGGAGAGGCAGATTGCCGAGATGGAGGATCGCCATGGCAATGAAATTGGAGATATGCAGGTAAGTTAATGACACAGAATAGTGAGATATTGGTTCTTTTGCTTTATGATTTAATTGATTGTTAGTTAACCAAGTCTCATTAAGGTTGCAGGGAGAGACCTGACCAAAAGTTATTAACAGTAACTTATACAAACTATATGTCTGAGAAGGCTAAAAGGAGGCCCTTATAGAGGCAATTAACAACGGGGTCTTTTACCACAGAATTAACAATAGTCTTGAATTCTGCCAAAGATAACAGACTCATCAACTTAAGTCTACATGGTGGACACTGATGTAGGACACGACCTTGGATATGTGATTACAGTTGCGTCTTTTATGAATCACTTAGAAATTAAAACTGAACGCACTCCTTGTTCAGTGTTATGAGACACAAGTGAAAATCTCTACTTAGATGTTTATCAGCACATTCTCTGAACAAGTTATTGGTAATTCATGATGCGATTGTGTGTGTGTGTGTGTGTGTGTGTGTGTAGGATACCATTCAGCAGCTGGAGGGTGCCCTGCGCAGCACTAAAGGAGAAATGTCCCGTCACCTGCGTGAATACCAGGACCTGCTGAACGTCAAGATGGCGCTTGACATTGAGATCGCTGCCTACAGGTGGGCGACATCACAAACACTGCAGCAGTGATTTTAGGTGTTAGCTTTTATAGTGTAGAGTTTTAAAGTCCCACTTCAGTCAAAACTGTGTTTTTCTTCTTTTACCTACAGCTGAGTGTTTGAGCTTCACTGTGCAAAATGATGTATGTGCAGAGTTTGACAGTAGACGGTTGGTTTAACGTTAATCTCCTGAAAGTGAAAAGTGCTAATTGAAAACCTGATTTTAAGAGGCAGGCCTATGAGTTTGATGTGGAAAGCCTCCAGTGCACTTAAATTGTGAAGTAGGAGACGTCCTAACATACTCATTTTAAGGATTTTAATGTGGTAATTACACTTTTTTCCGTGAAAATCATGTCTGACACATTAGAGAATCTTTTGTATGCCTTAATCCATGTGTGAAAGAGATCTATAGGCATTCACAGGAAAAAAATAATTATTATTATTGTATTTTGCTTTTTGTTTTCCCTCCTTCATATTTTGAAGTTCAGCGGCTACAACACATGAAAAAAATCCGATATTTTGGCCTGCAGAATAATTTTTAAAATGCACTTGATATGTTCAACAACGCAGGGCAGTCAAGCCTAAAACTTTTTTGCCTTTGGTTGATGGATTGGAAGTTTTAATTTCAGAGACAAGAATATCAAGTATAAGTTTTCAGCTGATACTATCTTTCGTCTTGAAAAATTCACTTCTACATTGAGCTTCACTTCCAATCCAACATTTCTTTTAAGCATTTTTAGAATTAAACTCCTCTGGGGCTTCTGGTTGCATAGTTTTTATGATGCATAGTATATAACTACTCAGCAACATGAACAATTTGATAGTCCCTCCTTTTCATGCAAGTTGATCAGTTCTTCTTCTACTGTAATAAGATAGACACATGTAAGTGATACAATGTGAAACCATACAAGAATCTAACTCAGACACTGTGATAGTGTTCTGGGAAAATCTACCAAAACAGACAGCGGAGGTGTTCCCACTGACACTGATCCAGTGACATTAGATCCCTCAGGAGAGACACACTGAGATAATTATAGTGACAGAACCAGACTAGAGGCGATGTCATCTTTTGTCCTCCGTCTGTCTCTCTCTCCGTCTGTGCAGGAAGCTGCTGGAAGGTGAGGAGTGCCGCCTCAGCTCCGTCAGCGGCGCCATGGTCCAGTCCGGCTACCCCGGCTTCTCCTACATGTCTTCCCGCGCCTACTCCCTCGGAGCCTACAGGAAGTCTGAAGCCAAGCCCGAGGATGAGGAAGAGGAGGGAGAGGAAGAAGAGGAGGAGGAGGAGGGAGAGGAGGGAGAGGAGGAGGGAGATGAGGGAGAGGAGGGAGAGGAGGGAGACGACCAGGAGGAGGGCGAGGGTGAGGGAGAGGAGGAGGAAGAAGAGGAGGAGGAGAAGCCCAAAGAGAAGGAGGAGAAGGAGAAGAAGAAGGAGGGCCCCGCCGGCAAGAACAGCAAGAGTTAAACTGCTTGTGTCATCATCTTCGTCATTATCAGTAACACATTCCTCATCACACCAATCACATATATGGATCTGGTCGCTGTTCACATCATCTCTGTCACACATGAACACACACAACTCTGCACACTCCAGATGCCTCACACCTCTGGTGTTCTTCACTCTCTGTTTGCTCTGTAATCAGACGTGAGTAGTACTAATTTTACTAGGCGGAGGAGGAGCTTTAGATGGGAATAGATGTCCTAAAAGCTAGCATGATGTCACAATGTTTCCTAAGTTTGAAATAGGGGATGATTTTCCCTCATATGAGCAACAGTATATGTGCCATCAGTGATCAATATACACAGTAAGAGCAATCAACACCTTGAAAGTAACAATACTGTCAGCAGCACACAGACTTTAAGATAAACGCACAGATCTTGGCGCATGAGTATCAGCCAGTCCAACTTTTAAGGTGCTATTTGATTTTTACATATAAAAGTTGGGGAGTACTGTAAGTTGAGGATTTTATCGTAGACTGAAGCTCTACCAGCTCATTCCCGAACGAGGAAAGATTAGCAGAAAAAGTGCTTCTGTCTGAACTGTGAGTCAAACCCAACATTTCCCACAGCAGGTGAATGCTTTCCACTCCCCTCTTTTTTTCCTCTCATTTCCCTCATGTGTCTCATCCCACCATGACAAAATGAAATGTACCACGAAACATTCAAACCCTTTTCCATTCTTCTTCAAGTCACTGCAGCGTCACAGCACGGCAATAATGGCAACTCGGAAAAAAACTGTATATACGAATGTGTTGGGAGGGTGGGCGGTATTTTCAGTTGCTGGGGAGGAGGAGGAGTGCTGCAGCTTCTCCGTGAGGAAGTGCATCTTTGGGAATGAAAAATGTAGAGTTTAAAATTGCCGCTATATATAATATTTTTGGGAATATGAATTATCCCCCCTTCGGTTGATTCATTTGTCAAGAAATTTATCAGCCACCAGTCAGAGCTTAATATTTCTAAGTCAATATAAGTTAATATCAGTCTAATTCCTCATTTATTTTCCCTCATCTCAAGAGTAAACCAACCTCTTTTCTTTCCCCTCACACAGATGTAGTATTGCTTTTGTTTGATTTTGCTGGATAAAGGAAACAATGTGTAGGTGAGCGTGGCTGTTGGTGTCAGGCAGCTGATGATGACACTGACAGCCCTCAGCTCAGACTGGAAGTGGCAGGTGGGGCAGATGCCGTAGGGGTCATGGCTATATGGTACGGAGATGCATATAAGGGCTATTTCACCATCACCCCTTCTATCACTTTGCCCTGAACGGTTTCATTTCACTGTTGGTCCATCTCTTCATCCCCTGGGCTTTTTCTTCGTGACAAATGAATCAACCAACGGGCATGAATGCATGGCCTGACTCTCGGAGCTTGAATATCTGCTGGATGGGATAGATTTTTTGCTTGTTGTGTGTTCTATTAAGAAACTTGCCTTAACCATGTCTGAAAGTTAAAATAAAACATATTTTCACCTGCAACCCACGTGTTTCTGGCGAGGCTGAGGAGTGCTGACATTTTCCAGACCTCTGCTGTACAACTGTGACTGTATGTGCTGCTATCTCATGCAGTGATATTCCTCTCAAAGCCAAATAAAGACATTTATTAACCAAACACACTCCATCTCTGTCTTTAATGTCACAAAATAGGACTGACATTTGTAAATGGAAATAAATTAAACAAATGTCTTCCGCTGCTACTATGTAGGTAATTCTGTGAGAAAAACACAGACATTTAACTACAAAAAAGCTTTTAATGTGTTGTGTATAAAATGATAAACGAGAAGGGTTAAAGTATGTAGGAGTAGAACCTATTTGTATGCACAGTGTTGTAAGGATGTCACCGACAATAACGAATTGCTCAGTTGAAAAGGTTGCCAAGAGTGATGAAATATGATGAAAGCCTGTGTTTATTCATGATGTGACAGTTTCCTCCATACTTTAATGCTCAAAGCTGCAGCTGCCTATTACTTTTTAACCGTAAAGGGGCACTGTGTAGTTTTGGAGAAGAAGTCTCAAACTCAGAATATTAATATTAACAATATTAATTAGGTCATAATATAAAATCAGAAATACTTATTTTTCCCATAACTGATTAAACAAACTGGTCTCAGAGGAAAATAAGGTCCCAGAACACTGTTTGAAGCTAGAAAGGTGGCAGGGTCCGCCACATATAAACAAAGTAAAACAGTATTAAATTGCGTTGTCCTTTAAGGTCAGTTTGTTTATTCAGTTTATTCACTCATGAAAATAAAGAGAGTTTGTTTATTTAGTTTGTTGAGGCAGGGGGAAAAAAATCAGTCAATGAAGATCTTTCTCATCGTAAAATCTCTTCCCCAAAACTACATAGTGCACCTTTAACATCCCTCAGTTTTTCCGAAGCCATCTACACATAAGGACATTATGCAGCTGGAACCTTTCCCAGCATGCTTTTGGGTGTAAGGCAGTTGAAAACAGGGCCTCCATCACCACATTTAAAGAAGCAGGATCTGAGAACTGGCAACTTGTTAAATTCATAGTCCAACAAATACAGGCAGCATATTACCTGCTAACTGCTGCTAACAGTGTTCAGTTTATTCATTCATGACTGTAGTGACTGTTAGCTTGCTAGCTAGCTTGTTGTCAGTTAGCTGTTGGTGTCTACCAAGGAGGTTTCATTAAAACCTGGACACAGTGTTGGAGGTGGAGCCCAATTCATTCCTGTGAAAGCTGCACATTGGCGCTTTGAAGCCAAAAAAGCTTGACTTCCTGGGTATGAAAATGCAAAATAAAATGTTGTGAGTGCAAAATGTAAAATGTTAGAGCCGCATCTTTCACAATGTAAGCTTATAGGAAAATGTATTTATGGGCCGCAGTGCATCACGTGACGATGTAATTACACAGTATAAAAACTGTCTTCAAAGCCTGGTGCACTTCCTGGGGGCTTGGCTTCTACACTGCTAGCACAAGAGCTTTGGACTGCTGGGAGAATTAACTTCAGAAGATATCTCTGCAACACAATACATCGACATCTTTGACAAAATGTCAAAACTGCCATTTCTTCACGTTCTGTTGATAATTTTATTTCATTTATAAATGTTTTACACTAAAATTCTTACATATCACACCTTCAAAGATTTCAGATAAGCTGTTTGCAACACTTCAAAGTGACATTTCAACTACTTTCAGTTCTCTTATACCAACCGACAGTTCAGCTTTCATCACCTAAACTTCAGGCGATCTAAATTGCTTTCACCACTTGGACATTAACTGACACGGCATCTCTTACACTTACCTTACAATACCTGATTCTAGTCACATCGTTTGACCTTCAAGTGACACTGCAACTGCTTTCAGTGCTTCTATTTTGTCTGATTGCAGCTCCTTTCAACAAATTCATTTCACCTGAAACCTCAGTTTATTTTGTTGTGTGCATTTTAGTGGACACGCCAACTGCTTCCATTTCCTTCGCTTTATTTGACAAGTTAAGTGAGTTCATTGTTTACACCTCAGTTGACAATTACATGCCGTTCCTTTTAGGACTGCACTTGAACTACACACCTCTTTTAAGTGCTTCAATGCAACACGTGCGTCATTGTGCGTTGATTCATTAATGACGCAGCTCAACACATCTATACACGCCATTGCTTCATCTATGTGCATCAACGCTACAAACGCTACAACTTCTTCTGTCTGTGTACGGATGTCTGTTTAAAACAGTGCAGGGGTGCACAGCCAGTGCATTCCAATGAGCAGAGATGAGCAGAGATGGGCAGCCACATAGGGCGATGCCTGCTGCTGGGACAAGAGGCGGAGCTGGAAATACTTCTAGAGACTTCTGGGTACGATCACACATGTGCAAAATAGACCCTTCACAAAGGATATTTTGACTTGTCAAAGCAGGAAAAGCACAGGTGGAATTTCTAATATTAATGATGGCTGCATTCAATTTAGGTGAGCTAGTTCCAGGGCTCTGTTACTGTGCATGCGCACTCACTGTTAAACAGTAAGAAATTGTGTTGTCCTTTAAGGTCAGTTTGTTTATTCAGTTTATTCAGTCATGAAAACAAAGAGAGTTTGTTTATTTAGTTTGTTGAGGCAGGAAAAAAAAATCAGTCAATGAAGATCTTTCTCTTCTGATTTTTTTCCCCTCAAAACTACATAGTGCACCTTTAACATCCCTCAGTTTCCTGAAGCCACCTACACATATGCAAGGACATTACGCAGCTGGAACCTTTCCCAGCATGCCTTTGGGTGTAAGACAGTCAAACACAGGTGTGACTGCAACCTAAACGGATCTTTGTTTGATTATTTGCACCTGTCCTTACTGTAACGTCAAAATGGCTTGAAGCTGAATATTATGTACCTGTGTGTTCAAAGGCACTTTGACAGAATTTGTTGCTGCCGGAGGTGTCCACTTTGCTTTAACTCAGAAACTTCTTTTACTCCCTGTCAAAAGCTGGCCTGTCTCCTTCGCTTCTCCTCCAGGCTGCAGTCGATACCTTTTCATTAATGGGCAGTGCTGCGTTATGTCTGCTGGGTGTTACTATCAGCTCTTCTCAGTCTCTGCATGCACCCAGAGGTGAAAGATGGGGCCAGCTAAGATGGATGGCAGTTGCCAACGCTGGCCCACCAGCGCAGCTGTCACCAGTAAGAACTTCATTACAGCCTGAGATGGTTTGTTCCCCTGCTCATCGACATTTCTTCCTCTGTGTGTGTGTGTGTGTGTGTGTAGGAGGGAGAATCTGCACAGCAGCAAAAACATTATGAGCACTAACAGGTGATCAATAAAAGTGTCAGAAAAGCAGGAGGAATATAGCAAGGACAACGTGTTGGTTTCAAGGAGTGAACTGAACCGTGATACAACAAAGTAAAGGACAGGAGCTGCAGATGCTTCTCTGGACGTGCTCAGGAGAATCAATAAGAAGTTGGACCCACACGTTCTTCTGTATCTGCAGTGTTAAATTGCTTTGCAAATGTATGCAACACAGGGGACCTAATCCATAGTTTAGTTTTTACATTTTGGTTTTGAAATTGGATTAAACAAACAAGATTTCTATATCTATCATGTGTATGATACATTTTCCTTCAAATGAAAGATTGTGCTTTAGATAGCTTTGTTATTAGCATTTATATTAAAGCAACATTGTGTAGAAATTGGCAATTTGTGCGATTTGGTGCCCCCCACAGTTTCTGAGTATCTTGAAGTACACATGTATGTAACGCTGTGACCCTACCCTCTCACTGAAGTTACATAGAGCAGAAACAAGTGATAGAGGGGCGGAGTGGCTGAGACAGACACCAGTCACCCTATAACAAGACACTGTACCATCAACATGATTTTGATGCTGTCTAAGGTAAATAAGTTACACAATGTTTCTTTAACCATGTTGTTAAAATACTACTATCAATACAAGGTTTCTTTAATAATGCAAAGTGTGAGTCCCTACTTCTATTCAAGCCTTCCTCTCCCTGCATTCTGCACTCATGATGGATGCTCCATCTCTCAGCAGTGCAACAAGGAGAGTTATGAGTCAGCATGCAGCTCCCTGTGATGGAGAGTCAGGCGGGGAGTGTGTCAGAGGGCAAATTTATCGAAAATTCAAGAGTCCGATCAATTCCACAGCTCTGCAGGCCCCGTGGCCCGCTGCCTGCCGGACAGTGGAGTCGTCCTTGATCCGGCTGTGTCGCTGCTGTGTGCGTGCTGAGCTCTGCTGTCAGCAGATTCTGGGCTTGTGGAGGCGCATACATAATTGAGCCGCTTTTCTTCTCGTCCACTGCCCTCCCGAGACCCTTTGAGATAAAGCAATAAATACTCAACCTCAGCATTTAACAACCACCCTTCCTTGTTGCTGTTGCTGCCAGTCCACACGCATGTAATCACATTTCCTCTCTTAAGTGAGTTAAACAGAGACATACTGGAAAACACTCTTCACTATGACCTTGAAGTGCTGACTTCCTGAGTGGACACTTGGTTTGGGGGTTCTGGGGTCATTTGGGACTTTGTTTCAGAGGTTGCCTTTTGTACAAACTAGGAATGTACTTTTTATGAGCTGCAAAAGCTGCAGTACAAAACTGCATTCCCTGTAATCTCCAGCTCATTTTCGGTTCAAGAATCCCTCTTTTCATTCATTGTTTCTATCTTGTCCTTCCTCTCTCCGTCTCCCTTCATCCCTGTGTCTCTCTGTCTGTCTATGTCTCTCTGTCTCCCCCTCTCTCTCCCTGTAACTCCGTGGCTATATATAGACTTCTGCATTGCAGATGTCCCAGAGCCCTGCAGTTCTGGAGGAGCTGCTGAGGAGTCCCAGCCAAAATTCTCGCCTGCCTGAAACACACAGAGCCCATGCGAGCAGAAACACTAACTGTGAGCCGCGGGGGTGGCAAAGTTATGGCATGCCAGGTCTCTACACCGTGGCAGTGTACATGTGCGGTCTGCTGTGCAGCAGCGTCCGAGCCGCCACACTGCAGCAAGGATGAAGTGCCCCCCACACAATAAAGACAGAACCACTGCAGTCATAATCCTTATGAGTGTGTGGTGGGGTGTTCTTGTTATGATATTGTCTCTGAACAGCCGTTACCCCTGTGTTCTTACATTCTTGCTTTAAAAGAAGTGCTGCGTCATGGCTCAGTTTTTCCATTTTAATAGCTTTTAAACCTCAAGGACAGATAGTGAACAAGCACACCTTTAAAAACTGCCTTGACAACACTGTATATTCATTCTAATAGATGTATTTCTGAAGCTGTATTCATGTAAATGATTTTAATTAATCATTCAGATGTCAGTTAGTTTACAGATAACTTCTAAATAAAGGTGGTGAAGTGATATATCAAATATCAACAGACTAAAGAAGACAAAAACAGATAAAAATGTTTTCAACCTAATCTGCAAGAGCAC
The DNA here is from genome assembly GCF_040436345.1 of Pagrus major. Classification (NCBI taxonomy): domain Eukaryota; kingdom Metazoa; phylum Chordata; class Actinopteri; order Spariformes; family Sparidae; genus Pagrus; species Pagrus major. The sequence continues at coordinate 13,664,076 of NC_133219.1, read as the reverse complement.
AATGGCAGCAAAGCCAGTTACTAAACAATAGAATACTGACAGACAGACAAATCCATGGAGCCTTTCAGACATTAACTACACTGTTCAGTGGTAATTCATTTTATGCAACAACATTAGTGTAATCTTTCAAAAATGACAGCAATACTGACAGATATTCTTTCTCAAGCGGTTAATCACAGAAACAGGAATCCAGTGAGGGGGACAACGGAGGAATAATAGAGATTAAAGGAGTGTGTCGAGTGAGACATCACTGGCACTGACTAATATTTCGTCTGATGCCATATGTTCTGTAGAAGAATTCAATGAGAAAAACTGAAATGGGAAAATAATAACAGTTTTTTCTTTGAATGTGCTTGGTGTTCATGGCAAGGTTATCTGTAAGCCGTAGCACCTTACAGCACTGCACTTCAAAGTGCTTTACATAAGACATGTTTAAGACAAGGTATCGAAGAAACATGAAGCGTTAAATACGTTTTCAAAAGCTAAACTCTAGACTAAAAAACAAGCTGCAGGTAAAGATGAAGAGGGTGAGCAGAATGTACTGAGTACCACCTGCACTGGTTGATTTCATCTCTTCTCTGTGATGCTGTAAAGACCTGGTGAGTCATGAGTCAGCGTGCACCAGCTGTGTTCACTACAGGTGATATTAGCAATGTACTGCAGAAAGAAGAGGGACAGTTGGGCATTCAAATAAGAATATTTTTCAACTGCTTGCAACTTTAAGATTAGTCCCAGATTATCTAGATTGTTCTTTGGGTGATGCAGAGAACCGTCACCTTCATCACCCTGATTTTAAATAATCCTGTTTCTTTTTCATTGCTGCTCGTTCCAGTTAACCAGCCCTGTTAATACCATTCATGACAGGCTGCAGACAAAGTGAACACCTACGGTGTGATGTCACATCCTATTGAGCTGTTGTATTTGGGCTGCAATGCTCACCCCCCTTTCACTTCTGCTGCAACAGTGGTAGGCCATTAAGTATTTATATGCTGGCTGCTGTCAGGCCACAGAGCTGATAGACACACACACACACACACACACACACACACACACACACACACACACACACACACACACATACACACACACACACACACACACACAGATTATAGTGAGCTTTTGCTGCCACTTGGTGTTAAAGGTGAAAATTACACGTAGTTTTACATGCAGGAGCCTCTTCAGATAATCCTGCCTGGCAGACATTAGCCTACATTAAACTGATAATGCCATACACTTGTCTAATTGATGGTCTTCTTGGATATTGAGATTTTTTTTTCAACAATATTTTTAAAGTCCTGAAGAGGAGGAAGCATTTTTGTTAGAAGGCGTGAGAGAGTGTAACTTGTATCGTAGTCGGTGAGGTTAATAGAAAAGTACACACAGCCATCATATTTACAGTGAGTGAGTGAGCTAATGACAAAATATGTGTGTCAAGAGCAACAGTAAAATATCAAAAGGCCCCAGTGAGCCACAGCTAGCTCAAAAGGGAGCCACTGTTGTGAATTGTAATGAATGAATGGGCTACACAAAGTAATAGCTATAGCTAAATCTGTTAAGTTTTTGGATTGTCCTCAGTTGTAGCATTCCAAACACATTAAACAATATTTGTCTTGAATATAGCCCATCACACCGCCCATGACATCATAGGACTCTGATAGCAGCGTCAAGTTGGCCAGAATGCAGCTAAATATGAGCGACAATACCTTCAAAATAATACCTTCTTTCTGACATTTAGGCCTTCTTTAAGACACCTGCAGTTAAGAGCTGCACACTTCCATGTCAGCCTTGTTCAGCGTAGATGTGTATGCGCTACTCACCCTCTCAGTTATGTTCAGAACTGGTTCAGCTGCAAGAACTCAGCTGGAACAAGTAGATTGGAAAGTAGATTGCTGGATTTACAATATATTCTAATGGAGGAATTAAAAGTGAACATTTCAGCGTCATTTTTAAATCTTTAACTGTCTATAATTAGTCAAAAACATGAAACCTTTCATGAAAACTTCTTTCTTTTGACAGTAACATTTTTTTAATGTTGCATTTTATGAATAAATTAGATAAATTAAAAATCCTGAGTTTCCCTTAACAATCTATGTTGCTAATTCACTGCATCCATTGTTGATTTTTCGCTCAATTTCTGCTCAAGATGTACTTTACATTCAGTCATCTTTACGGTGTTAGATTCTGGGGGTGCGTTCTGAATCGCATATTTCTAGTATGTACTGCAGCTGCCCTTACAAAGTACATACTGTTGCATGCAGTATGAATACATTTAGGACTTCGTCATGACAATTCACCTTGAACTTTGACCCTCCTGCTCATATATTCGTCGCAGCCTTAGCACAAAATTTTGAATACAAAGAACATAGTACTGACACTTAAATGTGCTTCATCTGTTTTTCTGACAGTGAGCTGCCAAATATTTGTGCTCACTCTGCTTTGTTTATATTTGCATGACACAGCATGACATATCTTCCACTGTGAAGCCAGAAAAGAAAGCATGCTCGCTTGCATACTGCAAAAAGCAACCAGATGTAGTAGGACATCCTGGTATTTTCGGCATACTGCATTTGACATACTAATGGGACATACTAAATATTTTTCTGGCATACTAAATAGTATGGTAGCATGGGTATTGGAATGCAGGATATATGTTTTACCAGTACTAGACCTAACTGGTCCAGCTGCAAGAGCTCAGCTGGAACAAGAACATGCAGGAAAATAGATTTCTAGATTTCTAGTATAAATTCTAACAGGGGAATTAAACATGACATTGTCAAAGTTAGTCGACTACTGTCAGAAAAAGTCGAAAGTTAGTCAAAAAATACATGTAGTATGTTTTGTTATGTCTTTCTTTTGCTAGATAAATTAAAAATCCTGACCAAAGTCTGGGATATATAGTAGTTTTCTCACTTTTAACGTACTTTGTTTATGTAGTGTACTGGTAGCAGTATTATTACGCCCACATGTAATCAATGTGGACTTTATTTTGAAAAGCGGAAGTTGTCTTCCTCTTTTACTCTGGCTGACTTGACACCGATGGGGTTCTTCTAGTCAAAAGTGTTACAGTGCAAAATCTAGCCTGAAGCTCAGCAGGAGATCTGTCAGTCCTAATAACGAGTGTCTCGGAGCCACAGGACCGTCGCTGTCGTCGCTGGGCTTCGATCTGCTAAGATGACAGAGCTGAGGCACCGTGGAGCCAAAGACACCGACCCGACGTTACAGCAGCAGCCGTCAGAGGACAAGGTAACGTTAGCCACCACCATCTTTAGAAGTGATGCTAACGCTAGCTAGCCAGCTCGCTATTTGACTGTTCAAATGCATTATCTCGTGTTTCGTGTAGCTTCAGACAAAGTCCTGTCAAAATCGATTACATCGGTATTTTATCGGTGTTTTTATCTTTGTGTGTAGTCGCTTACTTAGCAGAATAACAGCCGTAACTTAAAAGCTGTAAAAATCACTGAATTGCGCCGTACAAATCATCCGCCAAACTGCTCTTATTTTAGACTTGATTGGCTGACGCTACGTAGGGTCTTCCTGGGTGTGCTTTCGTCGTGAAAACAACAGGCAAACCAAATACAGAAGAGAAAATGTTATTGAAATAAGCTATCTTTCTTTGTCGGATATATGCCGAATTAGAGAATGGCTCTTCTTATATAGTAAATACATCAATTTATCTGCCAACTGGTGTGTTTGTTTTATGCTCAGCAAAGCAACAGTAAAGTGGAAAATATTTGAATGATGTTTGGTGAAACGTTTTGTTGCTGCTAGGCACACACACGGGCTCGTATCAGGGCTACGAAAACGCGACAAAACGCCTTTTGCATCCTGTCATAACCGATGAAGACTGTTATAATGTCGTCAATACGTTATTTTCCATGAGCGTCAGCTAAAGTCAAATGTTTACTTTAGCATGTTTGCTGCTAAACGGCGAGACTCGCTCACATCGTGCCTTCCAGTGTAACAACATTAGCTAACATTAGCTTGGCTTGTCTGACTGCCTCAGGCATATTGATGTCGAGCCAGATGTCTCTATTATATTACTCAGATGTTCAGTCTGAAGGGAAATAAACACAATGTCTCTGTTGTCAACAGAGTTGGTCCCCAATAAGTAGTCGGTGCCAAGAAAGGGGCGTGGTGATGGATGTGAGGCTATCTAGGACATGAGGACATGATTACTGAAGGGTGGTAATTAAAGAAATGCTTATTTAGCAGGGAAGCCCGCTCATGCCATGACTTTTTCTTAAAATGACATTTATTTATTTATTTTACTTTTGGTTTTCAGAGCAGTGGCAGAGAGTATTTGATGAAGTTGCTTTTGTGGTACTAATGTGGAGGGAGTGCTTGTTAGGTTATGCAATCAGTTCATTGATTTAATGAGGTATTCTGCTATGCAGGTACTATTGAGACATATTCAAGCAGGTGTTAAGAGTGAAACTGATCTTGACATAGTACAGCCTGGAGTTCCTGTTAATGCAGATTACCCATCATTCAGTGTTTTGTAATTCATTTAACTCTCATTTTGTCAGCTGTTTGTGAAGTACAGCTCGAAACACAGACATTTAAACCTTACATGTGTAGTAGGAATAGTATGTTAGGTAATCTCAAGCAGTTTTACATGTACAATTTAGGGTTAGACCAATTATCTGTGGCTCAGATTTATTCTTTGTGGGATAAGCTGGGTCAGATGCAAGTGCAGATGTTGGAGACCATGTAAGACAAATAGTCAAATGTCATGCAGTTTAGATAATGGAGGACCATGAGTAATATCATACAACCTCATCCACATGATAAAGTTTATTATTACTGCAGGACATAAAGTTGTTCTGGTGTATCCTTTTTTAACAATGTCACGATCATACCATGTGATGGTCGGGCAAAAAAGCTTCTGAAAAAAAAAAGTAAGATGATTTTTAAGTCTGTGCTGGCCCCGCTATGACCTTTTTATCTTGATCAGTTTGATGATGTCTAAAGGACATGACATTGGTTTATGAAATGAGGGTGAGGATATTAATCTAGTCAAGGCGCTCAGGCAAGGAGTCAAGGGAAATTAAATACACAATTCATGAATGAGTCACACTTTGATCAAACTTCATAAAGAGTAAAGTTGCTTCAAAATCCAGCTGTGCCTCCATTTCCTGGATATCAGTGTGTGGTGCCTTATAATTAAAGATGGTGTGCTCCTTCAGGCGGTGTTGGGAAATCTCGTTCTTAATGACCTTGTGAACACACGTATGGTCTTCAGCTATTCAAAACAGTTTCAAACAGTTGCTCTAAAATATTTGTAGCTGATGAACTCGCAGCACGACACAGCTGCGGACCTGAATCACGATCCTCCTCTTTTTCTTTTTTGCTTTTATTTGTGAAGGACCAACACTGCTCTGGGTTTACATCTCATTTCCTTAAAGCTCTAAAATCCCAGTGAAGACAAATGTAAATATGCTCATCCTTTCATAGCTGTCAGGTTTAGCTGTTTCCGTTGCCGCTGGTCTACCAGAAAGCATGAAAGGGGAGGAGTGTTTGTGTGAAACGAGCGCCTATTTTTAACTCGAGCATCCTGAATGACGGCTACTGTCTCCATAGAAACCAGCAGGCGGAGAATAGGTCTGTCTGTGTGTGTGTTCTTGTGCATGCTCCTGCATTCAGTTGGAAGGTTTTGACCTGTTGGAAGAGCACATTATTTGTACTAGCGTTTCATATAATTTGAAGTCAATGAAATGTTCAAATGATAGAAAATGTACAGATTTAGCTCAGTTTATCCAGAGAGATGTGCTGGCCAGTTAGGAAATCTATGCTTTGCTCAAGGACACTGTCACAAAGGTGGACACGCACACACTGACAGTTGCAGCTGTTAAATAATGATCCTCGAAGTCAATGTTGAATTTCTCTAAAGAGACAACTAAATCAGTATGGTGGGTTATAATGGCCAGAAGAAGTTTTATAATGAGTAATTTTTGTGAATTCCTCTTTCTGTTATAACAACATATTTCCATGTAGTAATACTTTTTTCTTGATTTAGATGTTTCTCATTAAAAGGAAATCATTTGCTATCTAGTAATATGTCATTTTAGTATTAAAGTATCTGTTTAAGATTAGAAATTCTCCTGGTTGTAAACAGAAATGGAAAAAATACACCACATTTGAATCGGTATATATCACAACTCCGATTCCAAAAAAGGATTAGCAAATTATTGCACTCTGCTTCACTTGTGTGTTACACAGCGCCACACAACTTTTTAGGAATCGGGGCTGTATTATTGTCGGACTAATTCACAGTTACTTTTTAAAGGCCTTACAGAAATATGAAGTGCAGTGCTGTGGGCGCAGATAATTTGTTTTTATTGTGTATATGTGACTTATTTTCCCTTTAATGCCAATTATATAGAACTTTTAAAGAACTGGACAATCGCAGTGCACCACCATTCTCAAAAACCAAGTCTTAAGTTTTGTAATTTGTATTTAATTTATGTTTAACATTGTCAAGAAAATATATTGGTGCACCTTCATACTCTGGAAAGAACCCTTAATGCCTAAACAGATTGAATATGGATCAGATTTGAAGTGATGGTTCTCACCTCACACCTCAGAATTACATGCATATTCAACATGATTGTGAGGTGGCTGATTTTACATTGTTACAGTCTTATATAATGCACATTTAATGTACTTCAGAAAGTGAGATAAAGTCCTAAGAAGTGTTTAAAGTCACCATCGAAAATATAAATGGGTACAGGGACACAAAATAACTGGTATACTGTTAAGGCAAAAAGCAATGAAGGTATGTTATTAGTGGCTGCAGTAATGTAGAAGGGTCTAATTATTAAAGCCCTAGCATGAGACTGAGCGGGTGTCAGGAAACAGCAAGCTAACCATCTGCTGTGTGAGGTGAGAACTCTGGCCTAATTTGGACACCAGCAGCAGAGAGGTCAGTGGGGGGGGGAGAAAAGTGAAAGGACAAACCGACCTGAAGAAAAACTTCTCTGTTTCCATCAGACAAGCTGCGGCTGTGTGGGATTGCTACCGTCTGATGACAGCTATCCTCTGATTGTTGTTACCGTGGAAAGGCGGAGATCAGTGTGTTTAGAAAAGACCTCCATCAGTAAACAGATGGTTCTGAGAAATCAACAATATGGATGGAAATGATTTGGCGCAGTGTTTAACCGCCCACACACACCCCTGCACTGGCAGTCCTGCTGCTGTTTGCTTAGTGCTGCATGTCCAGCCTGATTGGATGAATCTGCTGCTGTTTGTTCACTGATGTATTGATATTTGGCCGAGTACATACCAATACTCAGAACAGAGAATATGCTGTATGTATACATATGTATTGTGAATTTAGTGGTTTACATATGTTGTTTACAAAAGGACTGGACTAATACAATTTTGAACAGCATCTGTGGTCCACCCACACAGGTGTTTTCAATTATTTTAGCTAATTAGACCTAAAACTGCGTAATATACAGACTGTACAGATTTCTTGACCATTTGCTAAACTTCTGTGTTCGCCATGTTGAAGCAGTGTGCATGGTGCTGTGGTGCAAGAGAAACTAAGCATCTGAATATATTGGATGGTGGTGGTGAGGTTTCTTTTTTTAATTCACTTTCCTGAAACCAAAAACACAAAAGCAAAAGTGACTCAACTTGATGTTTGTCAGCCTAGCTCTAACGTAAGCTAGAAATGATATTTTGCCTGGCTAACTACCTAGCTCACAGTAGTAGTACAGCATTATGTGGTGTTGAAAGTTACATTGATAAAAACCTGTTCTGGACTGGCACATCTCCTGTGAGATTTAAATAGTAAATATGTCACCATTAATATAAACTACATCTGCCTTTTCACTACAGGCATAGTGGGGGAACAGTCAATGGAACCTTTTCACTGCAGATAGTTTGACTAGTCAAAGCACATGTGACCAATGACATTAACGTGGGCTCCATTCTATTAAGTGACGCAGTAAGCCATGTCATTGAGTGAGCATGCACAATACCAGAGCCCTGGAACTAGCTCACCTGAATGGAATGCAGCCGTCATTAATGTTACAAGTCAAAATGTCTGCCGTGAAAAGGGTCTATTGATATCTCAATTGTTCTACAGTTTTTGACTGAGCTTTTAGAAAGGAGCCACTTACACCTATACTACTCCTTGAGGTAAAGAGTTTGGTGATGTCACCTTAAAAAACCATGCATAGCTTCACCCAATTTTAACTCGGCAGAACTGAAAACACTAAATCCTGACCAGTCTGGTTCTTTATTAAGTTATTTAGTAGTTAAATTTGCTTTAATTTTGTGCATTTTTGCTATTGGCAAAACATGTTTATTAAATAGCATTGCATGACATTTTGGGTAATTTTGGGTACAGTTATTATAGTTTATATCAGTGGAAATAAATAATAGTTAAAGTACTAATCCATCAACGTGTTTATATTATAGTGTTTTGACATGCAATAGCTTCGTAGGGTGCTGTATTTACACAACTTTGATAAACGCAAAGCTGATTATTAGAATTCCAAGGAAATACTGACGAAAGTACTTTGATAAAATACTTGTAGTGTAAGATAAGATTACTGCTCACTTAGTGTCATGATGATAAACGGATGTACTCTAACTGACATCTCAATGTTTATGGAAACAACGTAGGCATGAGTGGCTGCTTCTTTCTGCATTACTTCTCATCTCTACTACTACACTGACTCAAAGATATTATGATGAATTAGTGTGTCCAGCTCAGGGAGTAGTTTCCTAATACGGTTATGTGAAATGTATTCTGAGGAAATTTCTCAGCTGAGGCAGCAGACATGTTGTTCTTGTGTTACAGTGCTGTGGGGAAATGGTGCAAGATGTGTTGTTTGTCTGTGCTGTAAAGGGCAAAAAGTACCAAGAGCCATCTAACGGATATACCATATCATGTGATTGTGTTTGAGAGCATCCCTGTGGCAGTCGTCATGTGAATAGTGTTAACTTTTAGTTTTATTGTTTACATTGTGACATAAGAAAGCTGCATGTGCATTCCTTTAGCTGCACAGGCAAATATAACTAAATAAGAGCTTTTCTCAAACTGCTGCAATCAGCCTGAATCTGAGATGAAACCAATGAAAGTAAACTAAAGTGCTGCTTATGTTCCTTGTGATTACGTGGCTGCACCATAGCAATGTATATTTTTGATACATATCAGTGTCTCATTTCTCTCCTCTCTGTTTGGTTATCAGGGTTCAGACAGTGAGCTGAAGGTGGAAAAAGATGGGGTTTCAGACAGCGAGACCAAGGTGGATTCAGGGGTCCCAGAGGTGCCCGTCCCTCCTGATGACACCCCAGTGGTTCTCAACAAGGCCCTGTCTGGACTCTCCTCAAGGTACAATCACTGTCAAAGACAAGTTTTGTCTGGATGAATGAAAGCTGTCTTAACAGTGACGGTAAAGCGGGACATTGCACAATAAACTTCCCCTGAAGAGATGGTGGCCAGTAGAGAATCTAAAAATATTTCTTGAAGGTTGACACTTTTATGGAACAGTTCTGTACTCTGAGTTATTCTATGAGTCACTCCATTGTTCTGAACAGAGCTACGTATGTGTAGGGTACACGATTCATACAAAGGAATCCCTCCTCATACATAGTTTTCCTTAAACGGCAGATATGACTCACTATTGAAGTGTTGAACCTGTATTCCAGTCAGACACATTATTGGCAACAAACACAGGATCTTCCCTGTATGAGACACAGTTACACTACTGTTTTAACACAATGTAAACTGTATAACTGTAAATTATCACCACACATATGAGCGATAATATACATCAAGGTGTGTCAAACAGAGAAAATGTCCTGCAAATATAAATACACACCTGTCACCTAATCTCACTTAATTTTCACTTATTTGTGTTCATTAAGCTCTATGTTTTGTTCAGTTTTGAAAGGACTTGAAACTAAAGTGTGTATGTTTCCCTCAGATGGAAGAACTGGTGGGTACGAGGCATCCTTACACTAGCCATGATCTCCTTTTTCTTCTTCATCATCTACCTGGGCCCCATGGTGCTTATGATGATTGTGAGTACAAACTGTGCTGATGGAGCTGTGCAGAAGCTGAGACACCTCTCGAGTTTGTTTCCCTACAGAAAATGTGAAATCATGTGTTTTTTTTTTAGCTTCAGTGGAGTGAAACACCGATGGGCAAATTACTTCCATGAAGTGTAAAATTAAAAAAACATTTGTGGTTGAAATTGTTATGTTTAAGCCACTGTCTATATATCCATATATTTATATATTTATATTGAAGGCTTAATTTTCTTAATGAGTTGTAATAGTAATATTGGTGATAATAGATTCCTGGCTCTCTACAACATGCTGCTCCTGTGATCTGGGGATTCCCTGAAAGTAGGCCTGTCAGCCATTTTGTGTCACTAGGACACCAGAACGTAGGACACACACAAACCCACACACACAGTGTAGTTTCGTCCCTGGTGACGCTGTGCTTCTCTGTGCAGGTCCTCTGTGTTCAGATTAAGTGCTTCCATGAAATCATCACCATCGGTTACAGTGTGTATCACTCCTACCACCTGCCCTGGTTCAGGACATTGAGCTGGTGAGGCCACATACAAACACACACATCACACACACACACACAGACAATTTCACACATTTTATAGAGGTGTCATGAACACAGCAAATGTGCTCTTTTGCTTCATTCTTATTGTGTTGTCTCATGTTTCATTTTGTTGCAGACTTCCTGAGGTTTGTTTTCTGTCCTGCTCAAATCCTAAGTAGATTATAGATTGATTAAGCCAATCAGTAAAAATACTGTGAATCAGCAGTCTTTGATTTTAGCAATAGTGGTGTACAGTATAGTGTGATAGAAAACAGAGTCCTGACATTCACTATGCCATGAGCCAGAAAAATTAGTGAGTGAGTCAGTGAGTAAAGTTTGTTCACATGATAGATTGAACGTGTCAGCCTCACTGGTTTTTCTGCAGGCGTATTGAACGTCTGATTAGCTGCTGCTGTCATTAAGCTTTGAGATGTGTACATTTTGTTCCACCCCTCCACTCCACAGGTACTTCCTGCTGTGTGTGAACTACTTCTTCTATGGTGAGACGGTGACAGATTACTTCTTCACGCTGGTGCAAAGGGAGGAGCCACTCCGCATCCTCAGCAAATACCACCGCTTTATCTCTTTTGCCCTCTACCTCACAGGTACAAACACTTAGGCTCAACTGAGAATAAAGTGCTTGGAAGTCCTCATGTCTGTGTGTGTGGCACCTGGCATCATACCAGTGGGCCACAGAAACATTTATTCAGTATCTCACTTCAAGACACATTTTGTTCTTGTATAATATTCGACTGCACTGACAAATCTATGAGCAAAGCAGAGTGGAAGTTGCATGTGGGCAACCACAAAACAATGCCACGCTTAACAATATTACTCAACTCCAGCCATACACAGGTTTTCAAATGACTACCTTCTACTACAAATTGACTATAAGCTCCATTGTGCCCGAATCCAAAATACACAATAGATCAGTGTTCAGTTTTAGGTAACTGGAGAAGTCCCACTTCCTGTACTGCAGCTTGTCAGTTAGTAATTCCGCGCTACAAACGGTGCGGGCTGGTGCCAAACAGGATGTTGAGAGGAAGGAAGCACCCTGAACGTATGTATGAAACTGAATGGTCCAGCTTTCTCAGGCTGTCTTCGAGCAGAGACACTTAGAAGACAGAGTCTCATGCCTTTAAGGCCTTAATATGGCACAAAGCTGCAGTGTTTTGGGATGACCTATTTACCTGGAACAGAGTAGATGTCACTCTAAAACTTGTCTATGGTCTATGTTACATCTCTTTTGACCTCTTTTCTCCCTTTTTGTCTGACATATCCTCTCCTCACCTCAGCACAGTCTTGTGCACTGTATGAAACAAAAGGCTCGCTGCACATTAACTCTGGGCTTTGTCTGAAGTAGGTCAAGCTAAATTTAGTTGTGTTTGACCAAAGATGACCGGGATTCTGACTTAATTAATCTCCCTCCCCTCAGACACTTGAATCCGGATTACGCCCCTATTAATCATTTCACACAGTATTTGTCATGTTGTTGCAGGTTTCTGCATGTTCGTGCTGAGCTTGGTGAAGAAACACTACCGACTTCAGTTCTACATGGTAAGTGGCTCCCTGCCTCCTTCTGGCCTTCAGCCTCAAGGCTACTGGGTTATTGATGAGGAAGCTAAGATACAGGCGAGTGTATGGAGAAGTGGGCCAGAGGAGTGCTCCAATAGAAGTGGTCTGACATACACTTACTCCAACAGTTGGCTGTTTACCTAATAGGGGTGACCCGAGTGCTTCGATGATCCGGTGCCATGGTAAACCTCGTCCAGATCATTATTTGTAGGATGGTGACGCTGCATCGACTGCACCACAAATTAACCAAATGACCAAGACAGGAAATTGAACTCCTACATGATGTTTGAGAAGTCAAAACCTGCACACATAAAAACCAAACAGTCCTGCGAGCATGAGGCTGTGATGAGCGCGTGCTTAACCCTCCACGCTCATGAAGTTGACTTTTGTTTTTCAAATCCGATCCACACACCCTCACCTTCTCTGACAGAAACAGGACCATTCACATATAATGCGCATATTTGTATTTGTTAGATATACGTATATCATTATACATTTCGTCATATATGTAATTTGATACTTTTTTATTTTCTTTTCTTACACTCTATTCTGTGTTTATATTTCCAGAAATTTCTCTTTGAATACATTTCTGTTCTCGAACAAAGCGACTTTAATGTGTCCCTGTTTCCCCTCAGAGATGGATAAAGTAGCCTATTTCTGATTCTAATGTCAGAGGAAGCTTGTGATAGGAAAAATAATAAATTGAATAAAAACTCCCCTCAATGCTTCTTTTGCTGCATTTCTACTTTAATCCTCTGCCAATTTTTTTAATGTGATTAGGTCCTTGTTTTTTGAAAAAGTCCATGAAAGTGCACAACACAGAAAATCAAGTAAAATCTAAACCACATGTGTATCATTTTCATAACGGCATGTTCCTTCCAAAATACGACCTCTAATTCCATTATGTGTGCACAAAAATAGTCAATCAAATGTCTGTCCTAGGTAAGACAACTTATTAAATATCCTTAGGAAATAAGCGCACAGAACTCTGTATGTGGTGTTTCCTCCATCCCGGACACAAAAGAGGTGCCGCTGTACCTGAGAGCAGTTTAGTTTGTAAGCCTGCACCAATGTAAACTGTGTTGGAGGGCTTTATAACCCACTCCACCTTAATGACACTAAATGTGGTGGACACAAATGCGCAAATGGTATTGGGAGTGTGTAGGGGTCGGATTAGAAATGGGCCTCTCTGTCTCTATCTTCTGTCCTTGTTTCTCATTAGACTCATGTTTACAGTAATAGCAAAGTATATACAGTAGGTAAATAATGGCTGCAAGTTTGATAGCTTGTTTTGAAGCTTTCAAGCCCCCAGAAAAAGCCTTATTAACTAGAGAACCAATAATACCCTAAAATTGTAGCATCCAGTCAGTTACACAACATGCCTTTTATGGATAAGGTTCACTGAGCCTATCCTACAGCCCATGTGTCGAATATCAAGCTCACCGAGACCGAATAAAAATGTTTTTGTTTAGATACTGGAAGACAACCTTTGCTCATGTGTCAAGAGTTTCTACACAAACACACACATTCCCACCGTTCAGTTGAATGTGCCTGCAAAACTCTGCTATCTGTCCGTGAGTAGTGCAGCTTGCCCATAATGTCAGAGGAGACACTTCTCCACCCACATCTTCCACTCACAGTGTGGATCTAATCAAGATATCATGTGGTCACCAGATTTTGTCCTGGCAAAACACCTTCTCTGTACAGACACTGTTCAGAGTAATCTTTGGGTGGTGTATAACCAGGAAAACCTTTTTTCTCAGAAAATGTTGTTATTACATGTCCAATCTGTCAAAAATAACTGAGACAATCATAAGTAATCAAGAGTTGGAATCGAAGCAAATCTAAAGTTCTCCTCGAGTAAACATACTTCTATTGTCTCCGCAGTTTGGTTGGACCCATGTGACTCTGCTGATTGTGGTGACTCAGTCTCACCTTATCATTCACAACCTGTTTGAAGGGATGATCTGGTAAGTAAACACGTCTCTATCTCCATTGATACTGTACAGTTGAACTACATCAGCAATAAAATGTCTCCTTCTCTCGGTGTGTGCGCCACAGTTAAAATCTAATTATGTCTAAATTCAAGTCTGTTAATATATAGACACGATTAGATGGTAAATTTGATTACTTTTTCTCATTGAATTACCACATGCGACTTGTTTCATAAAACATATTTTCAGTCTCACTTGTGATCCTTATGAAAGCTCATCTGTGTCTGAATAGGTTCATTGTGCCAATTTCCTGTGTGATCTGTAACGACATTATGGCCTACATGTTTGGTTTCTTCTTCGGCCGCACTCCTCTCATTAAGGTTGGTTGTCTCACTGTTCATTCCTTAGAAATCATTAACACAAGCAACACATGTTCAGACTATTTTTCACCAATCAAACTCATGTGTTCACACCTTGACTGTGCCCTCTGCAGCTGTCACCTAAGAAGACGTGGGAGGGATTCATCGGTGGCTTCTTCGCCACCATTGTGTTTGGCATCCTGGTAAGACAGGATTTATACCTCATGCCTTTTTAAAAAAAAATTCTACATATTGTCTTTCATCTTTAAAAAAAAAAAAAGTGAACATACACACATGCGTAAACAAATGTTAGCAGAGTGACAGTTTAGAGTCCTGAAAACTCCCCCCCACAATCGTCCTTGAGCCTTTCAGTTCTCGTCCTTCCTTTCTGGAATAACATATCTATTTCAGCATATCCATGAGTTCCAGGATATGCCTCCAATCCAGATGTTTCCTCTATTCACCTGCCCATCCACCTATATTACACATTAGGATCTTTACAAGGAAATTGTTCAAAGCAACAATTTTATACACATTAGGCCTTGATACATGATTTAAGAATTCCGTAGCACAGAAAAGTTTGCTGCATCTGTAACCACCCACCTTTTAAACGTGTCTGGCTTGTTGTAAGTTTCCAGTTGGTGCAGCCATGGTTGCACACATATTAAAATAAGACAAAGCATCAGGCTGAGATGTAAACACTTGACAAGTCTGTGTTACCATTAAAGGGTAATTCCAATAATTTGCTTTGAAAATGAAGAAGTATGTGCGGAATAAAAAAGGTTCTGCTGTATCGATGTTGATCATTTGATTTTAAACTGCCCATAATGAGTCAAACAGTGTTATAGGAGTGCAATGCATTACCCACAATGCAACTTAGCCACCGAGTGACATCACCAGTGGCAATTTATGAGAAAGGCTTTATACTGCTGTTTACACATATGCAGTGGTACTTCCCAACCTGTAAACAACCTAAACTATAATACATCCCCGACTCCAAAAAAGTTGGGACGCTGTGTGAAACATAAATACAGTCTAAATGTAATAATTTGCAAATGAGCACATGTAGTAATATTCTTTATACAAGCATGTGTGTCACAAAGTGTAGACACACTTGGACTTCTTAAAATAAGAGCCACAGACCAGTGATGATGTGACTGCAGAGTAACTGATGCCCGCTCTCCTCCCAGCTCTCCTATGTGATGGCTGGCGTCCGCTACTTTGTGTGTCCGGTGGAATTCAACAACGACTCCAATAGTTTCCAGGTGGACTGTGAGCCATCGGAGCTTTTCCAGCTGCAGGACTACGCCCTACCCAGCATCCTGGAGTCTGTCACTGGATGGGTAAGACTCAGCTGCACTCCTCCTGCTATCTCCCAGTCATCCTTTTGGCATCACTATATCTCTTTGCATTATGACTCCACATGTCACATTCAATCTAATGTCAGTATGCAAGAAGCCAAAATATAAAAGGAATCCAAGATATCCATTGATTACTGTATTTTAGCAGCATCCTATCCAATATTATAGACAATGCCTAACTGCTATAATACAGCACCTCTGTATAGGTGTAGAAAAATATCATTTAAAATGTCATATTTTTCATAAAGAATACATTCAAGCGCTGGTGTCTGTTCTGGTCTAACACTTGCCTCCTTGTCTCTACAGACCACAGTGCGCCTCTATCCGTTCCAGATCCACAGCATTGCTCTCTCCACCTTTGCCTCCATCGTGGGACCTTTTGGTGGCTTCTTTGCCAGCGGCTTCAAGAGAGCCTTCAAGATCAAGGTAGGGATGACGGGCAGCTGTGTCTGCACTGTTTAGAATATACTGTGTGTTGAGCTTAATCATATATAAAATATTCTACTTATTAGTTTTGTTATTGACATTGCTAATTATTTTATATTCAGAGGAGCAGAAGCACATGAACTGTCTTTGGTCCTTTCAGGATTTTGCCAACACTATCCCGGGTCATGGTGGCATTATGGATCGATTTGACTGTCAGTACCTCATGGCCACATTTGTTAATGTCTACATTGCCAGCTTCATCAGGTAAACACACGTCCATATTGTATAATAACATGTTAATCTTGAGGTATTTGGCGAAATTAGTAGTTTTTAAAAAAACTGGTCCTTGATTTTTAGATGGTTAAACAAAAGTTCACTTTGAACAGAGGATGTGTGTTCAGTTATCTTCTCTCTCCTCTCAGGGGTCCCAACCCCACCAAGGTGATCCAGCAGCTCCTGGCCCTCCGTGTTGATCAGCAGCTCCACATCTTCAACTCCCTGAAGGCTCACCTGACAGAGAAGGGCCTGCTGCCCGCGCTGGAGGAGGCCGCCGCCTAGAGCCACCCACACCAGCTCGCCCTGAGAGGGAGACCAGAGAGGAGGGTAGCACCCGAGGGCCCTGAGCAGCCCCCGGAGCTCTGGGAGACTCGCAGTGCTTCGTGTGAGCGAGAACACATCCGAGGGGGGGAAAAAAACAAAACGAACAACAAAAAACTACAGCCTTGGGTCATTCCATTTTCATTTGGGTGTGAGAGTGGAGCATGTTTGTCTGTGAGTTCTGTTTCTGACACAAGTGTTTCAGGTTGAGTTTGTGAATTACTGTACTGTTACACATTTCCATTAGCCTAGCCAACTTGTATCTATTCACACTGTTGAACAAAACTGTTGGTCAGCTGTACATTTCTACCTGTATACAGGATAACCTCTATATACCTATTAATGTGTGTTAATATTTTATTGAACTTTTTTGTTTTAATGCACTGCTCTCAACCCAGTTACTCACTGTATCCCTGCTACACCCCCCTCGCCAAATTTAAGTTTTAATTTTCATTATTGTGATTGTTTCTATTTATACATAGATGGTTTTTATATTTGGTATGTTCTATTATATCGTAATGTCGTGTCTGTTTTATTCAGATTGAATTCACCTTTCATCTGCCTTGTGCATTTATGTCTGTGTGCGTGTGTCCTTTTCCTGTGTTCTCACTGCCATTCACCATTTCAAAGCCTCTCTTGCTCAGCCAAAACACTGACATCATTATATCTCTTATTATAACGCAGTAATATCCTCAGTTGAACGGCTAAGTTACCCTGAAGTGTTTGACAGGATCAGAGCGTCTTCCAAATACACAATCCAGTCTGTGAGTTGGTTGATTTTTGTCGGTTTTGTGCTGTATGGAGCAGTCAGCAGTGCTCCATGCATAGTTGTGTTTTATTATGAATCAAAAGATGTTTCTGAAAGGTCAGTGCGACACACACCAGCACCCTTCTTGGAATAATAGTGAACTCCGTTCACCTGGTTGGTGTTTCCTGGCAAAAGCAGAAAGCTTCTCTAAGACTTTTCTTAATCTAACAAGGAGCTGTGAAAGGTTTTACTCATGCTCAGTTAGGTGGTGGGATTGTTGCATCATGGCTTCGACAGTAAAAGAAAGGCACAATGATGGTGTCTACGCTGGCAATAGCAGAAACCCAAAATTTATGACTATCACTGCTCAATTTGGCCTGTATGTGCGATGTAAGTTGTGATATCGTACATCCGATGCTCAGGTTGGAATTGGAGATGGGTCCAAGAGGTTTTCCAGTAGGTTTCTGTGACATTTATAGCACTGGTGTTTGTTTCACTTGATGATAAAACATAAAAGCTGAAGATTCTGCACAGTGTTGACTTCATTTCTGTTTTAAATCATGTTACCATCTGTTAAAGGGCACCTATTTTTCACATGAAGATGAGTTCACTTGTCACAATCCGTACTACTCAGTTGAATAATGTCTTCTGTGGCAGTGGAGGTCGCTTTAAGTCTGAGAAAATAGAAAAATAACCTTGATGATGTCAGTGGATATAAGTGTGGAGACCTTAAGCTTGTGTTATGAAAAACATGGGTATTTAAGAGCCAGGGAGGAGCTAATGAAAGATGTGATCATGTTGCATCATGGGAAGTGTTAAACCCATATCTCGGCCTCTGATACAATAACTTTGACGATCCTTCTTTTAATCTGTCTCTTGCAAGTCGCCAAATTGTACTGAAGTATTGCTGGATGACTCCTTTAAAACTGCCAACACAACCTGCTCTGCTAATTAATACTGGTTTAAACACATTGTTATTATTTTAAGTCTGACTGAGCTGTTGATTCCATTTTGAGACTGAAAAATGTATAACTGACAGCAATCAACAGGTGGACAGCAGATTTAGTTGCATTCGAAGACTGCAGACAGATTTTTCTGTTGGTAATGTTTAGAAAAGGGTAAACTTAACATTTCTAAAAGATTCCCAAATGCTTCTATTCTTTAAAGTGAAGTCACTATTACACGTTTCTGGCTTGTTGTGCTTTAGAGGTACTTAGTCATTGCAGCAAACATGTGGGTCCAACTGTGATTAGACAAAGATTATCCTCTAATCAGCCGACCACTCATCAATCAACCAATCACCTCAGGCCGTCCATCATATTTGTGCACGTTCATCATTTTGTTTCTATCCAATCAGAGAAAAGAATTGATTTCTCCTTGTCAGTGAAAGCCAAACGGAATGTGGAGGTGTTGTTGTAAACCATGCACACCTGTTTCTGTACCTGGTGTTAAAGGAGAAAACAGCAATATGAACATCCATACAGTAGTCAGTGTAGCAGGGATGTCGAGGTCAGTAATCGCATAAAGCCGCTCATGAACGTGAGATTAATCAGGTCTTTTTGGAAACAGTTTGCCACCTCAAATTTCCTCTCACCATCCTGTCCTAAAATATATTTTTAAGCAAAGAACGGTTTTTTAACCAAAAAATTGCGTATGCTTCATAATGGCAATCAATTTAGGATGATTTTCATGTGTTCCCCATAATTGATTGTTACTCCATTCATACTTCTATTGTCATTTCCTTCACGTCTTTGGTTTGACTTGTGCGATCAGTCTTATGCTAAACTCTATCTTTCTTAAAGTATTTATTTTATTTACTGTAAGCAAATCAAATCTTTTCAAAGTTACTATATTGTACATTTGAGATGATGTTTAGAGACATGTTGAGTGTTCTTTAGTATTTTTGGTTAGAGGAATATTTAAAGTATTATTGCCATATAGGAGAGAGAGTGAGGACATGGCAGAGAAGTATTTTCTCTCTTTTCTTGCCGTGACTTTAGTGCAGTTGGGTGTTTTCTAGGCTCTTCCCTGGTAGCTGTCGTGTGTCAACTTCTGTGTCGCAGTGCACGTTAAGGCAACGCAGACACCCGTAGCACTGCGTTGCGTCGGCTCCCTTTGAGTAGACAGGAAGTTTCCAGAGAGTAACATAAAGACTGGGTGTCTCTGCATTTGTAGGTATCTTATATTTCCTGGGCTGGTTAGATGTCTGAGGTTTTAGCCCCTGCAGCTCTATACTGCCATTTGTCTGGTGTTACAGACGGCCACTAGAGAGAGCTGGAGCTCCTGTGGTTGGCCGGTTGAGCTTAACACTGATGCTGCATCTGAGCAGAAAGGTTTGACCCCTTTGTTACTGTTGTTCGATACATTCCAGTATCCCTAAAGTTAAGATTTGCTCACAGGGAGGCAGAACATAAGGGATAAACATACTATTATTAAAAAAAAAACCCTGATTGTCTTTCGTTTTGGCACCCAGGAAACACCTCTGTGCCATTTTTAATCAACACAGTGCCACTTTTCTGTTGTGAATCCTGCCCAGTGCTCAGGCAGGACCCTCTAAAAGGAATGTATGGGAGTTGTGACTGTCCCCACACACTGTAGGAGGATCCCCTTTGTGGACATTTTATTTTGTGGTTATAGATTCTCTTCTAAAGCTGTATGATTTCAGTATATTATTCTTAAACTGTGCAATGGTTTGTGTTGAGTTGTACATTTGTCTAGAGAAAAGTTGTACGCTGATGCTGAAATGTGCTTCGCCTTGGTTCAAAGAAAATTAAAGGTATAAAAAAAATCATGTGGTGTATTGTGTGTGTCACTTTGTTTCTTCCCTCTTGGTCTTCTTCCCCATTTTTGAAATAGACACCCACAGAGCAAATTTAGTTAGAGAAACATTACAAATGTGTATTCAAGTGTCAGTAGATGAAACCTTAAGCTTTGACCTTAAGATTCAACTTTTTGAACACTGAATCTCTGCTGTAGCCTCATTTGTCTCATGGCAGTCTGAGCTGGTAAGTGACACGCTCACTGACGGCCTCAAGCCTTGAGGTGAAAACCATTTCCTTTCTGAAGACACCCGTGGGGTTTTTTGTGACACCAGTCAACACTAGTCATTTGAAAACTCCCCACTACACGAAGGAGCCCTGCACCTCTCAGTGAATCAGCTTGGAAG
The DNA here is from genome assembly GCF_040436345.1 of Pagrus major. Lineage (NCBI taxonomy): Eukaryota > Metazoa > Chordata > Actinopteri > Spariformes > Sparidae > Pagrus > Pagrus major. The sequence continues at coordinate 13,643,334 of NC_133219.1, read as the reverse complement.
CCATTTGTACATCGCACACAGAACAAGTATGAACATGGAAGTAAAGGCAACGTGAGGGGACGCGTTTTGAAGGGCTGAAAAAAGAAGAAGACAGATTAACACACAGGAAGTAGGAAGTGTGATCTGCGATATCTCCACTTTGTGTGTGTTTGAGTGTGTATAGGTGTGTGTGTGTGTATGTGTGTATGTGCTCCTGTGAGGTAAATGTGTGAAATGATACGCTGACCTGTGCTATGAGCTAAGGACAATGTCTCTGAAACTACCTCGCAACTGGGACTTCAGCACCTTCAAGGCTGAGACAGCTCGGATAGGTAAGCTGTGCTGCGTTCACTGTCAGCAGGGTGGATGCAACACTATCACTCTTCACTTTTTTGGCACTTTAGAGTTTGAACATTTAGCTGATGATGTCTTGTAGCAGTAAAATGAGATAAAATTCCTAATTTTCCAGGAAAACATGGGTAGTGCGGAGTAAAAAATGTATATCCACATGGAGGACAGTGCAGTTTATCTTCAAAAAATATAACCTTTTGCATATATATTAATGTTTTATTGGATATAATTCACATACCATCATGCTGGTGAATGAAAATGGGTGTTTAACGTAGAGAACATAAATCTGATTGTAACTAGTGACCAATTCTGCTGTTTCAAAGTGTGTGTTGTTTTTTTTTGAGCCTGTTGGAGGCTTTTCATTACGTGGTGATGGTTGAACACCTGTTTTTATTTCACACACATCGCTGTCATCACTAATGTAGAATGTATTGTTTCTGTATTACAACAAAGCTTCACATTTAAAACTTTAAAATGCATTTCTTAAGTCACTCAAAAGTACTTCCCTCTGGTTGCAATGTGACATAGACCAACCTATGTCTGTGGCTGTGTGTGCGCATTCAAAACTATGTGCAGTCATGTAATGTAAAGCTACCATCCAGCAGTCTAGACTTAGTCATACGGTGCTTACCACCCTGCTTTGCATAGGGTGGAATCAGTGCAGTAACATGCCTTGTTTCCTCTCAGGCTCAGATGGCACAACAGTTGCAACACTCTGATAAAAGAGGTGTGCACACAAGCAATGACTGGATGAATTAACTACTGTACACTCCTGCATCATCTTTGCTCCAGCTCTAATCACTTTAACAATCAGCAGTACTGGTTGTTAAGCACTGTGGGAGGAAGTTCCTACCTATAGTGCACTTAGTTTATCTGCTTCATGTTGACTGAATATCATATTATTGCTAATAATGAAAGCATACCCCGCTGAAAGCTGATGACATGGCAGCATTGTTTTGTGAACCATGACAGATGACAGACTTCATACTGTATGACTTGAGTTGACAGCAGGAAACTGATGCAAGAGCTCAGCTTCTGCAGAACTCTGACTGTGTAGCCGTCTTTGTGAAACTTTGTCCATATACTGCACATGGGAGTGTCTATCTATATGATGTCTGTGCAATGCATTTGTGTGCACAAACCAGTCAGTGTACGGGGGTGAATGTTGACAAACTGCCTGACCTTAACTCTTCCTGATGCAGTAAACTCAGCACTAAAAATGAAGCTGCATCCAGCAGCTGGTTAGCTTAGCGTAGCATTGACCCTAAAGACTGGAGACGGGGAAAATGCTAGCCTGGCTCTGTGTAAAGGGGACAAAATCCACCTACTGGCAGCTCTAAAGCTCTGTAATTAAGGGATGTTCCCAGGGTTCTAAGTTCCCAAGGTGCTATGCTTATAGGCTCCAGTGTTCCCTGGGGTCCTATGTTCCCCAGTTTAATATTCTGTTGACACACATTAACTCTCTTATTGAGTTTGGGTCAAATAACCCTAACATCTAACCCCAGAGCTGGGGAACATAGGAACCCCGAGAACATTGGAGCCTAGAAGTACAGTACCTTGAGAATATAGGATCCTGGGACAATTGGACCCTGCTAACATAGGACTCTGAGAACATAGGACATTGGGAACTTAGGGCCCTGGAAAAATAGGAATGAATCCCTAATTAAAACATTCTATCTTGTTTGTTCATACAAAAAGGGAAGTGTTAAGACTACAAGTTGAGGTGTTTGTTAAGAGGTGTTATGTCCTGGACTAATCCGTCAAACGTGTTTGTTAGCTTTTGAACCTCAGAGGCTCATGTAGACAGACATGAGTCTTAAATATGAAGCAACAGCCAGCAGCCAGTTAGCTTACCTTACCATGAAGATTGGATACAGGAGGAAAAACCTAGCCTGGCTCCATCCAAAGATAGGAAAAAAACAACACTTCAAATGCTCAGAACAAAAATGGCTTTTTCAACGTTTCACAATTAGTTTTTAGTGTTAGTGTTTATTATTGAGGTTTAGAGGTGCTGATAGGTTGATTTTGCAATCTTTGGACAGAGCCAAGCTAGCTGCTTCTACGTTTCCAGTCTTTATGCTAAGGTAAGTTAGACGTGTTATAAAGACGTCTTACAGATGTAAAACTGCACATGCATTTATGGAACGGACAGACCGCCACCAGATTAAATGTGAAATGCCTTTAGTTGTAGTTCTATATCTACATGAAAAGCCTCCACACAGTGGGAAAAAACAAATGTAATTCTTCCCTGTATTCGTCTTGATGTGACTCAAGACGTCAGAGTTGCACTTGACGTAAATTGTTTTCAATCGTGGGCACTGAACACATCTTTGAGGTGCTGTGGGACGATAGGCGCGTCACGAATTGAGGCTAGTTTAAAGGAGCTGTGTGTTTGTCAGCTGAGGGTGTGGTGTGACATCGGCCTCTGTGTGTGGGCTCACAGTTCCTCAACAGCAGTTTAAACTTTCCACCCATCAAGGGAGGGTGATGCTATTATAAATAGACCAAAGGACTATCAGACCTCTAGCTAGAGACCTTCAAAGTGTCGCTGGCCCTCCGGCAATGATGTGGCAGCTTCCTGTTTACCCCTGTGCGGCCCTTCTTCTTCTCTTCTCCTCTATCATCTTGCTTAACAGGACACGGTGAATTTAAGAACAACTGAGCAAGTGGGCTAAATCTCAATCCGGCTATCTCTGCAGTCCCACCACCCTGCGTGGCACTCAGACTGTCTCCATCTGACTCTCCCTTCTCTGGCCACGTAGACCTCTGCCTCTGTTCTTTCATAACTCCATTAATCCACAACATCATGGCCTCTCACAGGCACAGAGAAGTTAAGGGTGACAAGTGTCACTCAAGGTTGACATTCTTCAAAAAATTCAAAATAGGATGTGTCAGTTTCACTTCAAGTTTTAAAATAACTCAGTCCCTGACCTTTTTGGGTTGTTGTTTGTTGTTCAGTAGCCAGTCTCATGAAGACCACTGTGTTATTTGTGTCAAACAATCACAGCGGCATTCATTCACCTTCCACAGGAAGCTGGTCAGCTCAGACCGGCAGTTTCCTTTCAGCTCGAAACTGTAGAGGTGAAGAACAAAAATAGGCCACATTGAGCCTCAACCTTGATAGGCTGATACATATTCATATAAAAAGGAGGAAGTGTTCTGCTGCAGCTGAGTATAGCGCTGATGTTTTGATAATGTCTCACAGCTCAGGCTGTGACACAGCGCCTTGGGGATTGTTGTTCATGAAGCTTTTACCAACTGCTTTGTCGTGGTGTTTGGCAGCACGATCCAAGAGCGTGATACCTGGAGAGGGAGGCCCTGGGCCGGGCTCACCACGCTCCTCCAGGTCCATGGAGAGGCCGCTGAAGGCTGGCTGGCTCAAAAAACAGCAGAGGAGTTTAGTCAAGAACTGGCAGCAGCGTTACTTTGTGCTGAGGGGAAGCACTCTGACCTACCACAAAGATGACAAGGAGACCACAGTCCAGGTATGACACTGATTATATACGTTAATTATATTATAATGATTGTGTATTTTTTGTCCTCTTTTTGTCAACTTTTGCCATAAACCACATGTGCACATTATTCCCAAGACAATTCATGTAAAAAACACATATTCCGTAATCAAAAAGTTGTAATGACCTTTTGAATTTTGCACATGCAGTTAAAGTATGTTCATGTGTATGTATGTATGTATCTATGTCCTTATCACATGTCGATGCGGTACATCTTTTACTTTTAGTGATGTTATATGTAAAAACAAGCAAACCAACATTATATCACAACAACATTTATTATTTATTCTATATCTGAAGTTAGATTTTTTTGTATTAAACTTATTTTATATTCATAGATTCTTTATCAGAAATGTGTCCATTATCATTTCCCATCAACACCACAAACACTTTAGCTGTGGCTAACTTCTGCACGCTTCCTGTTGACAGACCAAATGATGCTTGAAGCCTCATGAGAGAGACCTTCTTCCACTGAAAGCGTTTTTTGAGTGTTTTATAACCTACTGGTTTACACTCATGTCTTTAACACTGGTCAACCTTCAGCCAAGACTCAATAGTCTTTGATACCATGCTGTAGATCTGTCTGGATCGATAATCGGTGTCAGTGTCATTACAAGCTGTAACTTCATATGTGGATAGCTACAACCATGTATTCAGGGAGCGTGGTCAAATTTGTAGACTATCTTAATGTGTAAAATATATATATACATAAAAAACACGAAACAAAACACAAAAACAAAAACTTCTTGCTGTTATTTCTTACGTTTTTGTTTGTTTGGCCTCTGTTCACCTCTCCATGTTTATGTGTTTGTTTTCTCCCTTCCTTCCGATTTACTTCCTGTTTAGAATTTAATGGTAGTGACACAGGAAGGGAGAGGAGCAATCGTGAACATGTGAAAAAAAAGAAAAGAAAACTTTATTCACCATTCAGGGACACTGGACAAGGGCATGCACAAGCCCTACGCATCATCTGGTTAATCGACAGGCTTTAAAAGCCACAGAATTCATGAGGAATTACTCGAGTTGTTTACGAAAGGGACTGTGGGTGGAGAATGGGAGATGGAGGAAGTGGGCTGAACCCATAGTGACCTCGTTAAGATCCCAAACTAAACAATGATTTTCATAAAGCCCTTGTGATACAAGAAACTGAGCCACACCTGCAGTGAAAATACCTACTGAGGCTTTTAAAACATTAATAAAACATGGGCCACATGCCTCTGTGGTAACTAAGTGAACTATAAGTAGTTGGTTCTTAATGTGCTAGACTTGACTGGATAATACACTAATGTGCTTTTTCTGTCTGTGCTCCTATATTTCGGTCTACAGGGAGTCATCCAACTGCGCTTCAGCAAAGTTAATGAACTCCCTCCGAACTCTGATGACCCTGGGAAGTACCTCTTCGAGATCATACCACGTAAGCACCAAATCGACCCTTTAAAGAGAGGAAAACTGACCTCAGGTGTTGTGTGGCATGTTTATTCCAGCACCTAGAGATGGTTTTGTGTGCAGCATGAAACAGCAGTGCTGTCTCTGATGGCCTGCCTTCATTGCCATTTTGTCATCTTTTGTCTTGTTCTTTCTTCATAAGTTACAGAAAAAACTCTCATTAACATTTCATGTACGTCAGGACTTTTAAATAATATACATTGGATTACATGTCCCTTTCTGTTAACGCTTACTTGCAGAGTAGGAAGACAGACAAACTACCAAGAACTGATAGCAATCTCAGTCTACTCTGGAAATCTTTAACTCAATTTCAGAGTTTCTGACACGTGGCTCTGCCCTGCAAAAGGTTTTTTGCTTTACAATGATGCATTTGTCCAACAATACCCATCATTTCACAGGTACGACTGGAGACAGAGAGCGATGTCCCTATGTGTTCATGGCAAACTCCCAGAGTGACATGGAGGAATGGGTCCGCACTCTGCGCAGAGTCATTGGAGTGCCAACAAGTGGAGGTTTAGTAAAACCTTATATTGTTTATGTATGACACTGCAGCTATATTTGACAAGACATTTCTAGAAATAAAAGGAATGGTTGAACATTTTAGGAAATACATTTATCAAAAATCATGTTTGTAGGCTATGTAACTTAAGCCAGCACCTGGTTAGCTTAGCTTTGCATAAAGGCAGATTCAGGGGGACAAAGCAAAAGTTGTGCAAAAGTTAAAAAGATGTGATTCTCGTCCATATTAGTGGGGCAATATGCAAGATATGGAAGAAATTGTGGGTTTAAAACATTAAAAAAAATAAATTAACATTATCAACAGAGTTTGAAGAAACAACAGTGCTGACGTAATGTCAAAGACATCTATGTATTGTGTTGCACAGTGTCTACTAAAGTTAGCGTGCTAAGCCCCGGCCCATCCTGTCTTGTGATACCACTTTGTACTGCAAGAGATGATAGTCTGATAGTAAAGCCCAACTGTAGTTTTGATTTGCAATTTTTACAAAAAATAAACTGTTCAGAAAGTAAATACTCTGACACCTATTTCCCTAATTAAACAGAAAATACAACTTTACACCTTCTGAATTCAAGTTTTTCTCTTTACCAAACTAAGTTGAGCTTAAAGGAGCAATAGATAATTATTGACCACTACTTGAATTCATGCTTAAAATAAACAAGAGGCATCATATCACTAGATATGAAACACTGGGGAAGTGTTAGTGTTTCAACTGCTAGGACAGGTGCTTTGAACCAGGACCAGGCTAGCTGTTTAGCATGCTAACCATGCTTTGCAACACAATACATGTCTGTCCACAATCACCTCTGGTTTGGTTGAAATAAATCCTCAATTCACTGAGTAAGATGTGAAAATATTCCAGCAGTAAGATCAGAGTTGATGTAAATCGCCTCTGTACTCTACCCCTTGTCCCTGTTTTGTGTCCAGCTGTGGTCGCAGTCCAGGCAGACCTCAGTCAGCTAATAGGACTGCTTAGCTGTACTGCTAACTGAGCTAACTTGCTATGAGCAGCTAGTCACAACAGCCAAAGATAGCTAGCAAAGAGTATAGTGAACAGTTTTGAAACAGAATGAAACAATTGAGATAAGGTATGTTTTAATCATTTTTAATTAATGAGTGTTAGTCGGATTTTGATACATTTGAGCAAAGTCAGGCTGGCTGTTTCCCCCCTGTTTCTAGTCTTTTTGCTAAGCTACTGTATGCTAACCAGCTGCCGGCTATATCAACCGTGCATGAGTAATGTCTTAATGTTCTCATCTAATTTTAAGAAAGAGAAATTGCTTTTTTCCTCAAACTACCAAAGAAAAAGAATAAACCAATATCTTAAGCCCAAAGTGTTTAAAGCACAGGCACCAGATGACAATCACTCAAAGATGATGTGAAAAGGACAATAAGGGTGTTCATCTGAATTTGTACAATGTCATGTCTTACCTCTCTGCAGTGTTTGGAAAGGGTCTCATGGACACAGTAACATATGAGCAACGGTTTGGGCCTCACACGGTGCCAATCCTGGTGCAGAAGTGTGTGGAGTTCATCAAAGAGCACGGCTTGGATGAGGAGGGCATCTTCCGCCTCCCGGGTCAGGACAATGCTGTGAAACAGTTCAGAGATGCCTTCGATGCAGGAGAGAGGCCCTCCTTCCCCAGGTAATGCACTCATGGTTGCCTCTGTACGGACTAGAGTCATGTGAACTTGACTTCAATATAGTATCACAATAATGTTTGCTTTATATTAAGCTGTACATCTTTATCTGATGCCACAAAATATGTCAGTTGTAGTATTGTGCATGTGTGTATGGTATACTACATGCATTTTGTGCAAAATAGGGTTATTCTGGTCGTTGAAATACACAGGAAATACTGAGTATTACTACTCATGATAACTCACAAGGAACAAAATGTCCGTGGAAATCAATGGAAGCCCTCTTTAAACCTGGTTGGCAAATGAATGTGCTTAAAAAGGTCACTGCTATATAAGGAGAACATGTCCTAACCTCAATCAATTGACAGCATCATCGTTTTTTTTTCTTTCTGAGAAAGCAAGGAGAGATGAGAGAGATGCAGAGCGGCTGATAGATTTCTGTCTGCTCAGAACTGAAGGCGATACCACATCCTGTTCTGGCAGGCAAAGAGGAGGAAGCCTCTATTACTCAACATCACAAGCTCCTCTGACAGAGCACTGTTGATTAAAACATCCATCTACCCTCACTTGTTTTGTCTGTTATCCAGTGTGAGCAGAGTCAAGGAGCAGCCAGCAAAGGCCACAGAAAAGGCCAAAAAGAAAACAAAGAGCTTTAGTGTTTTCCTCTTGGATTGCATTCTTGGCAGAGTTCAAACAACAAAACTGAATCCAAGCCCGCTGCTGAAGAGGGCCAAGTATGTCCAAGACCAGCAACCCTTAAGGACTTTGTAAAAAAGTACTGTGTTTATAAGACATCCCACCATGTGAATGCTTCTCATCCAGTCCAGTAAAATATTTACACAGATCTCTTCAATATGGAAAAACTCGAAGCTCACAGGCACTTAGAGTAAACACTTCATTAAAAAATACAAGACATTAAAATTATAACAGCAATTTATTTGTTCAAGTATGTGTAGAATTCATTGAAAATAAATAAATTAGATTCAAGCCAGGTCACCGGCATACAGTCGAGCCAACTGCATGACTATGATGTAGAGGGGAGGTTACAACTCAGGCAGTTATGTTCTGGTAAAATGATGCATTGTGTTAAAGGTTAAGAGTCAGTTATACTGTAAGTGCATGTTCATTTGATATGTGTCTGTTTCCGCAGTGACACAGATGTCCACACGGTGGCGTCACTGCTCAAGCTGTACCTGCGGGAGCTGCCTGAGCCTGTGGTGCCCTGGACTCAGTACCAAGACTTCCTGGACTGCACCAACATGCTGGACACCAGCAGCTCAGAGGTACAGTTAATTTATTTAGGATCTTCTACAATATGTCTGAATATTATTTGATTGTGTGCATACATTGTGTGTATATGAAGAAGTGCTACTATGATATGTTGAGTGTGTGTGTCCTTTAATCTCTCGCATCTCAGGGTTGGGAAAAGCTGGAGAAACAGATTGCTCTCCTCCCCAGAACCAACTACAACCTTCTTAGTTATGTGTGCCGGTGAGTAGAAAGAGTAGACAAAGCACGTTTCCAGTTATTGTAATCACAAATAAAGCATTTTTTGTGTAGTGACTTTTATTTATGTTAATGATACAAATTAGCTGAAAGAAACATGTTGTCCTAAAAAACAAACCTGACCACCACACACTCAGAGGAGGAGGTTATGAAGCCCATTTGTGCTAGTTAAGAAAAAAACGCTGATGACAATTTAGCCTCGATTAAAAAAAAATAAATATTCACATTGTAAGACATACTTATGAGATAAAAAGCCAAAATTGTGAGAAAAAAGTCTTTACTTTTTATCTCATTATTTTGACTTCTTATCTCATTATTTTGACATTTTATCTCATTATTTTGACATTTTATCTCATTATTTTGACATTGTATCTCATTATTTTGACATTGTATCTCGTTAATTTGAGTTTTTATCTCATTATTTTGACTTTTTATCTCATTATTTTGACTTTTTATCTCATTATTTTGACATTGTATCTCATTATTGTGATATTTTATCTCATTATTTTGACATTTTATCTCATTATTTTGACATTGTATCTCGTTAATTTGACTTTTTAGCTAATTATTTTGACTTTTTATCTCATTATTGTGATATTTTATCTCATTATTTTGACATTTTATCTCATTAATTTGACTTTTTATCTCATTATTTTGACATTTTGATCTCATGATTATGACTTTTTATTTCACTATTTTTACTCTACACTATTCACTACAATGGAAATATTTTTTCTTTAATTGCCCCCAGCAAAGTTAAGGTCATAACTCAAAGTCTGGGACAAAGCATTATAGGACATACCAAGGGGGATGCCCCATAATTGGAAAGACTTCACGAACATGTCCTTGACCATGACATTTTACTGTACATCTACCAGATCTCACAAAGGCCTTCTGTTTCAAAACATTGGCCAGATGTTCAGAGATCAGTTTTCCCCGTATCTGTTGTGCTGATCGTGTCTTTTTGTTTCACAGGTTTTTGTTTGAGGTGCAGCTGCAATCCAAGGTGAATAAGATGAATGTGGAGAACTTGGCTACAGTGATGGGGATTAACCTGCTCAAACCTCAGATAGAAGACCCAATCACTGTAATGAAGGGTAAGAACGCGTCACTGAAGTGTCCTGAGCCAACATGTTGGCAGAAGTGTGCTCTCTGGTGACCTTTAAATGCTGTTTTGAAAATTGTATTGCTCTCCTTTTATCTAAATGATTTGTGACTACTAGTCTTATTAAGCAATCGCAATAACATGTGGCAATACTGCCATATGACTACATCCCTTTTTTTTAGCAACTGAAAACAGACTTTTACAAAAAAAGATCTCACAAATTAGGAAGGCATGTCTCATTTCAATACCCTTGTAATTGTGACACTGATAAAGTAGCAAAAAACATGTGCCACTTCATCAGTTCCTTAAACTTTACTTACTGTCACTACTCGTTTTTTAAACTACCACTGTGATATGTCTGTGCCTGTGACTGAAGAAAGTGAATCAAGTATTTGGACAAGAACCTGAAGATAAGACGTTTTGATCGTAATCTTTTCTCATTAGTGTTTGTTTTTCTTCACAGCGACTCCACAGATCCAGAAGCTGATGACAGTGATGATCAGACAGCATGAGACTCTGTTTCCTCTCTCCAAAGACGTGCTCCCCTCCCCTCCCTCAAAGAAGGCCGAAAGCCAGAAGAACACTCCCCGAAGCTTCGTGGGCTGGGAGTCTGCAGAGGTACGAGCAGCTGACCTCACATAAAGCTGCTGTCATATTTCCAATGTTCTGTTTTTAGGGCATGCTCTGGTGTTACACAAGCAGCAGGATGTATCCTGAAAACAGGACAATGTGATGTCCAATGGAGAAAAGGACACATGCCAGAATATCCAAAAAAAATTCTGTTAACAGGAGGAAGTTTTAATGTTTTTAAAGTAAACTAACTGTAGTTTATTATTAAATGGACTGATATGAGAGTGGTATTGATCTTCTCATCTAACTCTCAGCAAGAAAGCGAAATTAGTTGACCTTCCAAGATTAAACCACCAGAAGATAAACTATTTACAACTCTATACAGTCTGCTGTGGTATTAGTAGGCCTACAGTACCTGCTGGCATAAGTACTACCATGTAGTACTGGTGCTACTACTTAAAGGACCTGGGTGCTGCATAAAATACTGATTTGTCTGAAAACACATATGTAGTAATATAAATATAGTATGTGTTATTATTCTGCAGTTAATTTTCTGTTTTGTGTTTGTCTCAGATGGGTGATGCATCTCTGTCTGAGTCTCCGGAAGAGGAGGAGGACAATGACAGTCCAGGTCCAGACAGAGGAAGCTGCAGCCCCCAGTACCTCCCTCAGGAGCCTCTCTCCCCTTCCTCAGATGACTGGGCCGGAAGTCCCCGTAAACGTACTCAGACCCTGCCCACCTTCAACTGTCCTCTCACTGGGATGGCAGCCAAGACGGACGCCCTCAACCGGTGGAGTCGCATTCAGGAGAGCACCGAGGAGAAGAGTGGGACATTTGCTGAGGATATTTTTAAGATACTGGACTTGCGGAGTTCAGGTTCATTGTTCGGGGGGTCTCAGATCAGTAACAAAGAGGGAGAGGATAGGTTAACAGCCAGGAGAGGAAGTGATAACACAGGTTCTTCTCCTGCTGCCCCCCAAAAGCCTAACAGTGACTCCCGGCCTGCCCCGATGCTCACTCATCAGAAGAGTGTAGGGAGTCTGACAGTGAGCGGTTCAGTTCAGCAGGTCAACAGCAAGTCTGAGCAGAAGAAAGATGACCAGCAGCTGATAGACAGGTGAGGAATCACAGTTACCACTGTTACTAATGTAAAAATGATCTTTCCAGGAACCTTGACAACCTTGAGGTACTCAGGGTATCCTAAGGATTTTGAAAGTTTTTGTAATTGCAAGTGTTATAGCAACCCAAGGAGAAGCAAGCAGACCTTCATTATACCATGAAAATTGTCAAGATTGAAGCAAAATACTGATGTGTCACCTTTGATCTTGTACACACTGCATAAAATGTGTTTTCACAACTAATTTAGTTTCATATTGAGTCACAGGAAAAAGGAAAAGAAAAAGAAATAGTTTTGGCAGTGATGAAAACTGATGGACATCCAGAGTCGCTTCCTGAACTTTTTGCTGTACATCTGAACCCTGTGTGTCTCTCACGGTCTCTTGCAGTCTGCAGCAAGAGAACAAGGAGCTGAGGGCCACGGTGGCAGAGCTCCAGTCTGCTCTGGAGGCAGATCGCCGCCGTGTGGCCGCTCTGGAGATCTGCCTGAGAAATGCTGAGCGCAGCCGAGATGAGGCTCAGAGACGCAACGAGGAGCTGCAAAGAGACGTTCAGCAGTTCCTCGCCAAACAGTCACAAGCTCCCACCTAATGGTCATTTTCAGACTCACTAGTATATGGATTCATGACTTTGTTAACCTCAACAAAGCAATTTTCACATGAACTGGTTATGTAATACTATCCACCTCCAGTGGGGTGCTGGATATTTTCTATTTGAGCCCTGTTTCGTCCGCAAAATAAATTATTGGCTCATTTGTTTGTGCCTCTGAATAGAGATATAAACAGGGTTTAATATCACTATTCACATTAAAGACTTGAGCACAAGTTTGTTCCTCCCTGCTGCAGAAGTCATCTCACTCTATATGAACTGCTGTGATCTGGAGCTGTTACATAGGATATGCATGAAAAGACCCTTTGATCAGAGATCAGCTGGACTGAATGATGTTAATGGTGGACAGTACAAATGCCATGTGTCATATATGGAGTTCATTTCAGTCGTAAATTAATAAAACAGCACAAATTGAAGTCTCTTTGTTGATATATAAATGAATTTCACACCACATATTTATATAAAAACAAATCAGTTCACCTTTTGTATTTGTACATCATTGCTAAAAAGCAGTGATGACTGCCTGAACTGAAAAAGGTTAATCAGGCCTGAAAGCAGTGGACATTGTATATGATGGTAAAATACACTGGCAGGGTTAAAGTGACACGGCAGACCTTTATTAAAGTCCCCTTCCAGTCTAAAATGTGTTTTTTCTTCTTGTTGCTACAGTTGGATGTTTGAGCTTCAGTTCGTAGAATGATGTATGTGCAGAGTTCGACATTAGAAGGCTGTTTTCACATTCATCTGCTCAAAGTCTAAATTTTCTCTGCGCTCAATGAAAATCCGAATTTAAGGGGCGGGCCTGAGAGCACGATTTGTGACATCACAAGTAGTTTGGAGCCAATCCTTGTTCAACATGCAGCATACACAAGTGTAATGTGGAAACTCAAAGCCTCCAGTGCACATACCTTGAGTCTGGACTTTACAGTTAAGTAGGAGACATCACCTGTGAAGTCTTTAATCATTTGAAATGACACGTTTGCATAATCATAGAGGCAGAATATATTTTAATAAGAGAGAAGGAGAAGATGCAATGTTAAGGATTTCAACATGATTATAGATTCCTTTTATGTTAAAACCATATAAGTGCGGTGTACAGTGTTTTACATAAATTTATTTAAGATCTTAAATGCTAAATATCTTTGACATGCAGGACTGTGAGTCTGTGCTTAGCGAAACAGCAGTGATTTGAGCTACTGTCAGCGTGCTAACATGGTCACAATGACCACGCTAACATGCTGATGGTTACAATAATAAGTATAAGTAGCACTAAACATCAAGTGCAGCTAGCGCTGATGGGAACATCAGTAGTTTTGCATGTATTTAGTCATAAACCATGGTAATGCACATGGTGAATATATATTGTCTGAACAACATTCGCATTCACAGAGCCAAGCTGATAGCATGTCAAAAAACAGATATAACTATGATTCACCTCCAAGAATGCAGTTTGTTTGATTAAAGCTGAATTAATCAATATTTTTTACATCAATGAAGACTCAAACGACTGGCAGCAGCAGCTCTTTTCAGCAATAAACCTGCTGTGCTACCTCCCCATGAAACCGCACACTCAAAATTAGTGACTAGCTTGGGATCATAGTGGAGCATTTAGCTGCTATAGCCACACTTTTCCCAGTGAGTGACCAAATCAGAGATTAACGGAGTGAATTTTGGCTGTAAATATGTTGGGTGGCCAAATATATGCCTCTAAATAAATGCTATCTTAGCTCTGCGTCTGCTGGACGTATAGGCTAACAGACAACCCATTCGTCCTGATGACTTTGTGGTAGTATGTCAGGTGGTGTGTTAGTTTTCAATCCATTTTCCATCCTAAAAAACAAAGCACTGTAGGGGACACACATGAAAATCATAAAGTCTGGATATTGTATGTCAGCACAAAATTTTGTGTTTTGCACGGCTAAATCTAAAAATAGCCACTCTTCCCTTCATAAATCCACTTTTTTTTTTACACACTGAGGTCCATAATATAGACCATATGTACGAGACTGACTGTGTGAATGTATGTGTGTGCAAAGAACATTGCCATTATCGAGCCTTGCGGCCATCAGGAAGATGTGATAGTCTGTTGCGGCAGCAGTTTAACAGTGTGAGAGATAACAGCATGTCTGTCAACTGTCAGCTGAGTGGCAGAGGCAGGAAAAGCTCATTCTTTCCCATCTCTGTGACGCACCACAATCAGGAGTGTATCTGCAGGTCACACAAAGAAGCTCAGGAATGACAGTTGTGTAGTGGAATAAGGGGTTCAGGTGATGAACGGGTCACTTATTCAAAACTGTGGAGGAGTCAGACTGAGTCATTATTATTCTCATCAGAAAATATCTTGTGCTGTTCTGCTTCATGTACAGTATATCCGTACATTCAGTAATGACTAAGGATGTTGAAAGTCTTTCTCCACGAGCCACCCAGTTCCCATAGCCTTCACATATGACTGTCTCTTGATATGACTAATCAAGAGGAATGTCTTTAAAAAAAATTCAGTGTCTCTGAGAATGTGCCTCTTCTATTCTTGCGTTGTACATCCTTGCATGGAGCCTCTTATGCCCAGATAACCCATTTAAGACACAGTGTCCAATTACCAGAAGAGGAAGTACGCTCAGAACATTTGAGTGAGCGCAACAGGGGGGTGATTACTACTTTGTCAAAGACAGAGTTGGTAAGTTATTTATGAAGCATTTTTTTGTTATATTTGAAGAACAATCAATACATCATATGCTCTGACAAAAAAAGAAGAAGAAAATAAAATAAATCTGGTGTCTGTGGCTGTGGAAGGCCTCTAAAAAGCCTGTCCGATCATTTCATTCAAAAAGAAGAAGAAGAAGAAGAAGAAAAGATTTAATGGCCCGCTCTCGCACATTTTGACTGTGCACTCATTACATATGACTGTCTTCCACATGGCTAGGTGAATATATTGCTAAAGCTTTAGTGAATTAGCTGCACACAATTAGCAGAGAAAGTAGAGTTCAAATGTCCATGTTCTTTATGGCAATGTTAGGTGTTCACTTACATGTAAATGAGACATGAGGTAGTTGTATACGGTTAGCGATGACAAGGATATACAGCCCTGAGACTGAGGAACGAGTCGCTGTGGCTGTGACACACTTGTTCAGCAGCTAACCCAGTGACGTTAGCAAAAAGCATGCCAGGTAGCGTTCTTGGACTGAGGTACGTTAGTTGCTATTTTGCTTGTGTTTAATATGATTAAGGCATTTAACAGAGTTGTTTATTTATGTATTTTAAATTAAACTTTTTGAACGTAGCTAACTATCTGCTAACACACATGTCCCAGTTGGGGAAGTCATTGTATTCAGGCATAGTGCACTGTGTTTTGGAGGAGTTGCTTTGGAGGAAGGCTTGAATTCAGAAGGGGATGGGATTTTTTTTCGGTTGGATACCTTTAAAAAATCAGGTTGCTCTTGCTGGTTTCATTCTTTAAATCCTACCGACCCAAGCTGCAAAAGAGCATGAAGGATTAACTTGAAATGTTCTCGAGAGTCAGCTCAGTATCTTTCACCCTTGATCATTAAGGCCTCACACCTCATTGCATTTCAATTTCATTTGGACAAGAGTTGTCTAATAGATATATCCTGTTACATACAACAATATCAACAGACCCTTGGTGTATTTTGTCAAAAAGAAATGGTCAATGGAGCCTAGACAGCAGCCCACAGAACTCCACCATTTACAAAGCAAATAAACAAATGAAGAATATCAACCCTGGAGCACCCACCCAAACAAAATAGCGCTTCCACAAGGAAGAGGCTACAGGACAGTGTTTACAAAATCCTCATTAAGGAAGTTGTGAGATAACACACGCTCATGTGCATCACACAAAGTTAAAGGCTTGCACGCACGTACACACACACACACACACACACACACACACGAGCAAAGAGACCATAAGCACTGAGCCCTGCAGAGCCCACCATATCATAGATAAGAGACAGAAAGAAAGAGCTGGAGAGAAGAGAGCAGAGCACAGAGAGAGACTGACACAGGAGAGGACACAACAGAGATGACTCGGACGGACAAAGCCAAGCCTTGGCCACCCTGTCACCGGAACTGCAGCCCTGTCGCAAAGGACATCAAAAGGTGTGCGTGAGAATAAATGCTGTGAGATCTGGGAGAGGGCAGCAGGAATACTCACTCCTGCAGGGAGGCTCACACTGGTCAGTGCAAGGGTCAACAACACCACTGTCTACTGCCGGGAAACCAGAACTTTCTTAGCCAACAGATGAACTGACAACGATTTACAGTAACCTTTGGATTAAGGCGTTCAGGGATCACAATCATTTGTTCATACTGTTGCATCAGCCCATCCATTGATAACCCCAGAGGCTATAAAATAGAAAGCTGCAGATTGTTTTTCCCATGGCGAGCGTTTGGGTCTCTCAACTGGGAACCATCTGCAGCTCCAAGACTTTGCTCTTGCTGTTTTCCATCCTGCTACTCCAGCGGCCTCTCTGTGGAGAGACCAGCCCGATCTCAAGCACCCATCAGAGGCATCGCCCTGCTCCGGGGCTGGGAGACGGGCACGGAGGGGTGGTGGATCCATCACTGCTGGAGCAGGACAGCAACATGAGCATGCAGAGCCTGCTGGAGAGCCTGAAGGAACAGTTCCTGCGGACTTTCAACCTGTCTGGCTTGGGTCCTCCTCCCCTGCCTCTTGGAAGCACTCGAGAAGAGCCACCTGAGTACATGATGGAGCTCTACAACCGTTTCGCAAATGACCACACTGCCATGCCGACAGCCAACATCATCCGAAGTTTCAAAAATGAAGGTAAGGCTCCTCTGCTCCATATGGTGATGCCCTGTTGATTAAAAACTACTTTTCTTTCTTCATTGCTGCCATGTTTATCGAACACTTTCATTTCACTTTCAACATTTTCAATTTAATATAATACTTATCAATATAATACTTATTTTCCTCATTACTGCAAAGCCAAAGAATGTAAGTAATGAATCTCAGAGCAAGCGTCTCCTTGTATATATGTACTGTTTCAAGTAGACTGTAGCTTCAAGTATGTACTAACAAACTTTTTGCAATGTTTATATCAAAATGCTATTTTTTTCTAAAATGGAACAGCTTGCATTAACATTGTGATAATAGTTGAATATTTTCCAATTAGGGATGAGATTGAAGACAAATCCTCAGTGGGGTTAGATTTGGATAGGTTTAGAGTATGTTGCTGAACTCAAACGAAAACCTCAAAAAGATTGTACCAAATGTACCGAAGTTTAACTATGACCATTTTTTGTACTCCAGATTCATCTCCCAGTGTTGTGGGTGTTGGAGGAGTGAGGCGTCACCCACTCCTCTTCAATGTGTCAGTCCCCCATCATGAACACATCACAGCAGCAGAGCTTCGCCTCTACACCCTTGTCCAAAATGACCGCCACCTCTATGCTGGTGTCGACCGCAAGGTCACTATCTACGAACTGGAATCGCATGATGGAGATGACAACACGACTGATGAGAGCACCGTGCGAGGCGACGGATTCAGAGGAGGAGGAGAGCGGACAGAGCTGGTGGAGTTGGCTTCACGCCAGGTCTATGGCACCGATAACGGCTGGGAGGCCTTTGACCTCACTGCTGCTGTTCAGCGCTGGCGCAAATCCGACAGTAGCACTACACAACGGTTGGAGGTGCACATCGCCAGCATGGTTAATGAAGATACTGTTCAGGGTATGACAGAGGACAACAAAGAAAAGGATCTACCTGAAGGGGACATGAAGATTGACACCAGCCCTGAGGAAAAACACAAACCTCTGCTGATTGTTTTCTCTGATGACCAAAGCAGTGATCACCGTGATGACAAGCGTGAGCTGAACGAGATGATTGACCATGAAACTTCAAACATGGTTCTCCAAAACGACTTGGGGACAGGCCTGAATGGGCTGTGGGGGGAGATGGGGCAGGACAGGTATGAGGGTGATGAAGAAGCTGGGCCAGATGAAGAGGACCTCATCCAAATGCGCTCCAATCTGATCTACGACACTGCATCCCGCATTCGTCGCAATGCCAAGGGCAATCACTGCAAGAAACAATCTCTGTATGTAGAGTTCAAAGATATTGGATGGGACAGTTGGATCCTCGCGCCCACCGGTTACGATGCCTTTGAGTGCGCTGGCATTTGTTCCTTTCCATTGACGAAGCATGTCACACCTACCAAGCACGCCATTGTCCAGACGTTGGTCAACATCAACAGTCCTCAAAAGGCGGCACGGGCTTGCTGCGTGCCCACCAAGCTGGACCCCATCTCCCTGCTGTACCTTGATGACACAGGTGTGGTCACCTACAAGTACAAGTTTGAAGGCATGGTGGTGGCTGAGTGTGGCTGCAGATAGTCCATGCTTTGAGAGAGTTCAACTCTTTGTAAAGTCTTACAGTATGAGGAAAGACAGAACTACGATAAGCTGAAACAGGAGGTAAGCCAAAACTGTTTTCAACAAAAGGACAATTGTTGGAACCTCTGTTACTCAACGAGATTGGAACTGGTTTAAATGAATGAGTGTGGACATGTGTATGTTTTAAACTGCAAAACAGAAGCAAGTGCTTCATCTTACTTAGCCAAGGGCATGAATACCAGTTGCCATGAGTGTGTGCTACAGATCTTCAGTCAACTGTTGCCAGCAGTGACACTAAGGTGTGTCCTCATACTCACAAGAGCACAAAGGCACAAGACTTCCCAAAGGACCAAACCAAGCACATCCCACTGTGTGTGCGGCCTGGTGGGAACTAGTGGGTCAGTTGTCCCCCTCCTTCTCCTTCCCCCTGACATCTGTCTTCCTCTCTACTTATCTCTGGCCTCCCCACTTGATGCAAACACTAATCAGCACTTCATGTGTCCTGGCGCAGTGAAGTGACCTCCCTGAGGCAACCTGACAAGACATGAACTCTCCAGGCTCACCTCCTGCCTCCTGCAGCCTCCTGATACGTAGGCGCTATGCAGAGGTCCTAGTGGCAGGGTTATCTATCCCAACCCTGTTTCCCACTTCACATGCCTCTTTTCCACTCCCTCAAGCTACAGCGATAGCAAGGTGTGGGGGATTGAGAAACATGTATACCACCACTCAGGACGCCATTCTGGGCAACATTTGAGGTGGTCGGACGGGGGAGTGGGACAGCACAAGGGGGCAGGGGTTGTCCACATTCCTAGGCAACAAACAATCTTAACTGGCTCAACTCACTGACCTAGCACCATATGCCCTAAACGTATCTCCAAGTTGAGCCATATATTAAATTTATGGTAAAGATGGCCTTTTTAGGCCAAAATCAAGTATGGAAAATGGGACACTTTGTTGCATTCTCTTTATGGATACTGAAAGGAAATACAGTTACAGAAATACAGTTTCTTTTGTTTAACGCCTTTTGATACCTCTGCTGCTTGTGTCAAAGTAAAGACTATTTATTGTTCTAATTTATTAATTTTTACAACAGAGTAGATGACTATATATGTACATTTGTAAGTTACTTAGTGTAGAGCGGGTTTTGTATCCATGACAATGCATTTGCAGCACAAAATGAATTTTGTTGAGAAGAGAAATGGTAACAGTTTTTAAAAATAATAAAGAACAATTACTGAACAAATCCTCAATCAGCAGTCTCCTTAACTATGAATGAATCTGTGATCTTACTGTTTAAGAAAGTTTACACACCATGTTGCTCAAAATGTCACTAGGATTATCTCATATTAAGATGAATGTAAATATTTGGAGAAAGAAATACCAAACCACATTCATATTTTCCACATTTCAAAGCACACTGGCCTGTCAGCTTTCCTTTCCATTATTTTTTAGGAAGAAGCTGCCTGACCAATGATATAATGCATTGCTTACATTCAGATCATTCAGTGGCGCAGTATCAGCTCACAGGTCATAGTTCATACATGACACGCAAACAAAGAACCCTGGGAAACTGAGTGGAAGGCCCGCTAATGAACAAAATGGATGGCCTGCTGTTCACACTGACAGCGAGCAGATGCAAACAGCTCTAATGGACAACCTGTTCATGGAGAGAAAATGTGAACAAAAACAAAGATCTGCACTCAAGTATATTTTTTCTTCTCACCTCATCTTCTATGAATGTTACACCAGATTGCAACATTTTGTGCTAAAGTATCAACAGACACTGAGGATAAATAGAGGATACAGATCAGACTCATTCATTCAAAACTTTCTACTATTTCTTTGTTGTTAGGAATGTGTGTCACACTTATGTTCTGTGACAGTTAAGATGCTTATGCACTCTGTGCAAGATATGGATAGCAATGCAAAGACTGAACTGTAAAGTGCTTAAGTACAGATCTAGGAGAAAATATGGTGTTTATATCAGAGATGACTGAATAAATGAGCTGGAGATAGTTAGCTGAACTTGCATAAAGACCGGAAGCAGAAGGAAACAGCTCGCTTAGCCCAAAAGTAAAACGAAATCTGCCTACCTGTTCCTTTAAAAAGTTCACTAATTAACATGCTAATCTTGTGTAATTCATTCAATAGAAAATTAAGTTAAAAAAACAACCCTTTGTAGTTTTATGAGAGGTCACATCCTGGACTTCCTTTAGAGATGCTGGTCATTAGGCTGCATTAACTTGCTAGCAATGTCCAATGTTTGTAGCCTTTATGCTATGCTAAGCTAGCTGTCTGCTTGCTGTAGCTTCATACTTAATAGAGCAAATGAGCATTTCCTTTGCAAACCATGACCAATGTTAATGCAGTTATTATATAGACTAATTTAGCAACAGTTTACAAGAATGCGGTTTAAATAATAATAATAATAATAATGTTAATGATTATGTAATGCTTCTGCATACTTCCTAATGTCCTGTTCTTTGAAAATGGTTAATTAATTTCCATACATTAAAATTCATTCAAACAGTGTATTGTAGCTGAGGTTGCATCTCTAGAAGCGTACTACAATCATGTTGGCTCTTTTATAGCTTCCTCAAAAATTCTTTGGCAACAGCCCACTAATGACAAGTGCACTGAGAGGTTTCAAAAAGCAAACAAGTCGGGCTGTCTCATGTAAGATGGGAGCAGAGGTCGTCTAAAAATGGCTACAGACCAGAGGGCAAGAACCCCGGTTACTGTGACAACAGGCGGCCTCAGCTATGTAAGACTCACTAATTGAATATTTACAGATTGCTGGAAGAAATATGAATCTGGCCTTTGTCACTGAATGGCAAACTTTCAGGAAACATGGTGAAATAGGAAGTTTTTAGTGTTTGCTCGGACGATAAGGACTGGTGGAGAGCGCTCTGTGTTTTGTCTCTCTCTTGTTTTGACGTGGCTTCATCTATCGAAAGTTAGTTGTCTGTTGTTATGCAGAAGTTTGTGGAGGATTTAGCTTACGTGATTAACTCAGGAGCACACCTACCAACAAATAAACAAAATAAACAGCTCCCAATGTACAGACAGTGCAAAAGTGCCTCAAAATCCTGTAATGCTCTTGTTCTTGACATCATGACGTCGGCTGCGGACGACTGTGAACGTGTGTTTTGGTGTGTGTCATCCTGAAATGCATGACTCGCCCCAACTCTGACGTGGGGTCTGTAATAGAGCCTGATTGTTTCCGTTTTGGGTCACATGTTTATCATTCCATCTCTTGGCAACATCACCACCCAGTGCTCATCTCACAGTCTCTCCTCAGAGCCCTGCATTTCCCAGGAAAAGTACACTTTGCTCAGCCGTCGTCATGACCACATGCAAAAGTGCCTCCAAATGTGTAAACACCTTTTGAGAATTTGTATTCGACTCTGACGTTGCGAAATTTCGAAAAGCCCAATGAAAGAGTAATGACAAACAGATGTTCGGTGTAGTTCACATGCTCTTGCAGGCAAAGAAATATTACCCTCGGACTGATTTCTCAGCTAAATTAGTTCCTTGCAAAACAAACCGTGCATCTGTCATTCTTCAAGTAATGACATTTTTATCAGGTAGGCTGCTGTGTGTGATAAAAATCTAAATTATGTGTGTTGTTTTGTAACATGAAATCATGCTAAAAAAAACTGTCAGAAGTAAAGTTCCCTCTCTACAAGATTTACACTTGAGTCATAAACTGTTGGACCCCATGTCGCACTGTGATGAATCGTTGAAGCTTGAACAAGCTCAAGTGATTAACTCACCCTTTTCCATGTAAAAAGTAGAAAATAACTGTTATAACTGTACTTTAAGGGTGTGGATGAGAACGCCTCTGTTGTTATAAAAAACAATGGTAACCAAAGGTAACACGCAAATAGTGACTGAAAAACTTCACATTTGTTAAAACATGTGGCTTTAATGGCTTAGCCAAATCCCTGTGGAACCAGTTTAGAGTTCAAATCAAAGGGCATACAAATCACTAACTACAGGAGCGCACAAGCAACCTGAACCTGGGGTGAACAACAACACCACAAGTCTGTGTCCTGCTGTCTCATGTTTTCACATGCTTGTTAAGTGTCATCTTTGGCTCAAATTACGCAACAGTTTTGGCGGAAAGAGGAAAGCTCACATTAAATATTTACATTACTCTTACACTGTAGAGAGTTCCACCAAACTATTGAGGTTTTGCAAAAACAAAAGAGTTACTTTCCTGCCAAGAGTCAGATTAGAAGATCGATACCACTCTTGTGCCTGGATGCTGCAGCCAGCAGGCAGTTTAGCTTAGCTTAGCATAAATATTAGACACAGAAGGAACATCTGTCACCAGTTAACATGTTACAGAGAGCTGAAGCCACGCCTCTTCTGGCTTTCCTCATGGGACCTTATTTCGGAAAATCTTTGTATGTGAGTGAATGAAGAGAGACAAATAATGTTTTGATACCGCTTGAATTGTGTCATGATTGACACATATGATGTTTGTCAATTTAAAAGATAATTTTTCAACTTGAGGAAGTCGCAGCTTGTCATAGAACTAATTAAATATAAGACTATGCTGAGCAAGACGAGGTAGTTCACTGAGCGGTTTAACACAAAACTAGATGATGTTTTACCTTAATTACGACAAACTGCGACTTTATTGACTTTCCATTTACAGCACACACTTCAGAGTGTTATCAATCTTCTCATCTAAGTATCAGAAAGAAAGCAACTGAGTGTATTTCCTGAAAATGTAGAGCTTTAAGCTAGAGCCCGACCGATACTGGATATAGTAAAGAAATTCTGATATCGATATATCGGCCAATATTCTTTTATTCACAGAATATACAAATAAAAGTACAGTTTTTGCAGTGATCCCTGAAATGTGGCTTACAAAAACCGGTGACAAAGGTATGTACCTAATGGAGGCAGGATAGGCCACAGTTAAACAACACTTGATGACATCACTTCATCGGAACAGAAATGTTCGCAGGGAAGTTTATAATTATGAATTACCCAAAGTATGTTTTTCTGCATTATGATCTGCAAAAATAAAGGTTTTCATATTGGTACAAATCAGACAAAATATACACCGATATATCTGTGAAAGGCCAACATCGGCCAGTAAAGCAGTTGGTAAATGAGTGAACATCTGCTGACTGCAGACATTCACCCAGATTTAAAGTCTTCCCCTTGACTACACATACGATCAGTAGAGATCAAAAACTGTCACATATCACCTGCCTACAATATGAAAGTCCATCCAGAGACACACACATGTCACAAGGGCACATCAGTTACACATTAGCTCAGCTATTTGTTCATTGTTTCATTGTCCTGATTTATTGTATCATCCCTGCGCACTCTTCATCTCGTGCCGCATTCGCTGACTGTAGAACAGCTGCAGACACAGTGCGTGAGTTCAAATGGCAGTGATCGCTTTCACATGGTAAGGTGAACATGTTAGTACATGAACTTAGTGCACTCTGAGATCATTGACAAGGAAATATGTGGTCCGTCATCTTGTTAAGGACATTATACAGATTTCATTATTTTTAGAATGACTGGCACAAAGCGGTCACAGCTCTCAAAATATCTTTATACAGTAAGATATGTGACTGAAATAGTTGGTTTCCCGTAAACTGTGGGATCACATGTCCATCATGAAGTGTGCGTATGAAAAGCTGATCAGGAACAACCAACATCTGCAGAAAATATCCTTCATTAATCCTGGTAGCTTTGCTGGAACAGGACTAAACCCCAGTTTGCAGCACGCAGCAGTTCTGTCAATTTGGACGTGAATTCTGCCCTGATGCACGGTATGTGCCAAAGAGGTGGTCCCAGTGGGTGAAGTAGGGGGCGTAGTTCCCACTGTGGAAAATATGGTGGGTTTGGTGGAAGGGAGCTCCTCCCAGACAGGGCAGCAGTCTGTGCAGCGCCCAGGGCAGGTCGTAGCCACAGTGGTCCTCCACTGCCAGCCAGCTGTTAATGAGGTGAAAGATGGCTTCGCTCAGAGGGTGGCAGCCCACCAACCAGGCGCTGCTCAGAGCCAGCAACAGCAGAGACAGGAGCTCGGCCGAACTGGCATCCTGAGCTGATAGAGCGAAGGGGATGCGGTGCTGGTGGTGCAGCTGGTGGATGTTACGGTAGAGCCAAGGAACCCTGATGAGAAACAGATGAAAAGCTGTCTCTAGTTATGCTGTTATTACTGTATCAGAGGATCACAACAGTATTCCCAGAATGGTATAATGTCACTGCATTTGTAGTAGTGGCGTGGGATTTGAAAGACACAAACATTTACCAGGCACAAACGGTTAAAGAAAGACTACAATTCAGCTGCATTATGGGAAATGTAGGATTCACTATTTTAGAGATTGACTTGCAAGGGACTAAAAATCAGGATATCTTGAGCTTTGCTGCATTACTTTTTTTATGTCTGTCTCTAACAAGTGCCCAAACATCCAGGAGCTTCAATACTGAATCACTTGAGTGCACCTTTGAAAACATTGCATTTAAAGGTCCACTTTGTTTCAATCCCAACTCATCAAATACTGACACATTGGGATGCAACCCAACCTATAATCCCAAAGTCAGCAGTATTTGACAAGTTTGAGTCTCACTCCCAACTCAAAAAAAACTGTCGCTTTGTGATTGTAAGACGTGTCGGCAACCATCCCAAAGTGTCGGTTTTTGACAAGTTGGAAATGAGACTCAACGATCTG
The DNA here is from genome assembly GCF_040436345.1 of Pagrus major. Taxonomy (NCBI): domain Eukaryota; kingdom Metazoa; phylum Chordata; class Actinopteri; order Spariformes; family Sparidae; genus Pagrus; species Pagrus major. The sequence goes on along the minus strand of NC_133219.1, from coordinate 13,617,905 downwards.
TTTTTCTTACAAATAGGACCTTTAAATGTGCAATATGTAAGAAAGATAAAATAAAATTATCAACTGAAGTTTAAGAAATGACAGTTTTGACGTTATGTTACATAACGCCGCTCTTTGCCAGCATTCCCTGCTAGGACCCGTCTCAAAACCCTCTCCTCCCGGCCGTCAAAAGCTCCTGTGCTAGTGGTTTCAACACCAACACTCTCCCAGTGATCCAAGCTCCCAGTCCGGACCACTAGCTGCAGTTAGAAGCAGCTGACAGTTTATCTGTTGATATGCTGCCCCCTATTTGTTTACTGTGACCTAAAGTGCAGCATCTGAAGCTGTAACAAGTGATCTATAAAGATGAAGGACGATGAAAGTGGATTCTAAAAAAAGATTGTTTGCCAGTCTTATCCCATTTAAGGTCATTAATCAAAACTGTACCAAGCCAGATGGAACAGATTTGTTTCAGGACCACACAGCTCATCACATCCACCCCTCTGCTCTTCATGAGTTTGATATATGGAGATTAATTTAAACAATGATGATGGACTGTAACTCAGTACATTTACTCAAGTACTGTGCTTCAGTACAATTTCAATTTTCTACTCTATCCTTCCACTCCACTACATTTTGGAGACATATACTGTACTTTTTCCTCCACCACATTATCAGTTACTTTAGTTATTAGTTACTTTGCAGATAACATGATGTATCAGAGCCAAAGTAGCACATTTCAAAATTATTTTAGTTTATCAGTAATCAGGTTAAAAAACACTGATTCTGATAATCAGAAAAAAGTATCATTTACTTTTACTCTTACTTTTGAAACTTATATTCAATATCAGATACTTTAAAACTTTTACTCAAGTATGAGTCATTTGGGGGACTTTCACTTTTACCAAAGTCACATTTTAACCTCATATCTTTACTTTTACTCAAGCATTAGCCTACTTTTGGATACATTTTACAACACTGTTGGTTTAATGAATTAATGAAAATGTAATGTACCTTATAGGCTAATTACAGATGAAATCTGTTATGTGAGGCAGATTAAATACAAGTATCCTATGATATTTCCCTCTTAGGTGTAGGCTACAGAAAATTAAAACACTCCAGCGAAGAACAATTCAGTATATGTGAGCACAGTATTTGAGTAAATTTACTTTACTATTTTCCACCACTGATTAATATGACCTACACTGATAATAAGGGAAATTCATTATTTTAACCTGTTTAGCCTGAGCGAATTTATTTATTTATGCTTTGCCAACTTCATTTACTCAGACCCAGTGACATATAAATATTTCAAGTGTTCCCTTCATTATGACACCTTGACAGTTCATATAGACCTTGTAGTGGCAGAGATACACTCTGTTAATTACAGGCATGTAATTTTCGAGCAGTGACCCAAAATAGAGGCTAGATCTTGACGGTTTAAGTTCACTGGAATGTAAATCTGCAGGGGAACCAGATGATATATAGATAAGATACTGGAGAAATCCAGGTGTTAGGCAGCTTACAGATTGAGTGAAAGATAAGAAAACTAAAACATTATCAAAGCAAAGCAAAGATAGAATGCACAACAGAAGAATAGAAATATAGAATAAAATACTACTGTAAATAAAAATAAAGACTATATACATACGAATATGACCAAGGTGGACAATTTGCACAGGATCATTGCACTCGGAATTGCTATTTATAAGATCAAAATCATAATAATAATAATAATAAACAAGAAAACCAAGTTCAGTCACATCAGAGGTGGATGGATTAGTTCACATCCATCCTCACATAGGTGCACACCGCTCACCTGTGCATGGAGAAGTGCCACAAGAAGAAGAACATGTCAAAGAGCAGAAAACAAGCGACCACCTCCACGAAGAGCCGCCAGCAGGACGGAGCCAGCTCCGGTAACGTGGGGCTCCTCAGCGCCTGGAACAGCGCGGTGGCGGGGAGCACCGTGCTCAGGTATCTATACAGCACCCTCCAGAAACAGTCCGACCACTGCTGCACAGACGGCGGCGGACCCGAGCCCGCGGCGATCCTCCACAGCTGGACCCGCTGACAGACGCCGGCCAGCACGTCCAGCGCGAGGAACGGTGCGCAGAGGAGGACGTGCGTCAGGAAAGCGTAGCACGCGGGCAGGTAGGGGGACAGCAGGACCTCCTCTTGCCCCACTCTCACGAACTCCCACGGCGCCTGCAGGACAAGCGCGTATGCCCCTTCATGCTCTGTGGAGGGGACACTCATCACGGCTCGCACCTCTTCACCACGAGCGAATACATCATCAGCTGTCACAAAACCAGCGCAGCAGTTTTTCCCTGTAAAGCTGAAATCCTCATATAAGTTGCATGTGCCCACTATGAATGGACTCCGAATGAATGTCTCCTGGATGAAGATTGCCATAAATGTTCTCGAAAAAGGCACTTTCGGTGTTTTTCCTTCGCTGCTGCCCCTCTTCTTTCCCTTTCCAAGAGGCGAATCACACTGCAGGATAAGTCTTCTCCCCATGTGGAGGAGGGGCCCCGCGCTTGTGAAAGTATATAAAGTTGATTAAAAGTGTATGTCTGTCTCTCCCACTCCTCTTACATGGAGGCGTTGTGATAGTTAATAGGTGATGTAATCCTCCAGAGAGCAGCGTTAGCCACCTACAATGAGGTGGCAAAAGCTGGAAAAACAGGGGGTTTCTTACACAGAACTGATGGATTAGATGACCAGTTCTTTGAAGCATGATTGTGGTCGGACACATGGATATACCGGGGCTACCTTGGATTTGGACAGTGGAGGGGGTTTCCAGGAAAAAGAGACGTGGTGATAGAACAGGATCAGCTCCAAAACTCACAGAATATGGAAATGATTTGGTGAATACTGATGAAGCTACCTGGTCATCTAGTTCATGATAATAAAGTGCTGTATCATAGGCAGCTGGACTTCTGATGAATCATTCAGAAATAAAAACTGAAACCCTTTAAGGTTTGGGTATTTTCTCTTTCTTCAATAGACAAATGATGAAGCACATTAATGGAATCAAATGAACCATTGGAAATGGTTGTCAATTATTACTGAATTGCTGTAAAACTAAAATCAATTAGGCTATATAATGAGATAAATTATCAAAGTTTTTAAAATGTACGTGGGGTACTGAACCAGGAAACGTGTCCTCCAGAGCCACACCTTCCCTTTGAGTCCGTTGTCTACTCATTGCTACTCTTGCTCATTTAAGATGGAATTTGTGCCACCAAAGTAAGATGCCAGTTAAGATTGATTCATTTGAATTGCCTCAAATAATTGAGACACTGTAAACCTGGGGCCAGACATCAGTCTGTGGGGACTGAAAGGGTCAAAAGGGCAACGTTTTACTGTACTTGTTCTTAATTTCCAGGAAAATAAAAGTGGGAAACAACAATTTGACAGTTATTAAAAGTAAAATAGAGGCTAAAGTAACAAACAGCTTAAGAAGGATAAAGCTTCCAGGCTAAAACTTAACATAAAGGTGGAGGATGATAAAGTACAATCACGATTACTGTGTAGTTTTGCAGAAGCAATTAATAAGGTAATAATACAAAGTCAGAAAATTTTTTTCTTTCTTTCATAACTGAATAAACTAAACAAGCTCTTCTCAGAGGAAAATAAGGTCCCCAGAACACTGTTTGAAGCTAGAAAGGTGGCAGGGTCCGCCAAGTATAAACAAAGTAAAACAGTATGAAACTGTGTTGTCCTATAAGGTCAAAACGAAGAGAGTTTGTTTACTTAGTTTGTTTAGGCATAAAAATAATCAGTCAATAAAGATCTTTCTCTTCTGATCACAATTCGTTCCCCAAAACTACGTAGTGCACCTTTAATATTGCCTTCTCAGTAAGATGCATCACTTTACTAGGAAGTAGGTAAGTCACTTATCTTTTAGGAGCTCTCAGTTTTGAGAATTTTTCCGTGGCTGGTTCTCTGTGAATCATGAATGACTCATGAAGCAACAGGCCAGTGTTTCAATTCCGAAATCTATGATCTATTACATAAAGAGTGATTCATTCTTACAGTAACTCTCACTCTGCTCCCCAGTATCTCATTCATGGATTCCTTGAGTACCTGGGGTCATGGAGGACAGGAAGGTGACCAGAGGTTGTGTTGCTGAGGTCCAGTTTGATGACACCTGAAGCTCCTCTACGTCCTCCTAGATCCCTTCTCTTCACTTCTGTTTTCAAAATGAGGTTTGTTAAATTGAATTGTGATGAGAAATGCAAACTGTAAGGATGCTTTCATTATGGTTTAATTACTCAAAATGACTTCTTATTTTATCCGATATGCATTTATAACTGTTGTTTTAAATGCTACGGGGACAAACATTTAATCCATTACATTGGACTTGCAACATAAGTAAAACATCTTAATGCCAGTGATTTCTCAAAGAATAACCAACAGCACTTTATTGTCACACAACATCTTGATTGCACATTCACAATTGAAATCAGTGCATGAACATTTGCCTTTCAAGTCATTAAGTCTCAATCACTCAGAGAAATTCTTTAAAATGACATCTGGAAGTCATTCTGAGGGCTAACTGGACCGATTTTAGACAACAACAGAGTCACTGTCTGTACAAGCAGTCATAAAAGTTGTATTGAGTTACACAGTTCAGGACTACTGAAGCAATTCTCACTGTGGCACCACGTCTGCTCAACAAATATGTTTAAAAAAATAGCCCCAATCAATGCCTAAACATGCCTGCATACTTTACTCCTCCAATGAATAACAAAATGATTGTTCTTTGGAAAACACTTCATTTGGTCATTACGTCATACTTTTTTTTTTTTTTTTATATATAATTCTGTACTGTGTAACCAAATACATTCCTTTGTTGAGAAAATTCCTCAAACAGTTGCCAACTGACGTGACACAAATTAGACAAAGACCCGCTGTAGTCATCCAAGACAGAACACAGGAAGTCACGCATTACACAGAGTTTGGTTTTTGGTCCTTTTCGGTAAAAACTGACTCATACAAACACATTTGACGTTACCAAGTTTGCTGATATTTCTACAGTGAGTCCCTCAGGATCAACCCATATACTACAGCTCCTAAGATAGCTTCCTGTAGCCGGATCATGTAGCCATAGGCTCAAAGGCAGTTTATGATGATGCATATCCTGTACAGAGTCAGACAGGACATGCATTGAAATGGTTACTGTAAATTATTAAAATTAGCTGAAATGTTCTCCTGATGTCACACGTCTGTAGTTTTGTTATTGAAATGAAATTGTTTTTGTGTCATAAAGCAAGTAAGCTTTTCAAATCGGGCACTCCTAATGCAAAACAGATACTTATAGTTGCACAAATATAGTCTCTCCACTAAAAGTACAGTGTGAAAGTGCTACAAACATATACAGCGAAATGTGGTGCTTCATAAAGTTGCAGAAATTAAATTACAGGTCCAGTGTGTAGGATTTAATAGTATCTAGCAGTGATTAATCAATATACCTCCACTCATCGTTCCCTATGGTCACCAATAAAAAAACCCCACAAAATGAAAAAGTGTCTCTCTAGAGCCAGTGTTTAGTTTGTCCTTTCTGGGCTACTGTAGAAACAGAAGAGGACTGGCACCCTCTTTACATATAAAATGCTCATTCTAAGGTAATGAGGACACAACAATTTTAATTTCCCGGTGATTAAACACTAATCAAAACATATTTTGTGAACATCATATTCCATTTAATGCAAATAGATCCCGCTAAATCCAACAAACTGGACCTTTAATATTCAACAGATCCCCTGTGGTCAAGTAATAATTTTACAAAAACATACAAAACGCAAACAAATGGAGCGATGATATTACATCTGACAGGCAGCAGCTACCACACAGTACATTCATCACCCCTCCGTTCTGTCTGCAGTCACATATCTGCTCAGGGCCCGTATTTTTCAAGCAGGGTTAGAAATCACGGCTTCCCATCCTCAGAGTGAAACATATTTGGTCCGTCTTTCAGCAGAGGATTATAGACATTTTATTAACTTTCTTAATTCTGTCAAGTCATTCTAAGTCTTTCAGGATTTAGCAGAGCTTCCATGCACTGGACTTGTATACAGAACATGTCTGAAAATAACACTCTGGCTTCAAAAAGATTTACTTAAGATTAAAAAGGTATTTTTTCCTGGGATTGCTCCATTCACAACAATTGACCGTTGGCTAAACCCCTCCATTTAACAGCCATTGTCCTAAAGTAGTGTATATTACACTGTAGAAAGAATGAAACTCTGCATTTACAAAGTTTAAAGGATGGCATTTTTAAAAAACTGAAAACACAAGAGCAAAAGTGTCAGGAATTAATAAATCTTTGCTAAGTTGATCTGTGCTAACCTTAGTCTACTAATGCTAGGTTACAGTAATAAACTAGCATTACTTCCAAGACCAGTAGTTAGCATTTTAATAACTACTTTACTTTGTGAGATTACAAGTTAGGGGTGGGCCGTGACGCCATCAGTGAGTTTAGGCAAACTTAAGCTCTCTGTACTGGAAAACTAACTTGACCTGATGGTTATCACCGCAAATCGGTAAATGAGCCATGCAAGAATGGAAAACTTGACAGGCAAAGCACCAGGGGACAGGGGTTAATGAACAGTCAAGTTCAACAGTCAAATGGAACAAAGACATCGGCTAAAACAACTGCGATTTGAGTTGCTCATCACTGTGATTTAATTCATTGCACCTGAATGATCAGAACTTTCTAATTTTGCTATCACTGCTTCAAATGCTCAATGAGGAAAATGCATGTAAATTAATAGTATGAATACATAAATATTATGGATCAGTGATCCTTGTTGCTGTGGCTGAATGGACTGAGCACACGTGATGCACAGAAAATAAGAGCTGAACAGCAGCAGGGCCGCTTCCTTTAACTTATTGTTTTGGCTAAATGGCAGTTTTAAGGGGGCTTACTTTACACCCACAGGAGATGCTATTTTAGCAAGTTATTACAGCTGTGAGGTAGGAGAATTTTACAGTCAAACGTTCAATGTGATTTCTAGAAGTGATTCAGAGGTGTTTGAGAAATACAGGCCCTGGTCAGCAGAGCTTCTCTGGGCCAGAGGGAGAACCTGCCAGTCAGCCACTATGTGGGCCAGGCTCAAGCCCTCCAGCAGATAGTCCTCCACCCCTGGATGCTCCTGTGTGTTCCATTACTTTCCTTGCTAATCCAGGTCCAACATCTGCTCACCAACAATGTCCATGGCTGCAGAGGCCTTAATAGAGCTCCCTGCAGAGCCAGAGTCCACAAACATCTGGGGTATGTCGTTCCCAAAATAGATTTTGCTGTTGGCTGCGATGGCCTTGAACTTCATTAGCTGCAGGTACTCTGGTGTTAACTTCATCTGCAAGAGAGGCAACAGAACTCAGATTACAAAAGAAGATGGGCTTTAAGGTGCCTATTTGTCCTGGCTAATGTTGGATGTGTGTGTCTGTCATCTCTTTACCTTATTTGCCTCTGCAATTCTCTGTGACGTGTAGAATTCTGCATCTGCCTTGGCTTTCTGCCGGGCCAGGAAAGCACCATCTATAAGACAGACGAAAACCACTGTTAGAGTCCACAGCAGCAGGTCATTTACAAAAAAAACCTCTAATGAGCATGAGCGCTCAGAGAGGAAGGACACTGCCGTAAATACTGGAATTGGAGTTCCATGTAAACAGCCCCTTACAGCATATATTCTTTGAAGCCACATCTTGATGTTTTTACGGTGTTCAGTGCATGTTTTACTCTTTCTTCTAAGAAATCACACATCATGAATGAGCACAGGTGAAACTCAACATACAGATGGTGGCTGTTTCATAACCGCTTGTCCTCATCAGTGAGTCAGCATGTACAAGAACAGGAGTGAGGAATTGGCACACCTTCACAGCATGCAGGGATTAGTCATGCTATAACACGCCTTCATGTCTGCTGTGAAAAGGCCTATTGAGGGAAAAAAGTCTCTTTAAGCTTTAGTGTATATATAAATATATACCGTATAATTGAATCTAAGTCAAAGACTGAGCCTTTCCAGAACACAAAGTTACATTTACTCACACACTTTACAAAAGTACTGTATACTTTTGAGGCGAATATTCTACTTTTCACTCCTCTACATTTAATCTGACAGCTCTAGTTACCTAGTTTTTTTTCAGTTTTTTTTTTCAGATAAAGATTTTACATAAAGCTTATACAATAAAATGCTTTATTAAAGCTGCTGTAAGCATAGTTGTCGTTTTAGCTACAGTCCTGTCAGTTTTGAAGTGAGCAACCCCCTCCCTCCTCTCTGCACCACGTGAACGTGCAGCGGGTGATCATCAGACAGCAGCAAACAGGAGGATCCTGCTCTCCCCGCGTATTCCCAAGCAGACAGGACCGCCTCTTTATGGAGTTCTCTGTCCTGATTGGATAAAGCGGGCAGAGATACCAGAACATTTCTTTTCTCTTTAACTGCATGAGTTGGAGTACAGAGCTATTTAAAGCTTACCTCAATACAAATATCTCACTTACAGCAGCTTTAAGATCAAACCAGTGGTTCTCGTCCTTGTTGGTTTGTGACCCCTTACACAAAGCAGCGTCTTACTTTTCCTTTTCCATGTAGCGTTTACATTATTTTCTATTTGTACATCCTGAATCGCTCCGAAAATGGAATAATATTAGGAAACTATATAATAATGTTTTAGTTACTTTAACTTTTGATACTATAAGAATATTTTGGTGACAGCCCTTCTTTACTTTTCTTTAAGTGGGATTCGTAATGGAGTATTTTTACGTTGTTGTATTGGTAGTTTTACTGGATACAGACCTTCGATTTGAGAGATCCTTTTTTCAGTTTCCTTCTCCATGACTTTCTGTCCAAACTTGATCTCTGCCACTTGTGCCACTTTCTCAGCCTCTGAAAAACAAAGAAACATTTCCGAATTTCCAACCTGTAGTGAGTTTAATGTCCCTGAATGACAAACTTGAACCATGATTGTTTGATTTGTCCTTTCTCACCTATGACAGCTTTGATCCTCTCTGTCTCTGCCTCCTTCTCCACAACCTTCTGTGTCTGTTGAGAGATCAGCAGCTTCGTCTTCTCGCTCTCCCTGCAGACATAAACACATTTCATTAAAGGCTCTACACAACCACACAGGTGTTTTCACCATTTTCACTGATAAAGACCTCTCCTTGGGACTGTGTGGGTGTGTACGGAGAAGGCCTGATTGACATATTCCTAATTCTCATATAAACATTGTTTGGGTGGAATATTCTCCATCCATCCTAAGAAGCCTTATTACCTCAGTCAACGAGGTTATGTTTTTACCTGTAATCGTTTGTTGGTTGATTTGTCAGCAGAATTACACAAGACTACTTTACTGATTTTTACAAAACTTGGGTGGAGGATGGGTCACATCCAAGAATAGACCCCTTTGACTTTTGGTGTGGATCCAGATGGAGGGACAGATCCAGGAATTTCTTTATTTTTTATTAAATGTTTTAAAATGTATTTTATTTTATTTTTTACACACACTGCAACATAGGTCATATTCTGACATTTTTGTTAATTTCTCAGGGAATAATGCATGGATCTTGAAAAAAATCATGCATATTTAGGTGGCTGGTATCTGCATGTCTGATACATATCCTAATTAAAGTCTGGATCTAGCAGAGGGTAGTCTTTTTTCAACCGCTATACTATAAAACACAGGGATAGAAACCTGAGCTACCATCAATGTGTGGCTGAGATGATGGGGATTCAGATAGGTACCTAAAGTGAATAGGTTTGATGAATTAAAACCTACTTAGTGGAGGTATGCACTCTACTGAGGGCCATTCTAGTTATTATTGAAGTAGGGCTGAGGTAGTCTTTTAATTACAAGTCAGTGCTGCTATTGTGATTTTCAACAAGACACTAATGTTGTGTTCATGGCATGTAGGCTGGAGGGTAGTGATGTAAAAGATGTTTATGACTTGTGAGTGTTCGTGCCATTTTACAGTTGGGAGGAAAATTGCATGAGCTTGCATATGAAATCAACACAGCATTTGTCCCAAGCACTACACCCTCAGGATTTAAGTGACATCACAGGCATGATATGGACGGAGGCATTTTCTTTATTGATGTTCAGAACCATATAATTAAAAGCTGGGCATTGTGTTTACTGCTATACACATGTAAACTTCTTCTAGCAGCTTTTCTTCTTCTTTTAAAAAAAGAGAAAAAGTAATTCCCAGAAGAAACGTCACAATTTCAGATTTACGGAAAGTGCACAGAAAGAGCTCAAATGTCAAGAGACAGCCTGCAAGCACTGGCTGGTTTCAGTGAGACCGCACAGAGACCTGGCAAATGTCTGAGTCAGTGAGGAGAAACCACTAGGACATGGTCTAAAACCTCAAGACTTCAAATCCCAAGCTCCCAATTGAGTGTATGAATCCTGTTTCATCATGGAAACATAGACCAAAATGCTCGGCCTACGCATTTAATTGTGGATTTGCATTTGGACAATTTGGAAAATATCCTGTTAGGAAATTAACCTTATCAATCGTGGTCTAAAGCCTGTTCATCTCTCTGGAAATCCCTCTAATGCCGTGATTCCATGTCTTTCACAGACGGAGGATTATTTCCATGGCAAGGACCATCTTTGATCATGTTTTAACTGCTGAGACCTGTTTACGTTACTCGCGTCCAGTCGGTTAAGCAACACAAATACACAAACTGTTTCACAGGCTGTAAAAACAACAGAGTTTAAACAGATCCTGAACCACACATCATTGTGTCGTTCAGGATTGTCCATTTCAAAATTGTCAAAATTGTCCATTTCAAAATTAATTAATCATGATGTAGTTCTGCAAAATCTCTAAAACTTCTAACATTGGAAACTGGTAACAACTTCTGTAGCTGACTGCTCCTGATGCTGGACTTGATTAACTGTAAGTGATGTCACTGCCCCCCCAGACATCAGCAGCTGGTGAGTAAATGTTACCATAACCACAAGAATGATCTTCAAACGTAAGGCCCAGGATGTTAAAAATGAGAAAACAAAAACTTCCCCTCTGTAGGAGAACAGACTTAAATGAGTAACTTGAGGGAAATGAAGAAAGAAACACGTAACAGCCCTGTGAATGCTTTGCATATCCTACAGCTGAAGAGAAGTCATGCTGATGCCTCACATAAAGTGCTGGGAGACATTAGTGGGAAGCGAGCTCCTTTTCTGCAACACACTGCTGAGTAACTACAGTACAATCAGGGCTGCAAGTACGATAACAATATCATACTGGACAGATATTGTGACTGCGATATGACTCACCATTAGTGGAAATGATCACTTCTTCATCACAATTTTAACTTTCGCTGGAAAAACTATAAAAATCATCATGACGTGACATTTATCTAAGTCTCTATCAAATATACATTTTATCTCACATCTGGGGTGTACACACACAATGGGGCCTGAAAGAGGCGTACGCCACTTCCTACGCAATAGTTGTGATCTATAAAAACAAACTTGACGAGGATTTGCGCACCTGTAAGCAAACTCTGACCCATGCGTACAGACATTTTGGAGGCAGGGGGAATTGGCGACACAAATGGCCAGGCAGTGAATTGAAGCAGATTGTAGAAATTAAAGGTGAGAGGCATTATTGTAGTGAAGTATAACTATTCAATAAACACCTTTTAAATGTAAACGATATCAGCCAACTCTAATCTGAAATCATATTTCCTCAGCGCTGTCCCACCATCACATTCCCACCCCCAGAGCGCAGCGGAGAGGGCTGGACTGTAGACAACACTGATCGTCGCGATTATTTTGGCAAGTGGATCAGTGAGTCAAGCCTCAAAAAATATTGCAATATTATTCTAAGGCCCTATAACTCAGCCCTGTAACATCCATACAGGGTTAGTAGTATTCAGTTGTTAAAAATAATAATTAAATGCAAATTCTGTCCCTTGTCTGACTTTAAGACTTCTATTTCCACAGCTGCTGATGCCTCATGGTGCTTCTATGAGCCTTTCAACAATTTACTCTAAGTCCTCAATTTCCTCTTCCTATTACAGTTGCTGTGACTGAGCATAAGCTGACTCAACAAGCCAAAGCTGGATGTTCCCAGACTGACATGAACCAGAGTCTCCCATCATTTAAAGGACTTGGCAGGGGGAGAAGAACCAACATCAGGTCCATCCATTTGGGAGTGAAAATAAATACAACAACAGAGGCTTCAGGGATCAGTGACCATTCCTTGTTGGTCAAAAAAAACAAACTTACATGAGCTCATAGTTCCGTCGAATGCTCTCTGGGATATTGGGTTTAGTGACACGGACCGCCTGCAGACAAACAATGAAAGAGAAAGTAACAATTGACTCTGTGAAGAAGGCAGATAAAGACAGCGGAGTATAATATGAAACATGACTGTTAAAAAAATATTTTCACCACCAGGGGACTAATCTAAGTAAAGCAGTTGGAGAGGAGCCCAGAGACAAGGAGTCCTATTGAAAGACCCTCTGAACTGTGAGATTACTGGTTTCTCAGAAAGAGCTGCAATTGTTTTTTTTTTTTACTGTTTCTAGAGAATTACAGGAAAGACACAGCCACAGTATTAAAGCCCAGTGGAGTGTTCAACACGATCAAATGAAATGTGTGTCCCTGTGGGCGTGAGGGGGGGGCAAGAGGGTGGAAACCACTTAAGGCTTCTTTTAAGTAAGCCATATTTCTGAAAAAAAAAAAAAAAAAGATGTCTTGTCTTGTTATGATAAATGCTTCAGGAGGGAGTTTTATGAGGGCTGCGAAAGTCGAAACATGCTGCACACTGAAGAAAGACTTTTATCAAGGTTTCTGTCCACGGCTTTTTATTAGGTTGACATTACGGTTTATTACTTCAATACACTGGTTCTGTGCTGCAATCCAATCTGAGTTCAGATGTCTTTTTTGTCAGAAAGACAAAAGTAGTTTGCAGACAGTTGGCTTTCAAACACCATGTCAGATAAGATGAGGTGCAGTTGCCAAGTTCCAAGAACTATGGTCTGGTGTGTAGCTTTCAGCTTAGATTGTGTTGTTACATTTCAGTGTGCTGTAATGGATACATCCATCAAACATCTCTCAAAAAGATACACATCAAATGTCACAAAACGGTCCGGGGCATGCTGGTGGCGATCACAAACTGAGCCCTCTCAGGTTTGTTAACATGCAACAAAGCTCCCTGGCCTCCCCTCATTTCCTGTAATCTCTCTACTGTCAACACTGTAATAAAGGCATGAAAAAAAAAAATACACAAAAGTACTTAACCATGAGTTAATTCAACAGAGCTGGGTGATTTAAGGTAGGCCCTTCCTTCACTCATCACTGAAGTGCACTAACCCATCACTTTGTTGGCTCTGTGGCAGTCTTGATGGCGCCAGCACAGAATGCAACATGACTCAGTTTATCTTGACTGCAGCCTTCCAGCTGGTCTTACTGTACCTGTATGATAAGTCCAGGTGCCATGTTTGTTAAATCCTCTTGTAGCGTCAACTTCAGGTTTTCATCGATTTGGTCTGTGGAGGTAAAGTCACAAAGGAGGAGGAGGAGGGTGGGTGAGCTTAGTGGACGGAAACATTTCATGTCGGATTAGACATCTGATACAATGTGGAGTATAAATGGAAAATAATACTACACTCCTTTCACACTGGACAAATAACCCACTAACATCTGGCTTTTGTCTTCAGCGGGAAATACCAAAATTTTCATTAATTCTCTGGTAAAATGACTCATCACAGGTGTTTGCCGGCTCCAGTTCTGCTCTGCAGTGATGGAAACACAACAACAACACCTGGGTGGACGCACTAATTTTCGCCCGTTTTCTTGCTCAATGCTATTACGTGCGATGAAGTTTAAGACGTTGTTGCATAAATACGTTTCCATCCGTCCGTTGAAGCAGTGTACAACATTGTTCAAAAAGCGTCAAGTTTGAAAGAGAGACTTAAGTAAAAACTATAAGAAATAACCACTGAAACATGGGCGTCACTGGCCTCCATGCTGCTTTGTACTGTTCCCTGTTGTCTGGCGTGTTTGTGACATCAAATACAAGAAGAAAAGAAAAGAAAGGCAAAATCGTCTCCTGGCAATTGGAAAGGATTCAATTGTTTATTTTAGTGGGTTTGCCTTTGCTAATTTTGGTTTAAAAATTGTATTATTGATATTTAGTCGAATTATCTGTGCCACAGTAGTGCACAACATATCACATCATCTCACACAATAACTGGTTTAAAATATAATCAGTTATCAGTGCTGGATCAATATCAAAAATGTACTTCTTAAGGAAGTGGTCTGCTTTTATCCAAAACATAGTTTACTTCCTGGTTATGCAGCCCACAAACCATGTGATGACGTCACAGATTTTTAAGTAACTTTTCTTTCTTTCACCATGAGAAGGGATAGGTACCAAAAACTGATTTTTAAGATGAAGTAGACAATTCTAGACAAAGACAGTCGGATTATTGAGTCTCATTCCAAGGTCGCCAAGTACTGGCGCTTTGAGTTGGGCCCCTGGATGCTGGGAAAGGTTGGAAATGAGACTCAATAATCAACAATGTTTCTCAAGAATTGTGTACTTGAACTTTAAATAAATAACAGCTTTTCGTAAGAAATGAAATGCAGATGTGTTGCATCAGTAGACACCATTTACTTGAAGTCAATTGAACCAAGCGAGAAGGAACTTTTGATTTGTTGACTCCAAACAAACATGTTACTCTTCTTCTACTGATGATGCATGTATACAATCTAAGTGTCTCACTATTACCTCATGGTTGTGTTTATGTTCTATAGACTGTGGTTAGACAGACAGGTGGTAACATTCACAAGTGTGGGTTCAATTTAGCAAAGGGAATAAAACCAGTCCATATGCACTACCGCTGTTGTGTTGTATAATATATTGGGGTAGTGGAAACCTAATAAGACATGCCATAAATGTAAGTTGTTTTGAACCCTCAGCTGTAGGTTGACTACCTGCTGTTGATGCAGATCAAGAGATGACATGTTTCAAATTAGTAGTTATTTAGCACCCGGTCTGCAGCCCACCATACTTACCAAACAAGCCGATGTAAACCTCCTGCAGCGAGTGAACGCTGCAGAACTGATTGAGCTCATGGTGAACCTTGTTGAATATCAAAGCTTTGTCGTAGTCTGCTGTGAAGTTCCTCACGATGTCGTACACTGCAGGGAGAGAAACACAGGCACATATGACAATGAACATAGAACACACACATACTTGGCTGAGCTGGAGCAGCTGCAACAAAATACTGTCAAATGTGTCTGTCAGTGCCAAGTTATCTCCAGATGTAGAGAGCAATAAACAGGGAGTTTAGGATAAATACACTGTTTGATGTTCTTGGCCTGCTGAACACTGGTGAGTTTACCTGCTGTTGGAACGAGGTAGTTCACCACTTCTATGCGGTCAAAGTAAATCATCACTCCTCCACTGAAAGAAAGAAAACACGTGAAATGAACTGTCTGACAGACAAAACACAAGAGAAAGTGGACTGTATGTTCAGTTTGAGCTGATGGATCTCCAGCAGTGTTGTTATAATACTCGATCCAGTGTGTTGTGTGGGAGTGTGTAGGGTAGAAGATGAATGCTCTGTGTTATGAATCAGGACAGCACATCTGATACTACTTAAACAAACAGCAGACCTACCTTGTGCCGCATGGTACGTTCTTCACCTCGTCTGTCTGCAGCGTCGTCTGCCAGACAAAAACAAAGAGTCATCGTGACGACATCATTATAAAAACAACAGAAACACAGTGGTAGGACTGGGAGTAGATCCATCAACACAGAATGAACTCAGATATACCATAGATTAAATGAGAAAAACCTGGATTTAGCTGTACATTCAGGATACATGCAGTTACAGGAAGTCCTGGTCAGTATCATGAAAAGCAATACAACACCAATAAGAGCTGAATCAACATGTCTATGTCACATTATAACCTTCCCAAAGTACTTCAGGCTTTTGTACTGGATTCTCAGGTTTGTCCTCAAACTTTAGAGGTGTGCTAAGAGAGAAAAAAAAAATCTATTCAAGGTTCAGGTTTCAAGCCGATTAATTTCCCTTCCTGGAGCAGCAGAGAAGTGCACACGCATCATGATTAAGGATAGACCGATTATTGGCCTGGCTGTTTATGGGGGCAAATATTCATCATTTTCCGATTATCGGTATCACTGATTTTTCTGTCCGATTGACGATAAAATAAATTATTTGAAAAACGTGCTATTTTGGCTCTGATGCAGCATCCTCTCTCTGTCTGTAGTCACTCAATGTCCCACAGATCCACAACACTATCTGACTGGTCACATGTCACAAGTAGTAGCCACTCAACAAGCTCAATCTGCAAAGTGACTAGTAACTAAAGTTATGTGAATAAAACTGACTTCACTTGACTCACCTGAACAGACTTGTAGGTCGTGATGAATGGAAGCATGAGATGGAAGCCAGGGCTGCTGGTGGTGGTCAGGAGAGCCCCTCCTCTGTGTCACACACACACACACACACACACACACACACACACACACACACACACACACACACAGAGTTGATCATTACATCTTAGACTCAGCTTCAGCACAGAATAAAACTTTTGGGTTTATTTTAGTTTGTAATAAAGAAAAAACTATTCTGACTCATTGTGGTTGGATCAATTTCGATCACAGATTTGAGTTGAAGCCCCAAACTGGGATTATAGGAATGCAACTGACGATTATTTTTATTATTGCTTAATCTGTTGATTATTTTCTCAATTAACTGATTAGTTGTTTGGTCTTTGAAATGTCAGAAAATTGCCAGCTGTAGATTATTTGTTGTTTTGTCCACAGCCCAAACATATTCAGTCAAAGAGGTGTAAAAACACAGAAGATGTTCACATCTATGAAGCTGGAATCAGAGAATGACTCAAACCAATAAATCGATTATCAAAACAGCTGACAACTGTTGATTGATTGATGAATCGTTGCAGCTCTATTGGGGTAGCCTTTATTTCAGAGACAGAAAGGAACAGTCATGGTGTTTAAGTCAATGTTAGCAGTTAGATTCTGGTGCTTTTGTTGTTTATTACTCTTTTACTGATGGCAAGTCCAGACATCACCTCCTCAGTTTCACACACACATAGGCAACTCATTCTTCGGGGTTAAAGATAAAGATCTTTCACAGACGAATATCCTCAGACGACCAGAAAAGATGTAAGAATCAACCTTTGATTCTAGCTAAAAAAACCATGACTACAGTCTTACTCAGAGACAGCTCATCATTTTCTTAAAGAGCCACACTGAAGCAGTCAATGGTTGATTTTATCTTGTCTGTTCGTTTCAGTTTCACAGTGGAGCAGTTTAACACTAATGTCTCTGACTGGCACAAGATAAAAAACAAGAACTCGTGCTGCTCGCTCACCTGTAGTAAACTCCAGTGTGTCCCTCGTCGATCTTGTGCACAGAAGCTAAGAGCGCTGCTCCTCCAAGAGCAGCAATTATTGAGAATATGGCCCCCCACTGTGCCATCCTGGCAGAGAGACAAGGAATGACAGCATGTGAAAACAGGCAGAAAGGAACAGAGTTACACAATATCCTGCCTTAAATTACAATCCAAGGCTCCAAACTACAAGTACAAATAAACTCTGTCTGTCCATTTAGTCAGCAGCTTGTGTAGTGCTGTAGTAACATGTTGGAGTTGGCTTCTGGCTCACTGGTTTATCTCCTCTCAGCTCAGGCTTAGCCAGGCATCAGCTGGGACTCAGTGACCTTGTCAACTTAAAGAGGATTGAGGCTAAAGTGCGAAAGCATAGTAACCTCTTGTCATATATAAAATAAATCAACCAGTGGCTTAAATAACATATCTGCAGTCACCTCTTTATGACAAAGTTTATTTTAGCCAGTTGAAGCTGACAGAGTTGGATGAGGAGCCGCCTCAGCTTTGGTTAGTAGGATTTACAAAGATACAATCTGGTGACCTTGCTGGCTCAGTGCTGGTCTTGTCTCAGAGTCATGGTGTTAATACAGCAGTGTTTTCTCATCTAAATTTTCCTTTCTTTCACTTTCATTTCACTTTGCTCTCTGCAGGACACTGCTGTGAAACTTTCTGTTTTGAAGCTGGTCATGGTTTCCAAGGAAGTGATTCTTAATTTCAATGGAAATGAACAAATATAATAGTATACTTGACTGTTACACCTCGACAACAACACGTTAGATAATGTGTAATAAAGCTGTGCATTTTATTGACATCCGGCATGGACAAACCGGAAGGAGGAGGGGATCCTCAGATTATGTTAATGTGTAAAATGTCGTTGCAAAGACAGAAAACTCCCATAACGTTAGAAAGGATCTTCCAGCAATTTCGGCATTTAAGCTAAATAATCGACCTACAAAACCTTTCTGAATGAAAAACTTCTCGAAAAGTGGCTTCCTCTGCTTCCTCCGCTTCACGGAAACGGCTAATTTAACTAGCACAAACATACAGCAGCTCAATGTTAACATTTTAAAGAAATAAACACAGTTTCAGGTGGCACATGTATGCCGAATAGAAGGGCTTGATCTAAAGATTTGTATACAGCCATAAAGTAAAAGAAATATGACGAGTATGTGTGACTTATTAGAAAGTCAACTTAAAATATCGAAGCATTTGAACTGTATTTGGTTAAGGGGGCTCCGGAGCTAACTCTGATAGCACAACGTCAAGCCACTATATCATTGCTGTCTCAAACAGAGGGAGCCTCTTACAACTGTAGATCGGCTAAAGAGTACTATAAGTAATCTAGATGTCTCGATGTGGTTACATTTTACTGTTCATGTCAAAGCACAAGGCCAAATACTCATGAACCTTTGCTAATGTTGCAAGTTAGCATCACAATCTGAGCACGCTTTAATCTGCTTTTGACACCCTACTCTCATATTAAATAAAACCGGAGAGCGCAGAGACATTTTTTAAATAGAAAGTAACATATGTTCTTATTATTCGGCGGGTCTTACCTGTAATTTCGTCCGAGAGGACAACAACTGCAGATAAGAAACAGGCACTTCAGGCACCTGCTGCTACCTTCTTCTTCTTCGTTACAGTTTCACTATTCGGCTTCAAATTGCGTCATTAGCGCCCCCAGTGGACGGAGTGGGTGGACCAGGATCTTATTTGCTCGTTGGCAACAGCTTGAGCTGCTTCAGAAATATAGAAGCAAATAAGATACACTTGTTTATCTGAAATGTATTTAAGTATTTATACTTCTTAAAATCAGAAAGGAAAAAATTAGACCTTCAAGTTCACCAAGCCTGTATGACTCTGGAGTGGGGGAAGATTCAAGATGTTTATTGTCACTCCAGTTGTACAAGTACACATAAAATTCTTATGCTTAGAGACTCCACTACAGAAATGGTCAATAGTAAATTAGTAAATAAAATGTATATAAGAAATAAGAATAAAACAATAAGAAATAAATCAAAAACAGAGTATACATAATACAGATATGGACAGCAGGGATGAGGTGCATGTGTATATATGTCAATAACCCCCCAGCAACAAGATGCAAATGTGAAAACTCCACACACTTGCTTTCCACGACAAGGCCCCTGGATGTCTGCAGGTGAAGTAGAAAAAGCTCATACAATAGAGACAAGGCTGAAAACAAAATTTAATAAGTTGAAGGGGCACTGTGTAGTTTTGGAGGAGAAATTCAAAGTCAGTATTTTAATGTTTACAATATTAATGAGGCAGTAATACAAACTATTTATTTTTTCCATGACTGAATAAACAAGCAGTTCTCAGAGGAAAATAAATTTCCCAGAACACTGTTTAAAGCTAGAAAGGTAAAAGTACACAGTAAAACAGTATGAAACTGTGTTGTCCTTTAAGGTCAGTTTGTTTATTTAGTTTATCAGTCATGAAAACAAAGAGAGTTTGTTTATTTAGTTTGTTTAGGCATTAACAAAAAAATCAGACAATGAAGATCTTTCTCTTCTGATTAAAATGTCTACCCCAAAGTGACATCATGCACATTTAAGCACAATATATGAATAAACTGCAAACCAAATTAAATCTGTCTTAAGGCATTTGTAAACTGAGGGCTGGAAGCTTACAGAAGCATTAAAAAAGTCTAAAGACTTCCAGTAACAGTCTGTCATAACTGAGCTACTATTGTACTGTTTGTACTTCCAATAAAAATAAAAAACAGCATATTTTGTCCACAAGGTCAAGGATACACACTCTTGGGGCTGACCATTAACAGCCCTGTCCCTGGTACCGGTCCAGGGGATCTTGTTGCATTTCACTTTTTGTCTCTCTTCCCATTTCCTGTCTTTTCTCTGCTGCTTCTTTCAATTAAATATGCAAAATGATCTCCCCCGAAAAGGACACACACTCCTTGACTTAATTTTCCTTCCTTTTTTTCCATTTTCACAACACTCCTTGAAGCTGTTCATAGTCTGCCTGCGAAGGGTGTTTCTGTTGCTTCTAGTTACAAGGTTTCCTTTACTTTACCATTCACCTCATTGCCCTCATACAACTATGAGCCTGAACCCATAAAAACTGAGCTGGAAGTCTTGTGTTAATGAGCCTTCATAGCATTTGCATCCCTGGTATTTCACTGTGTGGCCTTTTTTTGTGATGGAGGTAATTTTACACTTGAGTCACAACAATTTATGATAGCATCTTCTGTCAATTATGACGGCATTACAATTATTTTTTTTATTTTTTATTTATTTATTATTATTTTATTTTTTATTTCACTTTCATTTTACCAAGAAGTCCTACTCAAATTAAGATCTATTAAACAAAAGAGATGTAAAGTAAAGATGTAAAACATGAAATACAAAAATTGACTATTCAAATATAGTGGCCTCTCAAGAAAAACAACCACACACCTTCTTAACCACATTACTAAGACTTTTAAAATCATCAATAGACATAAATGTGTGTAATTCTGTTGTATGTACCGTTAAATTATCAAAATCATTTTTAACTTCTACTTCAGGTATTTTAAATGCAAAACAAAACTGTGGTTCCAATATGAACAGCAGATGGCGACAGAGACCGGCTGAAAGACACGCTGCTTAATTTTCATGAAAAAACTGCAGGAAAGGCTCCATTATCCTACTGCCTCAGTCTGCCATGATTTTAACAATGTAGCATTCTGGAGACTTTCACTGCCGATTTCTTTTTATTTCTTAAAATGTACATCAATTTGCATTGGATACCACTGGCTGTTGGCAGAATCCCCGAACAGAAAGTTAGACATTTATTAAAGAAAATTGGGCCGATCTACTAATTTAAAAGGTCAATCACTCACAAACTTTAAAAAAAAAAGTCAATTTGTTTCATCTTCAATCGGAAACGAGCCACTGGAAGTGACACACAACTAAGGGTCTTGACACTGAAATGGCTGTGGCTCTTTATTTTTAGACGTTGGCCTCTTGAGAAATTTACAAAGGACCAGAGCTAACCCCTAGGTGCTGCAGTGGCAGCTCTGTGCCGTGCATTTTAAACAGGGAGGGGAGGGGGGGTGGAGGGGAAAGGGAACAACAGAGCAAGGGAAAAGAAGTTTGTCAGAGTTCATTAAGTATCAAGGGAACATCGCTGGAACTGGCAGCGTAAGCCGCGCCGGGGCCCTAGTGCCATTAATCACGACTGACAAGAAACCAGGGGCCGAGGGAGGAGGTGGTGGGGGTGGAGGGGAGGGGAGGCAGGCCAGCTCTGCCAGAGTCTCTGGTACTGATTATAGAAAGGGGTCCAGGCAGTCCGGGCCAGGGGTGTTGAAGGTAAAACACACCACAGTCAAGGCTATAAAGTTCAGGTACCTTCACACAGATCACACTCACATGATCAGATAGACTGGAGACATGTAACTCCAGGCTTTGAACACATGACAGGGTAATTGCAGAAAGAGTGAAATATTTAGGTTTGAGAGGAGAAGTATAGTGCGGTGTGGTTGGATCTCTCCCTTTGTGTATTCCACCCTCTCCCCCTCATTTATATGAGCTGAGCCTCTGGCTTAATAGCATGCAGGAGGAAGAGAGTGGAAGTGCAGCAGTAACAGAGTGTCGGCCATATATCTCTGTCGGCCTGCCTTATTTTCTCTCCGCACCCCCAGAAATTTCGTGGTTGCTGGCCACACTGCTGCCACCCTGGAAGAAGAAATAAATGGGAGAGAGAAAGAGAGGGGAGAGAAGAAAGAGGAGAGCTCGTGACTCGTGAAGATGGAGGCCTCTGTTAAGTGCTGTGCTTGAAAGCCCGTCCGGCCTCATTAGCTGTCAGTTGTAACAATACTGAGCTGGCAGCGAAGACTGCTCCCAGTCTCGGTGCCATAAATCACAGGCTGACAGGGCCCTGACAGGGCTGGGAACCAACACACATGCAAGACTTGCTTGCTTTCTGTTCCCTTTTCTTTCTCTTCTCTCCCTCTTTTTCCACTGCTCACTCTTTTTCTGTCTTTATCTTCCATTCCCCCTCTCTCTCTCTGTCAGTACCACTCCCCTTCTCTCCCTCTCCCCTGTCTTTCTTTTATCTGTCTCTCTCCCTCTCTTTCACACACACTTATTACACATTGCAGCATGTCAGCAGACACATGTGCTCACACACTCGCCTTTTGCAGCACTTTTTTGGATTGGGGGGGCGCCCTCTACATAAGTGTGTTTGACAGACCGGGTTTGGAAAAGTCTGTAATTCTTTGATGGATGAGATGTGTTCACAGGTTCTCTGTGTGCATGTACATTTCTAGTTTGTGCTTCCTTCTTACTCTTGGTTTGTCCAACAATTCACTCGCATACATGGCCATAGTAACATCCTCTATATGTATGATCATGGAGGAATAGAAAAGTATTCTGTTGTTAAATGATTAGTGGGTGAAATCCTGTTAAAATGCTTGAAATTGTTAAAACTGGACAGGTAGAGATTTTACTAAAAAATATTGTGCCCATATCAGCTCCAATGATAAGTTGGTGAAACTGAGCCTTGTTCTCCCATCGAAGAAATATCTAAGATTTTGGAAAATCCACTTATTCACTCTTTTGCCAAAAGTAAGATATGAAGATTGATACCACGCTCATATTTCCAAATAAGCACATGTAACTAGAGCCTGCAGGCAGTTAGCTTATCTTAGCTTAGCTTATGTTAGCATGAAGACTGAGAAAAAGTCCGACACAAACCCACGCATAAAACCAAAACATGTCATTTTTACACTCTTTTGTACGAATAACAAAAACATGACGCAGCGCGTGACTCTTTTCTCGGTCAGGAGCAGTCAACATCTTTTCACGTTGATACGGCGAGCTTATTATTATAACAAACAGTTACAGAGCAACACCATCATTTATTTGGGTCATGTTGTCAGTCAAATATCTGGCTCTTTTGTTGCTAAATGCAACACTGTGTTCACCAGCTAGTCTCTAACTCTATCTGTGTGCTGTGCAGAGCACAGTGCTGCCTCCAGGCTATGCCTTTCACATTACACCTCGCCCTTTTAATACATTGTCGTTGATTTTATTGGTCAAATATGAGAGTGTTTCAATCTTCTTCATTGTATAGTATAGTAAAATAGTTCAGTTTTACATAACCAAACACGTGCATTTGTCCAAAAATGTCAAACTATTCCTTTAAGACGTTGCTGTAGCTTCACTTTCTTCATCTAAATGAAATCAATCTACCTCATGTACGTACAATTCAAGACTGCAAAATAGAACATAAAAAAGTCTCTTAAAGCCCGTCCAAACCTGGACATCATAGAGCTGACCCCCACTTCAGGTCACAGGAGGACACCGTTTACTGCTGTCACATTATGGAGCTACTGGCATGCAAACTCTCTCAGCGGAGCTTTAAGTGTAAATGTATGAGTGTATTTGCATGTGGAGGATGTTATGGTCTGTTTGCGTCCACGAGGCCGAGCAGGAGCTGCTACAGCCGCCTGCCTGCGTCCATTACGGTGACGCGTGATGATGTGTGTGACACGACTGGAGAGGAAGGAAGTTGAAGAAAGCAGGGCTGTGGGTCATTAATCATTGTCGCTGACACATGAACACACACCCACACGTATATATTTCCACACACACATGCAGCTATGCGGCTCGGTGCTGAGCTTGCAGCTGGAAAAAACCAAACTGAACATGTATACACACATTCACTGGATATATACAGTATGTGTGTGTGTACATATACATACACGGAGAATGAGATCACAGCTGGGCTACATACCTCACATTTGTTTGGACTCCCACACTCCTCCTCCCCCCCAGAGCTGCATGCTTGTACCCAAACCCAACAGGACTGAGCTGGATCTGGCAGACTCAGGGTCAGCTCGGGTTGGATTTTGCACTTAATTGCTCCACCCTGAGCAAGGCTTAGGCACATAAATGCTGGTGACAGTTGTTGGCAATTTCACATCAATTTTGTAAGACATTTTTGGTTTTACTGGTGTTCCAACTAAAAGCTATCTACAGCTTGGCTCCGATTTTAGCCAAAAAGTTGTTGAAAGCAGGATTGGATAAAAATTGCAAAGCTCTCCTTCCAAGTGACTTCTTCATCTTACAACCCTCTCTCTGATGTGTCGTTCTTCAAAATGTCTATAATCCAGAAATGTGAAAGAACTTTGAACAGCACAAACATTTTTGTTTCCACCAAAAACATCTTGAGGTCAAATGCTGTTGGGAGTCCAATGCTGATGTGTAGTGCTAATAAATAAAAACTAATGTTTAAACCTGCTTAAGGTTATGTTTAAGGCAACACTGACATATTTGTTTTTTAAACATCCAGTATGGAGGATTTAGTGGCATCTAGTGGTGAGGTTGCTGACTGCAACCAACTGAACATCCTTCATCCAACACATTTGCACTCCCAACTCGTCAAATATGGCAGCTGGATCTGTAGCCCTATGCTTCAAAGTATGATGCTTGTCCTACCCTCAGTTTCAGGTGCGCAGGGCTGAAGGGTAGGGTGAAGTTAGCAATAATAAATATACAACGTATGGTTACACTTTCAAAATAAAGCTTTCTCAAACAGAGAATGTTGGCGGGGATGATGATCGGACGTAATCCATTATTGTTGCAGCCAGACTGCCGTTCTAGCAAGATCAACATGATTAGCATGCATAGCGATAGCATGGTTATTAGCCTGGATAGTGATAATGGTCATGTGGTAGTTTATTCACAGGCAAACTGTAACCTGAACTGCAGATTTCCTCCCACTAGACAACTTAAACTTTAACTTTCTTAAACTTTACCTCTGCTACATCAACAACACTTGCCTACCCACCATCTGGAGACTACCAGATAGAAACTGTCAAAGGAAGGCAAACTATATTAAGTTATGTAATTAAAGGGTCCAGCCTTAATATGTTGGCCCTGCCAAAATTGCCATGCCTAAGCCTTCCATGGTAACAAAAACACACCGATTCAGTTTCTGCCAATAGATTCCCCAAAACACAAAAGCCACATCAGCATTCATCTGGAGTCACTTTTTGGTCCCCTGATGAAATAAATTCCAATATTCAGTCTCCTCGTATCTCTGTCAGTTTGTCCACCACCTCCTGAGGGGAATACCTTGCTCTTTAGCTGCTAAATGCTCCACTATGTTCACCAGCTAGTTGTTAATTCTGTGCTGTTGGATATTTTTTCAATGAGAACAGCTGCCTGCTTTAAATTATTTTAAAGTGGAAAACCAAAACAATGAGATGCAATTTGCTGTAAAACTCCTCAAAGCTGAGAGGAACTGCAGAGTCAGCTGGTACTTCTCTGTTGGTTTGTCACTCGAGCGACCTGTTTCACATTACACATAATAGTTTGTTTCGTTTTTAGCAGAAAAATGCCAATTAAAGCAACATTGAGAAATGAATCCAATCTGTTGCATGCTGTTGGCTCAAGCTGGAGCCAAACATGAATGTCATGACTCCAATAAGTCATGATTTAACTTTAAAGGATTTGACGCCCCCTCTCAGTCACCTCTCCTCTCATCTGCTTTTCTCTGTATCATCTGTTACCATTAATGGTGGAGACTTGAGGTTGTCCTGATCTTCATGCTGCTGCAGAGTCCCAGAGGAGGTCCAAGCACAAAGTTACACAACTGGCCCCTCTCTGCAGCGCTCCATTAATCTTCTCCTGGTTGCAAAAATCTCCCTTTAACGTCTTCCTCATGGGTGTCCGCCTGCTGTTGCTTCGTGCGGACATTTTTTTAGAGGACGTGTGTGTGTTTGTGATTATGTGCATGCATGTGTGGGTGGACAGGGTAATTGGTCCAGTGAATGTGCCCGGGTCTGCTCAGGCCATGCGATGCCGCAGTGTACGTACAGTGTGGTGCTGTGCTGAGCTGTGGGGGTGTGGGAAAGCGATCAGAGTGGACTTCAGAGCGAACTGAGGAAGAATGAGGAAATTGCAGACAGATAGGCCTAATGGTTGTGCTGAGGGAAGAGGTTGAAGGGCCAACAGCTGCTAGCCATCCATCTGGACCAGCGTAGAGAGAGCCGGACTGGACCGCTTCTAAGTGACGTGTTCGCTTTCTAGAGAAGAGAACACTGGGAGTTTCCATCAGAGCGGGGTCAATAAGTATCTGCAATAAATTCATTTGTTTGTTTTAAAATCCCTTGAAGGGCCAATTTATTCAGATGCAATAAGATGGAACATCAGTTATGACTGTGGAGAATGTGGACTGCTGCAGACAGGAAAAACATGATCTATGTTTGATGGCGTGTGATTTTATTTTTTGGAACAATTTATTGAAAATGCATGCGACACAAATTCTGCACAGATAATATTTTGGGTTGTAAAAAGTGAGGAGGAGCTGATCAGAAGGGGTACAATGTACCAGTGCCTCTAGTGTTCTTCAGATCAGAGAGGCGGAGTTTCAGTGGTGATCTTCTGTTTGTCTGTGGTTCATTTATGAATTCCCAGAAAACTGATTTTGCTGTGAAAAATTAATCAATAATATGTCAATGTTTTTCTTCTTCTTTTTTTTTTTTTTTTTTACCCAGAATGTTTTAGCACAAAGTAAGAGTTTGGAAAAACAAATGTACTGCCAAGGGAACTGTTGTGCCTTGGCAGAGATACGCGCTCTACTGAGTGCCATTGTAGTTAGCACTGTGCTAAAGACAAACAAATACATTTAGTCTAACCTCAGCAGAAGTTCCTTCACTTGCCCAAAACTGTTCGTTGACTTTTTTCATGTGAGCCTTTATGCTAAGCTAAGCTAACCAGATTCCGGTTGTAGCTCCACAGATATAATATGAGCAGGGCCGCCTGTGGCATTGGCACTATATGCCAGGGGTCAGCAACCTTAACTATCAAGCCTTTCTCGCTGCAAGTTAGCGGTGATGTTGACTAAAGTCCATCTGAATGTGAGGTAATGCACTTGTTTTTTTTCCTTCCTCAACCACTTACAGAATTCAAACCTCAGCCCTAAGCAGAAATCACAGCGACATCAGTTCAGGGTCATTCAATTAACTGACAAAATCACAACTTGCTAGAACAGATAGTATTCTGTGTGTGGGCTACGCATTTTCACAATCGATGAATGTAAGAATCACTCTGGGCCTACAGCAGTGTGTATAAAAATAACCATCATCATTCATTTTCATGTCAGTTTTTGCCAAAGTCACAGGGGGCTGCTGCAGAGGAGCAAAAGAGCCACATCTAGCCCCAGAGGCGCAGGTTGCTGAGGCAAATGCTCGGGGCGCCATCCATCCATAGGAGAAGAAAGAAAAACATCAAAATTATGAACTTTTACAATTTTATTTACTAATATTATCTTAATACTATTATTTATAAAAGTTGCCAAAATATTATTTTATAATATAATATTATTTATATTATATTATTTTCTAAGTTTTCCTGCAGTGTCAAACTGCGCATCCCCCCCCCCCCCTTAATTAGAGTTACCCAGCGCCGTCAACACACCGATTTACCTGTGACTGACATGAACAACAGCTGATCAGAAATCCTGTCGAACAGACCAAAGCCCTCTGTTGCCCAGGGAAGAAAAAGAAGAAGGGAAGAGGAGGAAAAATGGGAAAGAAGGAGGTAATGTGGTGAACTGCATGTAGTTACTGTTGGAGCAGAGTGTTGCCAGCTTACTTGTTAGGTAGTAACGTTTGTTAATTTAATAAACAGCTAGAGTTAAAGTCAGTCACTCCCACCTTATATTCATTAGGGCATGTTGGATTTACATCTCAGTCAAGTTAACCAATGTTAGCTCTGCTAAGTTAGTCAATTAAAACGTCCCAGCAAAGAGCATGCATCATGTGAGAGAAGTGCACATTGAATACATGTTTAGTGCTTGAATGCAGGTGTGATTACTTTTGCTGTTTGTGTTTTGAATGTTATAGGTTATAATCAGTGATGGAAAGTAACTAAGTAAGCTACAGCTACCAAACTACTGTACTAAAGTACACTTTAGAGGTACTTTACTCGAGTATTTCCTTTTTACACTACTTTATGCTTCCTCTCCACAACATTTCAGAGAGAAATATTGCACTTTCTGCTGAATTTATTTGACAGCATTAGTTACTAGTTTCTTGAAAAAAAAAAAGATTATACACAATAGATAATGTAACAAGCTTTTTAAAATGTGACACATTGTGCACCGAATAGTGTTTTTGTTTTCCCTCAAAACTTCCCACATGGTTTCATTTCAATAAATGTTTAAATGATCCAATATCTCACATAAAAGGCAAAGGTTAGTGAAAAAGTCCAGAAACTAAAAACAGAAAAACTTAGTTTTTTTCTTTTCCCTGTCCCATTAATCATCTCATATCACATGCTGCTTACAAATTGATGCTTTGTTATTAATAATCTAATTATGTCATATATAATAATATAATATAATAATAATAATAATGGTGCTATTATTGGCTGGGTTTCACCATCAGCAGCTTTATTTATTAACATAATGTAACACCCAGTTGTCACAATTACTCCTCTCTTCAGATGCATTTTGAAACACTTTGTTCCCACACCTGCAGATCCTCGGCCACCTGCTGACACAAGCCCTGCGATGCAGCAGCAGCTTCTACTACATTATCAATCAGTGAGTATATGAACATGATTGGTGTGCGATGGCAATTGTCTAAGATGCAAGCGGCACCGGCTAAAATCTTGCCTAGGGAACCAAATTGGTCAGGTGAGTATGAGATAATATTCTGAAACCATAAAAGTCAGAAAAACAAACTCTCTCTCTCTCTCTCTCTCTCTCTCTCTCTGTCTCTCTCTTCTCTCTCTGTCTCTCTCTCTCTTCTACCTCTCGGCTAGAAAGCAAATAATTGTATTTCCCAAAATACCAAACTGTTAATTTAAAGCCTGTCACAACCTGTTAAGGTAGTTCCGTCCTTAAAATGTATTTATATTTTCAAGCTTTTGCATTTTATTTATAGTAACAGCTGAAAAATGGCAGGAAAGGGGGGAGAGAGAAGGATGACATTTAGCAAATGGCCCAGGCTGCTGCACTTAAGACTCGAGACATAGTACCTCACTACACTGTACCAGGTGAGTTAGTGAGGTTTGTTTAATAAATTCTAACTGACACGTGGCTCTAAAAGGTGTTTAGGAAACATTATCTGCCACACAGGTCACATAAACATCAGTTACAGTGGAGCAATGGGAGAAATATTGTTCATTCTGTTGCAGTCTCATCTGTGAGGAGGGATATTGGCAAGTGACAGATGAAAGCCAAAGCACCTCTGGACAGCTGTTTGATTCATTCTGGATGGAACATCGATCCTGCTGTTGATGTTCAATCATGGAGCCATAAAATAAAAAAAGGGCTCAGCTCACCTTTTCTGGTTTGTGTAGCTGATTTGTCGGAGCGGAGGGTGAGAGCTGATGATGAAAATTCACTCGCTGCTCTCCTCTGTTGCCTGATCCCTCCTCGACTCCTCTGGTCATGTGGACCAACACGCTCCTTCCTCCCTCCACACATACGCAGCAGGCGTGTGCACACAGAGCCTCGGTTTAGCAGGAACACACACATGTACTCGCACAAGAAGGCGTCCACACACATTCATACAATTAGCATGAATGAGGGCACACACAAACTCGCACACACCCTTAGGTACACACACACAAACTCTCTCTCTCACACACACACACACACACATACACCCTCTAACCTCACTATGGTCTCACACAGCAGGCCTGCCATAAATCAATGGGCAGGATCGTGTCTGCCAGTTAGACTAAACAAGAGCATTTGTGAGGATTTGCTCTCACCCATTAATCATCTTGACAGCTTGAAAAACACATTTCCCCTTTAATGACTGTATTTGGATAATCAGCTCTGTTTCCCTTCCCGCCCTCTCCCTGGCTCTCCAGCTTATCCCCTCCCCATTTTCTTTTTTTTTTTTTTCGCCCCAAGCGCCATCACAGCAATGCGAGCAACTCACTGCAAGGTGGAGGAGGGACTGTGGAGGTGAGGGAGGGGTCTGTCAACGTCTAAAAAAAAGGGGAAAAAATGAAAATAATCACGCTGCCTGTGGAAAAAAGTTTTTTTTCACCCTCGCTCAACAAACCGCAAGGCCTCTGCTAATATAAACTGGTGTATGTGAGCGCACACTCACACTGACAGTCCTGCTAAATTCAACACAGAGAGCTCATGGTGTAGAACTGCTAACATGAAACATGAACCATGAACGTCTTAATGTGTAAAGGTTGTCAGGAACATAGAAACATACACCGACCCTGCTATGTGAAACTGGGATGCAAAATACGTGTGGTGAGAGTCGTTGATTTGAGCTCACACATGTTGCAATCAACCTGCAATCTACATACAGTATGAGCAAAAACAACGAGTGAGTTTATTCTTTATTAATATCAAAATAGATTAAATAACAACACTTGCTAAACTCTAATAAATATTGTACTTTGCAGAATGGTTTTGGTCTAATTTGTTGTTGTTTGTCTGTTCATCTGGAGGACAGACAGCTCATTACATTCAGTGTGAAGGAATCAGGCCACTGTGTCACACTGGACCAACAGTGTCCAGGGACTCTGGGACTGTCAGTGCAGCACCTCAGGGAGACAAGGGGAGTAGAGCAGAAAGAGAAGGAGAAAGTCTCCTCGGTTTAAAGAGCTTTTCTTTGA
Source organism: Pagrus major (assembly GCF_040436345.1). NCBI lineage: Eukaryota > Metazoa > Chordata > Actinopteri > Spariformes > Sparidae > Pagrus > Pagrus major. Next base: position 13,586,890 of record NC_133219.1, on the reverse strand, counting down.
GTTCCAGCCTAGCAAATGGAAAGGAGGAGAAAACGATTTTGATACTGTGCACGTGTTGGTTTATCAGTGTTGTTTTCGCCGAAAATATCATCTGTGTCTCGGCCACAAAGTTGTACATGAACACATCGCTACAAAAAGAAAAAGACTAAAGTCGACAATCAGCTAGCTCGTACATTCTGTTCCTTCCGTGAGAGACATAATTCTCCAAACCACCAGGTGGGTGATAAAAAGTTGCAAAAGGCTCTGGCAAAGAGGCCAAAAACAAGGAGAAGCAACACTAAATAGGTGAAATTATGGATACTACAGGCTCAAGGTGAATCCTCTTCCTTTTTCTGTTTCTCCTCTCGTGCACCTGATTAGCTGTACAGCCAATCACAGTGATTTCTTTAACTGACGGGCTCTGCCACTAGTTCAACATCAGCTGTGACAAGGGCTTACTATTTTCAGTGGTGCGGGTGTCAGGGCCCTAAGATGCAACCAAAACAGTAAAACAATGAGCTGAAAGACTCTAAATCACCCCACAGAGCTGAGGGGAACTACAGAGTCGGGTGATAATTATCTGTGGGCTCATCGAAGACTGATTATAGCTTCTATTAAATAAGAAATTGACCAATCAGTGTTGTCTACCGCCGATATGATGAATTGTAAAGCTGGTAGAGTAATTACAACATATTTACTGTCGAACTGATCAATATTAAACTGGGTATAACAGGGATATCCTTGTGTAAATAGCCATTGTTTTGGACGCATACCCAGTTATTCATAGCGTTAATGCTCCGTTACACAGGCTGAGAAACACAACTCACATATATTAATGAGTGAATGTGTAATGTATACAGATGTGTAATGTATACAGGAAGCATGCGTACGGGCTGGGCTGCTAGAATGTGTTGACATGTGCAATAATGTATCTGTTTAAACAGTTGTGAGACGGCGATGTCTGAATAGCACGCAGCTGAGTGATGGTGGCTCACAGACACTCTGAGCTCTGTTTGGTCGTGGCAGCTGAAGTCACACTCAGCTGTCACTCAGCTACCAAACATCTCGTGTGTGTTCAGTGACCAGAGTGAGACATCTATGATGTGAAATCTGTCATTCTTTTTTTTAATGCTTGGCTAGGACTTAAATTCACATTGCTACATTAGTAACTACATGGCCAGTTTTTGGGTTAATTCATTCCAGTTCACCTAATCAGCGTGTTAGCTCTTGTTTCTGCACGCTCATTTCTAACTTGGGACCTTTGTTGTTTTTAATCCTCCTTCTCATTTATCTTCCTTGTTTCTCTTCATTGTTTATTATCCAGTAGATGCCTATGAATGTATTTTCAAAAAGGTGCAAACTTGCTTAATGTGGCTGCAATAACGCTGCTAGAAAAGTTAAGCAGCCAATGTAGGTATAAGCTGTGTATCCTGGCCTGCAGTGCAGTGGATACGATGAGTGTAATCATCATAATGGCAGCCTCTGAGTTTGGATGCACTTCCAGAGAAGACATAAAACAGACATAAGGCCCGTGACGGTTTAAGTGAGTACATTATGACCACATGCCATCCCGAAGTCGAAGAAGAAACCAAGTTGTCAATCAGAGCATGAATCAGGACCGTCAGAGCTGCCCCTCGTTCCCCGCCAAGGCACGTTCACCGCTGAGTGCTCGTGACATCTTCTCCGATCTCCCAGCACGGCAGCAAATAGAATCCAGCTGGACACGCGGTCCAAGTGCTATTAGCAGTGCACCGTACTGTAATTGAAACGTTCATTCCTCCACTGGTGGTTATGGAGGGTATGTCTATTAACGGTGCTCACTCACACCACTGGAACTCTGAAGAGACCGCAGCAGCTCCGGGCAGCTTTCCACGTCCAGGCCAAGTGAGGTTTGCCAAGGTCAGGGCTGGCTGGAAATTAAATCAAAAGCACTATTTCTCTGTCTGAGACTACTGCAGAGCTGACAGCCACTCTTACTAATCAATAAATGAATCAACCCAAAAGCAGCAATTATACGACCAGTAGTTTTAGGTAGACTGAATTTTATAACTGTTGAATGTGTGAGTTAGTTTTACTGATTCACAGCACAAAATAAATAGGAATATCTAAATGGTTTTGAGGATCAGTACCAACGAGTTTTCAAGAACTGCTCTTATGAACATGCTCAAGGTCTAATTAAAAAAGAGGGCGATCAGACAAAGTAACTGGTGTCCAGTCTTTATGCAAAGCTAAGCTAAACAGCTCGGTTAATGGATGAATGTGGGAGTGAAACCTCTGGCAAATGAACAACTAGGTGTATTCCCCAAAATGTCAGACTACTCCTTCACTGGTCCTCCATATTAATGTATTAACCTGGCTGCGTTTTGTCACTGTAGTTTCCCCTTAAAACCCTAAAATTATGGAATTCGCCTCCATCACAGTCTTGCTATATAGTGTGCTCTCCAAATTACTTTAACTTTATTACATAATTACAGCAAATAGACAACTGATAGGGGTAAGTGCAAATGTGGAGTCTAACCCTACTTTAGTTGACTGTTATGATGCGTTCAGGTACTGGTAGGAAATTGTCAAACCTGGTATATATAACAATGGGACACACAAACCAAAAGGCACAAAAACACAACAAATGCTACAGAGTTGCATATTTAGAAAAAAAATTAATGTTATATCTTCTTGTTTGCTTGATTTAACCTTAATTCCACATTTTATAAGACAATAAAATGAGCTAATCATATTGATGTATATGACATTTTATTGTGGACAAATAAATGAACCTCGAACCTTATCTAAATCTATATACTGTATACACAGGCTCACCAATGAGTTAATCTTGCTAGCCCTGACCCCTTACAGAAAGCAGTAAACAATATTTTGAAGTCATGTTTTCATGTTTCAAAAACCAAATCCTTAAACAACTTTGCAAACTGTTGAAGAGGAGGTAAAGCTCTCATGTTTATTCCTCTGACCAAGAGAACAGTACTGTATTTTGCATTGTGGGAGGAAGTTGTTCCGACTGGCATACAACCTGCTAAACAACCTGGAAGTGTTTAATGCGGCTGTTATTGTTTTCACAGCGAGCATTACAGCAGATGTGAATGAGAGGGGAGTCGAAGCAGGCATGTAAAACAGTCAGTCACAGGGTTTATGTGGAGAAATAAAGCAGAGATTGTGTGACAGGCCCTGATGAGGGATGTGTTCACGCCATCTGGGTTGCTTTAACACTGCGGTCACTGTTGGATGCCGAAGGCTCTGTATTGTGTCCTGATGTTAAACACAGAGGTGGTAGTCATGGAGTTGAGGTTAATGTTTTGTTCTGGAGACACAGAGAGCGAGAGAGGAAGACTGAGTACCCTCCTCTCTCTCTCTGTCCTAGCTGTCAGCAGGGATGGTGAGCCGGGGTAGAGCTGGCGTCTAATTGAAGAGCAGCTCCACACCCTGTCGTCATTAATCACCAGGCCTGTCAGCCGCCTGCTCAGGACCTCACAGTGGCACTCTGCACCGTCTCAGCACTGACGCACAGAGGGGAAAATATTAGTCCCCTCCATCACCATCACTATCTCTGCTGATACTACCACCGCCATTCTTGTACCATTGCTGTTGCTACCTCTGTTACTGAATACACACCGCCATCCATACTTGTGCTACCTTAAAAGAATAGTCCAACATTTTGAGGAGAATCTTTAATTTTGTCATATTTTTCGACATGTGGTCGTTTTTATATATAAATTCTTGTACCGGTTAAACAAGCTTGATTTAACATATCGATTAATGAGCTCTATAGGGGCACGATGCATGTTTTGGAGAAGACATTCAAACTCAGATTTTTTATATTTACAATATTAGTGAGGTAATAATATAAACTTAGAAATATTTTTTGTGAAAGTGAATAAACAAGCTGTTCTCAGAGGAAAATAAGGTCACAGTACACGGTTTGAAGATAGAAAGGTGGCAGGGTCCGCCAAATATAAACAAAGTAAAACAGTATGAATTTGTGTTGTCCTTTAAGATCAGTTTGTTCAGTTTATTCAGTCATGAAAACAAAGAGAGTTTGTTTATTTGGTTTGTTGAGGCATAAAAAAAAAAAATTAGTCAATGAAGATCTTTCTCTTCTGATTCAAATTTCTTCCCCAAAACTACATAGTGCACCTTTAAAGGGGCTGGAAGGCAATTCTGGAGAATGATATGGTTGCATTCCTCAGTGACAGTAATTGACAATCTGGGAGTGTGACTTGTGTTGTGCCTACAACAACCAAAAGCACCGATATTTGAAGACCTAGGAATGAGACTAAATAACCATCTTCCTCCAGAATCAACTACTGCACCTTTAAATTAGCTGGTATGGAGCCAGGCTAGCTGTTTCGCCATTTCCTCAGCCTTTACGCTAGATTAAGCTAAGCTAATTATTTTTATTTTTTATTAGCATATGAACATATCTTTTTATTTTGCCCCTTTGATAATAACAAAAACAAACCTTTTCAATTGTTTTTTAAAGGTGCACTATGTTGCTTTGCATAAGAAATTTCAATCAGAAGAGAAAGATCTTCATTGACTGATTTTCATATACCTAACTAAACTATATCAACAAACTCTCTTTGTTTTCATGACTGATTAACTGAATAAAAAAACTGACCTTAAAGGACAACACAATTTCATACTGTTTATACGTGGCGGACCCTGCCACCTTTCTAGCTTCAAACAGTGCTCTCGGGACCTAATTTTCCTCTGAGAACAGCTTGTTTATTCAGTCATGGAAAAAATAAATATTGAGCATGAGTTTGTTTTAGTGCCTCATTAATATTGTAAATATAAAAAATCTGAGTCTGAATTTCTTCTAAAAAACTACATAGTGCCCCTTTAAGTTAAATGTCCCCTTTTGCCGTGTTTGTAGATAATGTCATATATTTAAAGAGACTAAATACAGTGAAAAAAACACTGAACAAAATCAGAATAATTTAGTACGAATGGAAGAGTTTTCTATTTGGGTAAAAAAAAAAAAAATACTTTTTTGGGGTTTTAAGTCTCCAAAAATGTCCCTGGTGTGCTTATTTTAACTATTTTAGGATGACTAGACTTTAATGTTAAAACTGGAAGATTTTTGGACAAAAATAAAACCTGTGTTGTTGTTTCTGGACCCACAGACTCAGAATTTAGCCTCACATGTGTCACCCTCTGTGGACAAAGGATTGGGGCTGAATACACACACACACACACACACACACACACACACACACAGAGCCTGACACAGGCGACATAAATGGAGTGTGTGGGTGTTGACTCAGCTGCGAGAGTGTGTGGGGGAAGAAGATAGATGGGGGAGATTGATGAGCGCCTGGATAGGGAGAATAGTGAGGCATTTGATGAACGAGTGTAAACTGGCAACAGTGGAATTAATTCCACCTCCCCGACAAGATTGAAAGTTCTCCCCTCTGCATGACCTCCAGTGTGAATCATCTTCACATTCAAGCCAATGTAACCACTTCTCTATCTACGGTTTGTAAAGCATCATCCCAGAATTTACATTCATACATATCAAAAGCAAGATAGCACTCTAGATACTTATGTGTAGGAGAGGTTCCCGCCCTGCTAACACAGACTTCACCTGTGCTTCACCAACACAACTTTAGGGGGCAACACAATCCAGTGTATCTGTAGTGCCACAACTCTGCAAGTCACAAAGAAATATGTTGCACTAAATACATATATGCAACACAGCAGTAAAACCAGAATATCCTTGACCTATTTTGTCTAGACTACTTTGTAATCTCCGTCAAAAAAAGCAGCAACACAAAAGTAAGTCTGTCCCGTTTGAAAGAAGTGCACAGCTCCAGTTTCTAAAGAAGAAAAACAAGTGTAGTGTCCCAAAGAGCTACCCAGAGCAGTGATCAGGGCGCCGTGACCTTGCTGGTGTGGCAGGGGCTGGATGTGGTTTGGGAGGGTCATCCATTTTGTTAATGGTCCTGTCAAGTGACACCTGTGCTCGCCTTTCCCCTGTCTGGAGTGCTAATGAACCGCGAGAGTAGAGGAGTCTGGGAGTCGGGGTCAATAGCCGCCTCGGAGACTACAGCCTCTTCACTCTGCACCACCTACACCCTGTCAGCCAAATAGAGTGGAGACACAGAGACATTATCAGGGCCCAAACACTCTAATGGCAGCGGTGCGGCTTTAAGATAGACCAACTCCTTCCCTTCGAATTACAATCTAACAGCTCTGAGTCGAGTACGCTGACTTCACTTAAACCACAGCACGGCAGAAAGCGGCGGGAAAATGGCTCCTCACATCAGGGCCGAGGCCTCCATGTTTGTGGTTCCTGTAACAGAGCCCGCTCTCCTCAGGGGAGGTGTCAGGACTTTGATGAATATTTCTCTATTAACCGCCTCCCATTGTCAGCTCTGGCCTTTGTGTTGCAGGCCAATCCGTCAGAGCGTGAGGAGATCCTGGGTCGACACCTCCCTCAGGTCATTATTGAAGTCCCAGTGACCCAGCAGCCACTCCACACAGCCATCCACTCTGCTGAGGAAGCTGTTTTCAGGCCTCACAAACAAGAATCAGCAATTAAAAGCTGCACTCACGACAACAAAAGCAATGTGGGTGATTGAGAGAGGAGGAGGGATGGAAGTCCTCAGAGACTAGCTAACAGAGCTAATGTGACCTGGGCTGCCCTCTTTGGGACAACCCTGTCAGCTGATATGAGCCATGAATTATTACACATAGCCACATATAGCATGGCTGTAACAGCCGTAATGATGGATAGATCTAGATAAGTGCAGTGCAGCAGTCTGGTGAGATTTACTCCATCCTCTTTAGACAAAACCCTTCCTCATGGTACTAAATATAGTAATCAGTAAGGAAAAAACAAGTTAAAATGCATTCATGTATCATTTATTTAACAAAATAAGACCTCTTCCTGTTGGTTGGATAGCACAGCCATCATTAATTGTTTTTATTTATGTCATCTTTTCTTGTCTTTGTACCATTTGCATCAGTGACCCCAAGTAAGCTTGAAAAAATATTACATCTTTGCATATTTACAAATAAAAATAATGGCATTGTTCAAGATCATTCTCGTGGACATGCAATTCTCCAGAGTCTGAATAAGATGAAGAAAAGAAAAAAAAACAACAGCAGAGAGGAAAAGGAGATAAAAAGAGATCCCCAGAATAAAGCTGCACAGTCCATCTTCATCGTGGTGCAAGATTTTTATTTTTAGAGTGTATGATAGGCATAATGGTACTATACTTAAATCATTCTTTTTCAGTTAGAATACTTCAGAACAATTTATTTGGACAGCAAAATTTCCCCCCCAGAGTTGAATACCAAGCGCTTGAGTGAAAAATAAATACAGACTTTCAGTTCTGGGAGACAGATATAGAGAAAAACAAAAACAAAAACCAAAATCAAGACGGTCGTAATAATCCCACAATTCCATCATTTTCAACGTCTATGTCCCACTGTCTTTAATCGCCAAAGTCTGTTGGTTCTGTGCTGCGGACCATCCATCGCAGGGTCTTTTGCCTTTGAAGCGCCAGTCACAATCCTGAGGCTAACAGGTGGTATTCCTGGCAGGCAGGCCATCAGGCATGATGCCCTGCACTGGTGATGACCCCAAACTCAAGAATCCATCTTCAGGGCCGCTCTGGAGAGTCCAAGCTGGTGCCTGCAGTGTGTGGGCGTCAACACTATTCTGATATCACTGGTAGCCAAGGGCCGAGGCTGAGCCCAGTCTCTGACTGTAGAGGGCGTAGGGGGAGTAATAGGCGGAGGAGGCGGGGAGGGATGGCATGGGAAGTCCAGGGGCTCCGGCAAGGTGGGATTTGCTGTAGGGGTGGTAGCGAGCCAGGCTCAAGCCAGGAGAGCCTCTGAGGGAGAAGGAGCTGGGCAGGGTACCTGGGCTGCTATGTGGGGGCAGGTGGAGGTGGCAGGAAGCTGTCGATGAAACTGATGAAGGGTAGGCTGACAGCAGCTTACTGTCCACCATCCCAGGCAGGGCTGTGTGTGTGCGCAAGTGGGCTAGTAGCTCCTCTGATGTGGCAAAACGCTTGTCACATGGACCTCCGACAGACACCCAGTTACAGGCATGAGGCAGCGGTTCATTGGGGAGCATGAAACCGTAGGTGTAGAGAGGGTGAGACAGGGAGGGGTTGGTGCTGGAGGACAAGGAGCTGGGGTGTAGGGAGTGGAGGTGGTGGGAAGGGTAAACCAGGGGGAAACCAGACTTGAGGCTGGAGGGATCGTGGACGCAGGTGGAGCAGTTACTTCCTCCTAGGTGGGGTGCGTTGGGATAAGTCAGACAGTACGGGTCCCGACATAAGCCCTGCATCAGGGATGGAGGTGAAGCTCCAGTGAGCGGGCTGGAGCTCGGGTGTTTCCCTTGAAGTCCTAACCCCAAACTAGACTTGGTATGATCCAAGCCAGGAACAAACTGGGAGGGGTAGCCAGCGTAGGCCCCCACAATGGAGCCGTGGTAGCCCATGGTAGCAGGAGGCAAGGGGAAGACAGAGTGTCCTGGTTTAAAGGGAGAGACGGGGGCGATGTGCCCAGAGCCCAAGCCAGGCTGCGAGGAGGCCTGCAGGTCGGCCTTGCTCTCCGGCCGCGGGCTGCTGGCAGAGCTGGCATTGCTGGAGTTGGCGCTGGCCCGTACGTGGCTGGAGTTGGCTAACTGAGCCCCATCCATCCCTGACTTAGCTGCATCTGAGTCTTTCTTGCCAGCGCTGTTGTTGTTACTGTCCGAGCTGGCCTGCTCTGAGCTCCCAGGTTTGTTGTCCATGTGCAGGGCCTGGGAGTGTGGCGGGGGCTGCGTGGAGGGGGAATGGCTTTGTCTGTGGGACTGGCTCTGAGTGTGCAGGGGAGGAGAGCTGGAGCTGGGCGACTGGGAACGGGGTGGAAAGGACGGACATGAGGCAGTGCCACTGTTGGAGCTTCCATTTGGCACCCTGAAAGCTGCTTTATCTAAAGGCCCCTTTGTCACTTGAACATCCTTACGGCAGTCGCCTGGTGACTTGGAGTAAGGCTTGAAGCTAGACTTGTCCTCCAGGGAGTGGTGCTGCTCTCCAGATTTGGAAGATCGGCTGGACGATTCCTTGTCCTCCCGACTGCCGGAGGAGAGGGTGGCCAGCTTAGAGGAGGAGGGAGGGTCTGGTTTGCCAATTTGAGAGCAGGTCTGGGCCAGCAGAGCCAAAGGACTCTTCTTGGCATCCAGCTGGAAAGGAGAAAAGAGAGCAAAAAGTTAACGAAGTGTTTAATTAAGTTGATTTTATTTTAGCATCAAGACACCATCATCCACTCTGTGACAATTTATATGATCTATTATATTAAAATAATATACAATAATATATTTGACTGGCCAAACAGTGCGCTAAAAGTATTATTTTTAAAACAGCAAGATCCACACCAGCCCTGCATTTATATTTTGCATGAACACAGGATGTCAGAGGAGTTGAAGCAAAGTTCAAAAAGAAAGAAAGAAGTGAACATTTAAATATATTAAATCCGCAAAATATATAATTTATAAACAGTATATTATTTGGAGTGATTGCACCTTCTTTTTTTCTGGTGTTTTATGAACTTGCCAAGAAATCGCTGTGCGTAAAATGGCGCATCTGCTGGCACATTTGTCAGCATAATTCTCACAACACACGTCATGTACTTAAAATTAAACTGATTAATATCAGGAAGAAAAACACCATCAGATGACACCAACAGATCTGTGAGAAAATGTCACTTCTTGTTTACTTACTTCAATGCTGACTGGCGCGGACGTGAGGGGCTGGAGATACTCCGGGTGCAGCAAGTGGCCGCTGTGCGCCGTCAACATCTTTATGATCCGGATGGGAAGCCTTTTAGCCTGGCGCGACGGATCCGTGGGAGAAGGACTGGACGTGGGTGTGGAAACGGACGCTTTTCCCGCTCCTGTGCGGTGTGGATGACCGCTGGCGTCGGCGGCGCTGCGCTCCGGGGACTGGCTGCGTAAAAGCGGTTCAGGTCCACCGGGGGGATCTCTCATCTGGATCGGGGCTCGAAATAGGACGGCGGCATGTAACGAGTGGTCGCAGGGTTGGAACTCATTTAACAGCACGTTTCATGATGATAAATTCAACAGAATAGAGTGCGGTAATCCAGAGGGGCATGTGCGCAGTGGCGCGTCCACCGTGTCGGACCCGAGCTGTGTCTAAAGAGGAACAAACCGCCCAAATGTCATTTTATAATTATTCCTAAATAATCCTTCATCCAGTGCTGGAAAAAGAGCAAAAAACCAAACACCATAAATAGTCACTGCTCATCAGAGTACGGGGCAAGTGGAAGGAAAATCCCCGCAGAGCTCAGTGTGTGTGACAGTCCTCCGGTGTGTGTGTGTTTCTCTCCCTCTGCTGCAGCCTCACAGTACCTCACTTCTTCCACATACTAACGACGTGAGGGGAGGGATTTCAAAGCAGCGAGCCGCCGTCCAATCACAAGTGTCCGCATTCATAACAGAGGCGGGGCGATGCGAGGGGGCGGAGTTTGTGTTCTGGCCTCACCCTCAGAGCCAGGCTGTAATGTATGGGTGGAAATGTGTGTCAGTGACCTCCAAAAGCCACATGAAAAGTGCACATACAGGAAATAAATAGTGTGTCACAGATCCGTGCGACAAAACGTAAACATCCCTGGAACATTGAGCTGGAAAAATTCAAATTAATAACTCCTGTCCGCGTACATTTCAGGTATTTTAATAGCTTTATTTTATAATAGCAACCAAACTGCAGCTGCTAGTCGGCTTAATTCAATTTTTTCAAGATCAAAACAAATTTGCATGATTCAATTTTCATGTATTTTGCTGTGAAAGTGAATGACATCTTTAGTTCCTGCAGCGACAGGCACGTCATATAAAGACACCCCATAGTGAGGAGCTTTATTCTTTCAGTAATTCAGATGTATCGAGGACATTTTCTCCAGCTTGTACATACGCAGAAAACAGAGAAAACAAAAAAACAGCAGAGTTTGGATACTGCTCAGTAACTTAATTCCATTTCCCATCAAGAACAACAGGCTGTGCTTTATGGGGATTTCCATCCCGGCCGGAACGCACTTCAACTAATCAGACAGCTTGGCCTGAGCTCCCGCTTCATAATCCAACATATGACAACACTGCTGTATTCGGTCTGTTTAAAGTAGTGTCATGGATCATTGATTAGTGGCTAAAGAACAGCAGAACAAGCCTTTCTTCTGAGGTTTAATAGGTAAACTTGTTTGACATTTCACAACACAGGCTGGCCTTATCAAACTGCACCGCCATCAGCCCGCTCCTTGATTATAATGGCTGAGAGGAGAGGCAGTGTGAGGAGGATGAAGTCACTTGAGCCTCACTCAACAGCGTCACTGTTTGACCTGTCATCATTAGGCTTAGTCGTCACTCATCACCCACACACTGCCACTCACGCTTCAATGACCTGCGCAGATCCAAGCATGTGAACGCAGACGTGCACGCCGCCGGGCTAAGTGCGGTTCAATCTCCTTTTGAATCCGTCTGTTTGTTTTAAACTGTCTGTCAGCACCTCGGGGCCGAGACACGTAAACAGGTGACGTGGAACAACCGCTTTCTCACTGCGAGGTTTAAAGGTAACGCTGAGAGCTTAAAGGGGGATTTCAAACGTCTCTTCACAACGCAGACTGCTAGTTAAGTTGTGAGGTTTCCGATTGTGCTCTTGTTTATCACACAGTCATCCACTTGTTAAAAGGGTGAGTGGGTAAGTCGCTGCAGTGTGGGTGGGGTTGCATAAGGAAGGGGGGCGTTTAAAAGGAGACCAAAGAGGAGGGCACTGGGAAAAGCCAGACAAAGGCAGCGAGAGAAAGAAACAAGGGAGGGCTCAAACAACAGGGAGCAACTCCTTTCATGTGTCCCCTTGATGTAGGCTGGTAACAGCTGTTTTGGCGTGTTGATGACTGATGGCTGTTTCCTGTTGTGGATATTTTAAGGGGACAGCTTTCCCGTTAAAGAGGGCTCTCAGCATGTCCAGGGCCCGCTGGCCCTCGGGCCATTTCCATGCCTCACCATGGCTGTATCAAAGCAGTGGGTTTGGCTGGAACAGCAGCCAAACAAAACCCCCAGGATGAGGCTGATAGAGGCTGAGGAGGAGCGAGGAGGAGCGGACCCCACATGCCCCTGTGATCCTGTGATTTATAGAGCCACTGAGGCCTGTAATGGACGCCATAGCTCTGTGGCGGGGACTAATTCATCCCCGTGTTGAAAAGCTGCTGTTCTCCTGACTCCAGAGTAAATATATAATGCTGACATTAGGCAGCTGAATTCTTCAGACCTGGTCCAAGCAAATCCTCATCTGCTCGTTTATCTTTCTGCTCTGTGTTTGGAAGTGCTGAGGCGTTTTGTGGCGCACACTGGGATTAGCCTTATGTAGATGCTCTGTGTGATTGTTTAATGAGGGGCTGACATTGATGTGAGCTCATAAGAGTCTTGTTTCTTTTCTCTTTTCAAGGTTTTATACTTCTACAGGCCCTCACTGGTGTCAGCCAGACTCTGACAAGGTCTGGCTGCGTGTCGTACTGTACAAAGAGAAGGAGAGAGAAATGATAAAAGCGCCAGAGAGGCAAAGGAGGGAAAACGAGTGTAAATAACTCCTATTTAATTATCTGTGACTGACTTATGGGGTGTGTGGAATGGGAATAGAGGCCTGAGGCTGGGGCTCTGCTCTACCCCTAGTGTTTTCTCCAGCAGTAATAAAACCAGGGGAAAAAAAGTGGATTAAGACAGTTTCATGGGGTGTAGCAGACATGGCATTTAGACCCAAACACTTAAAAAGAGCCTCGCAGGCAACATTCCAGCCAGGACAGAATGTTGAAACAAGGATTTCCTTGAGCTGAAAGGTCCACAAACAATATCTACACAGTGTACTTAATGTATTCACACTTCCTCGTTTATCTTTCTGTGGTTGCCTCTCCCTCTGTCTTTGACATACACATACTAATCCTTTCACAGGCGAATGTGCATGCGCTCACACGAGAAACTGTGCACACAAACACAAACAGACAGGCCATACTGTGCATGATACCATCTTAAGAGTGTGTGTTTTTGTAGTTCTTATACAGTATCATCTATCTGACTGCCTACATGGTATATGTGTGTGTGTGTGTGTGTCAGAGTCAGAGCCGCGGTTGACAACCTTATCTCTCCAGTTTAGGGGGGAGATTGTCTCTCTTGTCAGCTCCTCACGTCTTGCAAGCTAACGCTCTTATCCACTCTGCCTACCTGTCGTCTATCTGTCTGCATTATAATCACACCGGGATAATAGGCTTCCCTCTGTGTTCGCTGATTGGCACTTTTATTTCCGAATCCTACACCGTGCACGGTTCTGCCTTGTCGTACTCGCTACACCTGAAATGCATTCGCAGACAGGCACGTAGGCTGCACACCGCCCACACCCGCACAACCTCAAGTCCTCTCACCACACTCGGAAACAAAAGCTGCTATTGTCCTCCACACGGAGAAGTTATCAAGAGCACGGAGAGAGGAGGAGGAGGAGGAGGAGGAGGACGAGGGGGAGAAGTGGAGGGAGAACGGGCCTGCACCTACAGACAGCGTCTGCCTCAAATCAGATCGTCCTACATTGTTGTGTGAAATTTTAGATGACATCAAAAGATGTTTTTTCCATCGGTCTGAAGACGGAGGGGGGTCATTTTGATAGAAGCACAATCAAGGTATTCACAGGCTGGACCCGTGACAGGTCTGGTAAAAAGAACAACAACAGGCCGTGCAAAGAAAATCTTCCCAGCACATTCCTCACGCTTGTTAAAGTCAATGCTGCTTCCTCCCCTCATGGTCAGAGTCACCGCCTGTGTGTCTTCATCATCCAACCTTTGTTGAGGGGGAGCCTGCTGGGAACACACATTCTGTCCCCGTCTGTCTTTGGAGCCACTCCTGTTTTGTTGTAACGTCAAAACCACAAAACATTTTCTCATCAGAAAAATGTGAGTTTTGAAAAAGAAAGTTGCTCAATCAAAGCCCCACCGCCTGTTTTTTTTTTTTTTTTGGAAGAATGACTCTTACTGGCATTCATGACATGATAAACAACAGAAGTCATTGGAGGTTGCAGTAGCCACAAAGTTCCTGCCAAACAGAACCTGGGTTTATGATGAGGGGTGGGATGGGCAGGGCTCCGCGAAGCATATCAATCATCACAGCCCGCAGTGAGGCAGAGTCATGTCAGCTGCCACGGCTTTGACGTGACAAGGGATGGCATCGCTCAATTAAAAGCCTATCAATGTGTAAGTAAATCAGCGTCTTTCAAGCTTGACAGATCAAACAAACGGTTATTGAAGTGGCCCGCCCATGTCATTAATCTCTCTGCATGTGCTTGCCAACCTTAGGTCACCGCAGGAGCAGAAAAACCTGCAGGAGTGAGAGTATTAAATACAAGGAATATGACAAAGTCAATAAGAACTTTTAAGACCCAGTGGAGAACAACCCTTGTAGTGGCTTTTTTAAACTATCCTGCTTTATTGAATTGAACTCAACATGGTAAAATAGGAGTTAGGACTTTTATGAATTCTCCTCAAATAAAAAAACAGGTTTGAGAACAGGCAGTAATGGAAAACGCATTCCAGACACATACCTCATGTGGCCAAAATATTTGTCTCAACTGGGTCCTTGTGGTGACAAAGCACCGTGCTTGTCCCTGGCAGTAATTCACCGGCTCAGATGAATACATGAAAGTGAAGCACTGCCATATATCACGCGTCCCCCCCCATGTGTTCCTGGTGAGCCTCGCAAAGTCACACGCGGCCGTTTGTTATGCGACCGCGCATTCTCATTTCGAACTCTGCGTTGAGGGCTACGGGCCAAGCTGACATTTATGAAATATTTCCCTTGCTGACCTTAGCTACTGCCTCAGCTGGGGAGATTAATCCTCTGTCGGCAGACACTGGGAGCAGACTGCAACAGCAGCACACACATTCACAATACTTGCGGTGACTACAAAACATAGCAGCAGCAACAACTCTGTTCTGGTAGGAATAATTACAGCTTCTGTTGATTTATTTCAGCGTTGCTTGATAGTGTGCCAGTTACTGGGGTGGTGGGAAGATAGTTAGCATGCGTTGAAGGTTATGAACCGTAATCATGCAGCAGATATTGCACACACATCCACATGAGAAAGGTGCAGACAGTATGGGAAGACAGCAGCAACGAAAAAGGAAAAGATTTTGCACTCTAGACGTGTTCTTGTGTAATTGAATTATTCAGTGTAACAGATTTTTCTGTACGATCAATAAGATAGGAAAGAAAAGCTGCAAAGACTTCAGATGAAGTCCTTCAAAACAACAGAATATCAAATTCAAACACCAACGAATCCACTGCTGCAAAGACGGCGACAGCAACACGGCTACCGCTAACAGCCTGGCTTCTGCTCAAAGAAAAAACAGCTGTAAGAATCCCAAGTTGACCGAGAAATCACAATCTCAGCGCTATGAAAAGGCAGAGTTAAAAACCCAGCTGTACTAATAAGCAGACAGTTTTTCTTACTCGCTGATCTAGTAGCAAGAATACCAGTTTCGAACCTTCTCAAGTCTCACTGATAAGAGGAAACACGTACCAGAAGGGAGCAGACTTCGACACAACATTGGAACGCTCTCCATCGAGTGAATGCCAATGGCAGAGGTGTTTCCTTTCCTCTGTAATTCAGCTTTCATTTTGGCGAGAAAAAAAAAAGGCCTGATAACGTAGTGAAAGAGAGGTTTGTAGGGAACCACTTAACGCGGATGGTTTCATTTCTCATCACACCGTGCAATCCATATTTGAACAATAAGTGAAAGCAAAAAAGTTGTCTATTGCCAGTTTTATGCTGGAAGTGAAATGGGGCTAAATTTGTTGCACTGAAATATTTTCCTCTTCACAAATTCCGACAAAAAACAAATCGAGTGCCCAGTATTCAGAAGATGGTCAGATTTAAAAGTCGTTCTCGGAGTTACAAATTCAAGGGGAAAAAAACGTGTTTGTTCGAACTCAAACCCAAACAGGTTACATCCTGTCAGTCATGTGAAAGAGAAGAACAAAGAGAAGTGCTGATATGCAACTTAAACTTTATATCTGAAAAATGTTTGATTAAAGTCTGTAAAAAACTAAATGTGCAATTCAATCAAATCAAATTATTTTGGCCTCTTTGCTTCCATATATGTGCACACTGGCCATCAGGCTGCTGTACTTCTTCCTCTTCCTGTATGTTGCTGCAGTCTCTGTCCAGCTCTGTCCTGTCTTAATGTGCAGCAGCAGATGACTTGGCCAAGTTTGGTCTTTTATAAAAGGTTATTTAGTTGCCAGGAGAGAGAGCAAGCTGCTCTTGCAGTTCCTGCCAGAAGGCTGCACTACCGGTATATCGTAAATTACTCAAGACAGCGTACAAGAACGGGTTGGGGGGTGTCAGGGTGAGGAGGGGAGGGAAGATGGGAGAGGAAGGGGTGAAAGAGTAAGTGCAGTTTTCTTTTTGGTCCATGGTGATGAATGAGCTTCTGAACAAGGCAGAAAATACATCATATCACCTTTAATGGGTACACATTTCTGCAGCCATAACTCTAACTTTAAAAATAGGGAAGGGAGGGTGAAATACGACATCATATATTCCTCCCAACGACACTTTTACGAGCCCTCCCTGCAGTATAAAGGCATTGATTGCTATTTCAAAGCTCTATGTTAGAGTCAGTGCTGAGTACCTCCAGCTGCCAGCGACGAGGAAAGACACAGAAACTCCTTTAACACATGGAGCCCAAACTGTTGACTGGTTCTGTTGAGTCAAGTCGAGGTTTCTGTGGTTTTCAATACGGAAAAACTCTGGCATGAGTCTTTTTATCACAAAATATGAGTGTTTCAGAGAGATTAGGTGTTTTTTCGCTTCACCATGGGTGGTCAACAAGTTGGAGATCAGTGATAAGTTTGGGAAAAGAACATTGTGAACTCTCACAGAGGCTGTCTAAATGATGAATTAGGGTTTTTATCCCATCTGTTACTATGTTTGTTAATTACAGACTTTACCATTGTGACAATAGTCAGTAGTCAATAGTCAATCGTTAGTGAGTGACTGACAGTATTAGTATTAGAGGGCTGATTTTTGATATGAAAAGCATACATGGGGTGATTGATGGAGAGTTACAGAAGGATTACTTACTTAAATGTAATAGCCCCACTATCAAAGATACTAGAACATACTTCAGTCGCATTTTTATAATAATACATTTAATGGCATATATGCCTGAACAGGAATGTTAACAAGTATTTGCTTGAACCTTTCATAAGAAAACAAACTAGTTTCACAAGATCATACACACCATCTGATTGTAATAAGACTACAGCCATGCTAGCAGCTCTGTCAGGCTGTACTTTGGCACAGCAGTACTTTGACATGCTAACATGCTGTTTAGTAGTATAATGTTTACAGCCCAGTCGCCAGTAAGCGTTTCTGCAAACCACAGACATGATCAAATTTGACTGTGTCATAGGCTACATTCCATATTGACATTTCCACAAAACACGTAATTTCACGTTCATGTTACATTTTTTGTTGTTTTGTGTCTTCGTTTTTTAAAATATCTCTGTATACACAGGAACGCAAAGATGATTACAAACGTTAATACAGGCATGCCAGGGCAGTAGGTGACAATAAAGTCTATGTCACCGATACGTCAAATACCAGAGAAGAAGATTGTGAGCATGAACCCCTTCGACAGTAGTGACTTAAAAACATAAATAGTAGTAGCTAATTATGCATTTATTTACCATTATTTAACACCTGTTTTCTTACCTTTGACTTAACACCTTTAACGGTGAGGTGGAGCGAATTGAGGTGTCATCGTTTCCCATACACACAGTTTTTTTTAAAAATCCACTTTAAAGACACTTTTTAGTCACCTAAAATGTAATTTCCGTTTGGACGACAGGCCAAAACGCACGTCTACTTAAATGTTCCTTTTGCAAAATATCCGTATTAGTGTGTGCGAGGTCTTGTTAAGAACAGTAATTACCAAACCAGTAGGGCGTGGATGGTCATATGCAGGTTGAACACTTCTGTGAAAGAGAGAGAAATAAAACTTTCACTGTCACTTATCTACTGAGGGAGTGTGAGAGAACAGGATGGAGACACGGTCAGAGTGAGAGACTGCTGACTGGACTTATGGCTTTGGCAAATTTGAGGTTCTTTTCATTGAGCAGTTCCCAGCTGTAAATTTCCAGTGTTTGTGCGAGCTGCTATTAAAACCAATCCACGGCCTGGCCAAGGTCGTTCATTTCAGCAGGCCTGCAGGGAGGAATTCTTCTCCTGACAGATTGCCTGTCCTTTCAATACAGTGAAAAGATGACAGGCAGGAGAAAATTAAAGCGTATACATGTGTATATATCAACCTGCCTTTGCATCAGATTTATAGTTCTGCTTCCAGACAGAATGTAGTGTAATTTTACATGATATCCTACAACTTGAGGTGGGACAGTAAGGAAGTCAACATTATGGTGAGTGCCAAGTGTCTTCATGTGTACGGCCTTCTACCTCAGACTACCATGTTGTGTTAGTGTGCATGTATTTATTTATTTACTTTGTATATGTGTGTGTTTGTATTTGTTTTATAGTGTTTTTGCCCACATGTCATGTCTCATCAACATTCCCTTAAAGTTATCTAAATTTGAGTGACTTTAATTTCTGTTAACAGTCTTGACCTTATACTGTTCATTATGAGAGTGTGTGCTCATTTTAAGGTGACCTCATCCTATAACACAGCTGTAAAAGTGTCAGTGTGTGTGTGTGTGCATGCATTCACCTGGAGAGAAACACAGACGCCATTCCCTCACATACACAAACAGAAATCCCACTTCTCTGGAAATCACTTTTTGTAAACTCTCTCTCTCTTCAACTGAGACATAGCCCCGCACTGTGTTTCCTACTTTGTGGCTGTGAGTTGGTATATTGGATCTGCTCATCTGTAGTGAGAAAGCCGAAGGTCAAGGCCTGGGAGACAGCAAACATACGCTCTGCTGAAGTGCCCCTGAGCAAAGGCACAGTGTCTCCCCCCCTCCAGCTCTGCAGCTGAAAATGACCTCTGACCTTTTCAGCACAGGGGGCGAGCAAATAGAAACGAAACACATTTCTCTCCAGTGACCAGAATTGACCATTCACTGAACCCCTCCCCATCGATTACTGTCCAGTCATACTTTGGCAACCATAACTAGGCACAGCAGGCCTGTCAATCATATATAAGCGTGAGGGCTGTAGTAAAAGGGTAAAGTCAGTATCCAAATTGTGTTTTTCCATTACATCCGGCCTGACTACTCGGTGTGACTCGACGCGGCAGGGATTTGCATTTCCACCACAACTGGGCTACCTGCTTGAAAGTGAATCAAAGCCCCCCGTCTTTAAAAGCTTTTATTATGAAGCAGCATTAAAGGAAATGTTGAGTTTTCACCAGCAGCAACTAAACATGACTCCCAAAACATTGGAAAGCGAACACAATGAAACAGTAAAACTGGATTGAGACAGGATTAAGCAGTGTGTTTGCCTGCTTTAATGTAAACAAGCCTTCTATCTACACTGGTACAAAGTCCTTTTAGACTGGTCTTTCAACTCGGCAGCCATCTTGGCAACACCGTCATGCAGTTATTTCAGGCCCCAACCTAAATTATTAGGAAGAGAGCCCTAACTTCACTTTCAGTAGTGCATGCATAGAATCAGCACAATTCTGATAAATACCAGCTTTAAAAGTCTGGTGACTACCCCAAAATAACTTTTTTCCCCCACTTCTACAACGCATGCGCGAGGTTTCACACCAGCTTCTTCTTTGGCTCAGTCCAAAGTGCTGTGCCGTGTAGTTCAGTGTCTAATCTTTGAAATAACCTAATTTTTCGTGGTAATCCTGTGCGTTAGTGTTAAATCCTCCTCTTCCACGCCTATAAGTCCATCTGCAGCTGCACCAAATCACTTGAAACTGTTGTGATTCTCAACTGTGCACTTGCATCAGTGCAACAGACGATTGGCGGACTCCGTTTCCGTGGCCCCAGCCCTATAGTTACACGAGGTTGTGGTATGTTTGCCAAGCACATGTGTAGTTCTCATCTCAAAGCCTTTTCTCTTGTGACGTGAAACACACTGCATGGAAAAAAACATTGAAGAAAATAGTTACTAATTCTACCCTCCAAGACAATAACTGTGCTGCTTCTTATTTCCCTGTCTTCATAGCTCATTAGCTGGTGAACATGCTGACTTTTTGGCTCCAGTCTTTTCGCACAATAACATGTACGAAGCAATCAAGTGGATAATAACGACCTTTCATATGGCTCTCAGAACGTTTTTAACCAAATCTTGGAGCCAATAATAACTGGCTAGCTAATAGCTACGATTAAATATGCTAGCAACAGCTGTCGTGTTAGCTGGCATAATCGACATTGTCATCTGGAAAATAGCAGCTTGCTTTTGTCTTGTTACTTTGAAAATGGCTACGAAATTTAAAAGGTAAATCTGCCACTATTGGCTAAAATGTATCTTGTGTGAGAAAGGACAACCTGACAGGTATAGAAGAGAGCAGCGCATCCGGTACTTTGCCCTTGTGCCATGTGAAAACAGCCTCTCTATACTGACTGGCGGTAAATGCAAATTCTGACTGCTTAGGAGCCCAAGACCAGACAAGCAAACAATCATGTTTATTGTAGTTGATCTACAGCTCTGGCGTTATTATATAGAAAACATGAAAAACAATAGTTGATTTTCAGTCCCTGTCTTCATCAAAGTGGACTAACCTGACATACACAACTACCTTATTGAGCGTCCAAGTAATTTTTCTGTCGTCTATCATCTTTTCTGTCATTAAGGCACTTAATGCACAGTAATCATAGGGGGCGGGGCTTAGTAAACATTATTTTACCTTCGATTGCACCTGCATTCATTCCATCAGTGCACATTGCCTCAGACAGATGAAGATAGAGGGATAAGATCATACAGACAGAGATCCTTGTGTCTCCAGTTTTTGGTGTTGCTGCTGCAAACAGTGCAAACTATAACTTTAACTAAGTATCCTGTCATTTTGCCCTCACAGACAGTAGCAAAACAGCCTTGTATTTATTTAAAAATGCATTTTACTCCTAAATAATGAAGCCTCAGCAGAACTACAACCTCCATTTATAGGCCTTGTTTTGACATAAAGTAACATGATCTTATAACCTCCCATCTTTCTGTGTCCAACACCGATCAATCTATTTAAACCTATTCGAGACACTCGCAGCAGGCACTTCATTTATTTAAACTGAGGCCAAGGAAAAATTACTGTGTAAAAATCCCAGAGCCTTTTAAAAGATCAAGGTTCCACAACATAAATCACGCTTTCTTGCAAATCCAACACAGCACTCTCAACCGCTCTTTCTCTCACCGCAGCAAACACACGCCATGGAAAGCATACACACACAATGCCACATAGATCAAACAAAGGTGTACACACATATCCCTCGAGCTGTGTTTGTGGGAAAACGGCTGTAAGCTCATTATTTAATACCTCTATGATGTCGAGAATTCAGTGTGTTATGATTAACACAAACATTTCCATTAGTAGATCCTTTATTTTTATATGTACTTTACATATTACACAACCTTTGACTTTGTTACCAGCAATACAAGCAAACCACATCAAAGATCCTCCTTTCTTTTTTCTTAACTTTGCATCCAACCTCCTCTGCTTTCTCATTCCTCTACATCGATCCTCTCTGCGCCCCCACTTTGCTTCTCTTTTCTTTATTGTTTTGTACTTTCTTGGACCCCCCCCCCCCCCCACTCGTCTCCAAAGACATCATCTGTATCTGTATAAGAAATATAGAGGTGGATCTGCTATAAGGCCGCTGAAAGGAAGTTATTTTTGCAAAGAGATTTACTGCCTCTTTGACCCTAAGGGAGAAGGATGTCGGCATTACGCAGGTGTATGAATGATTTCTCAGGCTCGCCCTCCTTTATATCGAACGCTGAATAAAAGACTGGCAGGATTTACCTCTTCATCAGATGAGGATTTTAACATCGGAGGGTAAATGTTCTAAACAATGAAGAGGAATCGAGGCTCTCCACTGTCTTTATCCTCGTTCTTTCTTTCTCTGTGCTGGATCAGAGTCATCCCTCAGGCCAACCCATTATTGGAGGCAGAGCTTTCCGGAGTAAATCATCTGGTTAATTCCTCGCCTTACTTTCTCTCCGCCCGTATTTGTCATCAGCGTTGCTCCCTTTGATCAGCCAGCCGGGCCGACTTGTCATGCCATTTGCCGTGAGACTGACAACAATAAATTACAATTGCTCGTGATCTGTTATTATGTAGATATGGTACAAAACATGTTCCCCTTTTTTAATAGAGATAATTGACTTGTAGCAGGTAAATTACAGGGGCAGTTCACATGCTGTCATGGCTGTCAATGCCTGTTTAGGGTTGTTTGGCAGTTTTCACACGAGCTTCTGTTATGTTTTTGTTGACAGTCGTTTCAGCATCTTTTAACAAGTCACAAATTCTTTTATTTAGACAAATACTCATTATACTTTCCTTTAATTTAGTTTCACATGAGGAAAATTCAACCTGAAATTAAAATTCATTTTGGCCACGAAATCTTTACTTATCTGGTCCTGACTGACAGTTTTGTTCTGGTAATTTGTTTGGTACAATATTTGTGTGGGCAGGAACTAAAAATATTAGTGATCACTGTTAACACACTGGTTGGTCTTCTGCTCATTTTTGCTGCTCTTTCATTTTATTGGATCAAACCGTTTCTGGAAGGCATGTGGTCTTTCTTTTATCTTTCAGAGGGTTACCCCAAGAAAAGTTATAGATAAAATCCATTGAATCAGCCCCTTGTCTTCTCCAGTTATTATGATTAAGACTGACAGGGTTGTTCAATAGGTTCGACATGCACTGGCTGAAGGATGATGACTGACAAAATGTCATTTCAGTTTGTTGCAGTGAGACTGGAACAGTTTTTACTATTCAAATTGTTTTTGGTTTGAGATAAAAGCCTTGTTAAAGGTGGCTTTCATCTGTTCTTATAACTGATTACAACTTACATTTCATATAAATTTATTCACAACCGTAACATTGTTACCATGGTTTTAGGCTTGTCTAACTGTACTAGGAAAACCAGTGGTGTTTCTTTGGATTGGAGGCTTTATTTTCAATCTTCATTTAGCCACAGAACATAGCAGGGAGGAACTGATGGGCCAAAATACTTCGCTGCACCACAAGACAAACACAATGATATCAATTTACTGATATGTTAAATTGTTATTAAAGTAAAACGTTACAGGCTGGACACACAGGCTGTGTTTATTCTCTGTCTGTGACATATTCTACACATACAGACATTAAAACTGTAGTGAAATGCTGGTATGAGGTCCATATGACTGTCGTTTTCAGGTCGATTTCTGCTGAGAACGGTGAGAAGCGGTAACGCCACGCAGCAGCACTGCACACAGCTGCAGTGTGTCCAGCCTGTTACCTGTTGTCCAGATGTGGCAGACAACGGCACTCAGCAAGTGTTGAAATAACATGAGCAATAAATAATGTCTAGAATCAGTGCTTACCAAGTGTAAACCCACCTTGACACCCATTGTTTTGTTTTTTTGATTACTGTTTTGAAGACTCCAGTTTGGCGTTACGGCTGTTGCCATCTTGGCTTTGTTATGTTATGTATGTTTTTGTAAGGTGTCCTTGAGTGCTTTGAAAGGTGCGTTTAAGTAAAATTATTATTATTATTATTATTGTTATTATTAAAATATAAAAGTGACCACATTTGAATGAGGAGGTGGCACTTGGGAGGATATCCTGATTGGACTGAGAACCTGAGGACATGCTGTGGTAGCGACTTGTAGAACACAAGGTAGCCACACCCTAAAGCATGCCCTGCTTTATCTTCTATTTTACTCTAAAAGGTACCATCATTTATAAAATGAATATCAGGCTGTGTTCAAGAAGACTTGAAACTAGCGATTGAGACCATAAACTCATTAGGAAACTGTTTGCTGAGGTAATAAATCAAGTGAGAAACACTGTAGGGTCATTTTCTCATAAGCTGACATGCAACCAGACATCTTTTTGAAACCGGTATAGTCACCCCTTGCTGGCCATTAGAAAGAATGCAGGTTTGAGGTATCATAGGGGCTAGTAATAAGGTGGATACGGTCAGTGGTGCCTACGTTAGCAGGGAAGGCTAACTAGCTTTCACTTTCCAAGAGAAGCTTCAACTTTTTGGAAGGAAGTTTTTTAGCCTAGCTTGCTAGCTTCCACTTTCTAAGCGTGCTACAAATGTAACCACATGATAGGTTCTTCCAACAACAATGAACATTTTGACAGGCGGGTAATACATCACCATTCAAAGCTATTACCACAAGTGTGTCAAATTTCAGCTTGACTGGAACATCCGCCTTAGGCGACTAAAAAATTTGGCCAATTACTTACCGTAACTAAGGTTTTATGGCAGAATTTGAAGGAAATAGAGACAGTTTTTATAAATACTGGGGCAAATTACTCCATCAAAATATAAAATTGCACAACTTTATTTATCATACAAATGTCTAACATATCCATGTAGATCTATTTGAGCGTCTATTTATTTTAGTAGGGGTCAGGATGAGGTGGGAGAAACTGGGAGACAGGAAATCAGCTCTTAAACACATGTAAATGCCTCCTCTTCTGTAAATAACAAAATAAGGAATATTATTATGATTTATCTGTGGCTGTGGAGGCGAGCTTCATCCGTTCGTCAGTGTGATCTGCCACGGCTTGCGTCGGCTGGCAGATTGTATCAGCAAACACGGCAGCTGTATGTACACTACATGCTGCGAGACAAAATAAGAAGAAGAGGGTTTAGTGATAAAACTGTGAAGGATTATCTGTCATTTGGCGGGCCCGTGGTGATTTGCTATCAAAACGGATTTTGCGGAAAAAAGGAATGACAGGAATGGAAAGATGATGGAAAAGGATGGAGAAGAGGCAAGGAAGGAGTGGAGGCGGGGGGGATTGAAGATGGCAGAAGGAGGGGGGAGTTGTCATGCAGGGAGGATTTTGTTTTCTGTTTAATTTCTTGCCCCTTTCCCCTCCCTTCCTGACACCCCCCTATCCAATGAGCTGAGTGTCAGTCACATTTTGAACTTGCCAAGCAAACACAGTAGAATGATTGGAGCTGTCAGTCAAAGTAATGTGTTGTTTGCCACTGGAGGAACTAGGAGCGGTAGGGGAAGGAAGAGAGAGCTATAACTGTGTAGAATACATTATGTCTTATAGATACCCACTCAACATTCATGCCTGAGATCACAAGCGATAACTTTGAAGGTGGCATAACAGATGCATGGGTGTACAAGCCTTCCCTTGACTCAAACATCACACGTATGATCTGAAACGCTGCGGCTTTAACCTGTTACTTGCCGTGGGGAAAAGTTGAAATAAAAGAAGCTCTCGATGCCGACTTCCTATAAGCATGAGGAGACGTAGCTCGGTTTTCGTAGAAGTTTTGTCTGTGTGCAAGCCAAGCCTTTAGAAATAACCAAGCTGGAACTGTAAACAACCAATTGGACGTGGAGACAAAGCATGCCGTCCCACTTCCCAAATTGTTTCGTTTCGGTTAGTAAGGCTAGAGTACAAGCGAGTTTGGTGAGGACGCGAACATGCTTTGAACCCACAAAAACAAGTTTTCCTCCCTTTCGCTTGTAAAATTAACCAGCAGGAGCCTAATAGCATGTGACTGGTTCTCTCCGACCCTTTGACTCGCCCAATATATTCACTCCAGGCAAACGGCCCTATTGTGCTAAACTTGTCACCCCACTGACAAGCTAATATCCTCATTCCTGGGAGCTGACTGGTTGTCTCTTGAAGTTTTAAAGGGAGGTGTGAGATGAGGTACCTTTGCTCATCAAAGACAGCACAATCATCTCTTAAGCCATGACACTCAGCACTGAAGGTTACTGAGTGCTTGAGGTGATTTTATAGCACCCAGCTGGCTGCCTATTCAGCATGACTGACAGAGGGGGTCCAGGAGGTGAGGAGCCCCCCTACAAGCAACGGGGGGCCGTATGTGGAATGGAAATTCATTTACACTAATGCGGATGAATTTGCAAATGCCTGGACAGTTTTTATATCCGTACGTGTTCAGAAAATTGCCCCAGACCTATAAAATCAATCATTTCACTGCTAAAATATGAGTTGCTTTTGCACAGTTATCCATATGATATAAAGATCTAGATGAACATCTCTGAGACTCCATCATCCAGTATTCATTATTGCCCGTAACTGCACAAACTCACCATTAAGGATCTCATCAAAAGCATGATACCTCTTAGTTGCAAGTAATTTCACCTCCTTCATAACCTCTCATTTTGAAATCATTTCTAATCAAAATCAGCATAGATTTATTGTTTTAGACCAAGGAGCTGCGATGGTGTGTGCATGTTGCTGAAGGTACTGGTGAGACAATGAAACATGCACCATGAGGTTCAGTTTGTGTGACTGATTTCTGATTATTAAGGCTGGTCGGACACTAGAACAGTGCACAGTGGTTTATAATACAACTCAGATTCTGACTCAACTTTACTAATCCCACCTGGGGCAATTTTTTTAACAGCTTGCCTTGCACACATACTAAAACACACAGTAACATGCAGACACAAAAAAGATGAGTAATAATTAAATAAGAATAAAATAACATAACATGTGCCAAGGAGTTCAGTGGAATAAAGGAATCTATGTAACCTGACGGTAACAGAGAAAATTCACCGTCAAGAACATGTCCAGAAGACGCTTAAATACACGATAAGGCTGCAGTCATTTTATCACCTGTCTCCAGATAAACAATCTTGCTCTTCAAAAGATAATATAACCCACCAGAAATGTAAATGTAATAATACATCTGACAGACCAAATGACACTGCATCATGTTCCAGCGAAAGTTGTCACGACTCCTGCTGTGCCATTACATGACTCTCATTGAAATTAATGAGGGAGCTGCGTTATGTGACATAGTGTTTCTATAGGTCTAAAATGGTCTAGTAGTGGTGTGAGAGCGAAGTCTGAGCTGTCAGAAGGCTTATAAATACCAATCGCCAGTTTCAACCTATAACTAAAGTCAATTTTACATAAACTGTCCAAGGTGGGCACATAGCAGCGTTATTCTGAACATGGAGTGGTCCAGCTGCTCCTTACCCTCCGAGCACAGGACGACATCAAGCGGCATATAACGGGGATGGTAAATGATTGTTATCGCTATGTTTTGCCATTGTTATTGTCTAGGAAGCCTGAAGCAGATATAGTGCGTCACAATAGATACTTCTAGAATCAAATCACATTGCCTCAGTGGGCTTTTCAATCTGTACAGTGATCGACACCCTCGATTCGAATGAGGAAAAACTTGCCATATTGAAAAAAAACAAAAAACCTTTTAACAGGGAAAAAATAAGATGGAAGAAACCTCAGGAAGAGGCCCGGAGACAGACATGCAGTAGATGTCGCATGAACAGAACAGAACAACAGATCACAGTTTACAAATTTCATCAACAGAATGTCTGATACAGGTAAATAATATAAAATATATGTGAAAAGTGGTGACCTGGAAGAGGACCTGGAAGAGGACAGGCCACACAAGATAATTAGCAAAAAAAACAGACTGATTTAAATCTTACAGAAGTACAGATATAAGGAGAAAGTAAAACAGAAGAGAGCAATGATCCACGGGAGCCCGGGTATGATGATCCAGATCCGTCAGTATGTGAGACAATGCTGGCAGGCTATCTAAAATCTATTAAACCCACTAACATCTGGCTTTAATGCCGTGAGGAGATCCAGACCCCAGTCAGCTTCATGACTCAGTTTACCATTTCATGTTGGATGTTTTGTTATTCAGGATTCTATAGCGGGCGGGGTGAGACTGTTGCTCTACACCTGTCTGTAGGTCGGACAAACAGTGGTTTATGTTGTCAGACAGGTTGGATTTGATTGACACGGAGGAATTACTTCTCACCCTTGGTTAACAGGTATCATTTATGAGCTACATTCAAACAACTCTTTGATGTTCTTTGGTTGTCTGACAGCCGAGACAAAAACAAACATGCCATGAGAAGTGTATTGAAGAGTGAGACAGGAGAACAATGGTTGAACCTGCTGTGACACAGTAAAGTAAGCTGTGTCTGTCCCTCCTTGTGGCTGCAATACATGCGTGTATTAGTGTCTTTCCGAAGCTTATTTTCTTTTGTTTTCAGTGAATAAAACATGAATGCACATGCTCTGTTACACGGCCATCAATGGAAAGGTCAGAATCATGTGTAACAGGTGAACCATAGGCAGCAGAGAGAGTGGAGGAAGATCTCACATTTGACTTCGTGTCGCCGGAGGATTCAACATTTAATATCAAAAGCTGGTTCAGAGGCTATCTCACCCACTGGAAAGCTGAGATGCTGAATAACACAACGATACTGGCTACTGGCGTCTTCTGTTAACACTATTCTGGTTGAAGCCTCGACAAAAGAACTTTGGAGAAAACATCAGAGTAATTCCTCAGCTTGCCTACAACTGCCTTCACGAGAACAGATGAAGCTGTTCGCCTCCTCTGAGCTGCCCCAGCGCTGCCAAAATCAAGACAGATAGGCAGCGTGTAAGTACGGGTGGAGGTGTGGAGGAGGGAGGGAAAAGGTGTAATTAATGTTTCACAAACTCAATCCTTTCCCTCAAGGCGAACTCTCTCCTCATCATCTCTCTCTTTCAGAAAATTAAATGATACTCCTCTTGTCTTCCTTTTTGCTCCTGCCCTTCTGTCACCCAGGCGTCTTTGTGTGAACTTTAAGGGATTAGGCTTGCGAGGGCTGGCTGGTAGTTATGGCTGCAGGGAGGACTCCTCAGGTTTCACTCAGGGCCGCGTGTCTCCCCGAGGCGACAGGGAGATGTCAGCGTCTGTCAGCCTCTGTCTGTCATCTAAGCCCTGTCAGCGCCGACTCTGCCTGCGCTCCATCACGGCTCTGTCGCTCCGAGTTTCCTTCTGGCTTATGATCTGAGACACCCAGACAGTGCAACTGGCTTCACAGCCCGACTCACCACCCCGCCCGGCCCCCTCTATTCAGCGCTGATGCCTTACGTGACACAACAAACACAAGGTCAAGGTGTCTGTCATGTTTCGCTGTGTGGGTTTGAGTGTAAATGTGCGAGCGGCACGTTGTTGCCGGTGCTGGTGCATGAAAGCCGGGCGTGTCACCTTGCCTGTGTGTGTGTGCGTGTGCGTGTGTGTGTGTGTGCAAGTGTTAGTCGGGCTGTTTTGAGTGACAGTGTGAGTGAGGTGCAGCCAGGCGGCGGCTCTTTGTAAAAGTGCACCTACCTTCTCTTCCCACAAGTCCCTCCTGGCAACAAACTGTCACGGCTGACAGCCCTCACAAAAGAAGGAGAGGGAAGGGAGGCAGGGGGTACGGGGATTAAAAAAAAAAGTTTAAGAGATGAAATTAAAGCAAAGAAGGGAACCTGACAGCACCTTGAGAAGAGGCATTGTCTGTGAGGGGAAATATATCTGTGCGAGCGGGCTTTGATCAGTGGAGGATGAGAGCGGGGAAGAGCTTGTAAAGCTGGATCCTGAAGCCCACTGAAAAGAGTGGAGAGAAGAAGAAGAAGAAAATCAGCCCCACAATTACTTTCACTGAGGCACAGAGGAGAAACAGTGCTCTTGTTAGTCAGTAGGCCTATGGCGTGGACTTTATTCTCTTTTGGCCTTTTGGCACACTTTTCTTGCTCTTTTTTCCTGCTTCTATGAGGACACGCCGTGGTCAAAAGACAAAAAGGAGTGAAAGTATACCTTTAGTAAAAAGTGTTTTCCCAAGAACAAAACAGCTGTTTGAAGGGTGGCAGAGGAAGGAAGGGGAGGAGGCGAAGCAGGAGGGGATGAGGTGAAAGAGGAAGTTTTAAGAGACGAACCTTTGAAACACATGAAGGAGAACACAGAGAATGAGGAGCTGGAGGGAGAAAAGGGAAGAAGAGGTGGAAGTGCTGGTGGGGGTGGGAGGAGATAATCACCTTTATTTTGTGATTCGGGGTCTGGGGGGGTGGGGGTGGGTTGTAGCTTTCTATATGAGGAGGGAGGAAGTGGCAAGGAGCACTGCTCCAGTGCCCTCTCAATGCTATGGGAGCACTTTGATAGACAAAGCAGCATGCTGAAGGGGAACCTCCTGCTGGCAGGATCTGAGGAGGCTGTTTACAGAGGAGCTTGTCTGATCTAAAGCCCTGCTCACCCTCTTGTATGGAAAACACTTGGCCTTTGATGTCTCTCTCCCTCTCGCTCTCTCTTTCTCTAAATTTCTTTCATACTCGTATTTTCTCCCCGTATCTCAGTGCCGCTGCTTTCTCTTATTGGTGGTTGACACACATCAAGATCTGCATTGCATTATTCAGTTTGAACCTTAGGAGACGTAATGTATTCGGCTGCGAGTTTTAGGATGCAACTGCA
This sequence comes from Pagrus major, assembly GCF_040436345.1. Lineage (NCBI taxonomy): Eukaryota > Metazoa > Chordata > Actinopteri > Spariformes > Sparidae > Pagrus > Pagrus major. The sequence goes on along the minus strand of NC_133219.1, from coordinate 13,556,472 downwards.
TAACAATTCTTTAAAATACAGATCAGGGAAGACAAGCAATAGCACTGTGTGTGTGTGTGTGTGTGTGTGTGTGTGTGTGTGTGTGTGTGTGTGTGTGTGTGTGTGTGTGTGTGTGTGTGTGTGTGTGTGTGCGTGGAGCTGCACACTGACAGGGTCAAACAGGGCTTGTCAACAGGCGGTCTACTTTAATGTGACATATTAATGTGGCCTGCCAGTGCCAATAACTCTGCACAAGTCGCACATGTGTGCATATTTATTAGAGTCCATAACTTTTGCTCCCTCATAAAATATTAAACCCCACTTGTGCTGGGAACTGCTGAGTGTGTTCATAAACCAGCAACAATGTTGTTTTTCCAGTCTCCCTTTAGACACTGGATTGATTGTGTTTGTCAGTCTGATTGTTTGTGTGTATGTGTATATGATTATATGAGTGTGACTGTTGTTCTGTGTGGGTTTCACGGGTGTTCAGGTTAATATGTGTGAGAAATATGACGACCAAAGGTGTATAATGAGACATATAGCCCTTTCCTACCGCAGGAACCTTTCTCAGAACCTTGTTAACAACCCAAGAAGTTAACCTGGGTTGACTGGAGGATGCAGGCTCTTAATTTAATTCCTAGGCCATAGTTCTGGGCCCTGTAGCGTGTCCCTGCTCAGGGGGTGGTACTTACCAAAGTTTCAGGAACTATCTGGAAGCCCAATGTGGCTGATCAGTCAAAACTCACATCGCCTCTGTGGAGACAGGCACTTGGGAATTTTCAGTCTCTGTTTTCTACTCTGCACACCTCCTTTACATCTGTTCATTACAGATGTTACGCATTAGTAACTTTGAAGAATACGATGACTCAGTGTTGTTACAAAAATAACTTTTTATATGTGCAGTTCCTGTGGCTCCATGAAGTGATAGTTTGGATCTTTTGATGTGGGGTTATATGAGGTACTTATCCCTAGTCAGTTAGTTACCTGCAGTAGATGACAGTCCTGTGTGGAGTAGCAGCGCGTAGCACTGACAGGGAAGCAGAGCCTTGTACTGCTCAGGCTCACCTAAAAAATATATATCCGTGTAAGTGTACGCTATATTTTGAACGTTTTGGCGCTTTACATTGCCGTCAAAACTGGTGTCTAAACATCACACCGACTTCTAAAAGGAGTGGCTCAGAGGTGGAACTGCAATGACCCCTCACTCGGTCTTAGGTGGAATACCACAGCAACAGTCTTCAGACAGTGATAGGGGTCGGGGCTCAGGAACTACAGTATCAGGGTGCAGCTTGCTGCACTGCAAGTTGCTAACTGGCTAATGCCAACATCAAGCTGCTACAACTTGCGCTCATTCATACAGTAAGCAAGCACTGTGTTGTTGCCACTAATATTGGCAGGTTCTGATTAAGCTCTAAAAAGGTCAACAGACAGATAAGCTCCCCATCTGCTCTGCAACTATTCACCAGCATGTTTACAAAAAGACTTCTGTGTGAAAGCTGCTCTGCCAATCTACCTACTCAGCTAATAGTAGCATTTCATTCCAAAGCTCAGTTGTAAATATAACAGCAGTGACATTAGCAGAATGGTGAGACTACTGGAGTGACTGAAGTGGGTTTGGTGGTCAAGTCAGGGGGATAACCATTCATTCAACAGCAAAACAAAGTTTAAAATACATCATTGAGGGAGTCTGTGTGAGAAGTGAGAACGAGGAAAAGGAAAAAACAGTAATGTATACAGAATGGTCCGGTCGTGTGTTAAAAAAGTTGACCGGGATTATTGGAGACTGAAGTGTGGATGCCAAAAACCACCGACTTACACCGAAATTTACAGAGAGAAACGGAGACTGAGAGAGAAGAATAAAATGTTGTGTGCGCATGTGTGTCAGAGGTCTGCTTTTCAAACTAATGGTGCACATTATTGAAAGAACAGATCACTCTGTTCTGGGATTGATTTATACTGCCTGTTATTTCACTTTAATCTATGGACATTATCTACACAGGATTTATGGACCATTAGCTCTGTGAGAAGCTGGAATGTAAATGAGGCATAATGAATCAAGTCAGATGAAACACTCTGAGCATGACAAGTTGCTTGCGCTTATGGATGCCTTGGTAACTGCATTTGGATAATCAGGTCCTTGTGCTGTATCATTTGTCCTTTGTAATTTGGCCAGCATCATACAGGAAATAAGCATGAATAATGGTGACGACCGATGGATGTATTGCCTTTCAAAGGATTAGCCTTGCATTAACAACAGAGTGACAGAAATAAATTGTTCAAAGTGCCTCACGGAAGCATGAGACGTACAGGATTTGGTAAAGACGAGGAACAAAGCACGTAGTGTCAGCAGCTCCATCTGTACCACTGAGGCTACTGTTGAAATGAAGCGTGCCCCTGGCATGGTGGCATCGTTACCCACATACTGACATATATAAGAGGCACATAATTCTTTAGGACTGAAGTGTATAATGAGTTTAATGAATAGTTTAAGGGCAAACTGTATCATTGTTATGCACTTACCTGGGAGCTTTGCTTTGACATGTTAGGTAAGTGCATGTCCGGATTATTCTTTACTGCACGTAGCTACACCTCATCATTCTATACTTCCATGGTAATTATTCTGTCTTCATCTGAATCCCAATTTTCCAGGTTAAATCTGATTTGCAAGTCTGGGCCAATGCTTTGAATATTTCAGTGGTGAGAGGGAATCACTTGAACAGCCGCTTTATTTCATTTAATTGCATATGGTTCCTGCGTTTTGTTATCTGCAGATATTTTTGCATCCTTCTGCTCTGCCCTTCTCCCTACTATTTTTCTATCATCCTTCACACTGTTTCCATCACCACGCCTTGCTCCATGCAGGTTCATGCCCCCCTGGGATGAAGTGGATGGTCAGGCTTACCTGATATTGTTGACTTCCTCAGACTGTTTATTTAGTCGTTTTTTCTTGATTTTTGTGCTTCTACCATACGTGAGTAGGCTACGTAGGTAAATGCTTTCTTTTTTAAATCTTGTTTTTAATGGCGTTCAATGTTATTATTTCTGACGTTGTTGTGCTGCAGACTGGATGCTCTTTGCCATTCCTGTGTCTGACTTCCCGCTGGGCTCGATCTGCTCTGTGCAGCTGGACATGGATTCTGTCTTTCTGCAGATTCCATCAAAAATAGACTCGGCAAGTAACTGAACAGAACAGAGAGCCATTTCTGGGACACTTCAGAAACGCACAATGGCATGTTGGAACCATGAGCATTGTCTAGATCGACCACAGTCGGCTCCGGGAACCTTGTTGTGGACGGAATGTGTTGCAGACGTACCCGCTGAAATCTCTGAGTTAAGTCATTTTGAGGATTTTTATGAACTGGTTACTTTAAATACCCTCTTCATAGATCATTTTCCCAGCAGAAAACAGGGAAAACATGTGAACTTTATAGAATTAATGATGGCGGCACTTTATTCAGGTGAGCTAGTTCCAGGGCTCTGGTATTGTGCATGCTCAGTCTTTGCATGCCTTAATGGGACACTTGATAGAATGAAGCCATTGTTCACATCATTGGTCACACCCATCGTGCTTTGACAAGTCAAAATGTCTGCTTGTCTAGTATAGAACAGAATATACACTTGGACTACCACGATAGGCCCAAACCCTTCAAGCACATGATGAAAAGATTTTTTTTTTTTTTTTTAGCACAACAGCTAATTAGCTAGCTTGCGGAGACGAATTAGGCACCATGAAATATATCAGGCTTCATCCGCTCATTTCACTTCAGTAACATTTCAATAAGACGCTATGCTAGCATGCTCACACACACAAAAGAAAATCCTATTCTTTATTCCAGTGCTACGTTTGCCTCATATTTAGCTACGGCTAGGATTAGATTTGAACTCTGGGTCATCTACTGGCAAATCACCCCCCTCATAGTGGGAAATATTTAACATTTCCAGAGGAGATTGAGATGAAAACCAAGTGGTAATGACAGATACCCAGCTGGATGTCTCAGGATGTCAGCATGGCCACCATGGCCCAACTCTCCCTTTCACTTCCCCTCTCTCCGCCCCTCCTCCTCTCCGCCTGTCTCTCATCTCCACTTAACTTTTGTTTCTTATGACGACCGATACTGAAAGAGCAGCTCAGAGTCCTCAGCTTTGACAGGTTACTGGACTTTATGACCAAGCCGATGATCTATTGGACAGAGACAGATGGAGATGGACTAAGAGATAGATAAATGGAGGGAGGTAAAGAGGGAGAGAGAAAGGGAGGACAGTGATTGCTCAGGGGAGGCTGGATCTGAAAAGCTGTAAAAACAGACACTCAGGAGTATAAAAACGGGGGGATTTCGACTCGATCGCTCAAATGTTTCAGCCGCATGCACACAAAAGACCCAACTTCTACCAATTCCTCTGAGTCATTCCACTCAATTGGAGAACAATTGGCTTTGACTGAACTCGCGCCCTGCTCCCCCCCATCCCATAACCCCTCCTACCCTCTCTTTCCCTCTTGTCAGTCTGTATCTCCTCAATTTACCCCGCTCATGGAGCTGAGCGACTACGCAGACTTTTCCTGCACAAACCAGCATCCCTCCTCCCCCCGGGCCTTTCGACACGGTTTCCACGTCAACCAGTGTGACAGATTGGACGATGAGACACATGACATCAGTTCAAACGGGAGACAAGAATAAGATTAGACATGTGATTCAGTGTGGAGAGGTCAGTGGGAACGATTGCCCCAGTCCGCTAGACACACACATACCCTCCGTCCACACCCCTACCAATACTAATTGTAAACATATGATCAGCGATCTTAGTAGAATAGCGTCTCCATTTGCTTGCTGTGTACACCCAGTTCCAGCCTAGTCGCTATCAAGCCCCAATCAAAACAGAAATATGAAGAAAAGCCAGGGCCCGCCGCTGCAGAGCGGTGGCTCAAATTGAAAGTGACAGCTTGACACATAATATGGCACCCATAATGTGATTAGGCCAGCGTGGCACTCTCTTCTTAAACTCCCACATCCCAAGGAGCGAGCCTCACGTCCAACTCCGCCAAACACACTCAAGCGCTTGCCTCCAAAAGGGGGGCAGAGAGGGCCGTCTTGTCTCCCACTTTAGTTTCTCTTGCGATGCTTCATGCTTTGAGACGAATTGAGATGATGCCGCTGTTGAATCATAACCCCCCGGAGGGGAATTGCAAACACATGTAGGGGGGTGAGAGAGAGGCTTTTTGGGTTTAAAGGCATCGATGCCAAGAACAGAGGAGCTGAGTGGGAGAAAGTACACAGTGGTATGGATTAGATCAGCCATTATCAGAAGCAGAGCTGGCTCGGGCCCTCCTGTCAATCCATGTGATGTAAATGAACAGTGACATGACAGTGATATCACCCACAGCTACTCTTGACAGAGTCGGGAGGTGAAATGCAAATAAATATCAATGAAAATAATGAGAAATCCAGATGATGAAGAAATAATGATTGAAACTGATGTAGTAGGAGGGTTTAAAAGTGGGTTTAAGACTGGAAAGTGAACTGGAAAGGCTTTATAGGTTGACCATGTTGCAACAGACTGTCAGAGGCAGAAAAGTGAAACAGCAGTAGGGAGCTAAGCCGGGGCGAACGAAAAATGGACTTTAGAGCAGAGTCCAGCAGGAAATTCAATAAAATACTTCAAAAGAGCATAGCTGACAGTGAAAAATCACAAAATTATAAAATTGAGCTGGAGAAATGAAAAAGAATTATTGTATTTGGCAAGGGCGAGAGGGAACAAGAGCCCAGGGCCACATTTCCAAATGAGCCGTCACAGATTGAGAGATCTTGGCTCCGCTCACATTTAGCATGGAGGGGAGCTGGTACACACTACTCCTAGCCTTTCCCAATGAAGTTTCCCTTCCTCCCGGGGAATTCCCTATCATGTTAGCGATGACAGAATGAAAGATGTAGCGGAGGGCTTAGCGGGGACACGACTTGGGAAATGAATGGATGGCAGACCCAGCAGTTGACAGGCAATTGGGAATCCAAGTGAGCTGCATCACTTTGCCAAGCACAGTAAAATTGAAAGGCCTTAGGTTTCCAGAAATGAGGGTCATTTCTCAACTGTGTTTAAAAATGTGTCAACAACCAGCAAGATGGACTCAACCTGCCAGTTTTCTTGCCCCTCAAACCATTTATATCCATCCTGCCTCCAAATGCAAAAATGATTTTTTTTTAAATACAGTGAGCCACGCCAAAACCTGCAATATGTGCCTCACCATAAAAGCAAATGAATGTTCTACATCAGCCTCCTAACTCCTTGCTTGACTCCTTCAAAATGCATTCTCCTCTTTCTCTCCACTCTCCCATCTCTCCAGCTCCCCTCCCCGGCCTTTTAGTTTAAGAAAAGCCTGTCAAAGGAAATCAAGTCAAGTCGAAGACATAGTTGAGCGCCTGTGACAGGCTGAAAGCCACTCAAATGGGTCTATAATGAGTCTAATAATGGTGTGGGTAAGCATAATTTACCAGGGCTGGGGCCCCGGCGAGACCGAGGGAGCGGAGGAGAATGATGACTACAGCGCTGGTTGGCAGGCGATGATGAGCCCTCATTCCCAATGATACGACAAGGCCGGAGCAGAAGGTGGACAAGCTCCAAGCCCGCCAGTCTCTCTGCGGGCTGGGCCCTGGGGGCTGAGCCACAGCCAGACCTGCTCATCATGGAGCACTGGACTGGAAAATCTCACATGACTGGTTGCTTCCACGGGGCCTCGGCTGGCTCAGCGGCGACCCTGTCTCCTTTGAAATAGAGAACTGGGTGACCTCACGCTGCCTAGGGACTACATGTAAACCGTATCTCCCCTACCCAGCGTGTGCAGTGTGTGTGTGTCGTAACTTTGTGTGTGCGCAGTGATGTGGGGGGAAGCAGTGACAGGCAATAGCCACAAGCTAATCACCCACGCTCCCCAGGGAGACGGCTCCCTCAGGACAGGATAATCAAAAGTCCCTTGGCAGAAACCAGTAGAGTGATGTAAATAAACACACATACACACACAGGAAACAGCAGTACACATACATGTCCTTGTTTGCACTCTGGCGCTGCCCCTGTTGCAGACAGGGTGGTGGTGAAAGGTGGCTCTGGCCCCAGGTTTGTTTCCCACGAGGCTTCCATGCAGCCTGACAGCAGCAGGCTGACCTCCATTCTCCTTCAGTTGTTTACCCTTCAACATGAATGCCACCGACTACTGTTGTGCTCCTACCTTTTGGAAACATTGATTTCACAAAGCCTCACAAATGCGGGGGTATGTCTGTTAAAGTCTGTCCAAGTCTGTTTTTTTATCGTCCACATTTAAAAATAAATACGACCTCTTGTTGTGTCAATCATGTTCACACTCTGACACTAAAATGTCATGTCATGTTTTTTGGAACAGGTTACATTTTCTGCATTTTTACTCATCCTTTCCTCATATGATGCGTCATAAGCAGGTGAAAACTCTCCTTTCTCTTGTCTTGCTGTCAGGGTTGGATGGAAGTGAGAGGAGCACAAAATCATCGTCATTGGTTTCTGTACATAACAGAAATACAAATGGACGTGGTGTGCGAAGGCCTTTACAGTGTAGAGAGGAACAGCTGTGTTTAAAAGTATTTCCCCAGTTCTCTAGGTATTTTTTTTATTATTATTGGAATGGCGCATTTCTCTTTATAGAGAGGCGAAGTCACACCCATTTCAGTGGAGCATCATGGGACCTTATTTGTGAAAAAATAAGTTAGTGAATGGAGAAAGACAAATCATATTTTGATCCCATTTTACTTGTGCCATGAACTACACATATGATGTTTGTTAAAAAATAGAATTTATATAAATATATATATATATATGTATATATATATATATATATATATATATATATATATATATATATATATATATATATATATATATATATATATATATATATATATACATATATATATACACACACACACACACACACCGATCAGGCATAACATTATGACCACCTGCCTAATATGGTGAAGGTTCCCCTTGTGCAGGAGGCCCGGTCAACACCTTGGGCCCTTTATTGTGTTCCTCAAGCTGTTCCTCAGCAGTGTTTGCGGTGTGTCAGGGCACATTGTCCTGCTGGGGGGCCACTGCCATCGGGTAGGGTTGTTGTGATGAGGGGGTGTACTTGGTCCACAACAGTGTTTGGATGGGTGGTACGTGTCTAGTGGCATTCACATGAATGCCAGCACCCAAGGTTTCCCAGCAGAACATCGCATTGTGATGAGATGATCAATGTTGTGGCTGATCGGTGTATGTATACACACACACACATATATATATACATACATATACATATATATATAATTTCCCAAGTCAAGAAAGTCATAGTTTGTCATAAACAAAGTAAAATATCATCAAGTTTTGTGTTAAACCGCTCAGTGAACTACATCGTCTCACTCAACACACGTCACCAACACCAACATGTCCACCAACTCAGCATAGAAAAGGTACTAAAAAAGATGAAAATCACAATAAATCTCGTCATATTGACAACTGCAGTTATGTTAAAGGAGAGTTTGTCAGTTTTGTGAGCTGCTAATACACAGGAGCAGCTCTACAATGTTTAAGTTACAGGTTTTGGTGACCATTCAACAAGATGATGTCACTAACGCAACTGTTGGCTGTGTCGTCTCTCCATTCAGTCTCAGTGAAAACAATGAAAACAAAGTCATAGTTTGATGATGTTGTGAAGTAGCTGGGGATCATAGGACTTCAGTCACGTTCTTCCCTCCTGTTTAATGTTAGTTATAGTGACAGGCGACCAAATGAAAGGCACCAGTACCTTGTATAACATTTTGTATCATGTTAGTACACAACTCAAAATGAAATATATAACAAAGGTATAGGAGTTTTTAGACATTTTAATGCAGAAATGTTAAATATTATATCTTTAAATGTGAAATAAAGGCACATTTTTATACTCTGATTTCGAAAAAGTAGAAGAAATAAAAGACTGGAGTAATCAAAATGGGGGAAAAAAGATTAATTTGTGGTCGGGTCTGCTTTAAAATAACTGGAGCAACAGCCTTAACTTACATGGCCTCGTCTGTGTCTGTCATCCAGGATATATGGCCTCAGCATTTGTCTAAAATTTGTTTTTCCTCTTTATGCCAAGATAATTAGTCGGGCCGTGTGACAGGAGGCTGTGTTAGCCTGGAGGTGTGTGGCAGAACAGAAGAGTGTGTGTTGCAGCCGTAGGATGGCACACACACAGCTGGGGAGTGCGTGTGTGTTTGCAGCAGCAGAGCGGGGGGTTGTGGGAGGCAGCCATCAGGGCCAGTGCAGTGCCTCCAGTGAAGCAGGTAGATGCACGACCGCCTGCCTTGGCCGGCCGCCACCTCGTCAAAGTCACTTTCCCAAAGTCGCGTTGACGCACGGTGCCCCGAGCCCCACAGTTTATGTTACAGTAGCGGTAAAAGGGATAATGGCCTGAAGTTTGACATTTCTGTTTGGGGGAGGAGGGGTGAGAGCAGCAGGTTAGAGGCGAACTTGACCTCTTTCTGTGGATGGGAAATTTCTTAAGCGCTCCACTAGTTTCACTCTTTTTGACTTACCTCTCCTTTTCTCCGTCTCCTTCTCGATTTACATTTCCCGTCTTCGGTTCAGCTTCTGTCTCCTCCTCAACGTCTCTTTCTCAAACCTCAGCGCACAAACACGCACACCTCCTCGTCTCCCTCCGTTGACATTTCTCTCTGTCTTCCCTCCTGTCTGAGGACAAGCGTGTCCCAGTGTATTTGGCACTCTGACTGTGTCTGATGGCTAAACTGAGGAGACAGGCTGCTGACAGGCCCTGTGCCAGAGCGGAGTATGCCAACAGGGGAGATTTGTGAAAATATGCCCTGTGTCATTTCCTCTCCATTTCCCTGACAACTTCACTCTGTCAAAAAAGCCTACGTGTGAGCGCATGGATAGGTAGGCGGGTGGGGATAGTGTGTTTGTTTGTGTGCGAGGGATAAGATGTCTCAAAGTGTATGTGGGTGGGTGAGTGAAGGGGTGGGGAACACGATATCTGCATGTGTGCGACAGAGAAACGCAGAGAGAGCAGTGAATTATGCCCATGTCATCACAACAAAGTCTGCAAAAGTTGAAGCCAAATGATGAAATCTGTCTAGCAGGCATGCCTTGAATGCATCTCTACCTCAAAGTTCACCTTTTTTGAACCCACACTTTTCTTTTTGGTGTGCTCGCTCTTCAAACGGCTCCCCAAATCTACCCTGAATTTAATCTTTGATCCCTCCTCTTGGAATGCAGGCTGAAAGATAACATTTCATGCGAGGCAAAGCGGAAGAAAACAGCCTGCAGAAAGCCAGCGAGCTGAACATGCTCGCTGTCAGCCGCTTTCGCTTAATTTGATGCCTCTGTCTCTACCACCGCCAGTTGAGTCTAATCTCGTTGAGCGCTAGAAATGAGTGTTGGTGACAGGGATGTCAACAGCGGTTTGTTTCGAGCTCGGCGGGAGAACAGTACCTGCCTGTGTGTCTCTGTTACACAAGTGCCCCCAGTCTTTCTCCCCCTTGTGTGCTCAAGTCAGCCGGTGTTACTGTCAATCCCACAGGCCAACAGTGACGTGCTTAATCACTCTACACCGCCGCTGCACACACATACTCACTTGCATGTCCCTCTGGCTGACAGCTTAAATAGAATCCCACCACACCACACATTTCAAAACATCCCGGCCAAAATCCTAATGTTTTCATTTGCATGGAATCCGCAGTAAGTGGCTTCCAACATGGCCGCCAACAGGTGAGAGTGTGTGTGTGTGCGAGATGTCCTGGCAGAGGCCCTGGCAGTTTGTACAGGGGTCACGTCAGCTTGTGGGACTTTACAGATGTTGAACTCTGTCTTCTGCTTGCTGTTGCTTGACCTCAGAGCTTCGCCTCCCTCCCTCTCCTCCCGCGGCTCAATAATTCCCCCGCGGCTGTCAATCACCCAGTGGGGTCTGCTGTAAAGACATCCTGCAGAGAGACTCTGTGTGTGTGTGTGTGTGTGTGTGTGTGTGTGTGTGTGTGTGTGTGTGTGTGTGTGTGTGTGTGTGTGTGAGGGGGTGTTAGCCAGGGTCACAAGTTCAGAGTAAACTGATGAGGGGAGTCGTGCTTTGAGTTTAGGAAGAACGTGTGTGAGTTGAGGTGTGAGTGGAAAACTTTCAGCACCATTAGGCTGCACATATGTGTGTGTGTGTGTGTGTGTGTGTGTGTGAGAAGAAATCTTTACGGCAGCAACAGTGAGCAGGGGCAGATCTGTTGCGGCAGTGCGACAGCGAATCCGATTCATCCTGATCAAAGGCTGCTGTCAGTGACAAAGGACCGTTTGTTTAGCCTCAGCCTGACATGTATCTGAGAGCCATAAATTACAGGGGGAATTAGAGGAGGTTTGGTGGATTTCATGCTCGTGTGCCTGTCTGTTTCTTTGGGTACAGCGCACACACATGCACATGCATTGACAGTCAGACAGACCACACACACATGCTTACACACAAAGGTGCTGGAAAGGGAAAATGGATCTGTATGTGCCTCTGGAAGTGATGATGAGAGATGGGAGCTGGCATGTGTCAGGCCCTGGATGAGAGGAGGTTTTAATAAGGACCACAGAGCGGACTGTGCCTATAGGCTGTTCAGAGATGTATCACTTTGTTGATGTTGTTCATGACACAAAACAGAGTTGATTAAAAACAAAAGACCTTTGGGAAAATGTGTTTATTCACTTACTTACTGAGACTTGAGAAGGATGATACCACTCTCATATCTGTATGATAAATACAAAGCTACAGCCAGCAGCTAGTTAGCTTAGCTTAGCACAAAGACCGGAAATTGGAGGCAGCTAGCCTGACTATGTCGAAAGGTAAAATGGGAGTGCATAATAAAAGTATTTTTTTAAGATAAAACTGCGCATTTTAGAGTGGCCTTTCATTGTGAACAGTCCAAAGGCCACCTGTGCACTAACCATGCTGTTACATCAGCATCTTGACATCACACCTGCCATGTGGATGGATTATCTTGGCAAAGGAGAAGCACTCACTAGCACTCAAAAAAATGTCTTTTGTGTCCACAAAAAAGTTGGTTAAAGACGTCAATCCAACGTCTTTGCTGAGGTTGAATTGAACTCCAGTGGAGTAAAAGGTTTTTTGATGTCTTTTTTAGACGTCTTTTCAACTTCAGTCACAGACATCTGAAGAACTTCTTGTGATTCAAAGGGATGATTTGACGATTTGGTCTCAACCTTAGTAGCCTTAAGGAGGCATGTACTTTACCAGGAGAGCTATTTATCAGCTGTGTTGCATCCCATGTTTTGGTCATCCAACCTTTGTCAGGTAGTCTAATGTTCCAAGGTTGGATGACCAAAACATGGTATGAAAAAAAGCTGATGAAAAGCTCACAATTTTGAACTCTGTAAGAATGTCACTTGGACATCAATAGTGAACACTGAAAAGACGTCAGAAAAAGACGTAATTGAATTGAATTGAATATGTTTCTGCTCAGTGGGTCTGCACATGTGAATACACATATCCAAGATTTAATGATCCTACGACTGTCAATGTTCAGGCTTTTTTCTTGTGGAAGAACTCAACGTTTTACCCATTTAACTTTTACTTTTTTGACTTTGATTTCTGTGCTAGCTTGCCGACTCACAGCATTTAGTGTTCAAGTGTTAGAACTTTAAAAAAAAAAAAAAGTAGGAAATCAACCTTCTTCTGTGCAGTCTGCTTGTCGTAGCTGGAAGGTTTCTAGTTATTGTGAAGATAAAAATACCAAAGATCAGCTTCATATCCATTTGTAATTTTATGTGTGTTTGTTTTCTTTAAAAACACGTCTATGTCTTTGTGGATCATAATTTCTATGTTTTCAAATTAGCTGATGTATTCTACAATCTCTCCTGGTACAATACATGTTTAGGGATCACAGTATTAGAACATGTGTGTGAAAGCAAAAATAATGGGAAGGAATGTAGGTTCACAGTTTGCAAGCTGTCAAAGGGAATCAGTCGCTAGAAAAGTTACAGTGCATTATGGGTACTTTGCTGCACAGCCTTCATGCAGCATCGTTGTCTGTCTGGCCTGCATGACATTTGTTTGTCTGAAGCTCTGAGCCAAAACCATCATCTGTGTTTACTCTGCACTGGCATGTTTGGCAAAAACTTGTCAATAGTAATTATCCCACTTTAGCAGAACACGAGTGCTGAATTAACAAAAATACGAGTTGTTGAGCTGATGAGCCATGAATGTTGATCTGATGCCTGGAGGTTCTTCAGAGCCCAATCCCTTGACAGCAACCCGTGGAGATAAATTAGACTTGGGCGGGAATTAATTCAAGCCTCTTTCTGTGCAGGGAAATTGATGGAGTTTGGTCTCGGCACACGTGACGTACAGTCGAAGGCTTTTAGTTTCCAGAATTATCTCTTCAGAGTACTGTGTGGTGCTGGGAAACATATTTCTGGAAGCCTTGTGGAAAGAAAGAAAAACTGCTGTAATGAATTTAAACGGTGGAAAAAAAAGCCAGCGAGATTTGACAAATTAGTTTGAACACTTTTGACTGTCAAGCTGTTAATTTATGACTGAGCAAACTTTCAAGTGTTTTGCTTGGACGCCTAACACAGAGGCCCACAGCTCTTGGAGGTGACTATTATATGAAATATGGAGGCAGCCGTGCTATTTATTTATTTCTTTCCTTGCCTGGCGCTTTCATGGCCCTATTTGTTTTAATCCTCGCGAGTGTTGTAGGAGAAACCGATTCCTGTTCACATTAATAAAAATAATATTTTGCGGAGCAAGGTCTAATGGTCAAAATGTCACATCTATGACTCTCTCTTTTTCCAACCCGCAGTCATAACTCAACAAGCCGCTCTTTTATTTGCTTCGGTCTGAGCCGCCAAGGACACATCTGCCTGTAACTGCATTTTGTTGGTCCTGACTGCGCACATGTGGTGGTCCAAATTAGGGTTTATGGAGCTTAGATGACAAAGCCAATTTATCTTTTGCCTATTAACATCTTGAAATATGACAGGTTCAGAGCAAAAAGCTTCTGAAACACTACTTAGACTATCATGTGATATTAAAGCTCCATACTAATTGAATCTTTTCAGTGGGTTTGCAGCTCCTTATGGCTTGGTGACACAGAGTTCAGTGCATGTTTTTCAGGCTGTCACTCTTGAAAGCTGTTTAACCCAATCCTTTATCATATAATCAGTGGAAAACATTGACTGATATGTGTTTTAATTTTTTGAAAAAGCCACTATCAGCACAATGTATCAGTCCCAGATGCTTTGCAAATGTCACTTTTGTGTCGTCTGACTTTCCAAAACGCTTTTATTCTTCAGCTGTGAAAACGCTGGAAGCTCTTTATCTCCCCTGCTTGACTCTGAGCCTCCCTCCCTCCCCTTCCTCCCTCTTTCTCTCTCTGGGATCACTCCCCTCTGAGGCGTTTGACTGAAAACATGCGCTCTTTAATCACTGGGGTGACAGTCCCTGCCCTGTGTTTGCGCCTCTGCCCCGCTGCAACAATAAAGGCAGGGTCACGCTCAGTGTCAGCTCCAGGCGTGATGTTTGAAGGAGGGAGCGAGGGGAAAGAATGGAAGAAAGAAAGGGAGAAAAGAGGGAGGGCAGGAGGAAGGGAGGGGGGGGGGGGAATGAAAGCAGGAACTGAAGGGGAGAGGAAAAGCTCAGGAAAGTATTGCTAGCATGTCAGCCACAGGAAGAATCTCCCACTTAACAACAAAAATGGAGGGACTGATTCAAAGTCAACAGGATTCAGGGCGTTGAAGAAAAGGACTGGCAGAGTTCTGTGGGTTACGATAACTGGCTGTATCATGTGTGTGTGTGTGTGTGTGTGTGTGTGTGTGTTGAGATGGAGGGTAACAGGGGAATCACAGGATCCCATGACCCTGTGACCTGGGGGACCTTGTGCTTCTGTTTGTCTGGCTGATTGACAAATGAAGGGGCAGGCAGCAGGGGGCTGGGCCTCTGTGTGTGTGTGTGTGTGTGTGTGTGTGTGTGTGTGTGTGTGTGTTGCTTTTGTATGCATCTATATATCACATGAACTAACGGTGTGTGCACAGGTATGTCTAAATTATAAGGTGTGAATTCTAAAACATGCACTTAATGCTTATGTACATGTATGACGAGCATGTTTGAAAATCACGAGCAGGTGTGAGCCAACATCTCGCAAGCAACATTTCAGTTTGTGTCAGCCTGTGTGTGCGTGCTTTTGTTGTGTGTGTACAACTTTGAGTGTGTTTGTCTCCGAATTCCTGTGGAGTTCACGGTGAGGCCAGGCCCCATGGCGCAGCGCCGGGAGAGCCCATTAATTACAGAGCAGTGACACCGGGACGGCCGGGGCCTGTAATTGATGCCTCCTGTGTGGCAGGAGAGGCGCTCAGTCACGCAGCGAAAGGAAAGGGTCACCCTGCAGACAGGCAAGGGTGGGTGCTGGTGGGTGGGAAGGGGTGAGGGATGATGGTAGAGGTAAGGGGGCATCAGCTCTTATTTCGGCCCTCACTTATTGTAAAACCACCACACAGTGTTGCGTGTTGCTGCTGCATAAATGTTGTCATGCAATAATAATACTCAAAATCATCATCATTACCACAACCGCCAGCTTATCCCTTAAAATAAGCCTCGCAAATGGATGGATGTCTCTAATATTTCTTATATGAGTCATTCCAAAGACTGAGGCTGTTACAGAACAGACATGAGTTGTTGGATGTAGTCACTGAAAACAGCCAGTGGGAACCTGCCTGATGTGAACTTTGTACAGGGTTGAAAAAACACCAACATAGCTTCATACAAAACGCACAATTGCCTGAAGGTGTTCAATAAAGTTGTCTCCAGAGCTAACAGTTAAAGAGCTTTATTACCTCCGCCAAGGAGGTTATGTATTGGTTGGTTTGTCAGCAGGATTACACAAAAACTACTGAAAGGATTTCCATGAAACTTGGATGGAAGATGGTTCTCAGCTCAATACAATGCCCAAAGGTTTGGATCCAGATAGCCCGGATGGATCCAGGATTCTTTTTCTCACTTCTTTAACATTGTAAGATAGATTCATTTATTTCTCAGGGAATAATGCATGGATCTTGATAAAAAAAAATATCAGACCTATTAAGGTGGCTGGTATCTATGAGTGAGTACAATTTGATGCAGATCCTAGATCTGGTGAGCTTAAATTGCGGTGGAGTAGTTACGGGTGGTGATAAAGGGCCTATAGAGTGGTGAAGTCTGTCGTCCTAAAACCCAGAAATCAGTTATCATTATTGCTCATCCGGTTCCCTCGTCTCAAAGTCAGTGAGTTACCCCAGGCTGAAGGTATTTACACATTTTGTTCTACGACATAAAATACATCATTAAATCTCCCACACTTGATAAAGTGCTAACATGTCTTGAAATTGATTCTGATTCTGATAAAGTGAAGACTTTATTGTTCAGTTTCAGTAATCAGATTACAGTTGACTGATAACCAATCACACAGGTTTTAATTTTCTTGGTTCTTTATTGACTTCTTCACTGGTGATAAAACAATCCCTTTACAGTGCATGAAGATGACAAAGAGGGAAAGCTCTTAGAAGTGTTGCCAAAGGCTCTGTTGCAATGAAAACCTTTCAAATTTTGAGAAAAATGTTTTTTGCCTTAGCTTATCTCAGCTTAACTTAGTTTAAAATACTCAGCCTGGCTCTGTTCAAAGAAACATACACCTACCAACACCTCTAAAGGTCACAAAGTGACTTTTTGCATCTCTTTTGTTTTATTCATACTGACATTTCTTTTTTTTTTGTCTTTCTTTTTTGCTTGTGTATACAGCGTGGATACACAATAACTACTTCTGGGCAAACAAGAGTTAGCTACAAGGTCCCGGAGTCAGGTCAGCACCATGAAGATGCAAGGCAAACAACAGAGAAGCTGTACAGAAGTGTGGAGAGGAGGGATAATCTGTTGTTTGTTAAGAAATTGCTAGACCACATAACTCCTCTTCTTCGTCTTTTTAAAAAAAAACTATTTATCTAAAAGGACAATTTGGTGCCTAAATAATGGAAAACTCGGATGAAGAATAAATGATTTCATAGTACGGTGAGGCTTCTGTACAAAGAGGTAGTGAGTGAAACCACAATAGCTTTTATCAAAGACTGAACTGTCACATCGAAGAGCCACATTTCAGGCACGAGCCTGGAGTGGAAACAGCAGTCAGATGGAGAGTGTGACTCCCTGTCAGCTGAGGATGAGCGATGGCCTGCCAGCCAGATGGACTCCTCCTTGTCAGGGTCCTTTCACTTCCTGCGGTTGTCCTTTGATCTGCCTGATGACTAATGACTACCCTGTGAAGAGCCGGGCAGGCGGACACGGGATCCCCATGTATGTGTGTGTATGTATGAGAGAGGGCTTTTACATGCTGCGCAGGGGGTCCCTCTTTGGTGGCTTTCAGCGCGAGGGAGCCCCCCCACCCCCCGCTCGGTTTGCTCTCCTGTTGCAGCAGGAGAAGAAGGAGAGAAGGAGGAGGAGGAGAGGTGTCTGAGGAGACAGGGGTGATTGAGAGAGGACAGAGAGGGAGGTCAGACACAGGGCATCAGGAGACACACACACTGTGACGGGACCTCTTCAGAAGAAGATACCCAATCTGACCTCTGAAAGGACTGCTTCACTCTGTTAAAGGGGCACTATGTAGTTTTGGAGACGAAATTCAAACTAATATTTACAATAATAATGAGTTCATAATACAAACTCAGAAGTATTTATTTTTTCCATAACTGAGTAAACAAGCTGTTCTCAGAGGAAAATAAAGTCCCAGAACACTGTTTGAAGCTAGAAAGGTGGCAGGGTCCGCCACATATAAACAAAGTAAAACCGTATGAAATTGTGTTGTCAGTTTGTTTATTCAGTCATGAAAACAAAGAGTTTGTTTATTCAGCTTGTTTAGGCATAAAAACATCAGTCAATGAAGATCTTTAAAAATTCCTACCCAACTCCTACTCAGTGCACCTTTAATGGGAGTTAATACAAGAAGCACAGATGCACTACAGTGACTCAGTATGGTAATTCGCCATATTTGATCTCAGTCGGGATATTTGAGTCCTCATCTGTTCCATGTACAAAGAGCTTTCCTTGTCAAAGGACACCTTATCTACACTTTGAATCTGCCTCACTGTCTAACAGTAAATGTTCTTGGACAGTAATGGTTTATTTCATGTTGGCAGCTGCATGTTCTCCACCCTTTACCTCCGTGAAGACAGACAGACAGACAGACAGACAGATGGCATCCCTCCCGCAGCACTGATGGAAAGTGAAATGTGAGAAATGAGAACCAGGTGTGTGAAGGATGGGGGTAAGATTGAGCAGACAGAAGGAGAGGAGGAGGGGGGGCGTTTATGTTTTAAGCTTACCTAAGCAAAGGGCCAACAGGTCAGTCGGAGGTCAGGGTGTACACGGGAGGGAGAGTGGAGGTGAGAAGGTTAGAGAGGTAAAACTTCTGGGGGGGGGGGGGTGAGGCTGCGGTGTGTTGGTTTAAACAGGTCACCTCTCAGCCAGTCGCCAGGGGAAGTGACCCCGAGCTGGCCTTCTGATTGGTTACCGGTTAGCCGACAAGCATACCTTCCCTTTGGTTAACTGGTGTGGCATGTTTCATGTTGATTCATCGCTCTGAAACCAAATGAGTGACAGTGCCGCTTTGGCGGGATGTCTTTATCTTGCCAATTACTGTAGCCGGGCCTTTTGTTGCCTTCCTGCCAGCCCTTGGGAGAGATCACACGGGCTGTCAGTCAGAGCCGGCTTCCCACAGAGACACGGAGTGATTGACAAGCGCATGGATTGACAGATTGCTGCAGTGGCTGTGTGTGTAGTGTAAATGACTGCTGCTGTTTCAGCATGGGGCTAATGAACTAAGATATTTCTATTGTCACTCTTTTATGTGGTATGACTGATGAAAAATAGCTTAGGTGGGATAAAAGTGGATTAAAGTCATGGAACGCAATCTGATTTGCAATTTAAGCATGTAAAATGACACTGTGAAAGGAGTGACTCATGCATGACAGGCACAAAGTGGCTGTTACGAGGACTGAATGTCTGAACTTTGGGCGATGTGACAGCCTTTCTAGCCACCAAGACACCCTGTCTCCAGCTGTGATTTCATATTAATTCCACTTTGTGCCGACAGCCTGCCCATAGGTAAAATGCTACCTAGCTCACATAGCTGACTGAATCATTTCAATGATAAAGCAGAGCACCTTCACAGGCTCTTTGACTCGACTGTCAATGAATGATCACACCGCACCGGGAGGGTCCCAACCTTTATGCAAAAAGCCACAACTTTTGACATTTAAATCAAAAAGCTCGGGCTGCCATTCTTCCCCAGGACTCCAGTGAACTTTTAACAGCGACGACGGCGCTTTGAAGAATGCAAATATGATCCGCCCCTCTCAAAACGTTTACAGGAAAAATCAGCGGCGGCAGCAAAGTATCTAAACACTCGCAGATGATTTATCACCCACAGGATACATCGGCTCGGGTTGAAAGGAACTGAGGAGCAAACCAGTCCGGGATCAAAGATAAACAGGAATAAATCCAGTGAAAAGGGGTGGGAGAGGAGTGGGCAGTGGGCCTGGAAGGAAATGTGGAAATGGGAGGAGGTGGCAAAAGGGGAGTGGTGGCCAGTTGATTTATGAGCCTTTTGGTATTTAAATCATCCGTTCTTGTGAAATCATGTGCCGCGTTCCCACCTTTCAGCCCGTTTAACCCCCAGCTGGTGACTCTGATACTCTGGTGACAGCGCCGCATTTTTTAACCCGGGCCGGCCAATGGGGTAGCTTCGCCTTCTTGTTCTCCATCATGGCCGAATGCCAGGAGAGAGCTGAGAGTGTGATAGCCGACATGTCATACTCGTATCCCGTGACAACTTATTGTCTGTAAGCAAACTTTTTGTATTGGCAGAGAAAGTGATTGAAAAAACTAGGATGTGTGTGTGTGTGTTTTTTTTGGGGGGGGGTGTCTACAGGGTGTCAAAATGATGTAATGATGGTCGCCAAGCCATGAAAGGAGGCCTATGTTTCATTTTCCAAGCAGTGAGAAAGAACAGGAGGAAGGGAAAGAGAGACGTCTGGAAGGGAGAGGCAGCAGGGAGGGAGGGAGGGAGGGAAGGAGGGAGGGGGGAGGTGAATGAGCAATATATGAGTGTTGAGAGAGCGGAGGGGAAAAAAGAAGGAACGCCAAGGCTTCAGGTTTGATGTGGGCGTTTTTCTGACAGCTATAATTCTCCAGCCTACAGAATTTCATCAACACAAGTTGTGTTAAAGCTGTGCCGCAGGGCTGCGGCCCTTTCAAGTCCCAAGCTCTGACAGGTAGATTTATTAGTCCTGAAATTTGTACAGATCAGACGTCACTCATGGCAAACTGTCAAAGTGTCAGCGCTGCAATGTTCCTGCAGGGGCCCTTTGCTTTTTCTCGGCATTTCTGCAGGGACAGAAGATTTTTCACCACCGCTCCAACTCAAAACATTATCGCTGTGTGAGCCAGAATACGGAGGAACAGAATTCATATCCCACTTAAGTCTCCTGATCCAAACATTTTTGACATTAGGCGGAAATAAAGAGTGACATAAATCATGAAAAAGTACATTTGTCTGAGATTAGCTTTAAAAAAAAAAAGGAAAAAAAAGAGAGAATAAGTTTAAAAGTAGTCACTGGACTTCTTTTGAGCGCCTGAAAGCATAAATTTACCAACTCAGGGTCTAGTTACACTTTCTGGGCATATGCTCAATAAATCAGTAAAAAACCTAAATCTTTGGGAGCTCGAGCGAGAAAAGGGAGCCAGTTGGTCAGGAGACGGAGGAGGGAGGAGAATAAATTAGGTGGAGGTGCTGAGTGACACGGAGGGGAGAGGAGGAGGAGGTAAACACAGGGCATATGCAGGTTAACTTCACACTGCCAGATTTATGACCTGGTGCAACGTGTTGGTTCTCAACAGGATGCCTCAAACTTCTGAGGAAGGCGTGCGTAAAAAAAAATGGAGCCAAGAGTGTGGTGGAGGGCAGGAGCAGGTTGGAGGAGGCTGGTGTTGTTTGAGGGGTGAGAAAGAGGAGGAGGGGGGAGGTAGGAGGTGAGCCGGCTCTCTTGGCTGCCTGTTAAGAACTTCCTTCAGCTCGACATCTGGTTCTGATATTTCAGAGTTAATTAGTCATATTGAGGTTGTCTGAAGATAAATTTATCATCCAGCAAAGAACACAAACATTTTGAAAAATGAAAGGAAGTGAGGTGACACATTGCCTGACGTTTAAATAAATCATTTCAACATGATTAAAAACTTACGGCCTGTTGATGGGAGCGAGCAGCTCAAGAGGGAGGGTGGGCGAGGGGGAGAGAGAGCCCGTCTTACAGGGAAAGCCTTGTCTCAGCGTTTTAATTACTGCGCCTGCTGCGTGTGTGGCTCCTCTTCTTCATGTAGCAATGAGAGGTAATTCATTTGTGGAGAAAGAACATCTGTGACACCTCGTACAGCGGCTCGATGTGCTCTTTTTATGTTGTGCTGCACTACAGCTCTGTGCATCATGGATGCCTTCATCCAGGTGAAAAGTGTAAGATGTAGGTTACCTTTGTCACAACAATTCACCGCCCTGTACCATTTTTTTCCTTGAGTTGACAGGTTGCAGTTTGGTTAGGTTTCGACACCGGTTTCGGTTACGTCAAAGTGCTTTTACACAATTCTTGCCACTCAGCAGCCATTTTGGCAGTGCCCCTGGCCGAACAAGACCAGGCTCCTGTCTAAATGAATAGAAAGAAAGCCATGACTTTACTTTCAAATCTGCATGTATAGAATCATCTGCCAAGTTCAGCAATTTCTTTTATGGCACACAATGCTAAAGGGTATCCTCTGCATTTGAACAAGACGCTGAGGGATGTGTCAAAAACGTTATTTGACTGAGAATGCGACCAGGCGGCCTTATTCACCAACTTATTCCTTTTCAAACTTCTCTCTTCTCTTCTTTTTCGATCAAACTATCAAAGTGTGATTTCAGCTAGGTACAACTTAGCTAGCTTGCTAATTAGCGAGGTCTTTTTGTGTAGCTGGACCCTGGGTGTTTCCTTTGAATGAGCCAGAAGCTACCTAATTAGCTAGCTCTTTGTGTGTGTTTCTCTGGATAGTGTTTCCTTGTTGAGATGTACCAGACACATAATTTATATCTGTGTTGACGGTTTGTTGATGGAAACGGATGCTCAAGGTGTGCTCAAAATGTGCCTGCTGCATTTTTACAATGTTTGGCGGGCTGTTTTGTCAATACCAAATACAAGTACAGACACTGGCTGAAGCTAACAACATACTCAAAATGTGTGTGAAAATACCCACCTGATTTGGCTAACTATTTTGGTCTGTAAATGATTTATAGTTACCAAAAGTTTTGGAATCGGTCCAGCACATTGCCTCAGCTAGCAGAATCCGTGTATCATTCGTTCATTCGTTTTTCAAAATAAAACCAAAAATAAGAAAACGAAAAAACAATTCCTTTTCTCAGTATTCGTTTCCTAAACTAAAATGAAAAAACGGATAACGACTCGTTTTTTTCAGTTTTCGATTTTATGCTCAAATGAATAATGGAAAAAACGGATAACGAGCGTTTCCCGTTTCATGTTGCAAGCATTTGGTACCTACACCGGAAATTACCGTCACCCGGAAGTGGCCTGGAGCAAAGCTAACGTTAGCAGAGCCAGTCAATTCTCTGACGTTACCAGAGCGTGGTAGAAATCTCGGCATGCGTTTTACCATCCTCAAAAAGCTGTCCAATTATATCTGCATGATCCTCAAGTCCTGCCATTATTTTTGTTTTGCGCGCCCTCGCAGTACAGAGACAGAGACGGTCACTTCCGCTTCCGGCTCATTGAACTTTTTTCAGATCAAAATGGGATAAAACATGAAACGGGAAACGCTCGTTATCCGTTTTTTCCATTATTCATTTGAGCATAAAATCGAAAACTGAAAAAAACGAGTCGTTATCCGTTTTTTCATTTTAGTGTAGGAAACGAATACTGAGAAAAGGAATTGTTTTTTCGTTTTCTTATTTTTGGTTTTATTTTGAAAAACGAATGAACGAATGATACACGGATTTAGCAGCACATGCCTGCAACGTAATTCTTTGAGGCAAAGTGTCAAAGTTAAATTAGTACTATTTGTACTAAGTGCTATTTTTTGTCGCTGACAGGCTGAGAATGTTATTGTATTGTATTTTAAGTGTCTGACAACAATACAGACATAATTCCTTCAGACTTAATGTTAAATGTGAGATCCCTTTTGTAACCACAAACACAAGTCTCGTTCAAGAGGAAGTCTCGCGCTGAAATCTTGCGAGGTGAGTCGTTACACAGTTGCCTCATCTACATTGTCGAAACCAGTTTTTCGGGGTTAAATCTTGCTGGCAGTTCTTCTTGGTAAACTCCAAACTCCTCTCTTCAACTCAGACTCACGATTCCGGCGTCATCTTCTTGCAACAAATCAACTCTCATGAGATTTCATAGCAAGACTTGTGTTTCTGAGTAACAAACTCAGCCTGTGAGTGTCAGAAAACAAGCACTTTTAGTAGATTGACGTCGGAGTTGCCCCAAAGGATTACATTGCATACCATACCTCGGTCATTATTTCCTAAATATTAAAATAAAATAATCGGTGCTATATGACTTCATGATCAGGAGGTGAAATGTCTGGTCGGTCCTTTAAGAGTCTGTATGGCAGTTCTACTTTTTATTTATCTGTTATTTAATAAATTCATACACAATACGAGTTGGTCAGCTGGTCACAGGTCCGCTGGAGCTCTGTTATTCTATCACAGCCACTCCTCCACATGACTGTTCAAAGCAGCATAATGGCAAAAGCTGCAGCAGGAGGATGGTTTTCAAATCGCGCTGACCGCTAATATTTACAGAGGAGTTACCAGTGCACAGTGCAGCAGGCTGCAGCTGTGACGTCATCAGATTCATCAAAGTTTAAGGACACTGTAACATTTTGATTTTGATTTTTTTGGACATAACAGACACTATTATGCACTCTATTATGCACATACACACAATTTGCTAATTTATTTTCCAGATCATAATATAATATAGGAGACAACAAGCAAATAATATCATTTTTACTTAATGGTGTTTAATAATAATGTAATAGTTTGTTCACACTTGAGGTTCAAACTGTGAACATTGTCCCAATGTATATGTGGCATTTGATCTAATCAGGAGAAGATGATTTGTCATTTCATCATAAATAAATACAGACGTCTGTTCCTTTACCCATAGAAGACCAACTGTCGTTGAAATAATCAGATCAGTCAGAATCACATCAAATAAAAGACAGTATTTTTGAAATTACTCATGACTCAAGTCATTTTTAGTCCTGTTATACTCTACTTGAAGTAGCTATTTTGATCACTACCTTAATTTCTACTTGAGTAGGACTACTTGTTTTTGTAAGTAAGTTATTAAATAACAGTACTAATACTTGAGTACAGTTTTTGGCATTTGGAGGGAACCTGTTCAAAGTCTATTAGGATGAACAAAAACAATCTGAACCTATCTTCGAGATCTCTGTTTTCTGATTTACTAGCGTCATATCTGAATATTCGTTTGGCTGGTCTTTTTATTGAGATTGCATTACACAGAGAGTAACTCAGGCGCTGCTGCACACAATACAATGGATTAAGTCAGGCTTGCAGAAAGGCCTGAGTAAAAAAAAATGACTGGCAACCAAAATGGTGTCTGTCAAAAAGAAAAAAGGCAAGATGAAAGAACATGTCAAGGGAGAGATGATATCTCTTCTGAGCCCGAGGCAAATGCATGCACACACACACACACACACACCCCCTCTGACAGAGTTTTAATAAAACCTGTCCGACGCCCTCTCCTTGGGTAAAGTGTGAGTGATGGCCTGGATAGACTCCAGGCTGAGCTGCAAACAGCCAGCCAGACTCACACACACACACACACACACAGACACACACACACACACACACAGGTGAACAGACAGACATACAGACAGACAGGCAGACAAAGAAGATAGGATGATCTGCCCTGACTGACACTCATGCCTCACGCTTGGCTTCACCTCGAGACTGGGCCGCCTTTGCTTTGAACTCACTTTGTTTGTGTGGTGGCGCACATGTATGTATGTGAATGTGTCCTTATATACAGCTATACTGCACATGCAAGCTTTTATCGACATATGAACACACACAGCGGTAGGTGTGGATTCACGGCTGTGTGTGTGTGTGTGTGTGTGTGTGTATGAAATCAGAAACAGCGAACAACACCTCAATGGAGACACTTTTTCTGCGTGGTTGCTCTTGAATCACTGTGGACAGACTCTTTATCAATATTTGTGGAGTCAAGAGGGTGAGTTTGTGTTTGATGGAAGGCCTCCAGCTTCTAATTACCTGCAGGAAAAAGTGTGTGTGTGTGTGTGTGTGTGTGTGTGTGTGTGTGTGTGTGTGTGTGTGTGTGTGTGAGAGAGAGAGAGAGAGAGAGGCCAGACCTCCATAGAAGAGGCCTGTCTGTTTGATGTAATCCTGCCTGGTGAGCCAACAAACTGCTCTGCACATCGGACTGACATACCCAAATAGCTCAGCGATTTCTATCCCCTTCAGTGTGTGTGTGTGTGTGTGTGTGTGTGGTCATTAGTGAAGGCACAACAAGACCAGCAAGATGAGAGCGTGCAAATGTCATGTGAGCAGGGGGATGTTGACTAGCCTGTCATCATAGTGAACATGTCAAATGGCGGTACTGTGTGTGTGTGTGTGTGTGTGTGTGTGTGTGTGTGTGTGTGTGTGTGTGTGTGTGTGTGTGTGTGTGTGTGTGTGTGTGAAAGAGAGAGAGAGAGAGAGAGGGAGAGAGAAGAAAGAAATAAATTATTAACACTCCAGTCAACAAAGATTACAGCACAGTTGTAGGTCAGCCTCTCTGAACATTAAATTCCAGGGGTGAAAAGACAGCAGAGACCTGCACCAGTTATGATTTCTACTGTCAGAATCAATTGTTTGTGAGCATCTATCCAGCGGGCGTGGCTCGGGTCTTATTGACAGCGAGAGGTCTGTGGAGAGACAGCAGAGCGTCTCCAGTGGAGACAGGCCGGTCACAGAGAATCAGCATCAACACCTCTCTGCTTCACACCCTGCTACAGGCTACTTCCCACACACACACATACACACACACACACAGTGACGTGGACACACAAGAGACAGATCACATGGTGTGTATTTCCCCACACCAGGGAAATACACACCGATACACCAAAAGTACATTCATAAAGAAATGATACACTGCAACATGGTGGCGCAGTGGTTAGCACTGTTACTTGAGCACATTTCCTCCGGGTACTCTGGTTTCCCCACCATCAAAACGGGAACGTTTGATTCTCCAGTCAGTGTCCTTGACCAAGGCACTGGCTAAGATCTGGAGTGACCCACTGTACGGTTGTCAATAAAAACAATTTGTTTTTACTGTTGCATCAAAAGAGAGAATCAAGAATAAATCATACTCGGGCTTGTTTGCTTTAGGTTGATCGCCAACTGGCCATAATGGTTTTCCCACCTGCCGCACACTCACAGTCTCATACACAGAAGAACACTAACTTTGTCAGCAGCAGAGTCCAGCAGGCAGGGAGCAGGCTGTCTCTGCACGCTGGCTTCGGATGTTGGGCATGTGGATTGTTTTACCACCGCCTAATAAACCTGCTACTTCATTAACAGGTTGATGAATGGGTGCAAGGTAAATGGGGCAACGGGGCTGACAGGAAAGGGATGAATGTGGTGGCCAGTGTCTGTGGCAGAGGCAAGGGAGAGGAAGGAGGATACAGAGTCCAAACACTGAGGCAGACAGCCTGCACACACATACACACACACACACACACACACACACACACACACACACAGACGCATGCAGATAAAGACTAGAAGTGAAAAGACGAGAACAATTTACAAATTTACATATTCATTCATATCAAATCAAATATTACTTTTTAGCACGTCAGAAATGATGTGTTACAACATCTCGAGGCAGATACACTCGTCTCTCTTTGACTTTGTGATTGGAATTCATGAAGAAATATGAGGATAATCCCATCTGACCTGACTGAAATATGAAATGAAATGTCGGCAAATGGTGCCATGTAACAACTGAAGAAAAGTTTTGATTCATTAAAGTACCTACAGATGAACAACCTGAAAAATGTGCAGAGAACAAAATGAATGGAGATAGAGGGCGTGAGGGGCTCACTGGTGTCAGTATGAAAATGTTGTGACTCTCCAGTACTCTCCACTGCCTTCATCAAAACACCAAACTTTTATGAGAATGACTTAGGGCGCACTCACACTTGGCCCAGTTGCTCTGTGCCATGCCGAAGCACGATAGTCCCTCCTCTCCAGTCCCCTTACTGAAACTCGGGGGGGTCAATATGTAAGAACTGGTGTCCTGTTCGGTGCAGTGATTAGCACTGTTGCTTCACAGCAAGAATGTCCTGGGATTGGGACCTGGCCAGGTCAGGGCCTTTCTGTGTGGATTTTGCATGATGACATGTTATTGAGCAGTCTAAATTGCTTTAGATGTGAGCGTGAATGGTTTGTCCCAGCATGTCAGCCCTGTAAAGAACAAGGTAACAAATCAAAACAATTCTTAGTTTCAGGTAATTATAA
This sequence comes from Pagrus major, assembly GCF_040436345.1. Classification (NCBI taxonomy): domain Eukaryota; kingdom Metazoa; phylum Chordata; class Actinopteri; order Spariformes; family Sparidae; genus Pagrus; species Pagrus major. Next base: position 13,528,843 of record NC_133219.1, on the reverse strand, counting down.
AAATGATACACTAATGAAACTATAATTCTGAAAATATATTCTATTTCTGCCAATAGAGCCTCCCAAATCATACACACTGGGCCTTTAATGCACTGGAGTAAAATGACTCATTTCACCATCTCACACAGAGGGCCCTCCCAGTATGTGGGCTACATGTGACAAGTGAACTGAAACAAACTGTCAGGGTGACCTGACCCTGTTCCCCAACTCAAAGTCTTGATGTTTTTTCCCGAAGGTAGCAGTCCAATAGGAAACGGATGTAAGGATGACCACCAGAAGCACATTTCTGCAAGTGATCCATCACAGAGTTTCCTGCTTCTGAATCCTCAAAGCTTTCAGAGACAGGAAGTCGACCTCTTATTGCTTCATATCTGCATAAGGCAGTAGATGCATGTGGTCAAGAAGATTTGTTGAGAGGAGGATATATGTGATCCATGACAGTTCGGACCTTTTATTAAGCCTACAGGATGTAGCACTGATTTACTGAATAAATGTAGTGAATGAAGTCTGCGGAGGGAGTCATAATTATCTTTCACAATGTAGATTATTGAAAGGAACAAAGCTGATGAGAGTGTACTCAGTGGGTCTCAAATCTACTTTTTAACTGACAATGCGAAGAATTCAGTTAATGTATGACAGACAGACAGATGATGTTGAACACAGCTGCTTTTGCAACCAAACAACAGCTGCTCATATTAAGCACTGAAGAGTGAACTGAGTCCAGTTTAGGGGAAAACACACCATACAGAATTAGTTGTATTTAATCAGTGGGATCCAATTTGTAATTTCTTCTTATGCCAAAATGTGTTAACAGTTAACATTAGCTCAGTGTTTTTCAGTCCGGTTCCTGGGTGACCCTGCCCTGCATGTTTTAAATGTTTCCGTGCTTCAACACACCTGATTCAAATGAACGGGTAGTTATCAGGCTTCAGATGAGGAGCTGATCATTTGAATCAGGTGTGTTGGAGCAGGGAAACATCTAAAACATGCAGGGCAGGGTGACCCAGGAAAACAACTGAAAACACTGTGTTAGAGAAACTAGTAAGAGCTGAAGTCAGGTAAGTCTGTCGAAACACACAACAAATATGCTAAGTCATTTATGACCCAAATTTGTCGATTAACATCTTTCTAAACAGCGTTCAAGCTGCCTCAAACCAAGCCAAAACTATAACTAGTGCTATTGAAGTGTTTATCACAGCTGACCATACACCATCATCGAGAATAAACAATTTCACAAGTCAAGTGCCATCTTGTTCCACTATATTTGACAGAAGGCAGACAACTTTGCAGCTGATATCTCCAAAACACTGCAAACTCACACCAAAACTATCTTGATGAATACATAGCACTACAGCTAAGAAAAGAGGTGAGGTGAACTGTCCCTTTAACTGTTATCTTAACAATGATAAAATGAATGACAAAATGTTATTTCCTGCATTTTCATTATTTTCCCTCATTAATGGAAAATGAAACGAATTGTGAGCCGTTCACTGTCCAAGAAAATGTGTTCTAGTTAACCTCATGCATATAGTATGGAAATGCATAAATATACTGTAACATGTTTTTAAGTGCCTTTTGTCTGTGACTTTAATGGGTTTCAATGTACTATAGTGCATTTTATAAACTAGAAAAATCATTTTTACATGTATATATTATTAAAGCAGTCACTCATTGGTTAGAACATTCAGATGTAACTGTTGAATAAAACATTATTAGAAAATTATTTATTTATGCTTTTTCCAGTGAAAGACCTTATGATTATGAGCACCATGACCTTTATGTCATCAAGATTTATGACAGTTTAGGTGGTAAAACCTATTCTGCAATTAAAATCACGGGTAAACAGAATTCTGGGTGCTGGGTCTGCCCTCCACCACATTCCTGTGGCTCTCCTTCCAGCCCCGTCTGTGTGGACTCAAGCCCACGTGTGCTGGTATGCACCATCAGTGTCACAGCTGTGCTGCCTGTCACTCAAGAGAGGGCCCGATGAAAGGAGCTCCATTCCTCCTCATTCCTCCTCCTCCCAATCCTGTCACCTACTCTGTTCCCTCTCGGCCCTGACAGCATGGCTGACCCCTTTCCCCCTGTCAGCACCCAGGTATAATGTGACCTGTCACCAAGGCCCATTCTACCTCAGGCAGGACCCTGCAGCTGGCTGCCCCGTGGTGAGAGCCTCAGCACGAAGGAGGGGTCATTCTGTCTGCAGGAAAGACTTCAGCACGCTGCAGCACTGTAGTCCACATTAAACCTTTAAAATGAGGGGTTCTCCCCAAATATGAAAATGAAAATATTTCCTTACCTTCTCTTTGTGGCGTGTAGCCGTTCAGAAAGTATTTTATTTACCCAGCTTTTCACATTTCTGTTTTTATTCCATTATAATTCACTGACCATTTAAATAAACTCATTCGAAGAAGCGTTACCTTTACAATGTGGGTGGTATTGAATGTCAGAAGACACAAAGGCATATTCAAAGAATGATGCCTTTATGGTCAACACACTATGACTTAGAAAGAAAATAATAATCACAGATGCACAAACTTGAGTCCAAGCACACTTGTCTAACCTACAAAAAATATCCCATGGATGAGACCCCATTTATTTAACAACAGGCCTCTCAGGAATTTCCCAGCAGTGTGAAAAGACACAGCAGAGGCAGACTTGTGGATGAAATGTCACGAGAAAGAAGAAAGAGGGATAGTTACAGGGTGAAGATTTGTCCTCTGGGGGTTTTTGTTGTCAACTGCCAAAAGGGAGGACCTAGATTCCTATAAGAGCTGCAGGGTGACACCGGAGGGTTACTGTCACACAGGAAGAACAAGCTTTACCTAGTGGGAACACAATGTTGTCTGACATTTCACTATTTGCATGTAATGATTTACATACACACACTTAGCATTTAACTACGCCACGGGGTAATGTCTCTGCCTATTTGATGGCTTTCCAGCTGCCACCAACACTTGTGTCATATGAACTGAATTTGACCCGACACACTGCTGATGTTTCTACAGTTACGCCCTCCAGCTTCACAGCATTAGACCTGTCAGAGATTGGCCCTTCGCACAGTTATTGTGCTGTAATGTAACATAAGTCTGTTGTGCCCAGTCAAGAAATCCCAGGAGAAACCATGCTGCTATTTATTACAGTGCATGTCTTTGTTTAATCCGACTTATTCAGATGATGGGTTCAAGGACTTCTTCCCAGGTGTTTGATTCCAAGAGCCCCCCTCCATTTCAGTGACACACACACACACACACTGTATACACACAAAGGTGACAGTGTATGTTTGGTTACGGGGTGTGTGATTCAGTGTGGTGCAGGCTGTGGATGGGCCGACCCCATTAGAAGCGAGGGGGGGTTGTTGGCTCGGCTATGGCCCGGGCTGCTCGCTCGCAGGATAATTTACGGCCCCTTCATCCTGGCGGAATGTGTTTGTAGCCAGGCGTAATGGAGGCCATCCATTCTCCCTGTCAGCATTGGGAAACACTTTTTTAGCCGGCTATGGGAGGAAATGTTTGACAGAGAGAGGGCAAAGCTGTTTCTATGCATGGTAGCTTGCAAGGAAGGAGCACTTGCGGGCTTCAACATTTATGTGTGAAAGATGCTGCTTGTTTTAAGCATTTCTCATCTTATGAATGCATCTACTTATGGCGCCATAATTGCGAGGCCTGCACTGTCAACTGTAGGTTCAGACTTACGGCTCCTGAGAAACATTTATATGTGCTACATGCTCTGTTTAAATGTTGGTCAGTCTAGCTTGTAACATCTGTTTATTGCCGTCATCAAGCACTTGCTATTTCTAGGAAGCTACAGCGGCTTGTCATCGGCATATCACTGCATCTTCAATACATTTTACAAGCGGTCACTACATTTTACAAGGAGTAGACAAATACCCAACCAGCATAATTTGACAGGTCTCGTTGATTTCTTCCATAGCAACCTAAAGTTGTTGTTAGGATACAGATTCGGCTATGTTAAAACAGCTGTGGTCTGACAACGTCTTGGAACCAACCTGACAAAAAACAGCTGCGCGGAGAGCGAGAGACAGGAAGGACAATTTAGGTAAAACACTGTGTGAAGAGAAGAGGAAGACAAGGAGCAGCCACAAGCGGTAATACTGACACCATCTCTCGTCCTTGGCTTGGCTCTGAATCATTCCAAAGCAGCTGTGGGAAGTTCTGAAGTGATGGAAGTCAATGAATCTCACTTGACATTATTCACAGACCTCTGTGTTGAGTTTTCCAGCCCCCTGAGAATCTGCAGGCCTCAGGCACACATGGAGAGAGCTAAGCTCCAAAATGGCTGAGTAGCATCACCTCTGTTCCTCAGCAGAGCTGTCGCATCGACCTTCACTGAGAGCCACTGGAGAGGGAGGGGAGCGCACAGGAGCAAGGGAAATAAATCAAATGCAGATACACTACCTGTGTGTGTGGCTCTGCGTGTGAATGCATCTGTTTATTCGTGTATGCGTGCGTGTGTGTGGGTGAGTTGCCACTTTAATTAATTCCCCTATCCCTTCCCACTAGTAGCTCCTCCTCTCCTTGTCGAGCCTTGGCAGGTGACTCTTGTTAGCTGCACAGCGAGTGGGGAAGTGACTGCGCCTGACAATATAATTTACATTGTCTGTAGAGAGCGATTGGAGCACGGCAGCCTTATTTATGCCACATTAGGGGATTTGCCTGTGCTGCCGTCTCCAGGTCCAATCCATCAGATGGCTGTTTTCCAATGCCGCTTTATTGGAACGTGCCCTTGAGAGAGTGCTGAGTAGCAGGGAGTGTGTTTATCTGGGTGTGCGACAGTGTGTGACAGTGCCGTGTGTGTTTACATGAAGGCATATGAGAGTTGATGTGTATCTGTGCAGATTGTGGTACTTCTTTGTGTGTGTGCTCCTGCACAAGTGTGTCGATTCAGTCGACGGACTGTGGCTAGCATTCAGACAAATGGATTCCATTCTCCAACAGACCAAATTACAGCTATAACTTAAGATGGGGAACAATGATTACTAGGCCATTGTCATATGAGTGTGCCTGCACAGCAGAAAAGTGGCTACTTTCCTGCTGTGCCAGGGCTTCTTATGCAGCGTGTCCTCTACGGGAGCGCTGAAATCCTTCCTTCTCTGCCTGTCAGGTCTTCCTCTATTGACTTGTCTCTCTCTGAAACGGTCCCAAATTACAATCAAGTCATTCCCTCGCCATGCATTTCACTGGATGGCTGTCTTGGTAAGTGAGTTAGATGCAAAGTGACACGGACACCCACACACAGTGCAAGCATGGCACAAGGCTTAGTGTAGAGGAATATGCATGGGAGCATTCTGGCAGTGGAACAGTATAATGAACGACACCAAGGAGCTCATTTTTCACAGAGGATACAAAATGTCGGGTCCGGAAAGACATGTCGGAGCTGCGAGGCGGCAACACATGCGGCTCCAAGTGCTGCTCATTAATCATAAGCCAGGGAGCGGCAGCAAGGGGACCCATATCCATCTGTAGCGTACTTATGAGAGTATTACAAACGTGCAGTGCAGCTGGTTGACTGAGAGTAAACAGTCTAGCAGTGTACTGCAGTGTGCCCTTACAAGGGCACTGAGCCTGAGGCACCTGTTAGGACACACTGAGGCCGCATTGGTCACCTGGCCTGCAATGCCACATTACACATAAACCCACTATTTAGTCCACATTTAGGTCATAAATGTTGGCTTTAATTCCATAAAAATGTATTAATTTTCCCCATCCTGTTGTCTCCTGTCCTGTTCTCTGCTTTAATTTATCGCACATATATGATTGATAGGCAACTTAAGACTCCCAACTTTATGTTCTATGTTCTTGATGACAGTTAATTTTTTTTTGCATTACCGTTTTAAATGTTTTCATCAGTTCAAGTGAAGAAAAACTTCTTAATACATAGAAATATACACACATTTTCCATGAACACTTATGACTGCAGGATGGTATCACTATGTAGAAAAAATCATGGACTGACCGAAACCTTGTTGAATATGAAATTATAGTGTTTGTATTTATAGATTAGATTCTAGTCTTTTTGGGCATTTTAATCATTTTCTAAAAGAAAAGAAAGAAAATAATTGACATGGAGATTCATTAAATTTACAGCTTAAAGGTAAAACATATGCAATTTTGAACACTGATATAGCAGCAACAAATGATTTGCTATATAAAGATATTTAGCTAGTAGTAAGTAAGCAAGTAAGTTAACATACATAAATTACGTTACGTAAGTGATGTACTTGTGTCATGTGATGTGAGTTACGCCACTTAAGTTACTGGAAGTTACGAGACTGAGGGCAGTTATTTTAACCCAAAGTATGATCTTTATCTAAACCTAACCAAGTCGTTTCGGAGCCTAAACCTAACCAAACTGCAACTGTTTGACAGCATTAATAACAGTTCAAAAGCCATAATATATTAACTTTTTGTCAGCAAGCTTTATACTGAAAGTTTAAACAGATATAGAATAGTGAGAATATTGAGATTTTGTGATATAGCACCTGAAACTTTAAAGATGCTATTTGTAAGAAAGGTTTAGTAGCTTTGGGATTGTAGGACGGGTCGGCTGCCATCCCAAAGCGTCAGTTTGGGAGTTCGGATTGAGACTCAAAAATCAACTTTTCTTACAAATAGCACCTTTTAGAGAGTGAATTAACACAAGGCTTAAAACTGTCGACTGTTTCACTACCTTCTCTGTTTGAAGTTTGAACTCTCAACACTCGCATTTGTTTGTTCACACAGAACCAAGCAGCTCCGGCGTAAAGCCGCACCAGTGTGTCAATTCACACAGCACACTGGCGCTGCGGATCCAAAAGAGGTGTGACGGTAAACATGATGATGTTGACGTCCACCTGTTAATCTAAACATGTATCTGCCGACTGTTTAAAATCATATGGATGCTGTTATAATGTGTTGTGATTGAGATCCCCACCATACATCTTGGAAAGTGACAAGTTACAGTTTTCACTCTAAATTGCTCTTTTATTTGATCATTGAAGGATCTGTTTAGTTGTCAGACTGTGAACACCATCAGATCGACATACCCCCACTCCGCGCCTCCGGGTCTACCTGATACTACCTCTGGAGGCGCATCAGAGCCGCAGCGAAACTGTCCCCCCTCTCCGCATCTGAAACTTTCACACAGAGGATGATGCGGAGAATCGGCGCATGATTCCCGCACTCAAAGAGCAGTGTGAATGGGGCTACTGATTATTGTGGTTGGGTGTGGCAAAAAGTGTAACCACACCCAGCAGTGATGTCACAGTTTACTCACACACCCTAGAGTACACTTCTGTATCCCTGCAGCAAAATGATAAAACTAGAGGTCAGACAAAACAACATTTTCAGCTGTTGTAAAGTTAATTTACAAAAATGTTGAGTATGAACACTTTCAAAGCAGCGTGGCAATCCAACAATAGAATTATTTAAGCAGACATACAGAGAAGGAGTGTTGAGAAGGGTTAAAGGAAAGAGTTCAGGAAGGAAATTATGCAACTCACCCAGCCTCCGAACCCCACCCAAATCTACCAACCCCACCTCAAACACCCTTGCCCCTCTGCATATCCTGGGGACACGGGGCAATTTAGCCTTTAATTAATTGATCCAGCTTCCTTGCTGTAAAAAGACAATAAATGAGGGTAGGGTGCGGGCTGGGGTGCTGTGTCAGTTTGTGTAGCTAATGACTGTACAGGGCTGTGGAGGGAGGGTGGTTGATAAATTAGGCAGGAGTGAACTTTACACCCCACCCTTACCACTGGGAGTGGAGGGAGGGAGGGGGGGAGTGCAGGAGTAGGAGAGAGGGGAAGGAGAGAGAGAAATGACAAGGCCTATCACGGTGATGGAGTGGCTGTGCTACTCTTGGCTGCACACTGCTGTTTGCTCTCATTCTCATTCTCCGCCTGTTCAGAGACACAGACAGAGACAGAGACGTGCTGCCTTTCAAACACACGTCTGCCGTGTCTGTCTCGCCCATGAAATTGTTCCGCAGCCCTCAGATAACATAAAAAAATCCACAAAGTAAGCAAAATAAAGCCCACTGCAGACGGTAAGAATAACACAATGGCTCTGTATACGTACACATACACTAATCATTCTGTCCTGTGGTAGGACGGAGGGATCAGCATTCAGGTGCCATCACACACACTCATGCACAATCAACAGTCAGGCATCTGCAAAGTGTTTTCATGCATGTAACAACTATTGGTGCCGACCGCTTACATCAGCCTTTGATTCCTTGAAACTCTGTATTCCAGGTGCCACAGTTGAATACTTATAATAAAGGTCATGGTCAAATTCAAGGTCAACTTTATTGTGCTTGAGGGTAAATAAATTGGTGATGCCAAAAAGAAAAAGGAAGAATAAAATACAGAATTATTGACAATCGTTTTAAAACACAGAAAAAAGAGAGGGAACACAATAGACAATAACATTTTTAATTAGATTTCTTATAGATAAGAAGTTAATTTGGCTATCTGTTCTGAAATGGTGATATGGTTTAAAGGTCCAATCAGGTTCAGGCTTTTGTTTAGCGGGACATCGAAAAAAATCATGCTTTAATATTCAAAAAACACATTATTTTTAAAACGATCCATTTCTCCAGCACCTCCATTCACCCTCTGTCTCAACGCTGCATTTTAGCCCCTGTCCCTTTAAGGCTTTGGAAAAAAAGCCCATGCACTTTCATCGTATTTGTGTTTTTGTCGTTTCTATATCAGCATTCATATTTTACAGGTTCATTAGTTGCGTTTTTAAACATCATATCCCAGGCTATAAGAGCCTGTGTTTTCATTGAAACAGCTGTGCCTAATACTGTACGCCTCTGCCCAGTTCACTGTCAAATTGTGAGCAAAAATAAAGAGCTATAAATGTTATATTGGGTCTGTCATTCCTGTTGTAAGGCTGTGGAGTTACCGATTGTGGGCCGTAAAGAAGGCTACAAAATAACGGAGTCAATATATTCATGACACAGTTACTGAAAACATCTTGACTACCTTGATTATCCTGCTGCCACCATGATTGAGACCAGCAGGTTTGCTCTTCTCAAGTGGTAGAGTTTAAATCCAGCTCTATCTATCCAGAGCAAGACACTGAACCCCAATCAGAAGCACTTTTTCCTGTTTTTCGGATTGCACATGCAGCCCTTTTTACCCAGATGGATGGATAGATGGATAAATGACGAAAGGTAGCATAACTCGATGTTCTGTTTGAGTCTGATAATTGGAACTAGAGTCATGAAGTCATGTTACAAATTAATACGACAAAATAACCACATCTTCACCTAAAACTCGAGTTTGTAAGTTTCTTCAGGAGGCCAAACGATGGACGCCTCCCCTCTCTGCAGTGTATACTTGAGTATCTACAGCTTCCATTGCCTGCTCCTCCACCCCACTGAGGTGATAAGTGACCAAACAGCAGTGCTGGCACACTTGCTCCAAATTCCCCACTGAAGAGAACAAGTCTTTGATAAATGAACTCATCATTATATATTAAAATGAACCAAGGCCATGCTTTGTTTTAATAAATATGTCCCTGGCCTATTATTGTAAAGGACAAAGCAGGTGATTTTTGCTGCTTTTGCCCCCTCTTTACACACACATACACACACACACACACACACACACACACACACACACACACACACGCACACTCACACACACCTTTTCTTTCGGGTCCTACATAGTGCAGGGTGGAACAGTTGTCACAGCAGTTAATGTAGGGGGACAGAGATGAGGGTTGCACAGGGCTTCCCAACTGACTCTGGTGGGTTACCCCCATGGAGTAAAGGTCACACACAGCAGGGGTGTGTGTGTATTTATGCGTACGTGTAGAGTATGAGTATCCATATAAGGGCATTTAACTGTACTGTGGGCTTCACTTGTGTTTTGGGGTCTCATAAAGGTAACTGTTGTATCTGCACAGGTGAGAAACATGTCCAGCATGTGCTGCACTGTGTTTAGGACAGCGTGCTTGTAAGAAAGAGCGTCGTCATCGAGGAGAGAAATGTAAAAAGGGGAAAACATGAATGAATTGCAAACGTGCCAGGACTACAGATGAAAGCAGACTGATGGTTAGTCAGTTTATGTCCTTGTAATCAGGACTCACACCAATCTTCTAGTCTGTCAGGTCCACGGTAAGAGGTTGAATTTACTGACATTAATGTGAATTTATAAAACTCCCCCAGATTGATCCGAGCGGTCGCTGAAATTTGTTTCACTCCATATTGATTTAAATCTGTAGCTTGAAAAGCACTAATTAATAATGATAATAAAAGTGTCACAGATCGTTAACATCAGCACCTTCACTCGTTACCTCCCTCTTTTCTTTTCTTTTCTTTTCTTTTCTCTTTTCTTTCCTTTTCTTTTCTTTTCTGCAGGACCCTCAGGTTTCCTGCGTGTGACTCTTTGTGGCACTAGAACAACATTTTTTAATGACAGGAAATGTATATGTAACTCTGTTTCACATGATTTATGACTGGATTCTTTATAATAAGCAACCTAATTACAGGAGCTATTAAAATTACATGCAGCCAAGCCAATTAAGTTGTCTGGCTCTCGGAGTGTGTTTCCTGTGGGGGCATTTAAGGTTCATCAGCAGTTAAGGAGCTCAGTGGTTTTATTGAGATATACAGAAGAGCATAACCACTGAACCATTACAGCATGTACAACTGTGTAAATGTATATGTATGGCTTGATTTTTATGAGGATAGGTAAAGCTGTGTAATGCTTAGTGGAACAAATAAATACTCATGAAGTACATATGAGGATATGGAGCAGTCGCCAAGAGGCACTGTGGCACTAATGGAAACTGTTTATTGGAAAATGAGCCAACTGTCCTCACCACATTTCTGATTTTACTGTATTTTTGTTTAATCTAAGATTCAAAGCTCACCGCTCACCGACAGAAGCTCAGAACAACAGAGAACGGTGAAAAATCTTACCGGAGCGCAGATATCGGCTCTGCTTTACTTTGGATCAAAGGGCAGAGGAATCATTGGAGAGCTCACCCTGTTTCTTGGTTTGATCTTTGTTGACCAGACTGCGCTTTACTAACTCACTCTCTTTTTGGCTCGCTCTGAATTCTGTGTTAACTTTTTTATGCTTTGCCAACAGCAGCCTCTCCCTTTACCAGTAACTAGAGACTCTCCATACATAAACCTTGAGAACTTGAAAGGCTTTGGCAATGAGGGTTATGTGTGGGCAATGTTGGTCTCTGCTGTTCCGCTGAATTTTGCAAACGAGGAGAAGCTGAAAAAACCTGTCGGTGTCCCCAAACAGTGCCTATCATCTTGCCGCTGTCTTTTTTAAATATACTATAATTCTGTATGGTAACAACAGAGCTTTAAATACTTGGTTACTTAATTTGTTACATTATGAATAACGTTATAAAACTGCCATGTAATATCAGAGGTGGAGAATGCTGACAAGTCAATTTCCAATATTTATTCACAGGCTGATTTATTGTCACATCAACATGTTTATCCAACCCTAGAGGATATGTGGTAGGACGTGTAACTAGAACTGTCCAGTATTTACTTTTGACTGTAATTCCTCCTCCTGTGTCCATCTCAGGCCTTACACCTGTGCCCATGCTCTTATACAACATCCCACATAACCTTTGCTAAGGTGTCCATACTACTCCAGACTTTTAGAGCCCTTAGACGGAGACTTGCGGTTGCGTTTTAATGTAACAGGCAGAAATGGAGACCTTTGGTAGTTGTGAAGATAAGTCTAATAAGTCACTACATGTCATTCGTTGCTCAATCACGCCCCTAACCTGTTGCCCTTATCCAGAAGAAAACAAGGACGCCAGCCTTGACTTCTAGCATGTAATTCAACATAGATGACTAATTCCAGGCATTGCTGACCTTGCTGTCTACACTAGCAGCTGTTGTGCTGTTAAATTAAGCATTTTATAATGGCAACACTACCTACATATGCAGGAGGTCAGCTGTATTTTGTGTGATTTGCGAGAGTTCCTGTGGCCAGGTTCCTGGGATCATGTTATCAATGAAGTTGTGTTTCTAGTGGAACGGTGAGAAAACATTTGAATGTCCAAGTTGGCCCCGATCAACCTCAGTGAAAGGCGACGTCCACACGTGGAAGGTGTAACAACAGAAATGAGGACGCTAACAAAGTTAGCATGCATGTTATATTACCCAGATGACCAGGGAAGACTCAAAACTACTAACGCATTTGGACTATGGTCTAATGGAATTGAATGAATTTTTATGCATCGTTTAAAAGTTTGCTGGTGTATGATAGCTCCGGCTAGCTTTTTCTGTTGGTGTGTGTCATTCAGCATTAGCCTGACAAGCTACATTTCTGTCTCTTTGTTAGCATTTAGCAGTGCAGCTTGATACAAATGTATTGTAGATTAGAACAGTAATAGCACGTTGATGAGAAATGGCAATGCAGCTGTAAAGCGAATACTATTCAGATGCAGTTTAAAGGGGAAAGAGTACATGTGCATGTGTGAGTTATCTATAAGCATCATTGTGGAGTATATACAATCTACTTCCTGTTTCCACCAGCATGCACATGCCCAGTGTAGGTGAATGGTCATGTAGTATGTGCTTCATGCGTGTTAGTATAGATGGAGATTAGATCTAAAATGGTGCTAAAACACTTGTCTGGACAGAAGCTTTTGTTTTTGTTTTAAAACTCTGTTTAAAAATGAAAAGGTATTAGTGTGGATGTAGCCTTTGTTTCTTGCTGGTGAGGAGGAGAAAAGGAGGGAGGGTGTGAATGAGCAGCCGTGTGAAGATAAAGCTATTTGGTACTGTCACAAGTCTCCCATTGAGGAAGGATGGGGGGAGCCGAACAAGCGAGGGGAGTGACGGAGGAGTGCATCGGTCCATCCATCATGACCGCGCAGGACTGACACAACAAAAGATGGAGTGCTGGGAGAGGCCTCTCGGCTGCGAGGGGCCGGGGAACTCGAAACAATATTTTTTGGCGCCTGTCAGGCTGTCCAATACGGGAGGCCGATATATGAACTATCTAGCACTGATGTAATGCGCCTCATAAATCTGCTTTAATTACTCGGCGTGGGGACAGCCAGTGGGAGCCCGCGCCTGGATTTATGGCGTCTCCTTGGCATCTTAACGACTCTGTGCTTTTAATATCATTACCCTGTAATTTATTATGCTGCCAGGGTGCACACCCAAACCTTCAGCATAACTCTTGTTTATTTATGCCCGTTTAAAGGCCACTTCAGTGACACAGGCATTTAGCACATTTCAGTTGGGCTTTAATCATTTGTCCTAATGAGGCCATTATGCAGTGGTGTCCTCTGGCTGGCTCCGACTGTGGCTTGATGGTTTGGGCCAAGCCCTGGGAAGCCAGTGAGGTGGCAGCACAGAGTTTGCTGGGTCACGGTCCCGCCTGTGTGGGTCTTGCTCCTGCTCCAGACCCAGTGCCACTCTCTGGGAGGCCACAGTCTGAATGGCAGCATTTAGTTCTGGGTGTTCTCGTCCAGCAAGACTCCCATCAGCCACGCTGGCAGAAAATGTCTCCACTCTTTCTTTATCTTCCTTTTCCTGTCTAAAGATGTTGAAAAGCCCTCACCGTTCCCCTTCAATGTCCCTTCTATTTCCTACTGTTCACCTCTCATTACCCCTTCACGTCTCCTTTTCTCTATTCATCCAGTTCACACTCATCCTTGCCCCAATTTATCCTCCTCTACTCCTCACTTGTCTGACTGCTGAGGAGAATGAACAGAGGAAGAGGGAGGAGAGAGACAAGGGTGAGGAGGGGGGGATAAAAAATGAGTGTGGGGTGAGGACAGGCTCTGCGTTTCTGCTGCCATGTCATGCTAATGGTTTCCAGATCAGGCTCCATATTACACCCAGGCGATAGCCCGTTTCACCCGTCTCTCTAATGCTAGCTGCTAAATGCCTGCGCAACCGACGGTGACAGTGACATATTAGTTTTGCGTCCCTCTGCAATCTGATACCTCTGAGTTTGCCACCATACTAAAGATTTGATTAATGTTGTTCCATTTGGAGCCTGTAATTGGCTGCGACTGGAGCGCAGAATAATCAGGCGTTCCTATTCAGAGCAGCAAGCGAGCAGAGAGGGAGGGAGCGCAGAGGGGGCAGCAATGCTAACGAGCAAGCTAGTTAATTAAGCCTGCAGCACAGTGGCGACAGTTACTGATGACTCCTATGACAAACCGCCCCTTCTCCTCTCCTCCTCCTCCTCCTGCTCCGCTCATTTCCTCTTCTCAAACACCTACTGCCAATGTGGAGCGAGGTGGTGACGTCGGATTCACTCATAACTAGTGTGATTTCAGTGCTTCTGTCTAACAGTGATGATTATTTAAACGTGGCACGGGTACATGGTTGAAATATCACAGGTTCAGCTCTAGTTCATGGCTTGACTTTCCATTTCAAATTAAAGGACAGCTTCATCTATCCATATGAAATTCACACATGCCATGTATGCTGTAAGTTCAGTCAAGTCCAACTCAAGGCTTCATGTTTATGTCCAGGAAAATCTGATAGAAAAATGACAGTAACTTTGGAAAATACAGCCCTTGCTCATACGGACAATGACCATATAGGTCAACTGTGAAAGCAGCGACCCATATTGTCGTTTGTTGTCAGGCCATTTGTAATGGCTGTAGTAATTATTACTGCAGCAAAGGAGGAAGTCAGGTAAAGTAGCATAGAGAGAAATAAAGTCCATATAGGGAGGAGGTCGGGGTGGAGGGTTAGGATACAAGTAAAGGACTTTCATCCAGGACACTACTGCTCGTATTCAGTATGAAACCCGAAGTCAATGGTGAGTTATTTTAATTTAGTTGCATAGTTAACTTCTGTCATGTAACATTGGTACGTTCCTAATTTAGTTTAAAAAACTAACATAGTTCTTTTAACCCAAATCATGATGTCTTCCTAAACCTAACCAAGTAGTTGTAGTGCCTAAACCCATCCAACTGCGACTGACTGAAGGTCAGGTATGCATGTCACTTATCTGCTGCTGTAAAGGTCACATTGTTTTGGGAACGGTAATCAACCTGTTTACTAAATGTATGTATGTATGAAGATGTGTTAGAAAATAGCCATTCAGTTGCAAGTGAATGTTGTAATAAGATTGACATGACATGAACAAATTCTTCAGATTTGTTTTATTTGTTGACTTTTATGGTCTCGTTATATTACAAGGAAGAAAACAAAAGGAATGTGTAATTTTTGTTAGTTGTGCTTTTTAAAGTTTTCCTCTTGTTTCAGATTTTTTTCATAAAATAAGATGTTATATCCAATAAAAGTTTTCATTTTTACGCTCTTTTTTCATCGCAAATGTTTCACTCAAACTTTGGCCTTATCACTATGAACAATGAGTTAACAAGAATGCATTATGTGAGCAAGAAATTTGGTTATCAAGATTATCTCTCACATGTAGCTGTAATATGACCTGTCTTTTTGGCTGCAGGTACAGTGTAGTAGCTTCACCTCTCAACATAATGCACACAAAGATCACAAAAAAAACTTTTTTTTGAAAACGCAGACATGTGAAAAAAGAACGCTGGTTTTTTGCTTCAGTAAAATAATTGCAAGTCAGTCGTTAGGTTGTGCGTGTGACAGCTTATTTAGCTGATGGCTGCCACTGAAATGTAAAACAGCAATTAAATGAGTGTGGGATTCATCATGTTCATGTCGCGGCCTTGTCTCCTGGCATCGCTCTCAGACACAGAATACCTCCCCCGACAGACAGTCAATCAGAACCAGTCAGACAGAAGAACTCGTACCTCTCTATTGAACAGCAGCGGGAGATGAGCAAAAGAATATTTGTTACATTTATTGTCTCATCACTGTGTGTCACCTTATTGGTAGTCTGTAATGTTGTTCGTGTTCAAGCAGCAGAGTGGCGGTGAGAGGAGAAGCAGAAGCCTTCATCTGGAGGAACTGGGATCAGCCCTCTGTGTTTGCAACTGCTGAAGTGTCCTTGAGTAAGACACTGAACCAAATGTGCATAGTATTTTCATTATGAATTCTGAGGCAGTGATTCATAGGGTAAGGTTTTGGGGAATAGTGGGGATACGCATTGTTGACATTTGACTTTCTGTCTCCTGGTTTGGGATCGCCTGGTGCCAAAATGTCTGCACCACCAAACAAGGAAACAAAATCAAAAGATGTTGATGCTGCCTAACTTGGATGGATGAATGGTTTTCAATATTTTCATTTAATACCATTGAAATGATTCATACCACGTGGGACCACTTGACACACGATGATGCCACTCATAAATAAAAAAGTCATTGGTGCAAACCACACACTATTCATGTTCCTAAGCCAAAGGAAACAAAGTTGTTAAGAGTGTTGTTTAACACTCATACAGAACAGAGGCACAATGTGAAAGTGACCTATACAACACATTTGTCCGCAGGGACCACAAAGTACCGTGTCCAGATACCTGATAATGCAAAACTATCATTGTCGTGGAGTCCTTTTTGGATTCAGCGTTCCAACAGGAAGAAATATTTCTAGTGCTACAGAATAACCTTTCTTAGATCATTGTATAAAAGACTGCATAGAGCAAAATACATTCATTTTCTATTTCATTTAACAAAAAAGACAAAGCCTATCATGGTTTTCGATAATGTACCAACATAACATCCAGTTCCCAGGCGAGTGATGGGATACCACCACCTCAGCTTTGCATATTAGGGAACAATTCCTTATCTGCAGACTCAATTTCAGCCAGCCAATTGGTTGGTCTGTGGTTTTGTTACTTGCAGCTTTTGTGATAAGCTCAATCAAACAAAATTACATCTGACACTGTGCTTTCTCAGGTACTGCCTCGACACTAGCAGCGCTTGTCTTTGTGCTTCAGTTGGTCATATGAACATGGCATCAATAAGCTCAAAGATCAGATGAATGTCATATATTTAACCCTTTCCATAAACTTCTGTAAGGTTGATAAAGTGAACTGCATTCAGTTAGCAAAGTTATTAATTTCCAAATAGTCTCACTAGTTGCTTGCATTGACGTAGCCACCACGGTTATGAAGTAGAGCATGGATTTAATCAGCTCAGGTGTTTTGTCATTTTGTTATTAGTGTTTTAAGATAGTGTGGCAAACTTACCAGTGGTGCTGTTTAAAGAGTTATCATCAAATTCTGCAGTTCCCTCAGCTCTATATGAGTATGAGTATATCTATACTCATCTATATGAGTGTTTTAGCATCTTTCAGCTCATTGTTTTTGTTTTACAGCCTGCAACTTCACTGTCTTGGCTCACTCTCATCGTGTTATTTTTAGCAGCAGCTGTTTTCAGTAAAGTATATAATTGTACACTACTTGTTCAGCACCAAACAGACAAAGTTAGCAACACGCTGTTAGAAATAGTGGAGCACATGGCAGCTAAAGAGCCAGATATCTGCAGAGCAAAGCAGACCTAAAAGAGAGTGAATATGGGATTTACACTCAGGTGGACAGAAACTCAATCGGTCTCAGTTGCCACGAAAGGGCAAAAAAATCCATTAGTGCAGGTTTAAACACCTGAGAAGCTTAAATACTTAATCAAACCGATATTAACTCTTTTTTCCAAGTCTGCATTTCATCACATCCAGCTTTTTAAAACAGCTACATGTCCTGTGGTCTTTAGGATCGTCTGGTGTCACATTTTTGATTTTGGTCCAATGAGATTGTTTTCCACATATGCAGCAACCATGTGAAGAATAGTAGAATTATCTAAAACAGTGCTTTTTGGCTGTATGACCTGGACTCTGCCAACAAAGCATTAGCTGTGTTGCATTTAAATCATATGTCTGATTCTAACTGGGGTTGGAGTGTGTGTTGTGTTCACAGTAAAATGGACAGAACTGACACAGTGTGTGCACTGATCTGCTGCACAAGTCTGGGGTACTTTCAAGCTAATTCAATAATATTGAACAATATGTATGAGTATCTGTTACTGATTATCATCTACAAAAGAGAGCGTTTGGTTTTGTAGACGTGGCTGAATGGGGAATTTGGGAGCCTCGATCTCAGCGTCACAGAAGCGTACGGCATCAGGAAGTGGTGTTGTTGTTTGAGAACAGCTCATGGGAGCTCTGTAGCCCAAATATGGCTGCTTCCTTAAGTTACTGGATCAGTGTATCTTTGCATTTGTGTGTGCGAGAGAGAGTTTGTTTGTGTGTGTGTGTGTGTGTGTTGAGAGAGCAGAGGTGAGAGAATAGGAGGGATGACAGCAGATGAGTGCTTTGTTTGGAGAGAGCTTAGGCCTTCCACAGAATAAGAGATCGCTGTTTTGTCTACATGCCAGCTCTCTCTCTCTTTCTGTATGTGTGTGTGTGTGTGTGTGTGTGTGTGTGTGCGTGTGTTGAGTTAGTCCTGAGCTGCCACCCAGTAGACTAATGACAAGACAAACAGCAGGTTAATTCTGTCTCTCTCACTACCTGTATGTTTATGTGTTGAAAGCTCTCTCCCTCTCTGAACACCCTGACAGTCGTGACATTACTGAGCAGCAGGGCCAACAGTCCTTCACTGTGTGGTGTGTGTGTGTGTGTGTGTGTGTGTGTGTGTGTGTGTGTGTGTGTGTGTGTGTGTGTGTGTGTGTGTGTGTGCGTGTGTGCGTGTGTGTGTGTGAGAGAGAGAGAGACTGATGACAGCAAACAGAGAAAAACAGCATGTGCAGCCTGGGACGGCCTGGCTGAGGAGGACAGGAGGGAGGAGAGCAATGATTCATGTGTTGGAAGAGGAGGAGGAGGAGGAGGAGGAGGAAGACGGGCGGGCTCAATGGCTTCTTGAACTGAAGCTGACCTTAGAGTAACCTCTCTGATCTCTCTTTGACCCCAGATCTCTTACCAGGGCCCCTGCAATGGGCAGGTTGAAGAGTGGACTGGAGGGACCTATTTTTCTTTAGTTGACATTCATCAGATGAGGAAAAAAAATTTTATTATAGTATATTATCACATTATGAGCCTTTATCTCCACATTTGAGAGCTTGTTAGTTTGTCTTCATAAACAATTACAATTATGTGAGGAAGTTTGGAAGTCCAAGGATGTCAATGTTGAAATTAAATCATTATTTAATTTTATTTTATTTTAGTTGAAATAAATAATCAAATAAAAAACCTGTTTATGTCCTCATGATTACAACTTTTATGAGTTGTTTGATCCATATTACACACAAAAAAATGAGCTGAAAGTCATTTGACAAATAATTTCCACTATGCTACACATAACATTTCTCTTATGAACATTATGAAATTATAATCAAATGACTTTTGATGCAGAAATTGGGAGGAAACACACGCAGTAAAATAAAACTTCCCTTTTTCAGGTTAATTTTCAAAGTGGTAAAATCCTCTCTGGCCTTTCGAAAATCGGTCAAATCCAACCTTCAGCACCACTTGGTGCATTATAGGGTTGCCTCGCCTGCTTCGTACACATACATTCGTGCTTTATTTTCACAAATTTTTCCACAGTGTATTATAGTGGTGGCAGCACTGACCAACTCAGCTGACCAATTTCCTGGGGGAAGTCCTCAGTTCTTTAGACAGACAAAAATTATTTTGTCTTATATCGTGCGTATACTAATTGAATTTTAAACTGATTTAATTTTCATATTTGCAGCTCTAGACTTCCATACCAGGCTAATGTGGACAGCCTGGCTTTTTCATTTGAGGAAGGCGGCATGAAGAGAGAGAAAGTGACACACAAACACCATCACCCTGTTTAACATCTGATGCGATGCCAAAGCACTTCACTGAGGCCCCTGACATACAACTCAGGGGTGGTGGTGGTGGGGGGTTCTCCTTTTGAAAGCTACCAGGCAAATTAGGCCCAATTCAAAAGGTTCATGGTGTCTCATCCATTTATGAGGGGATGATTTATTGTCCAAGTGCTCCTCCTTTAAGCGAGGGCTAGAGGAGGAATGGTAAACATTGACATAAATCTCAAGGGATTTTCCCAATTGCAAACTGCGGCTCCCTCACTTTAGCCCTCTCTCATACAGTCTCTCCTCCCTCATTCCCCTGAGAATCAACACAAAACGTCTTGTAAACAAACCCACGTGTCCTGTACAGCAACAGACATGCAAAGAGGCAGACTCTCAAACTCCCCGCTCCCACTCTGGGACTTAAAAGGGATGTGATGACATTAGGAATGACAGTCAGTTTTCTTTAGCAGTCATTTGTCACTGTGGTAAGGATGGAGTTTCCTTTACTGTTCCTGCAGTGGCAGGACATCTGACAGAAGCCACGAAGCTCTATGTCATCCATGTTCTCAATACAGATACAATCCTTTTTGGAAGATTTTCTCTGAATAGAAATAAACAGCATGTTGGTTTCATTGTGAAATGTTATTAAATACTTCTCAGTTATGAAAATAACCGGATCCTCCACGTTGTGGGGCCCATGGAGCATGCGCACTGGAGACTTCCAGTTTAGCGCCTGACTAATTTGAATGGGGATAAAATAATTTAATTGTGCAGCTCTTCTAGACTCTCCAAATTTTAATTGACCGAATTGCTCAAATTATGACAGTCAAACAGGTCATTTTGTGGGGGTTGTGATGCTCAAAATAATGTATCCACTGTTTTACAGACACTTCTTTCACAATGTAAGCTTATGGGAAAAAGTTCCTGGGGCTTGTTTGATATCAATATCTCTAAAACTCAGCAATTGACACCAGCATCCTGAGCCAGATGTAACATAATAAGAGGAATCTGGAATCTGGAATCTTGAATCTCTTAAAACAATCTAGATGGATAAATAGCACTACAGTACAGGAGAAAGGAAAAATATGTATTTTTTAAAAGTGGGTTTGGATTTGACTGACAAGCGATATAGTTGAAGAAACAACTTGTGTAGCATGTGACAGAGGAAGAGGTTACAGAATGATTCACAAGAACTGCGTTTAACCAAAGGAACCATCAGACAAATGTAGAAACTGTGTTCCTGCCATGTGACAAACATCCGGTGAAAAAAATAGAGCTGTAATTCAAAATGTCAAGCTCATCTTCTGTCACTGGGCTGTTCTCTTTCTGTTTGTGTCTTTTTGTGGGGACGTCGGTCGGTCAGTCGCCGCCCACACTGTATTGTTCCCATGAAGTGCTTCATGTCGGAAGACTCAACTGTTTTGACACTGGAGCTTGGACTTGTTGCAGCTTTCAGATTTATGGGTCTGGAGCTGGTGAGAGACAGACGGATAAAGAAAGAAAGAAGAAGGGACAAACGAAGAGACAGTGTGGATGAATAGGCCTTGATCACTTGTCTCCTTGCCTTCCTGCCAGTCTGCCTGCTGGGCTGTGGCTCTGCGGTGTGTCAACCCCCCCCTGTAATTACACTTTACGACTTGCTCCACAGTAAATGCTACATAAATCTTGTGACGCCCCCCGATTACATCCCCCTGCCCTCCCCCACACACACACCCCTTATCATGCAAACATCGTAATCCCTGCCCGCAATTTCCTCCCTTTATTGGCAGTCACTTCTGATTTAATGGTGCTTTGATGATTGCACAGTAAAATGCTACATGGGGTGAGATAGGTCCAGATTGTGTGGGGGCAGTGTGTGTACGTGTGTGTGCGGATGTGTGTGTCCCTGTCAGCTCTCACTGTCAGTGTGTTTGCTGACAGAATCCAGGCCTTGCTAGTTTTGGGTTGGCATCCTTCAATAGAGGCCTGTTCAGCCCGGCAAAGCCTGTGCAGCCATGCTGTTTTTCTGTTTTCGATCACTGTAAACACCCGTCCCCTGTTGCCTCTCTGGCACCAAAGTAACATAAAGGAATCTCGACTCTCAAAGACAAACTGTTTTATACCCAGTCGTCGTCTGACAGGCTTGTCTTTGGCCCCACTGAGAGTTATATGTTGCAAAACTTGGGTTACACAAGGTGAGGGTGTATTACTCTCCTCAGCCAGTAGGAGTGTCTGGGTGGGACTCTTGTGTAAGTTGTGTTTACCTACTGTGTTTCATTTCACATTTATAGAGAAAAACTAGCTAAGTTTATTTTTCACCCAGTTTATCCTAAAGGCTTTAGTCTAAAGAGAGAGTGAGCAGGAGTGTTTTGCTTAGATTCTGTCCTGCAGCTAACAAGATAACTTAATCAGTGTCCTACTGTATGAATATATTCTGATCCTCTACTTATATTGGTCAACTTCTTAAGTGACTAAGTTGTGCTTACCATAAAGATGTTACAATGGGTTACATTGGGGTCAAGTTAAAGCAACACTATGTAGAAACTGGCATTTTGTGTGCAAAATGAACACCCCCCACAGTTTCTGAGTGTCGTAAATACAAACCCCAGGTCTGTGACAATTTGTCGGATGTAATGTAGGTGCAAATTACAAACTAAACTCATTATGTCATGACAATGTTATATCTTGAAAACATGTGTCTTGTAGTAAACATAACACTTACATAGTTACATGGTGCGGAAACAAGTGATCGGGGGGCGGAGTGACAGAGGCACCATTCATCCTATAACAAGACACTGTACCATTTTGAAGCTGTTATTTTAAGGTCAAAATGTTACATAATAACATTGAATTTACCAAGTGACTGCAGCAAATTAGTAAGAGGAAGTCTAGTGAGGCAGGAATCATGAGCACCAGATGATCAGATGGGTTAGCTTAAAGCTGGGGTTGGTTGACAGGAGAAAATAACGAGCAAAATTTTGAAGTACTCAACCGGAAAAATCGCAGCCCCTGACAACACCGACACCGATTGCCAAGTAGCTCTTGCTGGCCAGCTGGGAAATGTGTTTGAGTCTGTTGCTGCTACAGTGGCTGTGTACTGTGAGCGCATCACATGGTTGTCATTGCTAACCATATCCAACTACCTCACATCTCACTCACATGTAAAAAATACGCCTTAAATTATCATAATTAACCTAAGCAAGGAACATGTCTACTGTTAGTACTCACTGCTCTCAAGCGAGTTTGTTAGCATTGGAAAATTTTGGCTGCACTTCCTCTGCCATTTGTGCCACTAGCTTGCAAATAGCAATAGCTTTAGCAATACATCCACCTTTCCCTGAGGAAGACGTTCATGTGCAAAGACTCTGTGCAGACAGGCAGGTGTGAACATATGTCATTTAAGGTAGTTTTATTTATTGATTGTTGTCAGGATGTTAAGAGATTTTCTACAAATAAAAAAAGAATAACTTACCAACCCGAGCATTCATTTACTTTGAAGAGAGAAAAATTGCACACAAACTGTTGGTTGTAAAAGTCAGCTACAGTTTACAGAACAACTGCCTGGTTTAACTTTAAAACTTCTGTATTTGCCGTAGCCGTGCACGCCCAGTTTGTCTGTTTAATGCAGGATTATTAATGCTCTTTTTTGGTTTGACCTCCAAGTTAAGAGACAGCTCAGGTTTCATGTTTTTTTATATTCATCACCTTGTTCCCAGATCTCAGCAGTTACTTTGGTGGATTCGCTGTTAAAATTATTGATCGAAGAATGAATAGATGATGGCCTCAGCTAGGAAACTAAGACGCAAGATGTAATAAACCAGATTCACTCCTCAAGGTGAGATGTAATGTTGGCATAAATAAAGTCAGAACTCTCAAGGTATTAACTTTTTATTTTCTCACTGAACTGCTGCTGGGCTTTGTAAATGCAAAAAATAGTTTAGAGGCTTTTTGTCACACGGACAACTGAAATAACGCATTACCCACTGCCTTTGTGTGCATACAACCATCCCCTACAAATCAGAGTGGGGAGATACAAACTACCCTCCCACCTGACCATGATCATTTACTGAGCTCTGTTAATGTATAGCAACAACACAACAGATACATCAGACTGAATAGGCTGGAAGAGCAAAATAGTGGGCAGAACCATCTGTCATTACCTCTGTGTGTGTGTGTGTGTGTGTGTGTGGCTCCTCCTGTGGTTTGTTCATCACTCTTTAGCTCGCCGTCGTCTGTCACACCTCTGTCATCGTTCGTCATGGACAGCTGGGCCACGGGGTCACAGAAAGGAGTGTGTGTGTTTGTGAGTCTCTGTGTGTTTGCGTAGGTGGGTGGTAGTGCACTAGGTTAATGGTTTCACAAGGTGAGAGTTGCTGATCACCTGCGACTCTACAAGCCTTATCCAATGAGGTTTGATGAACTATATTCACAAACTGTTATCAGCATGTGTTCATACGTCAAGTAAACATCAATGCAGCAGATTATTCCTTTGAAAAATCCCCAAAAATGTATATTTAAAACCATACTATTACATTGTTCTGTCTCAACTTTGTTCCTGTGATTAATCACAGATGCACTGTGTTTTGAATTCATGATTTCAGATGAATAGTTCTCACTGTTGCCACAGTTGTAGCCTGAAACAGAAAATTAACAACTTATGTGCGGAGGGCATTTCATTTTCATTCCACTCAGATCTGCTAAGAAAAGCCAGGCGGCTCTGAAGCTGCTCTGCTGTCCCCGGGTGTAATGTGTGTGTTGTAAACACCAGCGTGCCACCATATTGTCTGGCAGCAGATCATATTTTACCATGTTAACACACCATCTGTTTACCCTCATAAGCATTCATTACACATAAATGAGTACACACAGCAGGCTGCCACATCACAGAGCGGTGGCACACGCACACACAGACTGACAAAAACATTCCCATATGGATACACACAGACACACACATGCATTATATATGGATATATGTAGGTATACCATACAAACATATATGCTGACATAAGCAAAAACACATAAGACACACGACTGAGACTGTAACACTCTTCAGCGCTGTACCTGTTTACTATTCTGTTCTGCTCTGTTCTTCTGTTCCTGCATTAAAATATAGTACTGGTAGTATAACACTGACCATATTAAGACTGTCCTCATCTTAAAAGTGATATTGCTCATTTATGCTTTGAGTTTATGAGCCATGGCCCCTCAGATCCTTCGGCTCTTCTCTTTTAAGCTGTTCCACAAAGCAGAACTAAAACGTTTGGTGATGCTGATATCAGCCATTACCCTGCGAGCCCTGGAACAGCCTGCTGGAGGATCTCAGAGGAGCTGGATATATTGAAACCATAACGTTACCTATTCAAACTGGTGTTATCATTGTATTGTTTTCATTTGTATACTTATTTTGATGTATTTCTTTTTTTTAACATATTTTTTATTCTTTATTTTATATAGATCTTTAGTTATATTTACTGTTGTTATTATTATCATATTAATTTATATTTTAACATTTTAAAATCAACTTTTATGTTCAATATTTAATTTTATCTTTATCATTATTTTATTGCTTGTTTTCATCTTTTATTCTTAATCTTTTATTATTTGAACTAATCATTTTATTGCATGTTGTATGCATTAGTCTCTAAACCCGTTTTTGTTTTCTTAAACTTTGATTTATTAAAATATGAAAATATAAGTTTGTAACCATGACCATTCTTCCCCTTAACTGTATATAAATGTAGCAACATTGAGGTGACTACAATGTTTGATGTGTCTGATAACACTGGCTAAATCAAGTTAGAAGTTTAATGAGCAACGATATTTGGCCTTCATAAAGGAAAATTCCTGGGTTATTACAACTTGAGACTTATTTTTTCCTGTAGTTATTTTTATAAGTTATGACAACATTTTACTTAACAAAGCACCTGGGAACATTTTGACATCGCTATACAAAAGTTCAACAGTGCAAGAAGCGTGAGGAGTGAGGCGATCAGACAGGTTGTAAACAAGCTTGTGTTGTGGACTGCCATTTTGAAGTAGCCATATTTGGATGAGAGGGTGGAGCTGGAGAGGATATCCTGGTTTGTTGCAACCAGTCAATAACAAAGTAGCCATGCCTGAAAGCATAGCCTACTCTTTCGTCTATTTTACTGTAAATTGGACCATAATTTACTAAATGGACGTCATGCTGTGTTGAAGAAGACTTAAAACTAACAATTGAGACCATAAACTCATTTGGAAACAATTTACTGAGGTTATAAATCAAGTGAGAAGTAGTGTAATTTTATCATAAGCTTACAATCAATTGGGCTTCTTTTTGCAAAATCTGCAAATGTAAATCCAAGTTGAACCAGGAAGTTGATCTGTAAACTATGATGGATGGTCCTAAACGTGGCTATCCTTTAATTATACAGTTCTTAAAAATTGCCCCATCAGGCTCCTCTTTAGCAATGCTGCCACAACCCCAGATCACAGTCTTTATTAATGAAATGAAAACCCAAAACAAGAACCAAATTGTACTAAATTAGAATTTTCCTTTTAAAGACTAAATCTCTGTCCTGATGGTTACCCACAGCTGAATATTTTCTCCGGCGTCCATGTGCCGGACGTTCAGCCTGAGCCTCTGACAACAGACAGGCTTATTCTAATGGACATGAATCACTTAGTCCCTGCTTAGCGCGAGGATATTTACCCATATCAGTTATGTTGCCAGCTGTCAGAGAGAACATTTATAGCAGCAAGTAAACAGTTGCTCTAAGTTTGTTTGTGGCTAATTACGAAATAGTATTGGGAGAGAAGGAAGGAGGAGGAAAAGGGGAGGGGCAGAGGGATGATGGGGTTGTGGGGGAGGGAGGGGGGAGTCGGGAGGGGGAGAGAGTTCTGGCTGGGCTCACAGAGGTCCATTCATCCTCCATGCTAGAGCAGACAGAGAGCTGGCACTGAGGGACACAGCCCATAAATCAGAGACCATCACACCCTGCTGACACACAGACGAGCACTTACACACAGCCACACAAGTATCCACAAACACATATACGGTATGCACACACACACACGCACACTGTGTACACACAAACACACAGCATGTCTGCATACACATCATGATATACACCGTCAGACACATTATTCACATAAATATTTCACTTTTTGTTCTGGTTACAATGTCAGTTCATTTCATATTGCATTCCATAGTATGTATGTATGTATGAATATTAACGACATTATTTCCTACACTGCTCCATTTCCTTATCATCTTCCAAAAACTGCCCTGCCTCCTCCATCCTTCACTCCCTGTATCTCCCCTCTTTCTGTTACATCCTTTGTTTTGGTCCATGGGTCTAATAGAGGATGCACTCTAGCAGGCTAATGATCGCCTTGGCCGGGGGTTATTGATCACGCCCATGATTGATCTGAGGATCCCTCTGATTATTGGGTCATTAATCAGGCCTGGATTACCCTATCAATGGAGCTGCCACTGACTGGCCCAGTCTGGAGATGGATGACTGGAGGGGGTGAGGAGGTGGAGAGAGGAGAGGAGAGGAGAGGAGAGGAGAGGAGAGGAGAGGAGAGGAGAGGAGAGGAGAGAAAAGGACTTTGCACAGTACTTCGCATTATAGTACCATTTCTTACAGACAGTATTTGTACCTCTGCTATTTGTACTTTTAAAAGGACAGACGTGTGTTCAAAATGCACCAATAATGTTGCAAGTTCACTTCAGACACAGTTCATTTGCACCTTCAGGGCTGAATTGCGTTAAACTTGCCAACATCTGACTATAAAGCAAGAAATCTCGATCTCTCTGTATTTTATTAGCATATCTCAAGAACTGTTCATCTGTTCTACTTCAAATTTGGCCGGTTTGTTGCTGAGGACTCAAGGAGGTGAATTGTCGTATTCGGTGCAATCTGCATCTTGAATAAACAATGAACAGCGCTCTGTGCAG
Organism: Pagrus major; assembly: GCF_040436345.1. Lineage (NCBI taxonomy): Eukaryota > Metazoa > Chordata > Actinopteri > Spariformes > Sparidae > Pagrus > Pagrus major. The sequence goes on along the minus strand of NC_133219.1, from coordinate 13,501,255 downwards.
GAGTGGTGGCGTGATTTCAGCGCTCTGCTGGCTCCATGACTCTCTCGTGATCTCATGAGGAAGCAGACCTAAACAAACTGGACATTAGCATGGTGCAACAACTTGCTGTAGTTGCAGTGAGAAATAAACAAAAGCAAGACGGTTGAACAAGTCTGGATGGGTGGGGAGAACAAAACATTCACCTAAATCACAACAAAAAAAAGTTGTCTGATAATACTGGACTGCTAACCCTAACCTAAACACAAACAAACATTTTTCCCTAGACCTTTCAGTATCGTTCTGATTTGTGTTTGAAGCATTTAGTGGCATCTAGCAGTGAGGTAACAGAGTGCGACCAACTGAACACCCCTCGCCCATAGAATCCTCTATGATGGACGCTAAAAATGTGAAAAAAACGAAAGGCTCCCTCTAGAGCCACTGTTTGTTTTGTCCATTCTGGGCTACTGTAGAACATGGTGGTGCAACATGGTGGACCCGCCCCCTTCTCTAAGGTAACAAAATCACAATGATTCTTAGTTTCAGTTGATTATACTCTAATGAAAATATTATATATATTATAATATATATATATATATATATATATATATATATATATATATATATATATATATATATATATATATATATATATATATATATAATATATATATATATATATATATATATATATATATATATAATATATATCAGCCTGACTGATCGTTATCGGTCAGCTCGGCTTTACATTTCAAAATCAGCTCTAGAAGTCAAAATCAAACTGATTCTTTTGAGAGAAGTATCCCTGAGTCCTCCGCCTCTATCCCCAACAGTGGAACTAAATGGAATTTTGTTTTGATATGTCCAACCACAGCAAACAAAATTAAGTGAGAAAAACATGTTTTTGGGTGTGGGAGGTGTCCCCAAAGGTTGTTGATGCCTAGAGTAGTCTGGAGACTGTGGAGGCGCCACACACAACCCCACCCTGTCCAAAACTGGTAGATGAGATGAGATGAAAGTCGAAGATCAAAGTGTTCATATGAGAATATTAGTCATGCCAACAGTGTATCTACAACCTATCAGGGTAAAAATTGAAATTGAATTGGTAAGAATTGTTTGACACAGTGAACACGCTTAACAGATGTTCAGTATTTCATAACTGCTACCACTGTCATTTATTTTCCTGTCAAGTGTAATTTGAATATGTATCTTCCTGGTTCCTCTCCTAGTAATGTCCCATTGTTGTCTGTCAATAAAACATGTCGAAAAATAACTTGGCTTAGTTGATTAACTGTGTGACGGTCCTGAAAGTGGTCACATACTGTACAGGCACTCACACACACACATACTGCCTATCCTTCATATCCTCACTGGGACCCGGGAGAACTTCTCTGTAACAGTGTACCATGGGAAAGTGTGTGTCTGGGTCTTGCTGTGGTAAACCAGCTGAATGTCAGGCTGTGTGATTATGCAGTTCACATATCTGTGGTGGCCTATAGATCATCATCTGTGTGACAGTCTGCTTCTCTCTGTGCTATCGCTGTCTCAATCTGTCGGCCTCTACAGATCACAGGAACTGACTGACGCATAACTGCAGAACTGTCAGAGGATAACTGGTCGTCTACTGTTGGGAATGTTAACGGGATGCTCTGACGAATTTGGTCAACAGACATAAACACTGAAAGAGAATGTATGATGTCTCTGAAGCTCATCATTAATGACATGCTGTCTTGATTTTAAAATATCAGGGCTCCTGAGAACCTCTTTGTCTTCTAAAGATTAGCATTTATGTGGCTCCCAGTGGTTTCTGAATAGCCATATATATTCGAGAACATTTCAGACAGCAGAGGCATGTATGCTTCATTTGTACACGCACATGCAGAAGTACACACTTGTGCAGTCAGCGAATACACTTTGCGTGCTATCCACTGTCATAAACACACTGATGAAAACCTTCATGGACACAATAATCATTTTTTGTCAGTTAATATTAATTGTGACTTCATGTAAAATGTTGCATCTGCAGTCGTGTGTTAGCCATGCAAGGATGGTTCGTTGATGACTAGTTAAAAGGGAACTCTATAGGGAGACAGACGTTGGTCACTATAGTGTAGAGGTAAAAATCTTTAAATGTCCCTTTACATTCTGTTTGAAATGTTTTTTTTTATGGAAGTCCTTAAAGGAACAGTTCAACCTAAGAAAGAAAATTCAGTCATTATCTACTCACCCCCATGGCTCCTTGTTCCAACCGCACTCATCTTTGAACTCAGCCGTCATGTTGATCTCAACCACAAATCTTTAACCGTGTGACAAAATCTGTGAACACACAGACAGACATACTGTATAAACACCTGCCAAAGTACTCAGAACTGCTTCTGTGGTAGTACCTGCTACAAAAGGTTTCTCCAGGTCCACATTTTGCTATGATGACACACACATGCAGACTCACAAGGTGAAAACCTGACTGGTAAAAATGGCTCCATACAACTAGTCTGGCCTAATCCAAGTCTCCTGAATTTCTGAGATCCCAAATTGATTTTAATAGACATTCTTTACACCCTCAATGTGCAGTCGAGCAGGTGCACCCACTTCAGATGTGGTGCGTGTTAGCATTTTTAGCTTAGCAGCTACAGAGAATATTTCGCCTTAAAAAATGGTGTAAATAACATTTTCTCAAAACCATTTGTGGTCTCAGGGTTTTTTTCAGTTGTTTAATATGTTTTAAAACAAGTCCCCAGCTACTTCAGTTGTTAAGTGGAATCCTGCAACGCTGTTTTGCTGTGAAGCTCCAGAAAAGTTTTGTGGACTACAAAACGTCACCTGACTTTCCATCTGCGTGGGGGTGAGTGCTGTAAATAATGACTGAATTTTCATTTTTTTGTTCCTTTAAAGCTGCATTAAATGTTTGGATTGTTTTGCTTTGTTTGGCCAGTGAGAAGCAGAGCTCCACTTGCTAACAATCACACATTTTGCACACTATTGATTTCTTAAGTTGATATGGCTACCTTATCAGCACACAGTTGCCTATTTAAACATCCAGCTGATCCGAATCTACATTAGCATTGATTTAGAGTACAATAGTCCAATATTGACCCTCGTTTGAGATCTGTTTTGGTCTTCACCAACTCCTGAGACAAAAATTAATTAACTCCTAAAGCCACTAAATGCTCCACCATGTTCATGTATACATTTATTTTAAAGAGTTAAATCTGCATCAACTGAACCTTTTTGGCCACTTGGTGGTGGTGCAACAAGATGTAAACACAACAGTGATAGAAGTACATCACATTATGAATTTGATATGGCAAACCTATTAGTAAACACTTGCTGATGTACAGCAGATGTGGAGGAACATTAGCCCTATTTTGAGTTGTATTGTTGGCCATTTTGCAAATGTCATTCAATTTCTTGTTTATACTGTTTTGACCTCCACCAGCTCTGTTTTTCTTTCATTGTTCAAAGATCAGAATGTCGAAATTTGTCAAAACAGTAATATTTCAGCTGTAAAATCAAAACAAGCAGTTAAAAGACACAAAAACGCTCTGTAGAGCTGAAGTGCATAGTTAGGTAACATCTCTCAGTGGGTTCTGAGTTTAAGTTATTATTTTCATTATAAACACAGTATTTTGATCGACTGTATATAGAAAAATATATTTAAAAAATATGAATTAGTGCAGCTTTAAATGTTCTGAATGGTCTGAATCTGTCATGTCAAGAATATGTTGCAAACTTCACCTGAACCTGTATTTCTTATGTAATGTGCTATCAATCGTTATTTTGTTACATTATTGTAGCAACAGATATGTCTTCTTGAAACGTGTCTGGATATGTGACCGTATCTTTGTCGATGTTAGAAGAGTGTGTGACAATAAGAAGTGCACACAAAATAAAGAATGATAAAATAAAACTAACTCTGTTGCTGAGTCTGATTGTACAGACCTTGACAAAGTCCATCAATGGCTCTAGCTGTTTCTAATTGGATAGCCAGCAAATCTCTCCCTGGAGGAAGAAAGAAAAGTAGTTTCTCCGGAGTGAGTATTGACGGGGTTGAGTGTAATGGTCCCTTTTGTGTCTGATCCATGTACGTCTCTTTGTGGTCCCAGTCCCCCGCTGAGAGACAGACAGATATAGGGCCCATTATGGATGAATGCCTGCCTATGATCGATGACCGGAGGGACTAAGCACAGATCAGCCATCGATACATGTATCAGCACACACACACACACACACACACACACACACACACACAGTGCTCTATCATTTCATTTATCATTTATTGCAAAGCAGAGACAAATCCCAGGTTGAGGAGGGAGATAATGATCTAAGACCGCGGCTGTTTGTATCTGCAGGTCAGTTTATAGAAAATAAATGTCAGAGATCACAGGAAGGACGCTTCGTCTTCTGCTTGCCTTGCACTGTCTTCCTTTTGCTCGGTGAGTTTACCTGTATTTGCCTGCCGGTACAAATATAAGTTCATATACCAGTTCACAATCAGCAGAAGTTGTTTGTGCACGTCATTTAGATTTTGTTAGTGTAAGTGCTTACAATTGAGGTAGCAGTACTCCTGATTTCTGACTGTAGGCCTAACTGGGGATCATGTTCATGAGGACAACTTTGGAGTTACCACAAGATAACTGTTTTTGGTGGTGTCTCCAGACCCTGAAACAGGATGAGGCATACTGCAGTCAACCAAACTAATGTCAACTATCCATGAACGTTTTATTAAAGCAGCCCACAAGCTGGATGGTCACAGTAATGGAGCACTACTGTAATTAATAACTGTAATTACTGAATTTCAATTTCTAACATTGCATTTCTGCCCAAAACTACTGTACAAAGATATTTATATTGTCTTCTGTGATGAGCATGAGAAAACAACCAAAATGACATCGCTACAACAACTGGACTACGTTTTTATTAGTGAGCCTGCTTTGCAACTTATAGGCATTTAGTCTAAAGTACTTCTAACCCAAGATGCTGTGGAGTTGAAGGATCCAGTTTTTTTTCGAAGCCAGACGCAACCTTCTGCAACTACTGCCCACTGCTGCATTGATTTTGACCTTACTAAAAAAATCTCTCATTTTAGAAGTGCAACACTAAATCATTGAAGCACTCCTTTAAGTCAGTTAGGGGTTAAAGCAGTCAGATGTGGGAGGGAGTTATTGTGACGAGTGGGTTGTAAAAAAAAAAAAAAAAAGACAGCTAGTGTTTCTTCTTACGTGAAGTTTCTGAGTGTGGTACTTTTTACTGTGTCCAAATGTTCAGCTGTCTCTTGATGTGCACTGGAAATTACAACAGCTGCAGGCACATGTGGAACATTTTTCAGTAACTTTGTCTTAATTTATCTGGATCAGTTATTGATTATAATACAGATCCCTGTGAGGGAGATGAGTGTTGTAGGGTATTTTGAGAATATTAGTTTTCTCTTATTTCAGGCCACATTGTCAGATTGTCAGTGTTTACTAGGGTTGGGTACTGACCTCGGTACTGCTCGAATTATGTTGGTACTTGCTAGTAGAGATTCACTTTAAATCAATCGGTTACAAATTTCAATACCCGAGTGCACATCTTTACAGTAATGTTATAGAGAGAGAGAGAGAGAGAGAAACAGAGTGAGTGATGTCTCCCCAAAACTCAGCCACTGACTGTATCTGAAATTCATTACCAACATGCTGTTTAGTTTACTAAAACAGTATGTTTACTAGTAATGTCTGAAACCTTGGTATGAGACCAATAGTATGTGAACTGTGCATTCTTTGATTCCTGAATCAGTTTTATATAACGATTAGCTCGATGCTAATACATAATGGGAGTTCCCATTAATGCGTTAACGGAGGTTAGCAGACGATACGTTTTAATTCACATACTTAACATAAAACGATATGTGTGCTCATATTTACAGGTATATACAGTATCTAATATGCTTTGGAGATGAAATTATGACTGTTGACATTATTAGCTCAATCTGCTGCTGTGGCTTCAACACCAAGCCGCTACAGCAAGCTCAAGGGGTCAAAACACAACTCAAAATTCTCATTCAGTTTATAATAAAGCCACAACTAGCAGACATTTTGATGTTTTCTGTTATGTTTATTGTTATGAGCAGGAATTTATTTTGCCAGATTTATATGCAGTATAGTAAGATGCTGTGAAGAAAAACTTAGAAAGACTGACTGACATGTGAAGCGCATTGCTACTGGAAATATGACTCGTGATATATTGTGTCTAATTGAATGATTTAACTGCTTAGAACTGAAATTACTTTTTTTGTTATTACAGAGAGAGTAAAGTACAGAAAAAAGGTACTGTTGGGTATCAGTATCAAATTCCAGGTACCAGTATCGGAACCGGTATTGGTTCAAATGTGAACGGTACCCAACCCTAGTCTTTACATAAGCCCCTTTTAGATATTAGATTTACATAGCAATGGAGGCGGCAAAAAGTGTACCCTCCAAGGCGTCATATTGGCGGACCAAAACACACCCCCAATATGCTGCGCTCTGTCTAAATTTGCTGACCTAGCCGCAAAAAGGACAGCCAAATTGGCGGCTTGCTGTCCAGTATAAAAACGGCTATAGTTTACCATGTACCCATATACACTAGTAAAGCTCCGTTAGTCAATTTTACAATAACCTTCTATGAAGAAATGAGCTATGGTACTGCAAAATGCACACTTCAGATGGAATGATGGTTTTAAAATTGACCAAAAAACTTTTGGCTTGAATCACAGCACTCATACACAGACCTATACTGCTGACCACTGAGCAGCTCCAGGAGGGCAGTTTGAGTCTTGTTTTAGCTGAAGGAGGAGGGAGTGTGTGTTGTTCATGTGTCTGAGTCTAGATTCAGTCCTGGTCCTTGGATTCTGATGACAGGCTGCCATTATAATGTCAGTCAGCAATCTGAGAGTGTTGTCTGAGAGTTCAGCTTCCCTTGTAATCTTTCACAAAGCTAAGTACTGTGCTCTGCAAGTTGCTCCGTTCCCATTTTACCCTCTAACTTTTGATGAAGTTGTTTGTGTATACAACTTGAAATATGTTGCCAAAAAGCCCCCGCACTTCTTGCTTGCATTGTTCCAAAACTTGCTCACTTCTCCTCCACCTCCCAAGTGTGTGTTTATACAGTATATGCGTGTGCGTGTGTGTTTGCGTGCACACGTGTGACAAGACACTCCCTGTACTGCTCACAGAGATTAAATTTCAAAAGGATCAAAAATACACCAGACAGTCCTGCTAGGATAATCAATCACCACACCCAAGATGTGTGTCTGTGTGTGTTTGTGTGTGTGTAAGAAGGAGAAAGAGAGAGATAGAGATAGAGACAGAGCTAAAGATAGGGAGAGAGAGAGAGAGGGGGGGGAGTGTAGCCAAGGAGAGGGGGAGAGCTTGGGGGAAACTAAAATACATACATATAGTTGGGAGTGTGGCCTGCGTCTATGTGTCTGCGCTGGGGAATTGGAGTCATAAATCAAACAGCCTGTCAGAAGTGGTGGTTGGGTTGTTGGAGAACATGAAGGGGGGAGAGTGCTACGGGGGGAACGGAGGGATGGAGGGAGAGAGGAAGAGGGGGAGAGCCTCAGTCATTCACACACTGCATCACACACACTGAGCCCGAATGCAATTTCCCCTGAATGTCAGGCAGAGATGCGAGGTGGGGCAGATAAGAAAACCGTGTGTGTGTGTGTGTGTGTGTGTGTGTGTGTGTGTGTTGGTGTGTGTCCCTGTCCCCGTCCCTGTCCTCGACCCCAGGACGCGAGACACAGGCCCAAATCTCATTATACCGACATGATAGAATTTGCTCTCTGTGTAACCTCATTATCCTCACTGTTAGATAAGGTGCTGTAATTGCTCACAGCAACAACAGCCATACAGAAACACCCGTTTCATTGCGTGTCTGAGTGTAAGTATGTGTTTTGTGGCCTAAGTTGGATTTGCTATATAGCAGGCAGCTATTATCCTGAGCAATGATATCCTGTTTAGATACTCGCATCACATGAATAGTGTTGAAGCGCAGGTCATTTGAAAATACAGTTAGTTTAATCATCAGCACCAGCAGTTCATGATCTTCAAGTTTTTAAGTCAGTCCGTAGGGCCTGAAGTCAGTCGGCTCGACCCGTTTCACAGCAGATATTTTGACGTCAAAGGACATAGCACAGGTGTGACCAATAAGGATTCTATGTGTCTCAGTAAGGGGCCATGTCCACATAGCGTTTTTTTCTGAGCGCCAGCATCTTTTTTCAGTTGTTTCCAATGAGGAGCGAGCGTCTGCAGCAGCCCAGAGAAAAGGCGCAACGCACGTCTGTTTTCTGAGCGCTCCACCTTTTTTGTGTGGCTGCTCCGAGCGCTTCAAATTGCTTTTCAGAAAGACGCTGGTGACATCACCGTTGCTCTTTTTCTTTTTCATTGTCACCCTGAGGGCGAGGCTAAAATAATGCAACTATTGTCTCGTTTCTTCAGTAACAACTCCTCACTTTGTGTCTTTCCAGTAATTGTGGTTATTAGATTGGATCCCAAATGTGTCATTCTGCTCAGCATGAACAGGCCTGGACCTTCACAGTTTGCCCTCTATTTCACCTTTTAGCTTCCCTCAAACACAGACACGTGTATGTATGTATGGACACGTTCCCTGTTGTTATATCACTGAAGAGTTTGGTTTACTACTGTGACTTTTTACTGGGTTACAGCTACTATTGCCATTTGATAAATTGTTGATGACTCAACTAGTTTTATTTTAGTTTTGTTATTAGTTGACTGGAGCTTCCTCTGCTAGTCAAGAATTCCTAAAAAGTCAGCTCACAAACTAGCAGATAAAACAAGTTCAGTTTGTCACCTCAGTACATTATAATAATAAGTTATATTCATTCAAATTAACTGTTACCGACAATGACATAACAATTAGTAAAATTTAAGAATGTATTGGTACTTGGTCATATTTTAAGTTTATTATTATGTAGCCAAAATTCAATCAACACAACTGTTCAGTTTTTGTGCAGATTAAACAGATACAGTCTAAAGTGCTACTTGGTAAGCTTTGTTACATTCAGACCGAGCCAGGCTAGCTGTTTCCCCCTGATTCCAGTCTTCGTGCTAAACTAAGCTAAAGGTCTTCTGGATGAAGTTTCACATTTTACAGACAGATATGAGAGTGGAATTGCTTGCATTTGATTTATTGTACATCTGTAGCTCGGCTCATTGTGTTCTCAGAGGATTTAAATAAATAAATGAAGACAGTGTATCTCTAGTCAAATTATTCATTTCACATTACCATATAAATTAATTATTCCACATTTCAGATGGAATAATCCACACAATATTTTCTGCCATTGTTGTCTTATGCTTAAAAGAAACAAACATTATCAAGTACTTTGGCAAAGGTCAGCAAAGGTCAAACGAGACTTATGAGAAGAGAAAAGCTCAAGCTTCTTCTCCATGTGCTGCTGTTTTGTACTGTGTATAATTTTGTCATGAAAAAAAGAACAAAAGAAAAACTTGAAACACTGACTTGAAACTGAGAATGAGGAATGATTTTGCTCTTGACAGATAATCAATTATGGCAAAAAGAATTTTTTCGTCTGCTGTGATCTCAGAAAGATGTGTCTTGGACGTGTCAGTCTGTTCCTGTAGCTCAGTGTGTCCAAAGATGTCTCAGTGAATTTGAAGCTCAGTCTTCTGCCAGTTATTCTCCGACTGTTGGCAGTTACTTTTTACGCAATTCACATTCAACCGGGGAGCTTTTCATTTCCTCGCCAGTGTTTTTGTTTTTACTGGAGCAATTATATTAAGTCTATTTTAAACCACAGTTACATTTTCCACATGATCATCACACTGTGGAACTGTGGGTAACATTAACTTGTAGTAGCGGTTCTGACAGACCTGCTGATTCACACTGAGTTACACTGAAAAGAGACAGAAAACAATCACTAAATACAGAACCGGAGACAAGTTGCTGAAATATAAAGGCCTTCAAACTGATAACCAGCAGTAAGATGTGATCCGCTCGTGTTGAGACCTTGGGACATGGCGTGTAAGCGTTTCCAGTAGGCAGACAAATTGTTTTGCATCTAAATTAGTGGAGCAGTCAATATAAATGTTGGAGAACAAACATCCCTGTGTGCCTTGAATGGTAAAGTGTTCGGAGGAAATCTGAGACAGCAGCCTTAGAGGAGCAAAGAGAAGCCTGGTAGTGGAGAAAGTAAAGTGCTCGTTATAGTGTTCAGTATACAACAAAGAACAGAAGGTTACTTTTATTATCTAATAACTCATTAATATCACCCTGTTATTGCAAAGGATGAACTTTTTCTATTTTCTAGACTGAATTTTTCGGCTTAAATCAAGTTTATCACATACAAAACCAAAACCACTCACTCGTATTTCACTGTAACAAGGCAATTACAATTATCCATGACAGAAACAGACTGAAATGTGTTGGACAAGCACAAACACTCTCCACTGACCCCAGAACCAGATGAGAGGCCTCATGGGAAGTGCAGACATCCCAGATGAGTTATTCCTCAGCAGGATTTATTCAGCTGTAGGCGAAAGCTGCACATGTATCATTCTGGTAAGAATAGCAGTTTTGTGGTCGGCTTCGTTGAAACTGAACAGAATGCCGTGCATGTGTGTCTATGTGCATCGGTTCGTACACCCTGCGACCACCCACAATACACCTCGCTGGATGTCTCGCTCATTCCGTTTGCCAAGAGCAGCATGGAAAAGCTAGCTTTATGAGCTTGTGGGCAGCAGAGGAGAAGAGGGGAAATGTAGATGATTTGTAGGGAGACCATAATGGAGACAGATGATCCTTTGCTGGGTCTGTCTGCTGTTGAATCAGCGCTGCCACCCAGTAGGGGAGTGTGAGTTCTCTGGTCTGGCTCTCTCTCCCTGTTATTGCTCTTTTATACTGCTCTTCATATAGACCAAATCTGCAGTCAGTTTCACGTCCATCCATCCCAGGACCTACTGAACACACTCAGTCTGCATATAGTGACTCAGCCTTAAGGCAAACAGGACACCAGGTGGCATCACCACAACCTGTTCTTTCACTTTGTAAAGTGGCACATTTACAACACGTTAACAATATCCTCTAGTAGGATATTGTTAACTCTGTGGGAGTGGGTCTATGTATGTGTTTGTGTTCAGCTCATCCTCCTCATGAAGCCCAGATGTTCCAGGTGATTTGCCTCGCTTTCTATTTGAACACACTGTAAGAGACTACAGTGGCTCTGTGAGGCTAATATATTTGTTTTGCAGGCTTTTGGTCAGTAATTGCCAAAATACCGATGTACTGGAAAAGAGAAAACTTTGAAAAGCAAGGGATCCCCAAAGTCATTGGAGTTCATCCTCTGGGGAACATGAATGTCTATACAACATTTCATAGTATTCCTCTTAATAATAGTTGTTGAGAGATATCAGTCTGGACCAAAGTGGTGAACCTGCATGATTAACAGGCCGGCAACATTGTACTAATTCCTAAATGTGTGGACCTGTGCATAATGTATATTGTTACTCTTAATGTGAGTTTCTGTTATCTTCTGAAGGACTACACATGCAAACTAGCCTTCTTGATGTTAACATCTTGTATTTTTATTCTGAATTTTACTCACATGTTCTGTCCCCTTCAAATAAACAAAAACAAAATAAATGGAAAAATGAATGATTAAATTGAACATAAATGTCAGTTAAAGTAAATTTTGCTACAATAAAGCATCAGGTCAGTCCAGTGAGATCAGTGATGTAACATGAACTACTGTACATAACTGCGGTCCTAACAAATTGTTTCTTTATAGTTTATTTTTTTCTTAATTTCATTTCAATGTTGTTTTTTTCTTCACGTGAAATAATCCTTAAATCCTAATGACGCAATCTGTGGTTGAGCTACTACAGCTCACATCCACACTAATGCCAAAATCTGTGATGAAGGCTCGACATAAAGACTGCTTCATTTTAACGGGTCACAAGCTGAAAAGGTTTACAATGAGGTAGTTAAACGTACTGAAAGGGACAATGAGTATATTATTTTATTTTTCTTCACTGACGATGTGTTTTTAACAGTTATTAAAAACTGAAGACCCAAGACTTTAATATCCTTAATGTAGGATAATAGATATCATAATGGCGGCTTAATTTCCAAAATGCAATTATGAAAGTGCATGAACACACTTCAGCTGACACATCATATTTCAGGAGACGGCAGCAGCTGATGGCCTGCTGACCACATCCTGTCTGCCTTCAGTGTCAGGCCCATACACTCATCTTTCTCATGTTGAGCACAAATGAAACTGTATTTTTTAAATCCTTTCCTGAATTGAATTCTTTAACACCTGATTGTTTAAGACACGTACTGAATGCATCAGGATGTGCACAATATCCCCCATGCTTAATAGATCCCTATTTTTCTTTGTATGGCCCCCTCCACAGAGAGGTCAGAGGTTGGGGTCAGCTAAAGATCTGCAGCTTTGAAGCTGAATATGACTCAGTGTCTTGCCGAGGGACACTTAAGTAGGACGTGGGTTAAGTGGTTGACAGACCGTCTCTGTAATCACCAGGCCACCCTGTTATTGTCCATTTAGCACACTACATTGTTTCGTGTGCTAATTTGTGGGAGGCAGAGACTGAGCTGTCCTCTGTGCTCTGTTGTTGTCTTGTTTTCTGTTCTGCTGTACGTACACAACTTTGAAGTAAACGTTTCACGACACACTGGTGAGCATTGTACTGTTTAATCTCCATCATACCCGGAAGGGCATTCTTTGGCGCCATTATGGGTACTTTAGAGATGCCTTTAGATACTTTAGAGAGATCAACAACACCCCCATACCCCATAATCACAGTAAAGAACGCCCTCACAGCTATTACTGCAGTAACATGCATTTAAATTGTCAGATAATGAAGCTCAAATATGGAAATTAAACTGATTATCTGTGTAACCGCTGTTCTCTTCACTTTGGTGTAAAAATGACCAAACAATAAGTGGAAGCCATCAGTGGTGACTGTCTTCCAGTTGGAATGCATGAGTATCAAGAATTACAGCCTGTAATGGATTACATTTAGGTTTTAACACTGCCAGCTGTGGACTTCTGGGAAGTGTCTGGGAGGCCCAGCTGTGGTGTTTGACTAAAAGCCATCATGTCCGCCAGAGACGGCTGGTCAAAGCCAACGACCACTGATACAAACAAATAAAACATTTTAGCATTTTCTAATTCTCACCAACAGGTTCTATTATGTAAATTAAATCAGTTGCATATTGCTTATAAGATATACAACCAATTAAAATATGTATAGTAGTTTGAAAATGAACCTCCATTGTGTATTTGAGACCTACAGCATTCACAGAAATAAGTGACCGTGTTGCAGTCAGCTGCATAATGAGATCCGTTATTTCTGATTTTTGAAGATTTGTTTGTTTACATGACACATGGTTGTAGGGTCACTGTTCCCCGGTGGCACTGGTGAAAGTATTCAGACCATTTACTCAACTAAAGCATAAAATATGTAAGAATTCTGCATTAAAATGCCTCAAAATGACTAGATCTTCGTTCTAGATTTTGTTGAGTTGTGTACTTACATTATCCCAAATATTTCCAATAATGACGGTAAGGAAGAAGTCAGAAAAGTAGACCAAGCACAATGTGAATAAAACTAAAACACTACCTTTTCTGAGAACATTTGTCAGATAGATTTTCATCAGCAATGCTGGCTGTTTGATAGTGTTCACCATCAGCAAAGAGAGTTTGACTGCAGGTGTTACTCGTGCAGGTGTTTATTTGCCTCAAACACCCAGAACAATTTACTGTACATTTGCCAAAGACAGCTAGCAACTGTATGCACTGAGAATGTGTGTGTCTGTGTGTTTTCATTCAGTTCAACCTCTCACTAAATTCAGCACTCACCAGAGACTCCGGGAACATCATGTTCATGAAGTAAAGTACATTTTCCTTCCAGCTCCAGTCAATATTCCAGTGCATAAACACCCGAAAAACGAAGGTCACCTCCAGATCACTGCTGCAGTCAGGTTGATAAACAGGACTGAAGATAAATCAACCTTTTAATTCCAAAAGTCAAAGAATATACGGCTCCTGAACAGCACAGAATCTGATGTGATGCAGGCTGTTTACTCCTCCAGAAGGTCTGGCTCTGCACCTGACCCTCAGTGTTCTTATACTGAATAACACAAATTAATCAGAAACCTTTAGCAAATGTTAATGAACAAGCGTCCCAGGCTGGATGGGAACCCAGAGTGTTGTGATGGCAAGTAAAGTGCTTTAAAGGAATAGTTCAACAATTTGCTTATTCACTTCTTGCCAAGAGCTACATGAGAAGAATGATACCTCTCTGGTGACTGTAGAACCACAAAATAGCACATAACACCATGTGAAACCACAACTTGTAATTGTTACACTTTCAAGATTTTACAGATTCAGAGAACATGGTAATCAGAGCTTTAGACATCCTGTTAGGTGGATTATGTTAGCTCCATACAGAGCCTTCTGGTGGAACCATCACATATCAGTATATATAATCGTGGGAATTATTTGATTTCTTCGTGTGATTTTCTGTCTTTGTTAGTGTAGTCAAAAAGAGTTTGGTATCACAAGAACAACGGTCTTTGAGCTGACTCAATGTGAAAAGTGAGAGCTTTGGGGGGCTCGTGAAGGAGGGAGGACACAGAATTTGGACATAGCTGAGCAGTCTCATCAGTGTGACTGACAATCGGACGGGCCAGCTGCTGTCCCGCTGCAAGCAGGGAGGAGAGGATGACAAGGATGTGTATTTGTCTTTTTGCATGCCTGCATGCCTGAGATTTGAAGTCACTGTGTCGCCGTCATCTCTTTTGTGAGTCCCACATTCTGTGGCTCTTTGTCGGTGCCTCTTGCAGCGGGGCGGGTTGACAGGCTGTGAATGGCCGTCCCTGCTGTGCAGCGGCGGCCTGCCGCGTGGAGTCAAACCTTCAACAGCCCTTATTAGTGTCATCGGCTCGCAGACATGAGGGGCCGCCGGCATGTGCATGAGCAATAGTGTGCATGTGTTTATTCCTTTACTTTTTATTTTATTTATTTTTTTCTTTTATTCAGTACGATTATGGTGTTGAAAACTGTTCATCTCATGTGGAATAATGGAACTGAACTGAGGGACAGAGACACAAGAGGTCTGTGAAAAATGTGTGAAGCAGAGGACACGTGTGTGTGTGTGTGTGTGTGTGTGTGTGTGTGTGTGCACGTGTGCGTGTGCGTGTGTGTGTGCGTGTGCTCGTGTGTGTTGCCACGTCAAAAGCCACCCCCGCCTCCTCCACCTTGTCCTCCCTCTACTCCTTTCAAGTCTGACAGTGATTAATGATCTTCAGCTGTCAGGTACATTACTCACCATGCTCTCCTTCTCCTTTTTCTTCTTCTTCTTCTCCTTCTTCTTCTTCTTGGACATCCACAGCATGGACATTAGTGGACGAGACACAGTGAATCCTAAAGATTAAAAGACAGAAAAAACAGTAATACTCCATCCTTCTCTCTCTCTCCTCTCTTGGCCGAACCAGTGCTGAAAAGAATAATACCACTAATGAAAGGCAAGAAACAGGAGCGTGAGCCAGAATATATTCACTGGTCTAAATGTGTGTGTGTGTGTGTGTGTGAACATGGCCCTCTCCTCATGTGTATGTGTGTGTTTTTGCATGTGTGTATGAGTGTGAGCCATGAATGTGCCATGCGAAGGCGTTTGAAAGAGGCCAGACGTCGGGTGTCAGGCGTTGCTCTGTCTTTCTTCCCCCTCTCCTCCCACCGCTCCCGACCCGATGATGGATGACGGCGAATGAGAAGTTTCCTCTCCTGGACTGTCGACTGCAGCCGGCTGCCGTCAGAGGACCGGCCATCTGCTTTCCATTGCATGGGCCGGCGGGGGCCCTCGGTTTTGGGCCTGGGTTTTGGCTGCTTTGGCAGCACGACGGGGCTACAGAGACAGCCAGGCCTCGAGGCAGGGTGGGCTGCAGAGGAATGAACAACCCTCTAAAACTGACAAATAAAACATAGGAAATTATGTTCATTTTTAACTAAACTGGAAACGTGATTAATCAGTCTGGATCACTTTAGTGTTGGAGCTCCTGTAATTGGGATTATTTCCAACACTGGCATCTGTATTTCCAACATGGTGAAAAAGTACAACGTCCACAGTTCTTTCAAGACTGACAAATGTAGAACTTTAAGCAAATTACCATTTAATCTAATAATAATCCAGCCGGAACTAACTCCTCTGATGTGCACAATGTGATATATGAGCTGCTAAACCAGAGGTGTAGATGACTCTGGATCCTGCATGTTGGCAGCACTTTAAAGGAAATCACACATGGCTTTTATTTGATCCTGATTGTCAAATGAAATCAAGTTTTATCTAAATTAGTTTAAGTGATATGTGAAAAAAAAGTTAACTATTTCATTCAAGTATGAAACTTGGTAGATTTGTGCAGTTTGGGACCGATAACATTAGAAAATGGAGCCACCGCAAAAATGCCTTGTGGCAGCCATGGCCGCCATTTTGTTTTCCACCATGACCAAATTATGTATTTTGCATCATGTCTCCTGAACCAAACATGATAATACAGAAAAGGTGCCGTCTACCCCTATGTTTGGTTGGTCAAGTATTCCAATGACACCATATACAACATCATACATTGTTCAGGTAAATAGTTAATTTTGAATTCAGTGACGTGAGAAGGAAACTAGAAACCATCTTGCAATGCGATCACACCAGCCTGTTAACAATGTTGACCCATGAGTACTCAGTCATAACTACATTATATTGTACAACTGTCTCAAAATTTCATGCATTAATGACATTTGGCACATATCATCTGGACTTTATAGCCCAGAAAGACAAATCACAATTTGCCTCAGGGGGCTTTACTATCTGTACTGTGTAAGACAACCTCTGTCTTAGCTTTTTTAGACAGCAAGGAAAATGATAGGAGTCTTTGAAGTCTGAAGGTCAACTTACACAAATTTTCCACTTTAGACAGTGAACTTTGAACGGAGAGAAAGAGAGCGCAAAATGGGAAGCTAACCTTGTTTATTAGCTGTGTTGCGCCATCAACTTTTATTTAACTTTCTCTGACAGAATATAAACTGCTCCACAAATGAGGAATGGTTTGCAGACGGTTATGAGGCAGGAGACAATGGTACAAACAAGACCAAGTATGTGAAGCCTTCTAAGTGACAGTAAATCTTTATTAAATTAAATGATATAAAACAATAGTGAGAAGCACCAAGGCCTATTGTGGCTGACCTGAACCAACCCATTTCAGACAGACAACATAACTGCATTAAAGCAGTGCAAAGGATCACGTTGGTGGGGGTGTGTTCAAATGACTGACGTGGTTGCATTTTTTTTCTCGCAAGGATAAAGTTGGTTTGAATGCAGCCTGTGGAATAAAATCTTACAGCACACATATGTAAACAAAGTCATGTTTACTAGCTGTGGATGAACCTTCATATATCATTCAGGCAGATCATACTGGTCAATATCTTTTCTAAAAAATGGCCAGTGATGATTTCATCATTATGTATTTGACAGATGTGTGTGTCACTTTACCAGGACACAGATGGTGCGTGTGCATCTATCCTCAAGAGCCACCCAGCGAGAGCAGCGCACAGATTCATCCAACCTCACATCAACTTCACAGCTTTGCCATGTTGCTGAATGTCAGAAAGTTGCCGTCAGGGCTGGAAACTGCAGATTTAAACAAACAATTTTAATCAGAATCTGTCCAGGGTCGTGTCGAGCCAAGCCACCACTTGTTTGTCAGATGTGATTTATTAAGCCTGGAGATATTAACTCAGCAGGAGATGAGGACGATCACTGGCAGCACAGAGGAGAGAAATCATGAGAATGGGAAAAGAGAGAGATGGACAAAGAGGAAAATAATCACTTTGCTTTGCTCTCCAGGATTCAATATTGGACATTCCTGCTAAGTTTTGTTTTAACTGAGACACAGCAGACCTACAGTACACGCTGAAATACAGACAGTTACTGTGCAATCAATACTCAGCATCATGAAGTCAAACAAGTTGAACAGATGTTAACCATTACGTTGCATTTTTTGCGTTATATTTGTAGTCTGCTATTTGATTGCATTTAGATGTTTTGGGCATACTGTGCATACCAGTTTAATGTGCCAGTAATTTAGACTGAACTGAAGTGAAACTGAAAAATGGAAACATAGAGAGAGAGAGACAGAGAGAGAGAGAGAGAGAGAGAGAGAGAGAGAGAGAGAGAGAGAGAGAGAGGTTTGAGGCCACACAGCCACAAACCAGGAACATGTGAATGTCTCTTTTCCTCTGTCTTTCTCTGTAGACACAATTTATAATTATATCATTATAATTTCACATCACAACATGACATTTTCCATTTACAATGTATAGTTAGAGTGACATACTTTTATTGTGATAGTTATGTAGTTATATATATGTGTGTGTGTGTGTGTAGTTATACCTATACTGTATAAGTGCGCAGCTACATCAAGGTCATAAAAGTCACATATTTATATCGTTATTACAGTTGTTATTATTATTAGTCATATAGTCAAATATATTAAATATACATATTATTGACATATGGTGTTATTGCTACAGTTATATAGTTAAATATAGTTACAATATTATATTATTACAATCAAATACTTATATCATTGTTGTTATATAGTAATAGTTATATCCAACTGTTATGTGTATAGATTTGTAAACGTGCAGAATAGAGGCATGACAATATTGCTAATCCACAATATATGATGGGATGCATTCATTTAACATGTGTGTACATTCAATAACAGCTAATCAGCCTGAGTGGAAATTGTGCAGAAGTATACAAATGAACGAATCAGAAGATAGCAAGGGCACACAGACACGTCGCTGAGTCATCACTCGACATGTTTTCACAGTGTCATGGGAAAACCCTCCCAGGTGAGTCTCCATTCCCACAAAAACGATCAATCATCATCCCAGTGTGTCACTGTTATCCCCATCCCACTCCTTTCACCCTGCACTCCCACACACATCCTCTCAACTCTCTCTTTCTCCTCTTTGTCTCACCCACTCTATCCTCCCATGCCCTTTTCTTTTTTTTTAAGGAGAGTGGGCTTTCCACTTCCTTTTGCTTTAGTTCTATTTCTAGATTAAAGAAATGACTAGAAGCAGGAGACACACGAGGGACGGTTGTGATTCATGCCCCAGCAGCGATGTAACGGTTAGTGATGAATAATACAAATGTTGGTAAACTCTGACCTCCATCAGAAAAGTGAGTCAAAATCTGAGTTTACTTCTTTTCAATCAGAGCACCATCACCTCCTCACTCTCTTGACCCTTGTCTCTTTTTGTCATACTGCTGCCCAATAAGCATTGACAATAGAAATCTCAGCAATGTGTGTGAGGGTCGGAGGTGTGTGTGTGTTTGTGGGTCACTGGCTGATAAGTGAAAGGTTTTCATGCAGTCATCAGTCGCCTGCCAGTTTTCTGACATCTCTCTCTCCTTGATTCTTCTCCTTTCTGCCCTCCTTCACTCCTGTCTTTCTTCCACTGACACCTGTCCATCACTGAGATTAACGACTGTCCATCTGTGTGAACGTGTGTGAAAATTTCTGCTGTCTCCAGGCCTGAGCGTCTTACTTTCCATCTATGTGTGTTTTCCTGCGTTCACACACTTCCAGTCGAACATGCACTCAGCCGCACACGGATCGATCCACGTCTGGACCGACCAGGAAAGAGGTGGGGGGCGGCATTGATAAGGCAGTAAATGAAGTGATTGGCAGGATCAATGGAGACCCCAAGGGAACAATGAGCATTTCTACCTGTCTGTCTGTCTGTCTGTCTGTCTGTCTGTCTGTCTGTCTGTCTGTCTGACTGGCTGTCTGTCTGTCTGTGGAAGCAGAGGGGTGAGGTGTTATGGGAGACAGAGACGGAGTGTAGTACAGAGGGAGTGAGTGCACACGCAGAATGTAATACATAATGGAGCTGGCCACGGCCTCTGTTGCTGCTCTGTGCCTCATCCATCCATATGACAGGACAATAGAACAGCATGGCACAATACTGAGCACTGGCTCCCATTGTGAGGACAGTCAAAGGGCCGTGACACCATCCATGTACTGGAGTCGATCATTCACCACCTCAGCCCCACATTCCTTTTTACAGCCAAAGTACATTCAGGGGTTTTTTCAGGTTTTTTTGTTTACACCATGTGAATGGATTAACAAAAGTTTTGTGTTCATCATGTATGTCCAGGCACATTCCAAATCTCTAACTACAGGCATACGTATCAAAGTTAAATCAGTACTTCTCTGTCCAACCTTGTATCCTGGACATTACTTGTACATTTATACAGTATATAACTGATGTTACCAATTGCGAGGCAGTTGAATTTGTGAGCTTACATGATCACGTGTTTATAAAACTAATGGCAGCTACCGGTATGGTTTAGATGTGACTACCATCTAGGGAAGAGACTGTTCGTTTGAAAAAAACAAGAGGTTAGCAGGAGGTTAGCATAGCTGCTATAGCATCAGTTATATCACAACTGGAGCGTATATTTCATTAAAAGAAGAGTTAAGAACGGCACTGAAAGATTTTCTCCATGAAAAGATGTTGTCACTCTTCTCCCAACTGACTTCAGCAAGAGTTTGATTTACCAATTGCTGGTAGCTCTCTCCGACTGTTGATCTGATGTAGCTGAGGTCATGGTACGTTCCAAAGTGCAATGAAACGGCCATCCAAGTCGGAATTCCAATTTGGAAACTTGGGCAAGATCTGCATAGCTCAATTTCACCAACATAAACACAGATGAAATTACAGCAGTATGGCGGCAAACACAGGGGAACAATGACTTTTTACCTCTTCATCAGTTTTTACTTCATAGTGTTTGTATGTGAACCGTGCAGTAAATACAACTTTGTAGTTGTCATTTTCACTTTGATTCATGGTGAAAACGACAGTGAAACGATGGTGAAAGACAGATGGTTTTTCACCTGCCAAGTATTTTTTGTGTTGGACCTCTTTGATGGTGCCTTTCCAGGTTTTTATGTGTAACACACCACCTGGTGTGTCAAGTTATAACTTTTTGTGTTTTGCCAGATACATTTTGGAAAAGCAGTCACCCACTGGCAACATTCTTTTCCAATGAGTCACATGTGTCGTTAGGCGTAGTCAAAGTCAAGTTACCACGTTCTCATGCTTGAAGTCATTTCACAATTTTAATATTTGGCCAAGATGATGATCTTTCTCTAACCTCTACCAAGTGCTGTGAGGGCATGATTATAAAACACAAAACATTTATCAAGCTTTAGTTGCTATCGGTGGATGTTATTGTGCAAGGTGAGATATTGTAGGGAAAACAAATTAAATGTGTTATCAGTGAAAATTTTGATACTTGGCAGATCCATTCATTAAAATGAAAGGAAAGGAAAACAGTTCAGACAGCTTTACAAATTAGTTGTAACAGGTTTGCTCTGAAGCAGTGTCGCCAAGAAGTCGATATCATAAGCTTATCTCCCATAAAATACATTCATGTAGAGTTAATTCACAGTAACAAATAAATTGAAATACACTCAAAACTATGAACCTTGTCCAAACAAACAAGTGTTCAAGCTCTGGAGTCCTGCACTTTGTAGGTCCAACTGTCCATGCCAACCTGCGGTGAAGGAATGTCAAACTTCCTGGATTTTTAAAAAAAAGTATTGTCAGTAATCCAAATTTCCATTGAGTAATTTGAGTAAAAAGAAAATTAACATTCCATAAAAATATTTTTTTAGGCGACAGGATTGGTCTCATAAAGTTTGCACTGGATTGCGTGAGATTGCACAACATCCCATTTTTTCTGGTATT
Source organism: Pagrus major (assembly GCF_040436345.1). NCBI lineage: Eukaryota > Metazoa > Chordata > Actinopteri > Spariformes > Sparidae > Pagrus > Pagrus major. Next base: position 13,479,435 of record NC_133219.1, on the reverse strand, counting down.
TCAGTGTAACAGGCTGATATGTCACAACACAGTTGTCACCAAACTAAATTCTTCATTTATTGCAGAATCTGTGCAGGTTCTGGATGGATGGATGGATGGATGGATGGATGGATGGATACTTCTCTTTCTCTGCTGTGGTTGTAGAAGCTGCCATTGTGTTTTTTACTTCAGTCCAATAATAACAAGCGATACACTTCAGCTCAGCTCTCTTTGCCTATTTATTAAATCCAATATCCCAAAATTTCTTACAGTCAAAACACCAATAATCCCATTTTCAACAATAGTCGTCCTTTAGTCCTGATGACTCGACTGTATCGGATAACATTCCTGTCCTGCACGGCCTGTCTCCACTTTCACCTTAAGGACCAGCCACTTTATGAATATGTATCGCATGTATACATAAAGGATTAAGATCTTTCCTTCAGTTCCTCTCCACCTCCTTCCCTTCCTCCTCTCTCTGTCTCTCCTCTCAGCTGTTCAAATATTGTCTTTCTATTTATACTGAGCTTGGGGAAATATTTACCCTGGGCCACTGAAGCAGGGTGGATATGAATGGGCATCATCTCAGCTTGTCAAATTAGCTGCCGCTCGCTGCCTGCTAATGTCTCTGTAATTGGAAAGGCTGGCAGTGCAGCCTGTCTGACTGCTGCCTTGGCATGGACATCACGTGTTGCCGCCCATTTCACAGGGTTGGGATGCTACGCCACAACCACTGAGGTCACCTTAAAGGGTTCATGTTAAAAGCACTGAGATGACACATATTTCTACAATGACTAATAGTAGTTATGTTCCCAACATGAATAGCAGACATATTGAATGAGTTGCATCAGGTTTTTTGACATTATAAAATGGTACTAATAAAATTTTATTTTTAAAGCAGCTACAAGAAACTTTCCTTTTCTGTTAATTCTGGCGGCCCCTGTGGACATAAGCGGTATGAGCCCCATCGCCTGGTGTTGTCATTATCTTGATCTGGTTAGTGTGTGCATTCGTTTTGAAAGCAAGTGAAAGACAGACACACAGCTGTTTGCAAGATGCAGAGTGATGAGGTATTGCATCTGTTTGTGGCGGTGTAGGCCTGTGTAGGAGGGCAAAACAAAGCAAAGTCATTGTTTGAGTAAACAGCTGCCAACAACTCTTACACACTAAAACCATGGATGCAGGAACTGAGGGAGCTGCAGCACACCCTAAAATGAGGCTATAAGCAGAGGTGGGTAGTAACGAGTTACATTTACTCTAACATGTACTTGAGTAACTTTTTTTGGGTAAATTGCACTTTTTGGAGTAGTTTTAATGCAGCATACTTTTACTTTTACTGTTATTCTTTACCTACTTACTGGAGTTTTTTTGAGAAAAATCTCTACTTTTACTCTGCAAGTAACTTTTATTCAATACTTTTGTAAATTTACTGAAGCAGTTTTGAAGACTGCTTTTAGTTCTACTTGAGTAACTGTTCATGAAAAGTACCAGTACTTTTACTTGAGTACAGTTTTAGGCTACTCTACCCACCTCTGGCTGTAACATGTGCCAAATTTACAAGAAGGCTCAAATAAAAAAGAATTTGTCAGAAACAGATCTTCACAAAGTTTATAAAGGTTCTCCTAACTCAACAACTCACAAAGTTTAGTGATTTTATAAGGGAGTCTGGGGGATTTATCTCCCTCTTCATCTCCTTGCTGTTGTTGACTGTAGTTGATGTGGCTGCTTTGACCTATGATATGTTGGTGTTCAAGTTTGTCATCTGCTGAAGTGCAAAACGTTCTTAAATTGTTGTAAATTATTGTTAGTAACGATTAGATACATGTTATCCTGGCCATTCAAATTAATTAAAAAAAAGAAAGAATGTCACACACCATTTACTGACGTCATTATACAGACTGACCCCTCAGCACCCTCAACTGTGACTTCCCGCTTCCCTCAAACTACTTAGTTTATTATCCATATTTCAGATTTCAAAGATAAACGGTTTGAATTAAACTTTGGTCTGTGAATTCTTATATAAACTCTGATATATAAATCCATAACTCATACCAACTCTGCCTCAAACACAAACACAAACAGACGTGAGGTGCAAGTACACTCATGTCATGAATAATTCAAAAGTAACATATGGATTTATGTTGGAAAAAACTGAAAACAGGACCCACAGGAAATAAAGCATAAGCGGGTGTTTATCCTTTTGAAAACAGCTGAAAGAGAGCAGGCGGTAACGCAGTGATGGAAGTGGTTAACAGCAGAGAGGGAGAGGGCTAATGGAGAGCCACATTTCCTACTAAAAAGGATCCTCCTGCAGACGAGGAGACGGGCTCGAGAGTGAGAGGAGAGGGGCGGAGAAGGAAGGGAAGAAAAGCAGCCGCGGCGCTGATATTGATCTTCTGCCAGAGAGATTGATAGAGCAATAAGGAGCTGAGGAGAGGAGAGATGAGAAGTGGAGTAGAGGAGGAGGAGGAGGAGGAGGACGGCAAGGTGAGAGAGAGGATTGCAGGGTGCGAGATGAATGGATGGCAGGGTGAGGGCGGGAGAGCAAGGGAGAGAAGGTGAAGAAAAGATAGAAGAGGAGGGGGGGGGGCTGAGAAAGTGATAGACAGAGGATGAAAAAGAAGGAGAGAACGGGGGAGGTGATGATGATAAAGTAGCCAGCGAGTGACATCATTTGAAAGGTGAAAGATCAGGTGTCTCTTCCTTAATTAGGTCAAGGAGAGCAGAGCAACGGGGTGATGGATGAATTAGAGGAGTGAGGGGGGAGAAGCGATAGAGACAGAAAAAGAGAGAAAGAGAGATGATTGGATTTCATGTGTAAGAGGGAATGGTGTGCCGGACTAGCTGAGACACTAAAGGTGACCCCCCGCCGCCTAATGGAACAATACATATTCTTTAATGAAGTCATGGTGCAGTCACATCTAACTACAGCTCCACCCGCTGCTCCTGTGTGCTGAGTGAAGATGTCACCGGGTGTGTGTGTCTGATGTGCATGGGAGTGTGTGCTCAGACAGACGGCGTGACATGTGAAGCATAGCGCGGGCCACCATTCATCTGCAGCCCCCAGGTGTGTATAGGTGTGTGTGTGTGCATGTGTGATATATGGGAGTGCAGTACGGTGAGTGGAGGACCAGCACAGCCATCACTCAGGTCCAAGGCCTAATGGAGAGTCCTGGCAGACAGCAAGCTGATAGATGGCCTGACCACCACACACACACACACACACACACACACACACACACACACACACACACATCAGATAACAGTACTAATGCCTGACCTCACTCACTACACGTCCTTCAGGAGAGAGAGGGGGAAGGAGAAAGAAGAAAAAGCACAACTACGTGTGTGTGTGTGTGTGTGTGTATTCGTGTGTGTGTGTAGTGTGTGTTCCTACATGTGTGTATTGTGCACTGCGAGTTGCTGGCATGTCTACATGTCTGCCGATATGATCTCAATTTCCCTGTTAGTCCCTCTCCCCAGTTTGTCAGGAGCCATTAACATCACCAGGGATCCGAACTTCCTGGACACACACACACACACACACACACACACATTCACATATGTAAGACTATGTGCTCACAATCGCACTAATGCCTGCTCTCACGCACAAGTATGATCAAGAGTGACGCACACGTATACACACTCTCACAAACACACCTGCAGAAGCCACTGAAGCCACATGTGTTTTGTGTTGGTGCGGGCCGCGGTACACGGCCTGCCTTCACTCTTCATTAGCCTCGATTTGAATGAGATGCTCGGAGACATTAAGGTAATGTTACAGGCCAATAAAGTATTTAAAGCCCCCCAGGTGCCAGTGCAGGGGGCAGCAGGGTGGGGTGAGGACACCAGGGGCCCGGAGAGGAGGGGAAGGTGATAGGAAGGTTGTGAGAAGAGGAGGCTGGTTGACAGTTTTACTCATTTTGTCAGTTTTTGTAAACAGCACGTTGCATTCCTGTATAATCTTGAGGAAAAACTTTCATGTTCGTTGTTTGTTTATTTTTAAAATTGCTGATGATTTGCAGCCTCAGAAATGTTTCCATTCTGTAAACAGCACGATTAAGATACTGAAGCTAGTAGACACAAATATGCCAGAAGACATTATCGTGATAAATTAATGACAGCTTGTAGTAAGTCAGACTCAAAACATAGAAATTATGATTTACAATTGGGTAACTCTTTCTACTTATTTTTCTGGGCCAGGAATTTTAGTTTCACGAAAGTACTTTAAAGGGGCACTATGTAGTTTTGCAGAAGAAATTCAAACTCAGAATTATAATATTTACAACTCAGAAATATTTTATCCATAACTGAATAAACAAGCTGTTCTCAGAGGTAAATAAAGTCGCCAGATTACTGTTTGAAGCTAGAAAGGTGGCAGGGTCCGCCAAATATAAATAAAGTAAAACAATATGAAAGTGTGTTGTCCTGTAAGGTCAGTTTGTTTATTCAGTTTATTCAGTCATGAAAACATAGAGAGTTTGTTTATTCAGTTTGTTTAGGCATAAAAACAATCAGTCAATGAAGATCTTTCTCTTTTCACTAAACTTTCTACACTATATTCAGGCAGGTTATGTAGCAAATCAGGCCTGGATTCTTGTGTGATCTTGCAAATCCAGCTAACTCGCAGGGTAATATGATTCTAACACGTCAGTGAGTCTGAATTGGGGACGGCTGGGGTGGCCGGATGAGTCATGCACAGGATTTTCCTTACAAAGATGAGAGTTTGCCTCCCATTTGTGATGAAGAGACAAAAGCAGTTAGTTTTTAAATTATTTTACATTCTGTAAGTAAGTTAGTGTACGTAAATGACATAACTTACATTAAGTAAGTTTACGTTATATGAGTTAGACTGAAAGTAGATATTTTAACCCAAAGTATGATAATTTCCCATGTCTAACCTAGCTTAAGTAGTCTTGTTGTCTAAACCTAACCAAACTGCAACCGTTTGACATTATAACAGTCAAAAAGGCATATTACATAATATGTTAGCTGTTTTAGGTCTTTTTCAGTCGTGAACTGCACGCGTGTTGCAGTAAGAATAGGCAAGACTACGAATCTTTAGATGACGCACCGCTGCTGCCTCACTTGACTTACACGTGAGCAGCGTGACTCAAATAGCCAGTGTGGTCATCGAACATGTTAACAAGGACGCAGAAATGAAAAGCAAGACGTAACGCCACCCTCACCAGCTGCTCACGCATCCAGTGCGGCCAACCTGTGAGGCCACTGACCAAGCTGTCGAAATTGACGAGTTGGGAGCGAGGACATGTTGGACAGCGGGACAGCTCACCACATTCTCAAATGAAGGGAACAGTTGGTCACTTTTACAGTTACTTCTGTTTAGCTTTAGTGTTTGCAATGACTTTTTATCTGAGTGCTTTTAAATAACTTGTTAGTTTTAACCTCAGAAGCTGCTCATTAGGAAAAATAAATGAGAAATCAGTCAGTCAGACAGTACAGTGTTCAGCCTGTATCTAGTTTACATTGATGACTAACACCAGGAGCAGGTCTTCTTACATTTGTCCGTGTTAAACCAATGTTTTCTAGACTTCTTGTCTATGAATCCATCAATGAATTCAGTACAAAAAGGCATACACTGGATATTTGTGTGATGATAGTCGGGTTTCCATCACAATACAGTGCAACATTTAACCAAATCTACAGGAAATCTGCCAAAGGAACACATTAGGAGTTGGGCTCATTGAGATAAACAGTTGGTGGCACTCATTCTTCAGTTGGGTGTTAAACGATTGCAGAAGAAGAAGGCACTATGAGATGATGGTACTTTAAGTGGTTCTCTGTTGTGCTGGAAGCCGGACTCCATTTCTAAACCAACAGTAGTTGCTGTTGCTCTCTGTCAGCAGAGCGGAGAGAGGCACTGAGACGAGGCACTCAAGAGCATGCATAAAGTCACATCATTTAGACTGTCCCGAGTCCTTCACAAAGAAAATCCACAGTCCAGCAGCATCAAACAACTTCAGAAAAGCATCCACAGGCTTGTAAAGGCAACAGAGAGAGACGGGGAAGGTCTCATTTTTCACGTCAAGTCATAATCTGCTCACATATGGTCAATGAAGAAGTGATTAATACAGGTAAACTGCTTTAAATTGTTACATAGAGCCCCTTTAAAGCCCCTTCTGTATCTCCATTGCTTGACAAATCTGATGTTTAGATCTGCCGCTGTCTTTCGTCTTAACAGAGCAGAAGATGTTTAAGTCACATGCTTCATGTATGTCACGATGTTTTAAAGTCTTTAAGATTTAAGTCTGTTTCTAATGCATTGTGTTGCATTTTGCTGATATCGAATTCTTTCACCACAGCCAGTGTAAAAACTTCTCACATTTTTCATACATGGACCTTTTAGAAAACAACTCGTCATAGTTTTGTCTGTCCTCTCTCCCATTATAAACTTGTAGCTGGGGCGTCAGAGAGGAAGACATCAACCCTCAGCACAAAGAACACGGAGCTTTCAACTTAAATGACTGCAGACACATTAGGAATGGATCTTGCTTTGTGGACAATGGGTATAGTCCCGCTCCATTGATTTCTCACCAGCTTTTATTGCACTCCATCGACGGCTAATGCCCCTAAGATCCTGCCGCAGTCTGAATTATTCAGCAGGAGTGTTTTGTTTTTGTGTCAGGGCCGCGGGGGTAATTCTAGATCGGCGATATTTGATGATCTGCTGCAGGAGTAAAATGTCTATTCTCAGCGTAGCAGAGTGACTTTATTCAATGGCCACGGGTCTGATGTGTGTGTCGGCTGATGCGGGGTGTCCATATCAGGTTGAGAAAGGCCCGTGACAGTGATATTTAGCGTCTGGCTGCATTCCAAAATTGTCCCAGGCAGCATCAAGGCTTTTCATTTTAAAACAGGACAGACAGGTGGAATGAGACGGAACAGGAGATGACCGACTTCTCAATATCACGGGGGATTAAAAGAGGCATTGATGGAATAGCTCAGAAGTGGAAACAATAGCCAAAGATAGGAAAAGAAGGGGAAGAAGAGATGAAGTGAGAGAGCATGCAAAAGAGAGCAAGAGACAGACAGAAACACAGCGAGGGACAGCTGAAGAGAAACGAAGCAAAGCCACGGAGGATAAGAAAACATATACAGTAGATACACAGAGGGAGAAAGAGGGATCTGGGGAGAGGGGAAGAGATGAGAAGAGAGGACAAAAGTGCGTTGGTTAAGATTCAGGGCAGGCGGTGGCGCGGGGCTATCATTACCATACATCAGGACAATAAATGAGGCTTTCAGCGGGCCGTAATAAGAGTTTGATAAATCATCGGGGCCAGAATTAACTAGACGTCAAAACAATGTGAGGGCTCTGACGGATGGCAGAGGAGGGGCCGATGGCACAGATTAGTCTAGCTGGAAGTGAAGGAGCGCTGAAGGGAGAAGGGTGGGGGGGTGGGGGTGAGAGAGAAGGGAGACGAGAGAAGCACGAGGGAAAGGGGAGGAGGAGGAGGAGGAGGGAAGAGGTGAGGAGCACAAGGACAGAGGCAGGCAGACTGTTAAACAGAGCAATGAGACGAGGTCTGCTCCGTCACGTTCGTGTTGATGAGGAAGTTTGTGGAGATGACATGAAAAGCGCGTGTGTGTTTGCCACGTGTCGTGTGTGTATATCTCCTGACCTTTGCCCTCTCTCACACTGTAGAAAGTCACTCGTGCGTGTATTGTTTTAAGGCGTCTCTAACTGTTCATTTGTGTGCATGCGTACGTGTGTGCGTGTCAAGCTCTCGGCACCCCGCAGCTAATCCCGTTGGTTATCATGATGAGAGGTTACTGCAGCGCTGCTACTGTCCCCGCCACCGCCACCACCCCATCCACACCCCCAGTGGGTAGCTTTAATTGCCAGGCTCTGACCTTTGCCGAGCAGCAGTGACAAGGCCTGTCTGTGGCGGTGGGAGGTGGTAGCGGCTCGATTAGCTGTGACAGCAGAGCTGGGGCGATCGGAGGGAGGGAGAAAGGGAGAGGGAGGTTCAGAGAGAGAGAGAGAGAGAAATGAGAGCGAGTAGAGAGCCAGGACCGGCTAATTGGAGCCCCTCATCCTCGGAGCAGTGAGCTAGAAAGCAGTCGCAGTGGTCCGGGGCATGGTGACGAGTGTGTGTGTGTGTGTGTGTGTGTGTGTGTGTTTTGAGAGGGGAGGCTATGGGGAGAGTCTCATCCACTCTGACCTAGCCTGAGAGGAATGTGTGTGTCTGTATTGTTTGTGTGTATTGTGGATTCTGCCTATATTTCACCATAATTGTGTGAATGTGTGTGTTCGATACTGTAAATGTCTGACATGTATCCATTCAATCAGTCTGTGTGCATGTATGTGTGTGTGTAACCTTCACCCGTCTGTCGTGGGTGTGTGTGTGTGTGTGTGTGTGTGTGTGTGGCCAGAGAGAGACTAAGTGGAATGGACAGTTAGATTGAACAGAACGAGGCACAATTACCAGGTGAGGCTGAGAAGATAATGTTGTCCCAATCTAACCCACCCCTCGGCCCCCATCTCTCTCTCTCTCTCTCTGTCTCTCTCTCTCTCACTCACACACACACACACCAACCTGCATACACTCCTCTCTCTCCTCTCTTTCTGTGAACGGTCTCTGAGGAGTCACTAGATGAACATCCTGCAGGCAGAGACCACCCAGCCTTTACCAGTAGTCCTTCTCCCATTGCATGCTGGGAGAATTGAGCGTTCAGGCCCGCTGGTTACAGAGACTCACCCAGGAAGTAAGTCACATAGTTTGATCCTTGCAACTTCACCTGTCAACAGCTTATTTTATGTTTTATCTGTCCTCTCCAAGAGCCCTTGAGGGGGAACAACAAGACTCGGGGTCTATAAACATGCTAGCGGCTCTGTGAGATTTTGCTGCTCAGGCCAAAAGCAGCCCCGCATTAAAGCAACACATGGGGCTGCTCCTGTTTGGGCACATTTTATTTTAGAGCTAAGCTCAACCATTGAAAACAAATGTAAAAGTGTTTCAAATTGTTTCATAAATTAGAATAGAGCACTACTTTATCAATCCCCATGAAGAAATGAATTATCTGCATTTAAACCATCCAACACTAAGTGCTGTAGCCAAGACCACCTCAAACGAGACCAAGTCACGACCAAGACCAGAGTGTATCAAGACCGTGACAAGACCAAGACTCGGTGAGGGCGAGACCGAGTCACGACCAAGACCAGTGCGAGTCACACACTGCATGACACACTTACAATAAAATGTGGAACCTGCAAACCATAGAGACTCTTAGAATTGAGAGAGCAATTAAGAGGTGCATTTAAAAACCAATACACACTACGCTTTACAGGCAGTAGAAAGATAATTATGGGCTAACTATGGTGACGGTTAAAATATGAGACCACACAACTTAGGGTTACCTGTTAACAACCCGGCTTTATGATGCAATGATGGATACAAATGCTAATTACTCAGTAACAACCAAAATATTATGTTAGCTTAATTCCCCTGGAATTATCGACCAAACCTCTTAATTTGGTTAAAATTTTACTCTGTAATCATCCAGTACTTTACTGTAATTTCCAGTAATTCTACCTCAACAACTTGTCATTATATTGAACTGAGTTTAGTTCTGTTATTTCTTAGCAATTTATTTATATTACTAAGTAATTAACAGCCTGTAAATTAAAGGGTAATCCCAAAAGGGGATTAGTATGTCTTTTTCTTCCACGATGATCATGAGGTAAACTGTATTCACCAGGAACTTGTGCTTGTATTTCACCACCACATTTCCTCGTGGATGATGTCACGTTGTGGTCCAACAAAAGCAATGTTCAACTTTTTTGCAGCACAACCCTGCGTTTCTGTTTATTTGTCTGTTTCAGAATGACCTCTTTTAAATGAATGAGAGGCCTCCTTTGAGCTAAAGGCTAATGCTAGTCATTCAGTGTCAAAGCTAACATGCTGATGTTCAGCTGGTATAATATTCACCATGATCAGTATAGTATGTAAGCATATGTGAATTCTCAATCAACACAAACTAAGTACAGAACATGAGTGTCTGTACCAAACTTCATTGTTATCCATTTAATAGTTGTCACAAAAAGTCAAAATTTAACCTCATGCTGGTGCCAGAGGAAAAGTCAGGGAATCACAAATCATCAGGACTCATCCTCTGGGGACCACGGACATCTTTACAAAATTTCATGGCAATCCACTCATTTTACCTGTAAGTTCCTCTGAATGAGAGCACCAGCCGAAAAAGAAAACGTTCTCACTGCGTATCAGTTTTGGGATAAAGTATTTTTGTTTTAGGAAAGTGTCACAATGAATTAACATGAGACAGATGCAGCTATTGAACCACAGTCAGCACTTTTTAAGTAGTTTATCCCACTTAATCATCTAGAAATTTGAATTCAATCGCAGTAACAGATCTCATCTGTGAGTCAAATATTTCAGTGTTCTTTCCAACGCTGATGAAATTACTCAGCAACTTGGATCCAGTTTCCAATGAGAATCATCACTGTTTTTTAAAATGCATCAAAGATCCTCTGTCTGACGCGACGGTGTTGGAAAACTCAGGCTTGGCTGCCTCAGCCTCTCAGTCAAAACACACTTCAGATTCAGCTCATTTTGTTCTATTCCCACCACGTTTCTGAAACATAATACACATGGAGTGACAGCAAAGTGGATGACAGGCAGAGAGGAAATGAAGTGCAACCTGGACCCATACCCACAATGTCATAATCACATGGTGCATGCACGCTAAACCTCGGCTGAACCTGGACGCCACAACCACAACCTTCAAATCTAATCATGATCTATGTGAAGAAGAATAACACAATCCAATTCATACATGTACTGCCACCCTCAACTGCTTCTAATATTAAACTAAGTGCAACCACACACTGAATTTTGATGCCACTAAGTGTACATTGCTTGACAAAGAGCAACATTGGGTTTGAAACACGGCCCAAGTAAAGCTTACTGGTTCAGTTTACAGCTCTATTTGAAAAGGACATACACCCATTTGTGTGCAC